>NC_143556.1:81934166-82620833 GCF_054136105.1 Typopeltis vanoorti | reverse complement strand
TGCTCGGCGTGCAAGCTGCGTTGTTCGTACATCAGTTTTTGCTGGCCAACTGATATACAGAACAAGTGCTCCAAATCAGGGGGATGCCTTTGTCCAGCTGTTGACCGACCAATGCTGAGAAAGAAGAAGAAGACAAAAAACGTGATAATTTTTTGAAAAATATTTTGACGTATAAACTAGAAACTGTTATGATTTTCCTACATTTCTTAGAGCTTTGTTATGTTCGCTTTATTATGGATTGTTACCCATTTCGATCCAAAGGATTTGAGGGCGTACAAGAGACTTCGGCAGAATAACAGGTATAATCTCAAAGAGAGAGATTACAAGCAGTGTTTACAAAAGTGAACAGAAATAGTGAAAGCCTGTTGTGGTCCGGAAATTCAATTTTTTATTTCAAAAACACAAAATCGGAAAACTTGGATCACAGTTCAGCATCCCTTTACATTATTACTCAGCAGAAATTAGGAAATTTGTTCAGATCGCAGTGCTGCCAACTTGATGGAATAATACATTACACTTTTCTTATTTTGGATCTATTAAAGTTTAAAACTGCACTAAGAATTATGGAACACCTTGTATACTCCTGGTGGAATGTTGCAATAATAATAATAATAAATTATAAATTTGTAAAGGAACTAATCTGAAGGGGGGAAAATAAACAATGATATTCAACTAAGCTGAGCTTTGTTGTTGTTGATTACCTTAGCACTTCTAAGTAGCATTCTGTAGCTTTAGCTTGTAATTGATTTATTGAATCCATCTATTCTTCCCATGTTTGCAAAAATACTTTAATACCAACGAGAGATTATTTAGCATCTCAACCGTTTTTTTTTTCCTGTTATTTGCTTATCCTCTAATAGCTGCAAGTAACGCTAGATCTCAGAAGAAAGACTTATAGGTTCAGTACTAGCTATCGGTTTAAGATAGTTTAATTAGTTATTTATCCCAAAAATGATTCCAGAGTTATTCGACCTTTTAAGGAGTCAAATACTGATGTTTTCCCTTGAAAATAGGAATTCAATTATGAAGTTTTAAAGCCATCAGAAGCAATTTTTATTTATAAATCCTTTAAATTATATAAAAGGACAGTTATTTGATAATTTTCATATTTTGGCCAAAAGGACGATAAACTACACTGATTATGCATATACACAATATTGACGATGTCTTTAAACAATTTGCCATGAAAGATTCCTCTTGTCATGACGATAGGAATCATCTTTATTAGAGAATTTTTTTCCTCCAGGATACTCGGGATTTTTTATCCAGCGAAAAGGGAAGTTGACCATGAGAACAGACGCAATTTGCAGTGAAAAAAAAATGATGTGGTGGGCTGTATATGGCGTTTATGTTTATTGTGTCGTTGTGAGTAGTCGGAAAATTCAATACTAGAGGAGACTGTGAGATGTGTGTAGCGGAATATATAGTGTCCTCCCGTGATGAGTCCTAGGATTCATTGGAAGTGTCATGTTATAATAATTTTTTTTCACGTTTAAACATTTTATTATGTCTCAGAAAAATTACATATAGATACAGTAATAATTATAATACATTACAGTTCTAAATAACAGATACTTGCAAGTTAATAATATTTTAAAATAATAATAATAATAATATATATATATATATATTTTTTTTTTTTTTCTGTATAAGGTATTATATTCTTTCTTTGGGAAGCATTTCTGATTTCTTCCTCGAAGTTTAGCAGAGCTTATCTGAGGAAGATAATAGATGGCAGATGGCGGTCGTTTCATGGTTATGTTTCTATACTGGTCGCAAGCCAGGTGTTGATTTTACTGTTTGTTGGTATGTGCTTGGAAGACTTCAACTGCTATTACAGTTTAACTTTTCCCCCCTTTTTTTTGCAAGTAGGGTTGGATTTAGACATGGTGTATTTGTTTCTTTGTGTTCTTGTAGTGATAGTTTTTGAGAGGGGGGGGTTGTCATAGGTGTGTGTGTGTGTGTGCGGGGGGGGGTATTATATAGCGCCTGTTTCAGTTCTCTGTATGTTCCTAGGTTTCTGTTGTCGAACGGCAGTTTGTTTATCATGTCAGGTACGTAGAAGTTTTGAGTGGCTTTGCCGTATTGATTGTTGTACTTATATTTTATGTAATTTGTTGACTGTGGTCTTGTTATTTGATATGTTGTTCTGGTTACTCTATAGTAGTGATGGCGAACCTTTTTTACCCAGGTGTGTCAAACTTTTTTTTGTTTTTTAAATATTGACGTTGTTGATGTGCCACTTGCATACATGCATTATAAATGTAATTACATAATCATAGATGGTGACTTATACACATCATATTAGGCTATTTATTTAATAGGACATTGATATAAAATCTATGAATTCATATTATACAATTAATTTAATAAACTGAAATTACAAACTTACATTTTTAATGACTTTTCTGTTGCTGACTACTGGTAGAAAGTTCTTTCAAAGAACAAACCTACCTTCGCCTTAACTGAGAGCGATCGTACACGATTTATCGCAGTTTTTTCATCAGAATACCAATATTTTTCAACATCCAAGGTGTGTCACCTGAAATCCTCAAGTGTGTCAGAGCAGTGATGGCGAACCTATGACGAGTGTCTTAGGTTCGCCATCACTGCTCTATAGGTTGCGCTGTAGTAATGCTTTAACATGACTGTGTAGTGGCCTACGTGTTTCACCTTAAATATTTTGTCCTTGCTCCCTGCATAAGTGTGGGTTGTTCCCAGAATATCAGTTTCGCCATTTTATCTTGCAACCATTGTAACCTGTTCAGTCTGTAGTCTGCGCAGAAGGCGTATGATGTGATTGCATATCTTAAAATATTTTCACATAATGCTTAGATTAGTATTTTTATGTGGGCTGGGCCAATGTCTTTAAATCTGCATAGTTTGATTGCTATTATCCTAAGCTTGGTATGTAGGTAGTTTGTATGGCTATTCCAACTTTGATCTGCATCGAAGTGAAGTCCAAGATAGCGTGTTGTTTTCACCTATGTGATGGTTGTGGTTTTAGGTTCTGCGCTTTGTGTATAGGAGGATGAATGTCGCATAGTGAGATATTTAGTTTCTGTGGGCAGGGTTTGGGGGTTTTTGAATATCATTAGCTTTGTTTTTCCAGGGTTTATATATATGCCGTTTTCCGTTAACCAGTTAGTGATTTGATTGATGTCGTGTGGCATATTTGTGTAAGCTTTATTTGCATTGTTGTGAATGGATACTATGGCCGAGTCGTCTGCATACTGGAAGACTTTACTTTTTAGGGGGAGTTGGCTTATGTCGTGTGTGTATATGTCAAATAGAATGGGAGATAGGACAGCTCCTTGCGGTACTCCACAGATTACATGTACCTCTTTGCTGTATGCTGATCCTATACGTGTGATGTGCTTTCTGATTTTCGTGTATGCTTTAAACCACTGGAGTAGACGACGTCCAATTCCGATATAGGTAAGTTTCGTTAACAAGGTTTTAGGTGTTAGTGTGTCAAATGCTTTTGTTAGGTCAATGAATACCACTAATGTTATTCTGTTTTTATCCAATGCAGCGTTTATTAGGTCTGTGAAATCTTTCAGGAGTGTTGCTGTTTCTTTATTTTTTTGAAAGACATATTGTGTTTTGGGTATGATTTGAAAATTTTCAACGTATGTGGAGAGTTTGTGATGCAGGATACGCTCCATGATTTGGTTGATTACAGACAACGTGGCGATGTGTCTGTAATTACTTATAATTTATTTTTCCATGTTTGTGTATGGTTGTGATTAATTTTTTTTAACATTTTTATCATTTCTCAGATAAATTACATACACTATATGAACACAAGTGTGCATAACAAATATTTTCTCGTACATGAAGTTTTTAAATAATAATAATAACAATAACTGTTTACAACATATATGATTATAATATTCATATTGATGATTATTACAGATGTTTCTTTACAATTTTACACTCTATATATATACAGGATATAATCAACATGGATTGATTATATCCTGTATCAATGGATATAATCAATCTATGTTGCATACTTTTGTTCTAGTTATTACATACATTTTTTCTAGTTATTACATACATACATAGTTATTACAAAAAAAACCAACAAATAATAACCAACTGGTGTCATCCTCAGATGACACCAGTTGGTTATTACTTGTTGGTTTTTTTTGCTGTGTTGGGAAGCTACGAAATCTATGATTGAGAACTTCGAGCACACACACACACACGCGCACACACACACACACACACACACACACACACACACACACACACACACACACACACGATAACTTGGAATGTATTGATGCGTCGCTGAACTGGAAGCCTGAACGAATATATTGTGTTTCATTAAGTTTGTATGGTATTTTGGGTGCGTGTTTCTTGTTCATAGTATGCCCTTAGAGCTCTTTTCAGGCTATTGTAGTTTGTAAGGTTTCTGTATTCAAAAGGTAATTTGTTTATCATGTCTGGTATGTAGAAGTTTCGTGTGGCCTTTCCGTAGTGATTATTGTATTTATATGTGATATAATTAGTTGTCTGAGGTCTTGTTATATGGTATGTATTTCTGACTCTCCTGTAGTTAGCATCGAAATAATGTTTTAGCAAAGCTGCATAGTGACATAAATGTTTTGCTGTCAGTATTTTGTGTTCTGACATTGCAATATATATAAGGTCGTTATTTTCTCTTTGTTCCCAAATGATCAGTTTTATCATTTTGTACTGTAACGACATTAATCTATTTAATTTGTAGGGTGCACAGAAAGCATATGTTGTTATAGCGTATCTTAGCATATTTTGGCATAGTGCTTTGTGTATTAGTGTTTTTAGGTGTATGGGAACTATGTCTTTTAACCTGTAAAGTTTGCCACTTTTTTGTTCGGAGTTTGTTGTGTAGATAGTTTAAGTGGCTATTCCAGTTCATATCTGCATCGAAGTAAATTTCAAGGTATCGTATTGTTTTAACCTGAGTGATTGTAGTGGTTTTGCTGTTCTGTATGTGTTTTATGTTAGAAGGTGGAAGTTGGATGGTTATATATTTGTTATCAACTGGTCGAGTCAGTGGATTTCTGAAAATCATTAATTTTTTCTTTTCTGAGTTTAGGTGTATGAATTTTTCGTGAGCCAGTCTATGATCAGATTTATGTCACGTTGCATATTTGTTTGGGCTAAGCTTGCGTTATTGTGGATGGATATTATTGCTGTATCGTCTGCGTATTGGAATATCTTACCTTTGAGTGGTAGCTGATTAATATCGCACGTGTAAATGTTGAATAATAATAATAATAATAATAATAATAATAATAATAATAATAATAATAATAATAATAATAACGTATTACTACTCACTATAATAATAACTATAATATTATAATAATAACTTATTACTACAGTTAGTCCTCGACTTACGACGGGGTTTCGTTCCCTCGATCCCGTCGTAAGTCAAAAAGACCGTAATTATTAACAGATCCTTATAGCATAAAGATATTTTAATAATTAAGATGCTTGAATGCTAAAATGTGTAAGTCTGTTATGTATTTTGTTCTGTTTATATTTTATAGTGAAATAATACAATGTTGGAGTAGGTTTCATTAAAATTTGTACGTTACACAGAACTTAGTCTGCACAATTTGACTTTTCTTTTCTTCGGAAGTTCTCTTTAGAAAGCAAATGTAATTTCTTTCCATCATTCATTCTGTCTGCTTTGCTGAATCTCTCCATACTTCATCGATTTCCTCCAACAACCAATCTTCCTCATTTACTGTGGAAAATTTATCTGCCATCTGCCAGTTTTTTTTAACTGCTAACTCTTTGAAAACTTGGAGATGTTCTTCAAGTTCTTCTGCTTTTTTCTTCGTCTTCTGCAATTTTCTGTGCTTCTGCTTCTATAAGGTCTTCTTTTATAAGCCGTCCACAGCTTCTATATCTTCACTATCAATAACCAACACTGAATAGCAATATTAACTTGTCACCAATCTCTTGTAAGCATTTCTCTTTGTCGAATCATGCGAATGCATGAGTATATGTTTTCACGAACTTCTTGCAATCGCCATGATTCGTGCAATTTTTTTTTACCTCACTCTATGCTGCATCTCCTTCGCAAGATGTTGCGTAGTTTTATCACTTTCAGTCGCAGCATTAGCCTGAGCAAAAAGTATTTTAAAAATATGTCTTGAAAACAGCAATAACAATCTTGGTTCATAGGTAGAAGTTAGGCGGTGGTCAGTGAATGTATTAACTGAGCGCCGCCTAATTGCTCAGTGAATGTATTAAAGGAATGGCCGTCGTATACAAGACTGGTCGTAAGGCATAAATCGTAAGTCTGGTATTCATTTAAATTTCGAAAAAACAAGTACAGTCTAAATATTGACACAGCACGTTAACTGAACCATTAGCTTAAAAGTTATTAGCAGGTAGCTGAAATTCATTGAGTTACTCAGCTGCTGTTTCTCTAGAGACAAAACATGTAATCTTTCTACTTCCGACTTATTGTGCTTCTGAAACCTTACAATCGTTAACACTTCTATGTAGAAACATTATAGTAATCTTTCGAAGTTTATTTGGTTTGTCAAAGAGTAAATGCTTCTCTTTTCTTTTCTTCTCTTTATCTCTAATAGGCATCATTTTTGAGTGCTGCAATTCGATTCGAATAACTATAAAGATACGCAGAGAAACTGAATTATTGAAGACTGCATATAAAAAAAAGATCAAAAGTTCCTCTTTTTTGTTGTTTCTTTCACCCAAACGCTTAACAGCAATTAGAACACTATTTTATCAAATATTTTCTGCATTCTTCTTGAATGCAGTGTCATTGCAACTTTACATTATGAACTGTGTTAAAATTAAATAATTCTGCATTAAAAACTAATCATTTATATTATATGGTATTCGAAGCATAAATAAGCGAGAAGCAAACACGTATTACAATTATATATATAATTATTGAAGTTCTTAAAAGAACTGGGCGATGGACTGAGTCCTTGACTCTTTATCCCGTCATCTGAATGAAGAAAATCTGTGTGGATGGGGTGTTATTGAGCTAAAAGCTCTAGTCATGGCTGGGTATCGGCAATAACCAAGCCTCAGTTAAAACTTCATTGGCTACAGCATTGCCATTTGTCACCCTGGGAGTCCTAAAAAGGACTTTTCCTCCGACTCTTCCCATAACCTCATATAAGTATAAGTATTGAAAATAAAATTATTAATTATTAATAGCATTATGATATAAAATAAATAAAGGTGTTTTTCTATATTTCTAAAATTTTTGAATAAACTTAGTAAATGAAAAATTTAAAAGCACTAATAAAACATAATTTTAACTATTAATATATAGTTTTTATTTCTAATTGAAAATTATTTACTCTTCACTTGTTAAATTCTTATAAAATTCTTATATATCATTCTTATAACATTTGTTTGACTACTCGGATGTCTGAATATATTCAGCTCATTACTTATTCAGCTCATTATTTATTAAACAGTTATTGAAGAACGAAAAAATACCGCATTTTAGTATAAATTAATTTTATATGAAATAATAGCGTATGAATGATAGCAGCCTCAGTATTTCAGTTTTTACTTCTGTATACAGAGGATGAAGAATAATTTTTCATCGTGGAGTTTAAGAAAAGCGAATGTTGGCACAGTCGATAGACAAATTTCATTTCAGTGGTATTCGTCGACTGCTGACCCAACAGTTCTTAAAAAATCAGGTAAAAGAACATCATCACTGACAGACATCACAGACAATGCAGATAGGATTCTATAAATTTAACCTACCTATCAATATAAATTACTGTAGATTTATGAAAGGAGATTTGCTTGATGGTATTAGGATATTGAACTTAATATGACATAATCATGAAAGATGAGTTCGGAAAACGAGGTAAACCAAATCATTCAGAAATAATAAAAAATTTAAAGACTGGACTTTCCTTAGAAAAATGATCTGCTATATTCTTTCTGAGAATGAATATTAACTCAGTATGTTTGTGTGAAAAATTTTCCGTAGATCCGTGATGGAATTTGAATTCAGATTATTTTTAGCCAGTAATATACATGTCGCCATATTTCTCCAAGTCAATTATTTGGGTACGATTGCATTCATGTGATATGCAGCTACAGTATTAACAAATATATAACTGGCAAAATAGTAAAGCTGGAAATAATATGGTTTGCCAATGTCACTTTCAAAAATCTTCACCGAGTTGTGAAAGAATAATTATATTTCGCCTCTCCAAGCTAACAATTGAGCCATTTTTGTAACAATAAGAAGTTGAATCACTCATCATTGTTGATGAGTGATGTTGACTTCAATATTGCCACTGAAATTTAGCAGGTATTAACATAACAAATTAGCAAGTGCTTTCCAATTAATAAAGTAATACTCTGTCACAAGAATTATTAATAAGATAACTGTAACTAATATTATTAAAATGTATAGTTAACTGTGCTTCTATAGACGTATTAATAAAATCCACAAGTAAGACAATCTCCACAGACTATAAAACGTCAAGGTCTGGTGGTCCTTTTAATTTCGTCAAGGTTCTAGTTAAAATAATAACAAAAAAATCCCACTATTTTGCTTCATAAACGAATACCGCATCGTTGGCTAAGTTTCCTACTTAACTTCTCCTCCCACTGTCCTTTATGACACGCTATTTGGACCCGAAAATAGAAATGACACTAATATCTCTGTTATGATGAGCGACATATTTCTCTAAATGCGCAGTGATTGCACATTTTGTCACGTCAGAGTTAATTATCTGTTGCTATCTTAATGTTTCGTGACACATCTTGCACTTTATACAGAGGTAATAATATTTCTACAGTTTGTTGATTATTCCTTAAGAAACCTGATCCTTTATAGGCTATTTAAGAAATTATAGAAGCTAGTTCTTAATATATTATCTGTTTATCTTTATCTTTTATAGTTGTTGCATTATAATAGCCTATTATCATCCTAACTGCGTTGAAAATATGGCGTAACAGAGATGTAAAAAAATAATTTTAAAGATAGCAATTAAGTATCCCGGTTGTCCATTGTGGATTATTGTAATAAATGTCTTCATAATTGTGCGTCTTCAGCATTTACGTATACAATTGGATGATAATTATCAGCCGATATCCCAACAATGAAGTTTCCTAACAATGATGTTTTCGATATTATTTTAAACAATGGAATTCATCTTCATACTGAATGACTATCAGCCACGCATGTTCATTATCTGAGTGTTAAATGCAGTTCATTTCCTGTTCTTCGTGCACTTGCTGTTTATCTGATTTCTCAATTAAGAGATTAACCAGTGCTTCTTGATTACTATAACAGCGCTACGCTGAATATTATTTGCTTGCATTAATTCCACTTACAAAGTGGCATCGGTGAAGAGCCCGTTAAGCCAATTAATTTCTATCAATCTTAAATGGATAGTTACTTTCCCTGTAGCGGTGAATTTTCTTTGAGCCACCCTCTTGGACAAGTGATATATTGCTCATCAAATTACATGGCTCTGGCTCTAAGATCTGCACAGGCATCTTGTCACGAGGTAGTTAATCACGTCAGCCAGTGACGGCCATGAAACGTACTTTGAAGCGGTTCGTGTGAACCCCAGTGTTGTACTTGGCGAGTGAGTCACGTTATTAAAAACAGAAGTGTTGTCACGTAGCTGGGGAGTAAGTAAGGGGCGTTTTTAAATCCACTTATTGTTTATGCTCCTGATGACATGGAGAAACGTCTGCTACTCTGTTTATCTGAGAATAGCAGACGAAGAAAGTTTCTTGAATTTCACGGCACAAAGCAGCATTGTTTAACGCATTGCATCATGGGTATGTCGACACAATAAACACCATTTCATTCTTTTTCATTTCTCAGAGAGCAATTGAGAACATTTTAAGAGTACAGGCACTAGAAAATCATACATTCAATTGTGGATATATTCCCGTTAAATTATTCAATATGACAATCGAAATTATTGGAGTAAAAGAAAATCTCAGAACTATTTCTTAGAACTGAAACTCTCTCGACAAGGGAATGTATTTTTCTGGATGGAGATGTTTTACTATTCTTTCTTCAGAACGGTTTCAATTCCTAGACTAATAGATCGATAGCACAGATAATCAGCGCACTCTTTGATTTAGAATGCAGGAAGTTATGTGGAAGGAATATCCAGGAAGTAAATTCAGTTAGAATTATCACATACCAGGGTGGTCTGAAATGTTCTCAGCCTAACAATGAAAAAACGAATTTCCATGAAATATAGGGATAGTTCCTCTGTGTTTTCCCTTATAATAGTGGACATTAATCGATGAAACTGGATTATTTCGCTTTGATTTGTTGACAGTATTAAATATAGCTTTAGACCAGTTTGTGTTATCAGCGAATTGAAATTAGTGGGAATATGATTAGTCGTCCACTATCAGTGAAATAAGATGTTTTTTTCTTAAAATGGTTTTTTTTTTTTCTTCCACTTCTATTTTTTTAGACCTACATAACTTTTATTTTATTTACACGAGAGCAAGAGAGCTTATTGAACTCTCTCTCTCTCTCTCTCTCTCTCTCTCTCTCTCTCTGTTCATGTTACAATTAAAGATTTAACACCAAGAGCTTAAATAGAATAAAGCAATAGTATGATTCGTTCAGTGTCCTCCAATATGATTTTATTCATGTGGTTACTAATACCACTATATTCAATGGAAATATGATGTATATGACACCAAATTTATTAATTATGCTCTACTGTATCTAAGAAAAATCTCTTTATAAACATACTTGTGTAATGATTTTGACAAATGTTACTAATGTAAATGAATAAATATCCAATGATCTTTCTTCTGCTGCTGTTATCTCGTTTAAAAATCTGGTAAAATTGTACAGTTCCATCCATCATGAATGAAAGATATTTGGTGTTACTTCTGCCCAATATACGAGGGTGGTCTGAAAAGTTGTCTGCCTCGCCAATAGATGGCAACACTATTGGCAAGATTGTTTGCAGATGGTGTTCTAAGTTGGTACATCTGTTATAAGCATCCATGTGAAATAGCTTTTTCATATGCAATTCTTCATGCAAAATATATCCTACACGTTCTTTCAAAATGCCTATAGCCTCAGCAATTTCACGCACTTTGACCTGCCGGTCATCCAATACCATATCGTGCACTTCATCAATGATTTCTGGTGTTCTTACACTTTTTGAAGCTGATCCACGTCCTTCACGTGGTTCGGCTTCAAGGCTGATACCGCAACGTTTAAACTCGGTATACGATTTCTTAATTGTCGAAAATGAAGGAGAAGAGAGTCCATAAATGTTTATGAATTTCAAATGAATTTCTTTTGGCGTTAAACCTTCTTTTACAAATAAATTTATAACCGATACTCAATTTTATTCATTTCAAGGTATACAAACAACACGTTTGCTTCAGACAGCTGTATAAAACAGATTACTTGATAGAATGACTTGCAATTTCTCATGGATGCTTATGACAGATGTACCAACTTAGAAAAAAAAAATCTTGTCGACAGTGTTACAATCTATGGTCGAGGCCGAGAACATTTCAGACCACCTTCGTAATTTCAAATAAAAATCGAAGGATTCTTTTGTAAAATATTCTGTATTTAATGCCTGTGTCATGTTCAACATAAAAAAATATTTAGATAAGAGTAAATTAGAATGATGACAGTGTTTTGTTATCCTATCATCCAAATAGAAGTGTGGCAAAATTTTGAACGTTGGAATTTTCAGAACATAAACTGGAATTAAAAAAAAAAAAACAATGATAAAAGATTGAAAATTAAGGTTTCTATGTTCGACTCTGATATCCCTACAATCAAATATGTTTGAAGATCTTTTATTGCATCTGTTTTTCGCAGGAATAATTATCGTTATACTGAGACCGTAATAAGACTGTTTCATTATTGCTCTTTGGATCATTTTCTTGATATAGGTAACAAGACAATCGTACCAGTTATACTTAGTGGAATGCATATGCTATTAATTTATTCCTGTAATGTTTTTCTTTAGAGATTTTTGCCTTCTGTTTTTAAATTGATCCTGTTTAAAACTGAAAGCTGTCTCTCTCAATCTCTCCCCTCTCACAAACGCATACGCATACATATTTTCCCGACCGATTTGTTACTGCACGCGTTCAAATTCCTTTCTCCCATTCTTCTGTGGTTCGGAAAGACCTAGTTTCGAAACCAGTGTCGGATTGAAGAAACCTTCATTAGGAAGCTTTACGATCAAAGATGATTTAGATGGTCTCTTGCTGAGGCGATAGGTTTTCCCCAACCTAAAATTCTTTTTTTTTTTTAATCCATTAAAAGTGGCAATCCGTAGAACGCACGCAGTTAGCAGTTTTTAGCCCGCCATTCTTAGTTTATTGTTAATTTTCTTTGTCTGTTGTTAATTTTTCTTAGTTTATTGTTACATTTCGTTAGTTCATTGTTTATTAGTTACTTTATTGTTCATTAATTCATTGTTCATTTAGGTAGTTTGTTGTTTATCAGTTAGCTCTTTGTTCATTGTTAATTATTAGTTCTTGGTTAAATGTTCATTATTATCTCTTAGTTGACTGTTCTTTGTTCATTTTTCTTACTTCATGGCTATATGGTAAGTTGTACTCGGAAAATAATGTAAGTAACGACCCAATGCAAATACTCTACTTGTAAGTAAAGATGCGCTGAATATTAGGTTTTGTTTCTGTTTTCGATTCGGTGTGTTCTTCAAATATTTCTTTGAAAAACACCGAGTCTTTCTATTTTTCAAAATAGAAAGACTCGGTATTCGGTTGCCGAAACAGAAACATTCCTATTACCTGCGTCCTAGCAAACGCATGGATCGGCAAAAACAACTTATTATATTGAACACTTCATATTTTGATATTTTTATTTTAGTTTATATTATTGATTATACTATGAAGTATTAAGAATTCTCTTCAAATATTGAAAAAGGCACAGTTTTGGTAGTTTTATAATTTACGTTCAATATTCGTAAAATATAAAACATGCAAAAAAACCAAAAAAAAAAAAACGACATATCTGGATGATACAAGAAAAGAAAGTACATTTACGATTAATCATGTAAACAATGCAATCATAGCGATGAATTTTAAAAAAAACAAAACGAAACTGAAATATCAAACCACAAAATTTAAAGTAAATCCACAAAAGTAACAGACGTTATTTGACCTTAACGAATAAACTTAAATTAAAAGGTATGCAGATGACAATTGGCAAAATGTTTGCATTATGCTATAGCTGAAATTATTGCATTGGATAAGAGGCAATACCCAATTCTCAAAAAAAAAAAAAAAGTATGCTAATTAATAAACTTATTCTGCAGAACAATTTCTGCAGAATAAGTTTTCTTTCGTTACCTCTTCCAGCATATTCATCGATAGAGTTGTTTTTCAGGAGGGTAGCGAAGTTGCCTTGGTTTCCAGAATTTAATGAAATTGAACTCTGCACAGTAGCTCGTATATAGGCCTTTTTATGTGTAATGATTAAGTTTCAGTATCCCGATAAATGTTATGAACTGTTCAATCAGAGAGCAACAATCCTTTATCAAATATTCCACAACATTCCTATGTCAAAATGTTAGATTCATCACATGTAAACTCTTTGTATGTAAATAAACAAATATTAAAATACAGAGCAAAGAAATTTTATTTGGAATAAATATGAAATTAAATTAGAGAATATTCCAGATAGATTTGTATTTTATAACCAAATTTAAAATTCATATTAATTTTTAAATCAAATTTAAAATTTTAAAATTTTATATTTTAAATTTATTAGACAATTTATCAGAAAGTTGTATTTTATAAGTTTTACAACATTTTATATTTAACTATAAAATATAAATCTATGTATAATATCTTCTTTTAATTATATGATATAATCTGGTTATACTATAATTAGATACAAAATTACCGATGACAACAAAACACCTATTTTATATTCATTTGTAGTAAGATAGCAATGCTGTAGCCAATGAAGTCCTAACTGGGGCTCGGCTATTGCTGTTACCCTCCTGCCATGATCAGAGCTTTAACAGCTCAATGACACCTTATTCTACACTGTTCTCTAACGCATTTATTGACGTCAGATACGCAAACAAAAATATTGGAATAATATTCGCAAACGAAAAAGTTATTATGAATAATTTAGCTTAAGGAAACATCAATATACACCATTAAAATTGTTTCCCTTTCAGCAATAAGATTGAATACTTTACAGATAACTGCTTTATTAATGAATTTAACACTTTTCACTGCACGTAGAACTTTATCTTTGTTTTTAACAACATTAAGAACAGTAGTTCGAGGTAAGTTTAGTCTGTGGCTTCTCTAAATATTCGATACACCATTGTCACTAAATTTAATCATTTTAATCTCAGTATGTAATGTAACAGATTTATGGGTCTTCTTCTTTTCAATGGACACCCTCTTACTTTGAGTTTTATTTTCCATATTAACAATAATAAAAAAATAATCGTTATGAACATTTATAATTCACAGCGAAACACCAAATTACACAGAGATGTATCATGCAAATTGGGAGGAGTTACAATATTTCATTCCAACCCGAATAATTCATAAAGGTATTTATTTTTTAACATTTGCGTTATAAAAAATCACTTATATAATGACGCATTTTTAAAATTATGAAATGTATTTCAATTATACTAATCCAATACATATACAGTTTAAACAATAATTATGAAATTTAATATTTTAAAATAAAATTTTGGAAATAAAAAAAGGTTAATAAAACGAATGGAAGTTAGAGTACAGTTCCAACCGTGTGGGTCGAACCACTTTAAGTTAAAACTTTAATGAAAACAGTTCAAACCATGCTGTTTGAAGGCAATCATGCATTCAACCAGGCGAGGTCCTAACGGAGGTTTGGTTTAAAATTTGATTAGGTTTTTTTTTTATAGTTTTATAAAAATTAATTATAAACTAAAAGTGGAATTATCTGTTACAATATGGCGACTATATATATAGAAACTCTACACATATCAGTAGATACCTTCATATAATCTCATCATTATCCTCCCCAAAAGTTTGGGGCGGATAATGATGAGATAATGGGGAAAACCTACATTTCTTTTACTCCTCTTTCCAAACTCCATCCCTTACTCGGATGCACCTAAACCAAAACATGATAGCCTAAATTATCCAGGAGGTTGTCGTCTTTGTGGTAACTGCAATGTGTCCTAGTTTGTTCAGACAGAGAATTCCATTGAGTTGCATATGGAAGAACATGTGAGAGACCTATGCAGAACTAGAGGTAGCGCACTATCTCATCACGTTCTTAATTCTTCTCGCCTTAATGAGGAAGAGTCTGTCACTCATCCAGTGATCTGGAACAAATCAGAAAACATTTTTAGATACTACGATGAACTAGAGAGAGAGAAGAAATGTGGAATTAACAGAAATTGTCTTCAATCCCGTCCATCCTAATACTAACCTTAGCTATAAACTATCTGATTGTCACTTTTCAACTATCCAACTTTGGCGTACACGAGATCATGCCCGCGTGAACGTGCTCAACAATACTGTAGCATCATATTTTCATTGTCATCATTGCTGTTAAAGGAGTAATGATTACTGATATTTCAATGGTTATTTTTTTATTCAAATATAATCTGTTATGGTATATTTCCACTTGATTCTTTTATTTAGTGTACTCAGGAATATATCTACATTATTTATTTTTGACCAGTACTAAATTCAGCAGCTGTTCTCGAACTTCGTGATTTCGATGCTGCTAGTCTATTTCTTGTATTTATGCGTTTTACTGTTAGATTACAAATATTTGAACCTCTTACATTTTAATGGATAGGATGTTTTTAATTTTAAATTAAACATACAACGAGATACTCTCCTGAAACTCTCGATAGACGAAATGATAAAAGACGAACTAAAGGTCAAGCACTTTCGATTTTTCCACTGATGGAAAAAGCAAAAGTGTTCGGTTTATCCTGCCTGTTCGATCATCAATAAGAATACAACCGCTTTAACAGAAATGTGTTTATCATTTATTCAAATATGCTAAAATTAGATTAAACCGATATATTTGTATCCATGTTATTCTAATGATATCCAAACTGTAATTTAATTTCAATGGATACTTCGGATCCATGTATTACTGACGTGTAAATACTTCAAAGATGGTGCGGTGGTTTTAATTTAAAATTTTGGCAAGTGAGCACTATCCGTTTTGAAGTTTACCGATGTCATCAACTGAAAAATGTTATTCTGAAAGCAAACTTAACTAAAATTGAATTTAGTTTGCTACGGCGAGCTTTGGAATAGTGTGTAACCGCAATATAATCTGGGTCAGGACAAGTTGGAACATTTATAGGAATCGTTCTAGTTCATACCACCCACGCTTATTATGACCTATCTGTTTGCTATCTCTAAGATCAAATATTCCATTAATACTCCTTAACTACGGCTCGTGGGCGAAGAATTTTTCTTTTATTAAATGTGTCGCCATCTGTTTATATCAGCATCCATCACACCGACAAGTGCAAAGTGGAAATGTTACTTAATACCGATTTCTTTTAACTGACAATGCTTTAAGTGGTGGACAGGACAAAAAAGGGAAACATGAATATTTAAACCCGAATAACTACGAATCCGCAGTAACTTTAATTAGCATTTTAATGTCAATTATTTATGTAAGTTGGGTGAAGTTTCTAAACCGAAATATTTGAGAACAGAAGCAAAGAACAAATGTAAAAAATTAAGAAACACTGTCTATTCTTAAGTTTTTAGTATGGATGTTTTTAGGTCAAATGATATACGGATGTCTCATTGATTATCCTTTCGGATCATACTTATGATCTTTAATACTAATCGTTAATCACATATTTTTAAAAAGAGTCAGTAAGAAACATTTTTGAAAGTATATATAAGGACAAATACGTTCTCCAGTACGCTTTCCAGCGTTAACACAATTCCATTAGTTGTGGAATTGTGTTAACTTATTTGAATTTCAAGGTTGAATATAGGCTAAACATTCATACATGAAGTCATACATTATATATATATATATATATATATATATATATTTATAATACATTGCATGAACACAATTGTGCATAACAAATACTTGCACGTACATCATATTTTTTAATAATAATAATAATAATAATTGTTTACAGAATATTATTATAATATTAACAATGATGCTTATTACAGATTTTGTTTTTCATTTTTTACACTCTATATATACAACACAATAGATATTATTTCTCAGTATAATATTTTTTAATAAGTTTTTTTTCCTGTTATCATCATACAGAGTATTTGCATATGTACAATTAAGACCTATTACATTTTCTGCTCTGTACAAAATTCGGTACGCAGTTTAAAGTACCTTATTTCTTTTAATATTTTTTCTTTAAATATAAATACACATTTTCTTTTTCATATCAGTATCATCATTTATTATTATACACGGTATTGACATATACATTAAAATAATTTGCAGTCTATGATTATGAGGATTAGTTGAAACAGGCGGGCTAATCCCCCCCCCCCCCCACCACCACCATTTCGAAGCTAGGGTTGGCTTTTATGAAGAGAGTAGGATTAGCCTTCACTAGTTTGGTACTGTTTATGGATGGAATGTAGGCGTTGGATGCTGGTGATTTGTGATGTGTATATAAGTGTTAATGCTATATTAACTGTGTTGGTATATTTTCTAGAGTTCGTGTTTTAATGTTCTGTAGTTTATGTGTTTTAAATTTCTTGGTAGGTTGTTGAGTAGCGTGGGTATCTGATGTGATCTCACAAAAGAACCGTATGAGTTGTTGAAGGGGTCTAGGGATGTAAAGAGTTGTTGTGGGTCGTGTTATGCGATATGCGTCACTATTGTTACGATATGTTATGTTGAAGTACCTAGTGACGTTACTAAAGTAATCTCTTAGTAACATTATGTAGTGTTTTATATTTTTAATGCTTAGGATTGTATATGTCGCCATAAGCGGTTCGGATATCGGCTGTTGGGTGTAATGTGTCCAAATCACTGTTGATACGATTTTCCTAGGTAATATTTCTAATTTTGTTAGGTGGCTGTTTAATAATAATAATAATAATAATAATAATAATAATAATAATAATAATAATAAAATTTCTGTTGCTAAATAAATTTTTTCATCAGTTATTAATAAAGTACTATCTTCACCCAAATTATATTAGAATATCATCTACCTAAATATCAAAGTCAGTAGCTGATCTGATAACTGGTAAGAATGGATGATTAGAACAATCGACCGTGAGATGCGGTGATTGATTCATTAATGCCCTTGGGGGTGATGGATAGCAACGCAAAGCTGTACCAATGAAGTTTAACTGAGGTTCGGCTGTTGCTCTTACCCACTTGGGCGATGAGTTTTTGAGTTCGCTCTCTTAGGGTTTTTGCCTTAAGGGAGCACTTTGAGTCTCCGGGGAAGGTGTTCTCCGGCACGGCCCGCTGAGGGGCTTTGTCGGTGAATTATTTTCCTCGGAATTTGAGCGGTTCTGCTCAGTGGTCGGGGAGCCCGTCACTGAGTGGAACCAACGCTGAGATTAGGACGGTCTTTCGCCCACTATGGAGTGGCCTAGAGATCGTCCGTATTTTTGAGATTTCACCTTTACTTACATAGTCGGTGATTGATTTTATATGAGATGCCCATATAGGGTAACGGATGGCAATGCTGAACCAATGAAGTTTAACTGAGGTCGGCTGTTGCTGTTATCCTGGGTAAATGAGTTCGCTCTCTTAGGTTTTGCCCTAAGGGAGCACTTTGAGTCTCCGGGGAAAGTGTTTTCCAGCACGGCCCGCTGAGGGGTACTTGCCGGTGAATTATTTTCCTCGGAATATGAGCGGTTCTGCTCAGTGGTCGGGGAGCCCGTCACTGAGTGGAACCAACGCTGAGATTAGGACGGTCTTTCGCCCACTATGGAGTGGCCTAGAGATCGTCCGTATTTTTGAGATTTCACCTTTACTTACATAGTCGGTGATTGATTCATTCAATCCAATACCCTTGGAGGGTAATGGATGGCAATGCTTTAGCCAATGAAGTTCTAACTGAGGCTCGGCTATTGCTGTTACTCTCCTGCCATGATCAGAGCTTTAATTGCTCAATAACACCTTATCCCTACACTGTCCTCTACAGATAACGGGGAATATGAAAAGCATTCTTGCTTCGCTCCTTTAAGCCAGTCCTTATAAGGACTATAAGATCTGATAACTAGAAGAGTATAAAACGTCTCTGAGGTATATCGTTCCGCTATTCTCTTCCTCTTCCTTTTAGCGAAAGAAACAGAAAAGACGCAAACTTAGATAAAATAAGTTAACCTGGATAATTTATTTCATTTACATTTTATTACGTATTCTATTCTACTCTACTTTACTAAAGTTTAAAATCACTTAGTGTTTTACGAGAATAAACATCTTCACCTTATTTTGTACGCGACTTGCACGTACAAAAAAGATGGACAAAATGTGTTTTCTCTTTATACCATAATAGACATAAATAAATAAATAAATATTGAGTTATTAGATATATGAAGAGCCAAAGGCTTCAATTCGGCGACATAAGACTTGTTTAAGTTAAGGGATATTACATCCCATATCGTTTCTTAGCCGAATAAGAAACTCAAAGATTTTTCATGCCGAATATAGTAGAAACTATATAAAGTTCGGCAATTCCAAGCGTAAGCAAATACGTGGATACTGCAGCAACTGACCCTAAAGGTAGTGCAAGCTGAGGCAACTCATGTCTAAGGTGGAGCAAGTTCCGATCACTCCGACCACCTTAGACATGAGTTGCCTCAGCTTGCACTACCTTTAGGGTCAGTTGCTGCAGTATTTGCTTACACTTGGAATCGCCGAACTTTATATAGTTTCTACTATATTCGGCATGAAACTCTTTGAGTTTCTTATTCGGCTAAGAAACGATATGGGATGTAATATCCCTTAACTTAAATAAATATTGAGTGATGCTATCTCACAAAATCTATTTTTGATGTTTTGCATGAGAATAGAAAATATTCATTAATGTAATTTTTTCATAAAAATAATGATGTATATTATATTCTACTCTTTATTTCTTTTATAGTGTTTAAGTAGTTAAATATTTTATAAAATTTTCGAAGTATTTCATACACCTTAAATATAGAAAATCATAATGTAACAATATTTAGAAAAATAATCGTGTTTACAATACATTTTTGCTAAGAAGGCTAATAATATATACCATGATATATGTTAGTTGAGGAAGTAATGACATAATTTGTTAAAATATTAATGTACATTCTTTATCCATAAAATCAGTGTAACCTGCTACAACTTTTACCGTATTAGCACGAAAAGCCTAGTGTAGACAACTGCCTTTATTTCGTATTCCCTTATTTTTTTTTTTTTGATCAATAAATAGATTGCAAATGTTGAAAGCGATACTTTTCGACGTTCTGTTACTAGTTCTGTCACTAGAACTACACAATAATAAATTGGAACGCATGCAAGAAGAACATATGCTATAACAGCAAACGCACTCAAATTTGTCACGCATATGTCACGTATATTCACCAGGAAAATAGTAAAATAACAAGATGTGAATGCAAACAAGCATCGTTTGCATTCAACGTTTATGTCCAAGTCAAAAAAGCAAAGGTAGTTGCAAATTTCTTGAGAGCTGCATTCACCTACGATAGATCTCATACCAAATATGTTGGTATATAGATTCATGAGCTGTTTGTATACGTAATGAAATTACATGCATTATCGGCGAGAAAACCCCTCTATTATGAAGAGAGATCTGGTTTGGGTCAATCTATTTAGTATAGAATTGAAAATGCCAATCGTCTTTGCACGTTATAAACATTCTTTTAAGCACATTTTAACTCTTCGACGTAGAGTTAAAAGTATCTGGTAATATTAAGAGGCATTACGATATCAGAACAAGCCACGTCAGTAATCAGTCCCACCCCCCGCGGCTGCATGATGACAAGGAATGCTATTTTATAAAAATCTTTCCCGAGGAACTGATGGTGTAAGGGATCGAAACGTATATTATCATAGGTTTTTGGCAAACACATATTTAATTAACTTGTTTTTTTTTTTAGATTGCACATATTGTTTGTTAGATTACAGTAACTATCAAGCATTTTAAATGTATAATTTGGCCTATTATTGAGGTTTCTCAATGTCGTCTGCCTAAAAACCAACTAAAATTGCATCTGATGAGAGGAACTTTGGGAATTATTGTTTAGTTAATTATTCAATCATAAGATGGATATAGCGAAGTATTTCATTCAGAAACTCCGATTTCAAACAAGCAATTGATAAAGGATGGATTGATAAGAATGGTATATTCCTACCACATCTGCCTTTGTCCGACATTCCAGATCTGTCCATCGTACTGCTTTCACGTTAGAGGGAATGATACTAAACATACAACTCTAAACATAGATTGATGCTCTAAATGTAGAACGCAAAAGTTTGCATCCATCTTACTACCCATTTATATTCCCTGTTATTTTCATAATCACCCATTTCAATATTAATAGATGGAATTATTAAATTATCGTTTTCCAAATGACAATTCAAAGCAGATAGAAAAAATAAGTGGAATTTATCCATCTGTTAATCCATTGTTAATCTATCTGGTAATGCAACTGATCCATTTGTTAATTCCTCGGATGATGATTGTTAATTCATATGTTAATCCACCTGTTAATCCATTTGCTAAACCACCTGTTAATATATTGTTAATCCATTTGTTAACCCTCTTGTTAATGTATTGGTTAGCAATTTGTTGGTCCATCTGTTAATCAATTCCTAATCCATCGAAATGTATTGTTAAGGTTCGAGAAAATTTATTCTATTCTTCCATCTGAGACGATTAGAAAATCGACACTAGAGGGACAGGAATTCCCAGTACAATCAAATATCGCAGAACGTCACGATCTATTCAAGCTCGAAGGTGTAACTTGTCCAGAAAGGTTTCAAATACTTTAAAATTCTTAACTTGGTTTCTTTGTAGAGTACACTATTGACGTCATCTCGGTAGTACCATTAAGTTCTATTCTTAAGAAATGCTGTTTCGTAATATCTTATTCTGTAATAAGTAGCTTTTGACAGGGTCATGACGTTTCGAGAGAATCCATGTTGTTTTAGTAGCTTCTAAAAACTTTCTTGCTATTGATATTTGTATTTGATCTTATTAGGGTTCTTATGTTGTCTGTCTTTGTTCGTATTACTGTCTTACTGGATGTCTTGCATGATTGTTTCGGTTTCAACTGAGTTAGCGACAGATTTCCCCAGTGTTTATTCTTTCTTTTCTTTGGATATTTTTCCCCTTCGCTTACTCTCTTTGATTTTATTTGAAAATGTTGTCCATTTTCGATATAGAAAATCATTTTCACATATATATATATTCGATTTAGGCACACAAAGATATTTCTATCTCCATGATTACACACCATTGAGTGACACCTGAATGACTTCATTATATTCAGTTTTTTACTATGTAATAAATATGCAGATTTTTAACATAACTGCGTAGTTTATTTTCTACAGCATGGCTTTTTAACTTTCTGGTTAATATTATGACTCACTTAAAACTCTACTATTTATGTTGTATGACGTTCAGACAACTTGAGCACATAAATTATTTCTTCAGTCTGCCGGAATTTACTTATTTTGAATTTTATGGTTTTGGCAACACCCTTGAAAGAAGCCGGGAGTCTTGTCTCATAAATATCATTATACTTACAAACACGACGTCAGTGTTACTAACCGAAAAGGATAATGGGAAACCGTTTAAAACTACCTCTATTATTAAGTGAAGAGAGAAGGAGAAAGTGCATATACTAAATAACCAAAATATTAGAGACATCTCCATTCTAAATATAATTCAAATTCACTAAATAAAAATAAATAAATGCGATTAACAATACTTATTACAGTGAGTGTCAGATCTAAAAATGTTTTGGAAAACAGAAAATACCAAGCGGATGGAAACAGCTGGACAGATTGATGAGTGTGGCAAGCGAAGAAAATTTCGTAAATTCCAATGAACTTTGTTGAAACCAGAGACTGAAAGGAAGGGATGTGTGTGTGTGTGTGTGTGTGTGTGTGTGTGTGTGTGTGTGTGTGTGTGTGTGTGTGTGTGTGTGTGTGTGTGTGGGTGTGGGTGTGTGGGTGTGTGGGTGTGGATGAGGCAGGTGTTGGTCACTCTTCAGTGGAGTATACAATCTTTGAGAAGCAAGTAGTAGGGTGAGCTGTTTGAAACAGATCAAGATAAGATAAGGAATCGTGCCGTCATTAGTTGACAAGAAGATGGCGTCATTGTGTGTGTGTGACGTCATGAGTTTGGAATGTTTTCATTTCCCTGTGGGCATATGTGCTAATGACTTCGGTTCTTGCGTTTTGGTTCGCATATGAAATTATGGGTGAATGGTAGAGATAAGGATCCGTGTTGTGATTGGTGATGCACTTTTCACTGGATCAAGAACAAGATAAGATAAGGAATCGTGTCATGGGTGTGCATTGTTATCAGATGTAGATAAATGACAGTGACGTCACTTGTTAGTTGTAAATAAGTGACGTTATTATTTTGAATGGAAAAGGGAGATATATTAGTGGATAAGGATTGGTCTCGTGATTGGTGGGACACTTTTAACCAGATCAAGATCAAGATAAGATAAGAGATCATGACATGAATATTTGTTATTATCAGATGTAGATAAGTGACGTAATTGTTTTGAATGGAAAAGGAAGTTATTAGTGGATAAGGATTCGTCTTGTGATTGGTGGGATAATACGAACAAAATAGGGGTAGGATGAATGGGGGAAGCGATGTCAGTGTCTTGAATGTGTATTGTTATGAGTTATAAATAAGTAAATGGTTTGCATATGGCATTATGGGTAATGGATAGTGATAAGATAAAGTTTGGATTTTTGCTGGGGGCCCCTTCTATCAGGGACATCATGTAATGTGTTGGGTTCACGTATAGCACTGTGGATGTTATTTAGAGATAAGCAATCGTGACGTTATATGTTTGGAAATTTCTGGGGAACATATGTCTCTCTGTGATATCACGTGGTGTTTTGGTTTGCCTATGAAATTGTAGGCGATGTTTTTGAGATAAGATATCATGGAATTTTCCCAGGGTGACACACAACTGTCATTGTCATCATGTTTTGTCTTTGGTTGTCTACAGATGGCTGTACTAATTTTTCAATATAGTTTGCGGTATTTTCTTCCTGTTAAAAGACTACGGGAATTCTTAGAGTATAGGAGAGTCTAGTGGCAGCAGGGTTTAGAGTTTCTGAACAATTTAATTATATGCTGGTGTCCCTCAAACACAAACTTTTTTTTCTCCATAGCTGATACATACTTTATTCTATATTCATATCCTAAAGACTATGGAAATTCTTAGAGTATAGTATAGTCTAGTGGCGGCAGGATTTAGGCTTTTCTGAATAATTTAATTATATGCTGGTGTCCCTCAAACACACACTTTTTTTCCATAGCTCATACATACTTTATTCTATATTCATATTTTATTCATAATTCATCCGAATATTTTGATTTGTCTATATTTAAGATCATAAAGCTCAAATAAATAAATAAACAAACCGTGTGTGAATTCACTGTGATTTCAAAAGTGATCTTACTTAAATATGCATAACACATCAACTACACTGTTTGTTCTTTAAAGTTTACACATTTATTTCACAGATATTACTTACATTTCTCTCCAGAATAGGACATCTTGGAAATAGTGAGGTTTTATGAATATTCCAAATTGATTTTAAACTTATATTCACAGCACACACAAACACAAGATCTGAAGTGCAGTTGATTCTTTTTTCATTATAGGTTACTGGGGCATTTCACTTTTCCTTCACTCATGGCTATGTTTTTTATTCACACACTTCTGAAGTTTCTTTGTTTACTGAGAACTTTTTTATGTAGTCTAGAAATTCTAATGATAAATTAAATTTACTTACAGTCTTTCCAGAATGACTCTTCTTAATGCGAATAGATATTCCAAAAGTGGTTGAATTAAAGCATATATCCACACCACAGCACAGAAAAAAACGCGAAAAAACGCGTTTTTTTCCTACAGAGTTATCAGTATCAGTTGTAAGTAATATCACAAAAGATATCTGCAAATGAGGAACTAACTCATCTCCACTAGGCTGAGCAGACATTTTCTGGAGGAGAGAGGGATGAGGTGGGGTTAGAACATGGGGTTGGGGGAGCATTGAAGGGAAGACTGCTATCACCCTCTCATTATCCTTTCACCTTCACCACTTAATGCTATTTATTTTTTTCCATCCCAACAATTTTGGACATATGAGTGAGAGAACTAGTCACATGGTCTTAGATCCTGAGCAGACATATTCTGGAGGAGAGTAGGGTGAGGGGATGGGTGGGGGGGCTTGCAGGGAAGACCACTATCACCTTCTTGCCTACCCTTTCACCTCCAACACCCAACACTTTTTCCCCATCCCAACACTTTTGGACATATGAGTGAGAGACTAGTCACATGCTCTAACATCAAAAACGCTGTTTGAGGATAAAATACTTAACATAATAAGGGCAAATAATATAGAATACCCTTCGAGCTACAGAGATAAGGTTTGCCCAATTATGTCATAAAGTAAGATAATCTCACATCTACATCTTATCCAACAGCATGCAGAAACATGTCTTTGAGTCATCTGCATGAAAGTTTCATTTTGGAAGGAACCGTCCGTGTAAGGGTCATGTAAACAGTACTATAAGGAAAACAATTGACATGAGTGGCTTTTCAGTTACTGCAATTTGTTCATCCAGTGCAGCTATCGTATTGTGTTGTGATGTTTTGTGTCCAGTTAAGTAAACAAATGAGCGAACCACAAAACTCTTTGAATATTTTTAGGTAATTACATGTTTCTAATTTTTTTCTCTGTAAATAATAATATTTCATCAAATTAAAATATGCATTTATAAACTTAAATGAACAAAGATGTGTAATGTTGTTGTGTTTTCCACAATGAAATTTTTACATGTTTATTCTGTTTAGAATTTGATAAAAAAACATCCATAACTTTATATACCTTAACACAATTCTCTTTAAAGAAGGCATTTTACTGTGCCAGATAACACAGATACAAATTTTGGGAATTAAGAAGACAGGATAAATTAATATTCATACAAGGTAACAAGAAGAAATAAACAGAAAACTTTTATGGTGCTTTCAAAATAAAGATAAGGTACATTATCTTTTCTTTTCACACATCCGTACATGATAACACTTTCAAATCAAATGACTGCAAGTCGAAACTTATTTCACAACTTTACCATCCATACTATTTTAGTGTATGGAGATTAAAAACAGAGGTCATAGCAAATAACAGAATTGTAGTTTTGTGAATAAAGTACAAATGAAGTGAAATGTTACTATATTTGTAGACTGTTCCACCAAACTAGAAGAAAACACTCGTACCAAATACTAACGGCATGACTATTAGAATTTGGTTATTTTACAGAGACAGTATAAATTTTAACCCATCACATTACTTAAACTCTTAAAAAGTTTGGCATAGGGAAAAAAGTATCGTACTGTGTGCAGAAAGCAAAAATACAAATTTTGGGGAATGAGAAAACAGGATAAAGAAGAAAT
The DNA here is from genome assembly GCF_054136105.1 of Typopeltis vanoorti. Lineage (NCBI taxonomy): Eukaryota > Metazoa > Arthropoda > Arachnida > Uropygi > Thelyphonidae > Typopeltis > Typopeltis vanoorti. The sequence continues at coordinate 82,594,172 of NC_143556.1, read as the reverse complement.
AGAGAAATACATTTATGCTATTTCCAAAAATAAAGAGAAGGTACATTTGTTTTTCTTTTCACACAACTGTAGACGATAAAAGTTAAAATCAAGTGACTTGAGTGCAAGTCAAAACTTATTTCACAACTTTCCCACCCATACATTCTAATGATGGGGGAATTAAAAACAGAGACCATAGCAAATAACAGAATTTTCATTTTGAATAAACGAACTGCAAAATGACAATTTACGTACTATAATAACTGTAGATAACTTCACCAGATTAAAAAAACAGTCATACCAAATGTGAACAATACGACTGTTAGAATTTGATTATTTTACAGAGAGGCAGCAAATATTATAGAGAGACAGCAGATATTTTAGCATATCACGTTACTTAAAAAAACTCTTTAAAAGATTGCTGTAGAAAATAAAAAGGAATCGTAGCATTCAGATAACAAGGAATCAACATGCTTATATCAAATAATGCTCGCCATTGGAAGAAAAAAATCAAAAACATTAACGAACTTTATATGCCAGACCCATTCTTCTTTTAAATGATACCAAATGATGAAAACGATATGGGTATGAATTTCAAAACTTTGATAAGCTGATGAATTTCTTGCTTGCTGTGATCATAACTATTTATTTGAAGGTAAACATTTTATATGTCTTTACAATTTTTCTTTCTTTCTTTCTTTTTTTTTTTTGATGGTTGACATTGTTGCATATTGTTTTCAAGAAATATGGTAACCTTGCTTTCAGACACATGTTAAATTTAATATCTTTGTTTTTGTTTAGTTAGGCATGCAAAAAATCCTTCTAATGCTAAAGAAAGAAAAATAAATAAATTTCATTTACATAAGTAAGTAAGTAAGCTACGAGCTCCTGAATTGAAATGCGACTGTAAGGATTTGATGAGTTAATATTTGAGCAATATAAAACATACATTTGTAACTTAATGAACAAATATGTGTGCTGCTGTTGTTGCATTTTCCAATAAAAGTTTAAAAACATGTGACAGGCAGTCAAAACCTTTTTTATTTTTTTCCAAACTTAACACATAATATTCCATTAGAGGAATGAAAGAAAAAAAAAGTGGGGAACTGATATCCTGTAATTAATATTTTAGAAAATTGTCTAATGCTAACTATTGACATTGTTTGAGATATCTGCAAATATTTTGTTCACATGTTCGAAAAACCCCAAACTACTAATCTCCAATAGAATGTTGGTGTAATAAGAACACAGAAAGAACCATGCAAAACATCAAAAGGGAGAAAATTGAGTCATGAAAAAACACGTTGTATGCTTCCCAAAACATATCATATAGTTTAAAGTTTTAAATGAACTAATGTTCCCACAATCAGAACGAGGACTAAAAACAAATGTCCGGATATGAGTCACTCAGTTATCTACAAACAAGACTAATGAAATTAACAGTGTGGGAAAATAATACACACATACACACAGTTTATATATTTATTAATGAAATTAATGAAATTAATTTCATTAATAAATATATAAACTATATTTATATAAAATATATAAATATTAATGAAATTAACACTGTGGGAAAATAATACACACATGCACACAGTTTATATGTTTATTTCTTTTACTCAGTTATTCTGATTATAATATGTAGTTAACTGAATTTTAAAAGTAAAATAGAAAAACAACCAATCATTTGAAAAAAAAAGAACCATATCGAGATATGGGAAATTATTGATCACTGGCAGATATATTAGTCAGGATAAGATAGTTTGAGCTTACACTCACCACTGTGGGAATAAAAACATACTATGACCCCAATGTGAAGGAATTAATGGACTACCAAACAGATAGAAAATCTAAGGGAACAAAAGTTAAATAGCTTTTCAGGTTATTTACAGAAATTTCGTTCTGTCAAGCTTGTGTGTGTGTTGTGCTGTGGTGTGGATATATGCTTTAATTCAACTAATTTTGGAATATCTATTCGCATTAAGAAGAGTCATTCTGGAAAGACTGTAAGTAAATTTAAATTATCATTAGAATTTCTAGACTACATAAAAAAGTTCTCAGTAAGCAAAGAAACTTCAGAAGTGTGTGAAAAAAAAAACATAGCCATGAGTGAAGGAAAAGCAAAATGCCCCAGTAACCTATAATGAAAAAAGAGTCAACTGCAGTTCAGATCTTGTGTTTGTGTATTTTGTGATGTGAATATATGTTTAAAATCAGCAATTTGGAATATTCAGAAAACCGCACTATTTCCAAGATGTCCTATTCTGGAAAGAAATGTAAGTAATATCTGTGAAATAAATGTGTAAACTTTAAAGAACAAACAGTGTAGTTAATGTGTTATGCATATTTGAGTAAGATCACTTTTGAAATCACAGTGAATTCACACACGGTTTGTTTATTTGTTTATTTATTGAGCTTTATGATCTTAAATATAGACAAATCAAAATATTCGGATGAATTATGAATAAAATATGAATATAGAATAAAGTGTGTACGAGATATGGGAAAAAAGTGTGTACGAGATATGGGAAAAAAGTGTGTGTTTGACATATAATTAAATTATTCAGAAAAGCCTAAATCCTGCCACCACTAGACTCTACTATACTCTAAGAATTCCCATAGTCTTTTAACAGGAAGGAAATACGCCAAACTGTATTGGAAAATTAGTACAGCCATCTATAGACAACCAAAGACAAAACATGATGACAATGATGGATGTGTGTCACCCTGGGAAAATTCTAAGATATCTATCTCAAAAACATTGCCCACAATTTCATAGGCAAACCAAAACACCATGTGATATCACAGAGAGACATATGTTCCCCAGAAATTTCCAAACATATAACGTCACGATTGCTTATCTCTAAATAACACCCACAGTGCTCTACACGAACCCAACACATTAAATGATGTCCCTGACAGAATGGGGCCCCCAGCAAAATTCCAAACTTTATCTTATCACTATCCATCACCCATAATGCCATACGCAAACCATTTACTTATCTACAACTCATAACAATACATATTCAAGACACTGACGTTGCTTCCCCCATTCACCCTACCCCTATTTTGTTCACAGTATCCCACGAATCACGACACGAATCCTTATCCACTGATATCTTCCTTTTCCATTGAAAACTATAACGTCACTTATTTGCAACTAACAATTATGTCACTTGTTTATAACTAACACATTACATCACTTATCTACATCGGAATATAACAAACATACACGTCATGATTCCTTATCTTATCTTGATCTTGATCTGGTTAAAAGTGTCCCACCAATCACGACACCAATCCTTATCCACTAATATATCTCCCTTTTCCATTCAAAAGAATAATGTCACTTATTTACAACTAACAAATGACGTCACTTATCTACATCTCATAACAACACACACCCACGACACGATTCCTTATCTTATCTTGATCTTGATTTGGTAAGAAGTGCACCACCAATCACGACACCAATCCTTATCTCTACCATCACCCATCATTTCATATGCGAACCAAAACACAAAAACTGAAGCCATTGACACATATGCCCTCAGGAAAATTGCAAACATTCCAAACTCATGACGTCACACTCACACACACAATGACGTTATCTTCTTATCAACCAATGATGTCACGATTCCTTATCTTATCTTGATCTTGATCTGGTTCAAACAGCTCATCCTACTACTGAGGCACTCTCCCATTCAAGATAAAAGAACAGTAGAGAAGTAAAGGAAAAATATGAAATCTAACACGTGGTTTATTTTACTCTAAACGGACACATGCTGTCGATTATGATAATGCTTTTATAATTTCTATAATGGTTGTTACGTGCTCTAATTATGTGCTCCAATAGAAAATCCTGATTCTTCTCGTTTCCCCTGCAAAACTTTTCACAGACTCGAATGCATATAGCAAGTCCTTCCTAGCCACTTCTACTGAATATCCGGAGATTTTAGGTCTCGTGAAATTTGCATTAAAATCTTATTCGCAGAAAAGTATAAGCTTCTTCACAACGTCACATGTATACTAAGCTCTTTTCTTTTCATTCTTTTTATTTATATTCTTTTTTTATATAGCAGAATATGAAAAGAAAAGTTGCAATAACAAACACGTTTCACACTTCATTAATGTACATTCATTTGAACTACCATAGTAGCATCACTTAAAAGAAGAAGAAGAAGAAATTTATCCATTGGAATTGGATAGCAAAAGAGGCTCATTTGGGTAATATGTAATACTAATGGTTTGGTGTAGTATTTTAGGATATACACAAACTCAAGTTCAGATCTGCTAAATATAGTTCGTTAAACCATAAAAAACGGAACCAGCTTTTATAAACAGCCCCCTTAGAAACAGACAAACACACACATCATCTTTATTGTTTATTGGAACTCATTTTTCACAGCAGTAGCATTTTCATCCATCACTTCAGATGATTATGAATTATTAATTCCAAAATCGGGACTGGGAAACCTGCTGGTCGAAATATAGCGAACTGCTTAGAGTGAACGATACGTAACGACGAGGTCCGGATTTTATGCACGCTGACTAATAGTTATTAGCTTCAAAAGCTCTTGACTGTTCACATCGAAGAGAGACTGAGTAGAAGAATAACTATGTGATTGCATAGTTAATAGTTGCTAGGATATAAAAGGAAACGCATTTATTTCCGGAGAAAATACGAGACATCCATGCTTCTGTTAATCTGGATTTTGCGTGTTGTTAATGTGTCTCCCTATTCAAACAATTTGGAGAGAGAGAGAGAGAGAGAGAGAGAGAGAGAGAGAGAGAGAGAGAGAGAGAGAGAGAGAGAGAGAGAAGCATGTTTTCGATTTTACAAGCGTTTTAATCAGATTTCTTATTTTATATTGTAAAACTACTATTTCCTGTTGTTAAGAAAGCCACTTGTGCTTAAACCATATACACATTTCGTATTTCGACTTGTGTCATGTACCATAACGAAATTCAGGTGCATTTCATTATTGCTGTATTTGGTCTCCAGCTTGTCTAGTAAATCCGATAACAGTATGTGAAAAAGAAGTGAAAAGAAAATTGCTTGAAGGTTACATCGCTCGACCAATAAGCAAAACCATTAGGCCTAATCACTATGCAGAATATTAGTAGGGCTAAAAAAAGCGGTGACCGAGTACGATTAAGAGTTTTATTATTTAAAAACATACATTACTTCTAAAGTTAAATATTTCACTAGGAGCAAAGATGTATATATAGCGCCCTCTGTGGTTATATTAGGTTACTATAGTTTCAAATAATCTTCAATTAAAACAATTAAACTTATATATACATTTGCAGTATTTATCATGGAACGAAAAACCCCAGCGATTATTTTGTTTCTTCTTGTCATGTTCTTGAGAGCAAAGACCCGTTTTTACGATCTTAATCCATCTTGTTCCTGAAAGAAGTCCATTATGCTTGTTAGCTGTAGCATGTCGGTGCTTTGAATGGTAACCTGAGGCATCTTGCCAATATCAAGTGTAGTGTGTAGGTTATTAAAACAGTTTCTTTTTCCTCCCCTCTCTAGCTACCGAGCTTACGCCATTCAGATATATTTCACATCCAGTGTAAAATATCTTCGAGGGTCTTTGACGCAGAATAAGCTACGTAGAGAGGGAACAGGAACACTTCCTGTGCCATTGCCCCTTTCAAAAGAAGCGTCACCTGGGTAATATGTAATACTAATGGTTAGTGTCGTGTGTTCAGGATATACACAAACTCAAGTTCAGACCTACTAAATATAGCTCGTTAAACCATAAACAACGGAGCCTGATTTTATAAACAGCTCCCTTAGAAACAAACATTATATTATATTTTTTTTTAAAAGAGGGAGATTTATTAAAAGCTGATATCAGATCAATGCCGCTGTTATATTTAAAATTTATACAATGATGCAGAACTATTTTAATACCTAAACATAGTATTGATATTTATTCATTTTCAGTGAAATTCTACAAGCCATTGTTACAAAAGACATATATATTGTTGAAATTGCTGTTTTCAATGTTGTTTGTTGAAATGGAGGATACTTTCATTGTTAAAATTTCAGATATTGTTTTCGATAAAATCATATATTTTAGCGAAATATATGATTTTATGATATATGATTTTTATGAAATATATATGATGCAATCATATATATTTCATATATGATTGCAAATCATATATGAAATTGAAGGCGTATCATTTATTTTTATTAAAAAAAAACAACAACAAAAAAAAACAGAAGTTTATTCTACAAGCGTACTTAATAATAATTAGAGCATATTGGTGCTTCATTCACTAAATTAATAGATAAATAATGAGTTTCCGTTTTAATTATTCTAAATAGTTATAATAAGGCGTTAATCTCTTAACGAAGAATGGTCTAACAATGAGCTGGATATTTTTTTCTTAACATCACCACAGCTGGTCTTTATTGATGCATATTGGATGTTATTTTCTTTGAAAGTTGTTAGACTGCTCTTGGACTTTATTCAAGACTTTATATATATATATACTTGGACTTTATATATATATATATATATTTCATCCCAACTATCTTGGGACATCATCAGTACAGTAATTCAAACAATACTAGGAATAACATACAGTTAGGGCGCATGATTACAATGGAATCGCAATATGCGTGCAGTAACGTGTTATAGAAGTAAATTAAATATAACTGAAAAAAAAATTAAATTAAAAAAAAATATATATATATATATATATATATATTTTTTTTTTTTATTATTTAATATATAGATTATTTTACATAATTTTGTATAACAATTTCCCATACTTTAGGAATAGTAAGAATGTCGTTGCGGTTTAAATTTAGTCTGTGTAGTAGGGCTTCAGCACTTTCTTTATATAAACATTTATGTTTATATAAAGATCTGTGTAAAAGTTTGGACTTCTCTCAATGAATCTATGGTTCAGATTTGCAACTCCGTGTTGGGAGAGACCAGATTTCTGCGGTTTGAAAAGACGAATGTGGTCTTGATGTTCCGAGATGCGTTTCTGAACAGACCTACCTGTCTGACCAAAGTAAGACAATATGCAGGAGCATGGGATCTCATAAACCCCAGGTAACATCAGAGGTGAGAGTTTGTCCTTAGGAGAAGGTAACAAGTTATAGATTTAGTGGCAAAATTGTATTTCTTCATGAATTTTGAAAGACGTTCGGAGATGCCTTTGACATATGGCATGGGAATCCTATGGACATCTTGTCTGGGTTGATGTGTGGGAAGGTGACTGATGAATTTTTGAGTTGTTTTAAGATTATATCCATTTAGTATTTTTGATTATGTCTAGTTCTTGGTTTAGAGAATCTTCAGAGAAGCAGAATTTGTGTGCTCTGGAAACTAGTGATTTAATGATGACAAATTTCTGAGATGGACGATGATGATGATGATGATGATGAAGATGATTCATCTTTTCAAACCGCAGAAATCTGGTCTCTCCCAACACAGAGTTGGAATCATTGGGATCCATTGGGAGAAGCCGAAACTTTTACATAGATCTTTATATAAATATGAACGTTTATATAAAGAAAGTGCTGAAGCCCTACTACACAGACCAAATTTAAACAGCAACGATGTTCTTACTATTCCTAAAGTATGGGAAATTGTCATACAAAATTGTGTAAAATAAGCTGTATATATATATATATTTTTTTTTTTCAGTTATATTTAATTTACTTCTATAACACGTTACTGCACGCATATTCAGATTCCATTGTAATCATGCGCCCTAACTGTATGTTATTCCTAGTATTGTTTGAATTACTGTACTGATGATGTCCCAAGATACTTGGGATGACATATTTACGAATTAAATAGTCATAATGTGGTTATTACGTGTGTTTTTAGTGAATAATGTAATATGTACTACCATTAATGTCGGCTTCTTGAGAAAGAATTCGTTTATCTGAATAACTTGGCATCGCTAGTTGATCTCTGATTGCCAAATGAAGAGCTGCTGAAAAATCTGCCTCCCATCTAAAACATCTTATTTGGCACAGCTAAGAAGCTGTCAGTTATGTTTTTAAGGTTTCGCAATTAAAACGCTATTCGCTACTAATACAAGCGCCAGTTTTCGTTGTTTGTATAGCGATGCGCATTTTTGATGTAATGAGCGGGTGGACAAATGATGGAGTGGTATTTAGGTTCAGTTTATTCTAGAGATCGACTTTCATAAAATGATTGAGTTGTCTTTGGAAAGTTGATATACTCATTTAACAATTCAAAAGAGTTTTCTGTTTGTATGTTAAAGAGTCGTTACATGATATCACCGACATCAGCAGAATTAGGATATTGAAGTTGAACTATTTCTGTTGAACAAGGCCTGATTTATGGTATGATGGTATTCTTAAAACGAGAGAGAGAGAGAGAGAGAGAGATGAGAGAGTTGGAAGCCCTTATCCATAGTTGATTTATTACTACTAAGAATAATATGAATCATATAGAGTTTATTATTATTATTACTATTTTGTTTAATGTTCAAGACGGGTGTGACGTAATGTTTCTTAGACTTTTTCAAGGTAACAGTATATAGATTTCATCATGGATTCACTAGTAGCTTTTAAGCGATGAGTGTATAAAATCAAACAGATTTAAGCCTCCTGAAGGTATTTTAATTGGATAAGTTGGTAAATCTTACTTAATATTATTCAAGAATTATAAATTATTAAATTATTGTAAGATAATGGCATGTGATTAATTGTAACGGACTAGATGCAGAGTATAAAAAAGCTTTGTTTTTTCATCGCTTTCCAAAGTCTTCTAAGAATTCCTAGTGGTCTTAAAGATCCGAAAGATACTGTAGGATTCTTATTAATCGTTCAATGTTAGAAGGAGAGCGTTCAGTAATCTTCAAGTTATATTTCTTATGTTAGTATTATATAATAAAGGTTATACACTTACAGTATTTTAGTTCCTCATGTTGTAGATTAAACAGGATAATTTCAATGAGCTGTGGGTGGTCACATACCGAGTGATGAAATTCACGTACCACCTAAACAGGGTCAAAATTTTCCCATACCAACAGTGTGATTTTCATCCACTTCCGCTTTCTGTTGGTTACGAAGTGAATACGTTATCAGTTCGGTTAACTGGACTTTAATATCAATGTATGTTTGCAGTTGCGGAGGCATTTCTTGTGGTAAAAGGAATCGATAGCTCATTACTTAACCAGAATGAATAGTTTACCATTCCGAGCAAAGGCACTATTGTATAATTAGTAGATGTTTTTACAAAAATGAATGAATAAATAAGTAATAATAATAATCATGTTGCTTCAATTTTTAGCTGGGCGAGTACATCAGTAGAAAATTTAAGTTTCTATTCTGATAGAAAGTTAAATTTTAGTAAACAAATATAAATTATTTCATGCATATTTATGTGAAATATGTTTTATGCAAACAACATTTGTGTTAGAATTAGCATACGCTGCTCGAACTTAATAAAATCTTAGGAGTCTGTATGAGTAGAAAATGCTGGAAATAATTATGGCTCTAAATTAATTAGACTTGAGTTAGCAATTTTAATTTCCTTTTATTATTTTAAACGTATGTCTAGAGGTGTACAAGTTACTACTATTTCGATAAATATAATTAGATTTTTTGAAATGAATGAAGTCACAATTTTAATCGTAAAATGTAACTAAAGATGATTAATTTCCACTTTAAGTTGAATAGTAAAGAGTCATTTCAGCTTAATAAAACTGTGTTTATATGTTTATATTTTAAGATGTGGCTTGATTAATTTTTATATAATAGTTATGCGATGCTTCAAATTTCCCCTAAGTTAGTTCAATCTTCTATTTTCATTTGCTAGAGAGAGAGAGAGAGAGAGAGAGAGAGAGAGAGAGAGAGAGAGAGAAAGAGAGCACAATGTGCCGTGAAATTTTCGCTCTTAGAAATTCATCCGAATATGAATTTTATAGCCAATAAGACGCAGAGATTGCTGCTTGAATGGTAGACGCGAATATTTGAGAAGTTTGCAAATTCTCAAGTGAATGTCTAGGCGCATGCTTCGCTTCCCAGTGGAATATTAATTACCAGACAGAAATTCAATCGATTCGCTTTTAGAATCTGATTTTGGAAATTTCCCTAGGTGCATTGCGATGTCAGACAGCTGAAACATTCGTTTTTAAATTTTACAACTGAAGAAATTATTAGACATCAACTATTAATATATGTGGAGAGAGAGAGAGAGAGAGAGAGAGAGAGAGATTTAGTGCTAATGAAGTATGCTGTTAGGGAAAATGGCCATATTCAATAGCTCAGAGATCAATCTCAGGGAGCTTGAACAGGTGGATGTTACTTTGTTGGTCTGATGGTCCATGATTGGCCTTTCTTCAAAAATGCCCATAGTAGTGTTTAAACCAAGATTTCTTTTATGGCCAGGTGGACAGCATCTCCGATTTCCAGCCTACGGTCTGGATGCGAATGATATGGCATAGATGTTTCTGAATATCCTTTGAGAGATATAATTGCCGTCACTCTTTGAGACTATCATTCTGATTACTGCATGGGCTGACGTTCTATGAAAAAAAGTCCATGCATAATCTTTAGAGCAGGGCTTTTTTTCCGAACGACCTAACCCAAATGCGCAATAGGTTTCAAACCTTTCTAGGGTGGGATTGTCTTATGAAAAAAATAGGCCTTTGAGAAATCGGTCACCAGTAGAATTTGATTTGACTTGATGGATTAGGAGATATTTTGCTAAAGAAATAGAAATATTTCTGATGAAAAATATTATAAAATGGTGGAATTATATCACGAACAAAAGTAGCCATATATATTATGCCAGGTAAAAAAAAAAGCCAGATTAAATGCTAGATGGCACTTCAGTTATTAGTGTAAATCTTTTCCATTATGTAAGTAAGCTGTATACTGAAAAGAGAATCGCATACCTTTTTTGAGAGGCAATTTCCTGTAATGTATAATATATATTATATATTGTATGGTAGACTTGAGTCTTTACCATCAAAAATTACCGAAATTGAGGTACTCTTCAGGGTATAGAAGAATGCAAATTAGCAGATTACTATTATACACAAATAAAAATAAATGACGTTTGAAAAATAATAACTATTTCATACTACAATATTAAATATTATAGATAATTTTATTTAATTACCCATACTTTTATATTTAATTATTGAAATCACTAATGCCAAAATATGTATGACCACTGTGGACAATAACGAGTATTAATAATATACATTAGTCAAAATTAATTTATTTAAAAATATAAATTATTACTATTATCATCAAGTACACTTGGCATTTTCAAGAATTTGTATCAGACAATTTGTACTAGTTGTGGGAAATAAACCTTGAAATTCTCTATTTCAAATAAATAAAGCTACCAGGCAGTTATAATCGAGGCGATATTCACTGCATTCATTAGGTTTGCTACTGAAGTACGTACCTAATCATTTAAAGGGTCATATAAATCCATTCATGACTACAGTTAGGAACACTTGGACCGTGTAATGGAAACAGTTCCGTAAGTATTAAGTAGTTCTAATTTCAACCATCGTGTTTCTAGAATTCTCTGCTAATGGTTCTACCATCACTTAAGTTATTATTCGAATATAAAATTAGCGACTGCTTATGAAATGGTTCGGCGGTGCAGAAAGAGGTTTTCGAAATGATATCAGCCACATTTTCTGTTCCTATTCTGTGCTTTTTAAAATAAAACAGAACACCTTTGCCCCCCCACCATTAACAAAGATACTAGCGATCAACTAAAATGAGTGCAAGAAATACCCGACCGTTATCATTTAATTAGAATAACCACTAGAGTAGAGCTTAATCTATTGTAATATCAATGAACTTTGAGAATTAGGAAGCATAATACTAGAAATAAAACTGGTCAGCCAAAAACTACAAAGGAAACACATATATTTTCAACATCACTAAAAGCAAGGCTACTGTACCGGAATTATGTTATATATATATACATATTATTCTAACTTTTTCATTTGAGTAACTGAAGTTAATGATTTTACGTAAATAAATGCTACGTCAGTTGCTCACATATGTGACTGCTTAAAATGTTATTAAACCATTACATCACGCGCACAAGCACATCTCCATTCTGTGTTACGTTTTTGTGGTTATTATTATTGTTGATTCATAATAGACAAGCGTTTTTTTTTTAACTGAAATATTGGTGTTTATATATTTATTAAGTTCATTATTTAGATTTCATAAATTCAGTATTCAGATATGTATGTTAATGTTAATTACTCATTAAAAATTAAATCACTTAAAAGACTCTTCAATTGATTTGCCATATTATCACCAAATGAAGACAATGTAAATATTACTATTTATTTCTAGGTTTGTTCCTTTGAATTGACAACTATTATCTTTTGTGCAGGTCCACCTACTATTATTTTAACTGATATAGAAATCAGAAGCTTTGGTCCAATATCCGAAACAGATATGGTAAGTTCACTTGATTTGATTTCATTAAACAGCACAGTACAATAGCATTTATACAGCCGCGGATAAAGTGTTTACGTGATGAGATTGAGTTATTAAACCACCCAAGTGGGCATTTCACTAAAATCAGTCCCGGTTGAATCAGTTAGGTTAATTAGTGAAAAAAAATTCCCATTACTTAAAGTAATGGGAATTTTTTTTTCAAAATTTAACAAATCATTCGATTACAGTACTGGTATCTGGACAAAGCTGAAACCTTCTGATTCCAAATTCCGGCTCATTTTCATCCCTTAGGGATCTTAACAAATGTATATCTGACTCCTAAATGAATTGACAAACGTTCCAAAATTTTTCCGTAGATATTCTCGAAGAAAACAAATCCAAGGTTATTATTTATTTTTGAATAGATGGTTAAATAAAATAATATTAATCATACAGAATTCTCTTCTCCTCTTCCTTCTACACACGTCATGGTGCTTATATTTAAGTATGAGTGTTCGTGTTTCAGTATTTAGTGCTTTTTTTTAAAGAAGTTACAAAATTATATTTCAAAATTATATTTCAGTATTAAGAAATTACAAAATCTAATAGAATGAAAATGAGCCGGAAAATCGCAAGAATATACGTCATACCGAAACTGATCCTCTTTCAAGTCATCCTCTTCCCCATCATTCAGCCTGCTATGGCATCAGAAGTAATACGTTATCGATTAGACCCTAGCCTTGAAAACCTTCGATGGCAAACACCTTAAGGATGGGTATCAACTAATACCTGCTTATAAAATCAAACGCCCCGACAGAATCTACGTATCTCAGTTGGTTTAGACGAAGGTCGGAAAGACTTGGGTCAAATTCCCGTCCATGACGCGAAGAACCTTTATCTGGTCTCTTTCGACTAAAGGTGAGTTAGCTGGTAGAGGATTTTCCACGTGGAAACTCGAGGTTTTCGTTCGTCAGAACAAGCAAACCGGACACCTGAACACAGACGGATTACAGTCATAAATACTTGCCCTTGAGGAGGGGGGGAGGAATGCACAGAAATTGATGAAATTCTCTTCAAACATCTCGTTTAAAATCTTTGCTGTAGTGCTCAGATTCTAAAGCAAAGATTTTAAACGAACAGTTTGAAGAGAATTTCATCAAACGTTTGGAGTATTGCATATTGAACTTTATGGTAATTTTAATGTTCTGCCATAACGAATAATACACAAACCCGTCCAGATCAAATGTAGGCGTAAGCAGTTATCATTACATGTACTAAGACCAGACCAGAGGATGTAATCCATACCAGGAGAAGTTACTCACAAACAGTACATTGAAACCTCTAACTTCATCCTGAGGACAAAACACCCACGTCCACTCTTCACACACACACACACACACACACACACACACACACACACACACACACACACACACACACACACACACACACACACACACACACACACACACACACACACACACACACACACACACACACACACACACACACACACATCAAATCAACAAATCATTCCATTCATATTGTCTATTACCAAATACGTGCACAAGAGTGAAGAGAACACAGGGTGAATCATCCTTAGCGTAGAACCGATTTCATTGCAGCCTGATCCAGGTTTTGTCTGTCTTGACCGATGCCAATTATCATTATTGTTATTGTCAAAAGAGACGTGGACTGCAATCCTTCCGCAAAAAATGATAATGAAGCTATCTTTGTGTCATGGGAACACGTCTGGGAAATTGCGTGTGGTGACTTGTATTTCTAAGATCTTCTAAGGTCTGATTGAGAAAATAGTTAAGCATTTTCAAGAAAGAACAGTTAGTTTCATTATGTCAATCAGCGCCATGCGTGAAATTCTATTTCTTAAGCACGTTATCAACGTGCTCTTGGAATTGCTTTAATTGCTGCTCAACAAAACGTCATCGCACAATTATTTTCCTATGAAACACTAATTTTCCTGTATTTTGTTTGGAATACAAGACTGAAATTATATTCATGAGTACTAATAATTTGCTTTTTTGGTCATAAAATTGCATCTGGCGTAATCGTTTCGATTGTCTTGAATTAAAGAGACTGATATTATGGCGAGTGTGTGTGTGTAAAACATTCCGGTAGGACGCTGTATATATTGTACACACCACAAAAGGTTCTCAATACTGTCACGTCTTTTCGTTTTTTAAGATACTAATATGAACGAAATGGAATTAGTTGTTATAAGGTTATTTGCTAGCTTTTGACAACAGTTCTACGTGTTATACAACGTGAAATTTGAATAGTTAAGTTTCTATGGGTAAATCTTTAGGGAATCTTTTTAGTTTTCTGAGATCTACGACTATCACTACTACTTTCGCTTAAAAAATAAAGAAGAAAATCTCCCTCTCTGTATCTCGGAATAAATTATAATTAGGCAATTTTCATTTGAATAATATTTTTCAATGACTGAAAAATGACTTGACTCATTAGGTATTGCTAATATTTTTTTAATTTTTTTATAACAAAACTTGAAAAATTTCTCTTCGTAACATCAAGGAAACCTAATAAAAAAGGAAAAGAAGCATAAGGATATTTGTTGCAGTGAGGTCATAACCGTGATTTAAAAGAATATTAGGCAGCACATATACGTTCACCAAGTGTCTACTTTAGAATGCATTATTTAGTGAGTAACCTCATAAAACATGCAACAAAACAAAAACACAAACGAAAACGAAAATTCTTCTGTCTGCAACTGCTTATAGTTCCAAAAATAGAAACCTTAGCCATTCATTTTACAGGTTTCGCTAGGGACCAAGATGAATAGCTGATTACTTGAGTTGGCATTCCCAATAGCACGATGTAACTTCAGTGCTGCTCCTGTTTCTATGGGATGTTATTACGATGGCAGTACAAATCTCTGACTCTCATGGAGATTTAAAGTAGAGCACGTTTGGTTGTCAGCTTTATTACACTTTATCAAGCATATTTTCGTCCTCTAAAGTTAAGGAAACGAAATAAAAAGGAATAAAATGAAAAGACAAAATTCCCAGCTCAGAATACTTAAGAGAATTCATTCCCTTCTACGATGTGATGAATAAAGCAAGACGATCTGTCTTACTAGGTCTTCAAAAGAGCAGTTCTCAGTAATGGGAGATCTTATTCACTGATACTGTATATCCAACTGGTTTGAAATAACGAGATGGATAGGAGTTTACATTAGTAGTCGGAAGAATAGCATATCATCATATATACAAGTGAATATGTTGTAATAAGTTACAATCACACTAACACACTCCATACTCACGTCTTGTGCGAGTATGATTGTAAGCAGAAAGAAAGAAATAATTTGTTGATATTTTTGTTGAACAGCTAAAATTTCAAGCCATTTGGAGAAGAAGGTCTGCAGATGGTGTGTAATAGGAGGAAGGAAACTTAATTCAATACATTTAATAACATGCTTTTATGTTATGGGAAAACTGGAGAAGAATAGTAGCCAGTTCGGTGAAGCAGGAGGCAATGAAAATACCTTTCGCTTGTCATCTGATTTTTTTTTTCGCTTTATGCAGAAACCGGATAATTGCAGTCTACCAGAGGCATTCATACATTAACTGGTTACAATAGACTCAAGTACGTTTTATGCAGCTTTTTTCTTGAACCATCCCAAAGTAAGTACTGTAAGCTGGAGAAAAGAAAAATTATCATTCATGAAGATCTTGGTATTATCAAATGTAAAGAGAAGGTAAAGTGCAATATTTCTATCTTAGCATCCTAATATGAGAGCATGATGGAATTACTTGTGCTTTTTCAGAAAAAAGCAAGTATATGTTCTTTTCATTTTCGAATCTGAATTTATTCACGATTTTTTTAATATAGCCAAATGTCGAATTTTTAACTTGGAGTCTTTTGGCTTGATACACGCGCTGGGGAAAAGTAAGTTTTGGAAAGTGGTTTTAAGGGGAATTTGAGTGCTCATATGGAGCCTAATGGATGCTGATCCACATTGCATCAATTCTTCAACTATTCGATCGAATAGGGCGTTTGGATCAGGAAGAGTACAGAAACACTCATCATGCCATAGAAAGAAGGATAGAACTCCCGGAGGTCTTCGTGCTTTGTACTGGTGTTGTGATAAAGGGGAGACGAGTGTGTTTTGAGTTAAAGATAGAAAAGGAAACTAGGACAATTTCTGATATGAGACACTAAGATCAATGCTGACCACTACCGTATATATGGAAAGGAAACAAGTTAAGAAAATGCGAGACTATTGGAAGGATTGATTGTGAGAAAATGGCTCTTCATTTTATCCTTACGAATTTTAGTTCTACGCTGCTCATCTTCTCCGAGGATACCCTGGTTTTTGCATTGCGCTTCCCTATTCCATGAAAATCACTTAATTCTTTTCTTTAACTGGCACTGCCTGCACTGCTCACATAAAGTACAAAAACGTATCTTATCCAGTATCTTAAACATTGATTCGTCAATGGAGTGAGGTCAACACAGTAACATTTAGCACTACAAATAGGCTTATATTCTTTCTAGAAAAGCCATATCCAATTTAATTCCTAGCTCACCAGACAAGACACACACACACACACACACACACACACACACACACACACACACACACACACACACACACACACACACACACACACACACACACACACACACACACACACACACACACACACACACACACACACACACACACACACACACACACACACACACACTCTCTCTCTCTCTCTCTCTCTCTCTCTCTCTCTCTCTATTTTGGACATTCCACGTACACATCATCACATCCATAACTTTCTCAGTCTACAAAAACGGCTTACTTTTCCACTCACAACGTAATTTTTCGCTTTCCACGTTTAGAATATACATGTGTTAACAATTTGGACACCGTACTTGATATTCAAATTTCATATCCTACCACATGCAAATATTCAGGGAGTGTCTGAGTAAGTGGGACGTGCTGCATGTTTTATACTGTACTCGATGTGAAGATGCCACGTTCAGCTGAACTGACAGACTTCCAACGTTGGATGGTAGTTGGGTGTCACATCAGTGGTCTTTCTGTCCGTGACATTGCTACCCGTCTCAGTATACCGAAATCCGCCGCTGCTTATGTCATTCGTACTTGGAAAGTTGATGGTGTTACCACAGCAGGAAAACACCCTGGGAGGCCACCGACACTCACTGACAGAGATCGCTGAGCTCTGTCTCGGAATCTTTCGGCATCCCGAATATCATCAGGGACGGACCTCGCAGTCAACCTGGAAAATGCTGCAGGGACATTTGTCATCGCTAAAACTGTCCGCAGAGAGTTGCATACCTTAGGTTACCACGGCAGAGCTACTGCGAACAAACCACACATCGACTCTCCCTCAACGACAAAGAACATTTGAACTGGTGTCTTTCACACCGTTCATCGACCGTAGATGAACAGAAAAGAGTTCTGTGGAGTCACGCTTCCAAGCGTTACACTAGAATGGTCATGTTTGAATCTGGAGATTAACTGGGAACGATTCCGGAGGGACGCGTTCATTCCAACTATAAAGTCTGGTGGAGGCCCAGTAATGCTATGGTGTGTTTCATTTGGATGGGGATTAATCTATTGGTGCTATTGACCCAGACCATGGCGTCTGATTGTTACCTGGATATCCTAGACAACTTCATGCTTACGACGCTTTGGAAGGATTTCGGCAGTAACCCTTGCATGTTTCAGCACGACAGTGCCAGTTGCCATACTGCAGTGCGTGTCGTAGGCTTGGACTCAGACTCCAGACCTCAATCAGATCGAAATTATTAGGACAATTTTGAAGCCGAATTCGCTCCAGACCACAGCATCATCACCATCAGCAACGGGAGTAGTTTTGCGTGAGGAATAAAAGTATATTCCCATTGAGACGTATCAGAAATTGGTTGAAAGCATGTCCCCGAAGGGTAGTTGCTGTCATTCAGGACAAAGGTTGTCTACTTGATACTAGAAATGTAATTAAAATGCATTTCTTTTATCACAGCTAGGTTCCCAAATGCTTTTGTCAACATAGTGTACGTAAAATGTTTCAATTTAGTCTTTTGTTTCTCTATTTGAGCAACTAGAGGTTGTAGTAGCTTTAGGGAACACTATGTAATATATGCTGTTCGGAAAATATCGGCAGATGAAAGAAAAAGAAAAGAAGAAGAGAAGACACATATTCGATAGGATAGTTTGTAGTAGAATTGTATATAGATGGCGGGCAGCTGCTGGTCTCGATTTGCAGGTTTGACGAAAAATATAGGACTTATGAATGAAGCCTACATAATTCAATGCTCCCACAAGTATTTCCATTGCTGTTCTACTAAAGAAGCATAAATAGCATTTTGTGGTCAAGCAAAATATTGTGTAGTCTTATTGTACGGTATTGTTGTACGGTATTCAGGCACTAATGAGGACTGTATCGTCTGGATCAGTTACCTCACGGTCCCGGTTTCGTTCCAATTTCCATTTGATTAGAACAACAGTAATTTTTCCTTTTTTTTGTAAATGTAGTCTATATATTATAAATTGTGTGATAATATTGAGAGAATTAAGCATGTCAAGAAGAAAGAGATATGATAGAAATGGCCACAAATTTAATGGGCCATGGATTAACAGAAGTCATTGCAATTTTCAAATGAATAACAATATTCGATATCGATAGTATTTATTTTGTTGCTGATGTTATACAATTTTTGAATAATGCACAAAAAAATCATAAATAATATCAATTTTTCATCTCATGCTTACCCTAAAGAATGCAATTACAACGCGCAATGCAGTAATGTGTTTTCTATCCTTTGCTGCGATCACAGTCTAAAATATCCACAAATAAAGTATTTTAAGATGCGCATTATTAACATAGAAAATATCGATGCTTGAAACCTAATTAAGATTTGGTAAATTAAAATAATTTTGAAAACAGTATATTAAAAAAATTTAAAAGCTTGAAACTGTCATAATATTTCTAAAATCTAAATTCACACCTTTTTGAGGTAAATGATATACACCTGTGGTTGCCGGGATAAGAATAGCACCAATGTAGCTAATGCATGTCGTAAGAGACGACTAAAATTGATACCAAGGGAGAGTAATGGATGGCAATGCTGTAGCCAATGAAGTTCTGACTGAGGCTCATCTATTGCTGTTACCGTCTTGCCATGATCAGAGCTTTATAACTCAATAACACCTTATCCTTACACTGTCCTCTATAGAAAACGGGGAATATGAAAAGCATTCTTGCTTCGCCCCTTTAAGCCAGTCCTTATAAAGACTATATATTCGATACGATATTGCTCTACGATACGATATTGTTCTGTGTTGGAAGTGATATAGTTTTATACTGTATTATCCTTTTTCTTTATCCTTACACTGAGTTAATATTTTGGGATTGACGTTGAAACGAAATTGAATAATTTTAAAAAATTACTCCATTTCCTGTGTTTAACCTTATCATCAGACTATCGGCATTATTTCTATTACTAGCGCCATAGATTTGCATTTTAGCAAAACGTTGATGGCACTTTATAATAACTGATTAAAAAAAACGTTCCAAAAGTCACACATTGATGGTGACATTATTATTCCATGTTAGCAAAATATAGAAAAGTGCCTCAAAAGTTTTAAAAAAATAATAATAATAATATTGGTTAATAAACATACTAGAAAGTAAAATAATAGAGAATGCAAGAAAATATAATTAACATTACAACTTTTAAATTTTTTAAGTTCATATTTCTGCGTATTAACGAATTTTTAAAATCTCCAGGCAAGTAATTCTTTAGAATCCTGGCCACTCAAATGAAACATGTGTTTCGGTGTATATTTCAGAAAAGAGACAAAATGTAATCGCTTACTAGATTAAGGGTAAGTTTGCAAAAGGAGCAGAATTATGTGTTTAGAATGTGGAAATAATATTTTGACAACATGAGCTTGAAATGGAAACCATAAGTTCGAAATTTTGAAGAAAACAGCATTGTTTTTTTTTTTTTAATATAACTTTTCAGCAGTAATTTCTTAGAGTTTCATATAGTTCCATGACCAGTAAGAATACTAAATAGATATTTAATTTCTAGCTTGAGACATTTCCTGTCCCATCTTCTTTAAGGTAACTTACCAAATATTGGTAATGGCATGGCGGTTATTTATTTATTTATTTCTATCTGTATTCTATTGTTGGTTTGTCCATTGGATATGTCCTACAGTGGGATTTTTCCTCACCAAAAAACATTGAATTTTCAGAGAGGAAAAATTTCTTATTTCCCGCATGAAATCGGCTAACTCCCTTTTCGATGAATCAATTAAATATTAAATATTTGTTCCATCATAAGTAGAACTAAGAAAGCCTCGTAGATCAGTTGGTATGACAGAAACATCAGGTTTGAGTTCTGTATAGGATTTAAAGCGCCTTTATAAAGACTTCTATTGAAATGACTTAGCCAGCCTCATACGGAGAGGACTAGATTTTTCATTGTTAAAGCAAACCAGCCGAAGTACACTCGTAGTTAACCCACAAAATATGACGTCCATTCCTCCTAATAACATCAATAGTTTCTATCGTTAATTAGAGATTAACCTAAATAATCAAATTTAGGCATTTCCAACCGAAAGTTAGTCTTTGCTACCGACTACACCACAGACGCACTCTCAAGATATTTGATGAAGTTAAATATTAGCATTCATCTTGTTGAGAAGAAACTCCACATGTTACAATTCAAATTCTTTTGAATTCGTACGTCACTTCAATGATGATAACGATTTAAAAGGCAAATGCGCAGGACTGCATATATATTCGGCATGCCGTTCACTGAGAGAGAGAGAGAGAGAGAGAGAGAGAGAGAGAGAGAGAGAGAGAGAGAGAGAGAGAATCCCATCTGCTATATTCTCAAGCAAATGTTCACTTTTGTACTACCTTAGTAATATGTTAGAAATGAAAAACCCAAATAAACGAAAACCGTGTATTAAAGATTCTGTTGGAAGATAAATGACTGAAGATAAAAATTAAGTAGACAAGGAAACAAATGGCATGGAGATAATTGGAACAACGTATATAAACTCTCTCATGCACCGAAGTTATTTTTTTTATGGTTCTCAATGTATATTCTGCAAAAAGAATATTTCAAAAAATATTGTTGATAATATAAAATGGGTAACTGTTGTGCTAAAGTGTACGCCACTTCGATATGTACCCTCGGAGAGTGATTGGAAATTTCTCTAACAGTAAACAAAGTTTGAATGTATAATACCTCCGAACGATGCTCAAAACAACTGAAAGATTAAATTGGCAAAGAAAAGTAAAGAAATAAATTATATTAGCTGTATTCTTCACTACGGGTGATAAATTGCTCCAGTAACACCTAATCATATTATGCATCTTAATGCGAAGAAAAAAAAGTAAATTTATCTTGAGAATCAATTACGAAATGAAATCAAGAGTAGATTTCGAAAGGGGGAAATAAATCTATTTTTGTAAAGGACAGCCTCCCTCATTAAGAATTTCGATTCACTCAAACTCGGTATATCTGCCGATGCTCAGCCAAGTCGCTTATAACCATAATTTGTTCTATCTGAAGTAAAGTTAAATAATGTTTGAAACACATGAAAATTATTCCAAAAATCACATTTTATCGCCCTGTATAACCTCTAGCTTGTTTAAATTCAGTGTTATGTTAAATAAATAAATAAAAGTTAAGTTTGTTTTCTTGAAAGGGAACGTTCGCATGTGCAAGTCCTTATCAGCAGATAAAATGATTCACATCAACCTTCTTATCAGAAGTGTCAGATTTTTAACAGATTAACATATAACTACTTAACAGAAGTTCAGCATTAATCAGTTACAATATTGCAATTCTGAAGAATACACTCAAGTAGTTTCCAAAACACTACATGAAATTCTACCTCAGGCTGACATCATGAATTCTTATACTTCATCAGATTTTAAGACTGCGATCCTTACAAACACGTCATTCTGTCACGAGCCAAAGATAATCAGTCTCAATTGTATTGAGATCCGGTGACTGAGTCTGACGGCGGGAACTGAGAAAAAAAAATCCATTATGATAAAGTTCCTGTATCTACTCGTATCTTGTTCCTATATATACGACACCTGTTTTGGGACATGCTATAGGAAAGTCTTCTCTTCCCAAAATTTTCAAGGGCTCTTTATGTCCTCAGCATAATAAGTTAGGAATACAAGTTATAATGGAAGTTCTTTGTGCTGATTTTCTCTTTAAAACAGACATTCCATAAATAAAATAGGTGTTGTTTTCCTGTAATTTAACAACGAAAAAGAAATAATAGGGATAAAAAGTGTTTTGATTTCATAAAGTAAGCTCTCGCTCACTTTTTCTAGAAATGGAAGAAAAAGAAATTAAACTGTTTTTGAGCAGCAAATTGAAATTCAATTGTTAGAGAACAGAAGAAAATATTCGATTGTTAAAGAACAAAAATGATGAGATATCATTGTTATACTTAGGGCAAACTGAAAGTAATTGTTGTGTATTGTAATATGAATATGAATCATATAATAAAAACAATAAATCATCGCAGTGTAAAAGGTGGGGGGGGGAGATTCTTCTTTTACACTACGCGTCCTTGCCTATTAAAGTATCTTATTTCTATTTAATTATTTTTTATCTAAACGCATGATTTAATGTATTTAAATTTATATTTTGGTAATTAATAATACACTAATATTTGGTTTTCATTTTTAAGGTGTTAGTTCACTATATATAGTGAATTAACATATATAATACTCCTATAACATATATATAGGAGTATTAATATCTCGTACTAATATCAATAGAGTCTATATTTCCTCTTTATTTACAGACAACAAGACAACAATAGACTTGTCTTCAACAGACAAGTCTATTGAAGACAACTAATGTTGATTCTTCCTGTTATAAAATGCGGCAATCATTTCGAGAGAAAAAAATCAGAAAAATGCAGCAAAATGTCGTGTCGAAAACAAATAGCCAACGTTCACCAACAACTAACGTACCCGATATTCAAAATTAACTGCGGGTTCGAATTCAGCTGTTTTCATTGTTAGGCGTTAAATAAAAATAGAAACTTCATACTAACATTATTTTCTATTAATTGGTTTAATATTTAATATATATTTACCTCATTTTAATTTCTATATACTGTTTTATTTCACTTTGCAGATTTATTCAATGGATTGTTACTTTCGCCAAACGTGGTTGGATAAGCGACTTCGGTTTAGTAGTGAACGGCTAACGGTGCTTTCAATGGACTGGAAATTCTTACAAAAAGTGTGGACTCCCGATACTTATTTTCTGAATGGGAAAAGTTCGTACATTCACAAAGTTACCGTTCCAAATAAATTTCTTCGAGTTCGGAATAATGGAGAGTTAAAATATTCCATGAGGTAAATGCAGCTGTGAAACTAGACATTTATTATGAGTGTAATTGCCCTGTAGAGAATATGGTACGTTTGGGATTTTGCAGGAGGCACCAACATTCTAGCAGCTATTGTGCATACAAACTACGAAATTACACTAATTGCATATGGGTATTCTTCTCCCTCATTGTTAGAGTAATTAAACAAAAATAGAAAAGTACTATGTGAATAAATGTGGTTTATTTTATGTGAATCCGTATGATTTGTATATAATTAGAGTTTTATGTCCCATCCATCAAAACATTGTGTTATTTTATTCCTACGAATCCATTTACATCATTTACTTAACAAGAGCTCTATCATTTTTAATGCAGTTATTTCCTGAGAGTTTAAAAGTAACAAATGTGTTTCCTGTACTTTAACAACGAAAAAGAAATAATAGGCAAAACAAAATGCTGTACTTACACACAACTATCTCTCACTTAGTTGTTTTAAAAAAAGGAAGAAGAAATTCAACTGTTTTAGAGCAGCAAATCGAAATTCAATTGTTAGAGAACAGATGATAATATTCGATTGTTAAAGAACAAAAATGATGACATTTCATTGTTATACTTAGGACAAGCTGAAAGTAATTGTATATTGTAATATAAATATGAATCATATAACAAAAACAATAACTCATCGCTTTATGATATAATACTATTATATTCTCGAAAGAATGTGGGTGTATTTTGTTTAGACATAAATCGAAATGAGAAAACCTCGATATATTTTTGGAGGGTTTTTTTGTGCACTTGGTATTTACATTCAAGTACACATCACTTAATATTCATTTTATGTAAAATTAACTCCTAAACCATTTTCCTACCGTAATATTCTACTTTACGAAGCATTTAGTCCTGAATACCTCTTTGATATTTCACGAGGATAATATTACACAGAATTTCGAATAATATCAACAATTATAAGCTCTCTAATACTTTTTGAAAAGTGCGTTTTCTACTATTTCTCAACAGCCATAGTTATCACAGCGAAGAAAGTAACATACTCGTAGAGAAGCATTTCAAAATAACTACAACTTTCTTAAAATATGGCTGTTGAAAATCGAATAACAATTACTATATATTTTCCAACTTCGGTAATCCTCCATAGCTCAATGTGTATAGGCTGTGAACTTTCGTTCGAAAAAAAATCTAGCTTCGAGTCTCATCTGTGATGCGAAGAACATTTGAAGAGAATTATAAAACGAAATTGAATTAGCAATTAATGAATTATCGTTGTAAAAATTTCGTAATTTCAATTCACATCTAAAATTTCAAACCTAGAGCAATTTTAGATTTAATATGCAATTACAATGACGTAAAAGTATCTACCTTTTGCGTCAATTATATTAGTTGTATAATACAAGTTTATACAAACTTGCATAAAAAGTCATGTTTGAGAATTTTTTATTTATTTATTTCATTTGATTTTTTTTTAAAGAAAAGATCATATATGCCTTGAAACGTTTATCTCAACGAAAGCGAGACTCATGGTT
The DNA here is from genome assembly GCF_054136105.1 of Typopeltis vanoorti. Taxonomy (NCBI): domain Eukaryota; kingdom Metazoa; phylum Arthropoda; class Arachnida; order Uropygi; family Thelyphonidae; genus Typopeltis; species Typopeltis vanoorti. The sequence continues at coordinate 82,568,833 of NC_143556.1, read as the reverse complement.
AAAATGTCTATTATACTACAACTAATAATACATATCGTTATTATTTCGGAGTGATGTTATCACATTGTATTGATCTTTTAAATAACTAATCTTCACTTTATCCAAAATTAACTCCTAAACCATTTTCACGACGTTTGTTGATCGATTCTGCATGAATGGTTTCCACTCAGAGACGTAGATTATTAGCTTATTAGCGAACTAGTCTCATCTCATCTCGTCTTCCTTTCCCTCTTTTACCTTGCGGTGTAGAGGGTTTATTAATCATCGGGCCTCAAACCGTTCAGGGGATAAGGTGGTCAGCCACCCCGGTGTATCCAATGAAAACAAATTTATAATCATTATTGTAAAATATTAAGTTCATAAAATTTTTTAAAGATGTTTAATCAGTAATATTGTCTTCAATAATGCAACTTCTTCTATGAACACTTTGAAAAGGTACGAACGGTACACATGTAAATCCAAATACGTTCAAACCATTAATAAATTTACACTACTCCCCCCCCCCCCTCTCTCTCTCTCTCTCTCTCTTTCTCAAAGCTTCCGTTTACTCTTTTTATTACAATTTACTTCCTTTTATGTTTTTTTGACGCTAACAACAAATACGATGTCATAGAAGAAACAAAAAAAGATACAACTGCATCACAGATGCATTTCGTATTGAAGAGATTTAAACGGACGAGATGATTGTCCCTTATTTGAGCGTATATTGACCAAGAAACCAGTCCTTGAACTTCATGTGTCAGATTGAATTTGAAAATCGGCGACAAATGTTTCGGCATTCCATTGCCGCTGACGGAAAGTATTATCCACTTCAACTACAGCATCTAATCTACCGTGTTTGTTATTTCTGGAACAGAAAGCATGTTTGTTTCCCTCGTCGCACTCTGCCGCTACAACTCTAGACGAAATTAGCTTTCCACATGACACTTGTTCGTTTAAAGAACAAGCAAAGCACGTGCATAGTTATCTTACTTTATTTTTTCTTTATATGAACCCTTAAGTTTGTTTTGTTACTTTACTGTGCCAACATTTTCAATGTGTGGTGTGTTCCTTCTTAACACAATTACTCTGGAGGGAAATGCTAATCCCTTTAAACTAAAGTAGAGCGGAAAATTTTACTTTGGACGCTTTTGCCGTTTAAAACATGTGATGAATAACAAACTTACATCCGCCCTTGAAGCCCATATATATATATAAAGATTTCAAGAGATGTTCAGTCCTTTAAGACGAAGTTATACACTTAATTAAATTTCTATTCAAAATAAGATTATACGTACGCACTTATTATTCTGGATATGGTACATGCTACATTTTATAACAAATTTTAAATGTTTTACAAAATGTAGTAACAGAGCGTGACCCCATTCTCACCACTTTTGCATATATGTGGCAATAAAGCAGTAAAAATCGTGCACTTAACAAGAATGTGTTTCCATGGTGATGTACGTGCAACACATACAGTGTATTGGTTGATTGTTGCCACTCTCATCACGTTAATACTGTAACAATTTCAATACTACTGGCTCAGTTAAAATGCCTTGTTCGAGAAAGACAATCGCAAAGGCTACAGCAAAAAGTTTCTGTTATGCACTCGTATAAATGCTGTTAGTTAGACGAGTGCAGAAAAAGAGCTTATTACATAACAAACTACGTTATATTAACCGAAAACTAGCTATTACATTTCAGTTAGAAAATTTCTTCGGTTTGAAATCATTTGGATTTTAAATGCTTTTTTAAAGGATTATTACTAGTCAAAGCATATCATTTGTAGAATACATGCACCTCATCTGATAGATTTATGTATACAGCAAGCTTACAATTATGTACTTAAGACATACGATATATTGGTTTCTTTACTGCGACGAAAATGGAACGCTCTGAAAGCAACATTTAAATTGCATAAGCACTTAGAATTGTGATTAAGGGGATCGTGAAACGGAAGCAACTACGATAATCTCTACACGTTTTAAAATGGTTTCTGCTTATTGCTGCTATTTCTATTTACGGTGTTATTCATAGCTAGGTAACGAGATGAACTGGCAGAATGCCAGACACTGACAAAAAAGTAATCGTGTGTTCAGCCTTTATTTCCCCCCCCCCCATCTTGTTTTCCATTTTTTACGCTTTGGGAAAACATTTATGACTAAGAATTTAGTAGCATTGTTTCATAATCGTTTGCTAGTGTAAATTAACTTAATTGTTGTCTTTAGAATTACAGGCGAAAATGTTGTTGCAAACCGAGATTACCTGTTAGTTGCAAAGAATTCACAAAATGTAAAAAAAAAAAAAAAATAATAAATAAAAATTCTTTTCATTGTTTGTTATCTCAGAGAGACGTTTTCTGAAAATAAAATACTTCCGTTTTTCTGTTCTGTAAATAGTTCCTGTTTTTATTACATGCATAAAATGAACTACTGTAGTTAGAAAGAAGCCTGCATACCTTAGGGTAACACAGTTGAATACATTTGTTTCGGAAGCTGTTTTATTTCTTCGACGTAAAGGTCGGATCCTATTTTCGTTGTTTTTACTTTCTTTCTTCCACAGGTACAATTCTATTTGGATGTGATAATATCGTTTACATTTTATTCACATCAACACCTACAAACCAATTTATGGAAATCTCTAAGGGAATATAAACTGTCGAGCAAAGAAAGGAATATTAGAAAGAGTTGTATATATATGTATAAATAGAAGCAGCAAATAGATAAAATGATATTTATTACAGTTGTCCTATTATCAAGATAATGATCTGACATATAAATACAATATTATTAGAGTAAATTAAAATCTCAGAATGTGTACAAAATAAAAATGCATGTTATCTAATGTGCATTTTGCTATTATGGTTAGAATACGGAAGTGACGTTCTTGTATTCTAAAAAAATCCTGTTTATTTTTTAGAGTTACAATCCAGGCCAGTTGTCCAATGCACCTTCGAAAATATCCATTGGATGTTCAGGCTTGCCCGTTGGAAATAGGAAGCTGTAAGTTGAATACAAACAATTCATTATATACTTTATATGCTTTAATATTTGAATTGTTGCCAGTACATACGAAGAAAAAAAAACGATTAATTCAATTTTATTTAGTAAGTGATTAAGGCGTTCTACATCCAGTTTCAACTAAGAACAAAATAATCACTAGAAATCAATAGAAACTTCAGTCTGATCAAAATCTATTTCCGTTCAACCTGTAATTTAATTTTTGATCGCCTTATTTCATAATGATATAAATATTATTAATGCGCTACACTAGCCTAACCGTGACATTTGCCCTAGGATAAAATTAGAATGACCTGGATTCGAATCCCGTCGAATGACTGATTTTCCCATTTCAGTCGTATCCGACCGTAGGTAATTTTGTAGGCATTGCCCACAAAGTATTCCTGGTGAAATTTTTACAGGATAGTTCACCATTGCTTTCCCCAACCCACCAATTTTATATGGGATCAGGACCAGTATATGGCTGGGACGTATTCATGACTGTAGTCCATGTGCGTTCAGGGGGGGGGGGCCGGTTTGCCTGAGGAATAACTCCAGATAAACTGGGGAGAAAAACCCTGCTGTCCAAGCCCGAGATCGGCTGACTTGGCTATGGCTGAGGAAGATCCTTCAGCTCCTCACGTCGTCGACGGGAATCGAACCTATAACACTTCTTCCCCAGGCATATGGTTGCGAAGAGCAAAGCCACTAGGCTAACCGGGCGGAACGAATTCCGTCCATGACAGAAATTAATACTTTGTCTTTTCCAATGAAGGTAAGTTTACTGATCTCATGTGCCAGATATGTAAAGATTCCTTCCCCGAAATTTCAGATTTTTATGCTGCAAAATAGGCAAACCAGCTGGACAATACACACAAATAACATAACTAATACGCTAACCAGTAGGCCAGCCAGGCCGGCCTAGTTGGCCGAGTGGTTAGCGTATCCGCTCTCCAGACAAAAGGCTGCGGGTTCGAGTCCCGCAGTGAGCATGAATGTTTGCGAATGTCTGTGAAAACACTAGTGGTGGTGGGCAGTATATGGCGTTGGTGTGCATAGTAGTTGCGGATCCCTGTAGCTGGCGGATTGAGTGTGGAGACTGAGAGTTTTAGAGTGGGTGCCCTCCCTAGATGAGTCTTTGGACTCCTTGGAGGTGTCGTGTAATAATAATAATACAACGAGTTAAAAGACTGAAATACTTCAAACACAATTCTAACCTTACTATGCGACCGTTTCATAATAAGTCATAATACTCACCATATATTTTCTTGATTCCTCTCTCTTTGTCTCTCTCTCTCTCTCTCTCTTTCATGGCCAACACGATGTCAATGGTTCCACAAATCTCCTGAAAGTGTGGTTCTAAGAACATAGATAGAGAGAAGTTGAAAAGGAGTTCGTTATTTAACCAATTCACAATGGTGAGAGGAGAACTTACATCCTTTCAAGATCTACAAATGATAGAGAATAGTGACAGGGCAAATTATAGCCTCTTATTATCAATTTACTCTTTGGAAAGGCATGGATTTGAATCTCGTCTCGAGTGCGAAGAGCGTTTCATCTAAAGGTGAGTTAATCGGTCGAGCGGAAGGTTTCAAGTTGCATAGCAGGAAACCTGATCATAGAATACACGCTGATCAATTTGGCTGTTAAAGACCTAAAAATTTTATTCGCACTCATCCCGGAAGATAATAATTAATTAGATTATTTTTCTGTTTTATTGCGATAGTTAAAGAATAGTTTAACTGTTTCAAGTGTTTCGTTTTTGTGTTGTTATTATTTTAAAATTATTACTGTTCGCATCTATTGTAATATAATTTTCTCCCTCTCTCGCGCGTCGTGGGAAGGTTTGTAAGGTTTTTCCTTCGGAATTCCTCTTTCCCGGAAACTGTCTTAGAAAAGAAGTAAAGTAACAGAACAATCCTATGTTTCCTGCCTTTCGTTATTAACACATTTGTTATAGCAATATAAATTTGTCTTCATTTATAAAATGCATTTTCATTATATGCGTTGTTTTATGATCCAGTATTATATAATAATATTATACTAACGAATGTTTCTACTCCATAGAGTGTTTTACTTTTGTAAACCTTTACATCATTGTGAAAGTCCATCTGTACTAAGTAACATATTTGCCTTGAAAAACTGCCTTCTACACATTCACACTAATCGAATACTAAGTGTCAGATAAATTAAAGAAGGGCATCATCCAGTCTACTACGAAAATTTTCGATGTCACCACTTATGAAAGCACACTTTTAGTCTTACCAATATCAGCGTATTAGTAAACAGTGTTTCCCACTAATGATATCATTATCATCAATAGCATATAATCATCCTGTAATTAATATGAACCAGATGTATAATAATGAATTGTAATTTACCATTTAACTTATATTTAGTTGCATATCCAACAAGGGAGGTGGAGTACAAATGGAATGGCGAAGAACCAGTTGTGATATCACAAGATGTTATTCTATCCCAGTACGATTTTCTAAATATAACAACGCTGAATAGAACCAGGCTGGATTCTACCGGAGGTAAACGTTTTTTATTCCGTTTTCAAAGAGTTTATTTCATAGATAATTTTTTTCTAGCTATTATGTCTATGTTTTCCTGATCCATTTAATTAGTTAATATAAATGAAAGATTAATTTTCCAGCTTCCAAAACGAAACTCGAGACAGCAGGGAGTAAGGCAATGGCTGAAAGGATCCATTGTTATTTTAATTCTTTTATATAAATATTATTTATCAGTAAATAATAATAATAATAAGGTGAGAATATATTTCGAGATATTCTTTATAAGGTTGTTCTTGAGAAAGTTTATATTTATTTTTTATTTCTGAATTCCGTTAAGCAACTGTTCAGAGAAATTCAAATTAAAAGTTCGTTGTCAATATAATTCAGTATTTGATAAAGATCAGCAAGCTGAACAAATTTTTTTTAATTAAACCGTAATTTAAAAAATAATGTGAATATAGTGTAGAAAGTATGCGAAATCATGAAGAATTAAATCTCATTCCATATAAGAATTTAGAAAAATTGCTGAAGTCATCTAACAAATGACCAGCTTTCTTTTTGTTACGTTAGGATTTCTCCTACGTAATATTAACAATTTCTTTTCTCTCTATAATACAAATATGTAGCTTATAAAAACATTAGACATAATTTATTTTAAGATGATCTTCGTCAGTTAAGGTTGTCTCCTTCAGTATCAATTAAGATGATCTATATTATGATCCGGAATACACGAGTTTTGCATTAAATCTCTCCATTACGTAAACTCATTCTATTTCAAATATTCCTAACTGTAAATGGAATCTGTACCTTAAGTGGGATAAGTACCGACAGTTTTGCTATAAACACTCAACGGCTTTTACTAACTCAGCTATCGAGTCAGACTTTCGGACCTCGCCTTATTGTTTTGTATTTTGTTCGTTATTATTATTATTGTTTGTTTTTTTTCAATATCTGCAATGCAAAGTTGTAAAAACCATATACTTATCTGTAGATGTCCGGTCTTCCTTGGTTGTAAGGTTTATCCTTCAAAGGCGAAGAGGATACTTCATCCTACAGATTTATGCACCGTGTGCTATGATAGTCGGAGCTTCCTGGGTGTCCTTTTGGATTAATAGGAGTGATGCTGCTGGACGAGTGGCTGTAGGTAGGGCCATTCTAATCTACATTACTTTCAATGATGAATATGCATATCTAAAAACAAACGAAATGAATGTCGTATTTATTACTACTTATGTTTTATTATTTAATGGAAACTTTGACAAATAATGGCGGGATGGAAATAACGTTACTTCGCAAAGAAAAATGTTTTTGTGATACTAACCACAAGTCAGGACAATTACAGACGTAGGTGGATCATGTCATCTGTTTACAGAAGGAATCTCTCGAAGTTTGGAGGGGAAGGAGGTGATCCTTAATTCTTGTTTTGTCTTGGCTTGGATGCCCATAGCTGGGCATCCACGCCCTTGACCATAGTGTTTAATCTAAGTCACAGCTCTGGGTTAGTCCCGAGGGGGTGGAAAGAGGGGGGGGTTCCATTACATAAAGAAGGCTCCAAGACTGGTGTAGAAAATTATCGACCGATCAGCATATCAGGATTTGTTGTTAAAATATTGGAGAAGTTGGTCAAGAGCAAAATACAGGAATGGGTAGATGGAAATAGGATACTGTATGGGGGTAGCATGGTTTTGTGAAGGGTAGGTCATTCCTCAGTAACTTGCTCACATTTTATAATACAGTGACAGCTGAGTTGTATAAAAGGTAATGGGTTTACAGTGATACTGCTGGATGTTACAAAGGTCTTTGACCGGATACCACATGGAATTCAATCAGTAAACTGCAGCACATGGGGATGGATATAGGGTTGGTGAGGTGGATAAGAGGGTGGTTGATGGAGAGATATCAGAGAGTAGTTTATTCAGGAGTAGTGTCCAAAAGAAGACCTGAGACTAATGGCATGTCGACGGGACTATTCTTGGACCGTTACTGTGATTTGTACATTAACGATATAGGAAAGGATCTAAGAGGAACTGTTCAGTTGTTTGTCAATGATGCAAAGTTGGATAGAACAATAGTTAATACAGATTATATCAAAATTTTGCTGGATGATTAGGATAGATTGTGGCAGATTGGGAAAAAGAGACTGGATGTCAATTCAGGGTGGCAAAGTGTGAGGTTATGCATTTCATTTTGGGGTGAAAAGATTGATTACTAGCTGTATACCACTTTAGTGGAACTATAATCCAGATAATTGACGAAGCCTTGGGAAAGTTAATGGATAGGAAGTTAAAGTTTAGGGGGAACATAGCAAAAGTGGCTAAAACAGCACATCAGATTACTTGGTTATTGAAGAATACTTTGACGAGCAGAGACAAGAATATTATTGTTCCTCTTTATCGAGCCTTGAAAAGACCCCATCTTGACTACTGCACGCAGATCTGGGCTCCAGAGTTTCTTGGTGATTAGGAAGAAGTGGAGAGGATCCAGAGGCGAGTGACCAAGATGGTAGCAGGTCTATGGAATGAACCTTACGGGAACTGTTTGAAGATATAACCTGTTCTCGTATGGGTTACAAAATTGGTTGATAGACGGAAATGGGGGTGATATGATTGAGACATGCAAATTATTGAGAGATTTTTACAAGATTAATTCAGAGGAATTTTTCAGAACAGGTCTGGTGGTGAGAGAATTAGTGGCATCCATGGAAAGTAAGTGTGTAGTTAGAACTAGGTTTTTGCTTGGAGAGTAGTGAATAAGTGGAATAGGTTGCCAGAGTCGGTTGCATGTGCCACGACTGTGAATGAAGTCAAAGCAAAGTATGATAGACACTGTGCAAATTTTGTATAGTTCTTGATATGATGTTTAGGGCCTTCCTCGATGAGTCTATGTACACCTTGGAGTAGCCCGTAATAATAATAATAATAATAATAATAATAATAATAATTTTTTCCATTATCAATCACAATAATATGGTGAATATATCTTTTATTCATATTATATACATCAGAAGATTGTCTATATATGTCAACAAGTATGTTCTCTCCTGATTGTTTGTTTGTTTGTTTGTTTTGCATGGGTCACAGAATTAAACAAATATTTGATACAAATATACAAAAATATATGCTGCAAATGAACACAGCCATAAATAAACTGTGTTAACAGTACACAAGCCTCGTAGTTCATTTGATATAGGAACGAAATAACGGTGATGTAGAAGAATGTATTTGCAGTGCTTGTCGATTGAACAAATTAGCTTGTTACTCAGTCTGTCTTATGCAACAGTTTTTTTTTGTAACAATTATAAGGTCATAATTATGCCTTATAATTGTGGAATCTCAGGCTCGGGATTGAAACATTTTACGATTTTCTGGGAACATATTTCCAGACTCGTTTGAATGTCGCTGTTCGTTCATTTATCACTACTAAAAAGTATTCCCTCATGACATTTAAACCACTCCACTGAAGGTAGTTTAGATGTTCCTGGCTAAAATGAAAAGAAAAATTCAATTCTACTGCACATGAGAATATTTCAAGGTAGCAATTAGTGAGAGAAGAGTGCACACAAATGAATATATTGTACTGCATATTGTACTCCACATGTATACAATATGCATATAAGTGCAATTTACCTGTCATAATCAAACGTGTGCAATATGTGTTCCCATTTTCCATAAATAATTCTACAATACGCTAAACAAAATATAACATTTTGACTGATGTAGGAAAGGCTTTCCGTGTATTTGAGTTATGAATATTAGCAATCCATAATTCATCCATTTCCAAAAGGTTGTAAAACGCAGTCAGTATCAACTAAAGGTAAAATGAATGAAAACACAAATATTATATATATATATATATATATATATATATAATCTCAACCGTACACAAGTATAAGGTGATTATCCCTGCCTCCCGGTGTGTCCTCCGGAATACACCAGGAGGCATAGGGTAGAGACATAGTGGATACACCGGGTGGCAATATTAATTATAAAATGGTTAATATCTACATCTATACTCATCTTGAGAACCTCATTCTATACAGTGTCTCGTTTCTTAATTGATTTTAAGAACTTTTAGTAATATTTTCACATATGTAATTAATTGTTTAATTAATTTTTCGGCACAGAATTAAAATCCTTACCCAAAATCCTGCAGCAACGCGCGATAAAGTGAGATAATTGACCATTTCACACTACATTATAATTCATTAACGTATATTCATTAACTTTCATCCTCATAAAATTAATTAGAGATAGTATATCACGTGCTTTTATGGATTAAAAAAGAGATCTCAGCTGGTATCTCGACAGTCCTTTAAACAGGTTGATCTTCCAACAACTTTCCTGGCACCACACACTAAAACTGAAATGATGGAACAAGTGTCTGTGGCCTGTTAGACATTATTTCCTTTCATAATAGCTCTCAAATCCTTGATGCTGCGAACTCGTTTAGTTTCTACAGCGAGCAATCGACGCGTGTTTGGATCGACAATTTTTCTGTAGCTCCTAACTAATGGTGGTAAACAAGAGAGGGGGGGGGGGGACACGTGGTTGCTGGTGATGCATTTCCTTGTCAAACGCAGCTGCACTGAAAGAACTTCGCCTCAGCTGTAAGGAACATTTGGAGACTCTTTTACTCCGGATGTCTGCACTGAATGCTTTAGATACGTTTAGCCAACACACCGACACTATTTGTCAGGAGGTAGTTTTTTCCTCTCTCTCTCTCTCTCTCTCTCTCTCTCTCTCTCTCTCTCTCTCTCTCTCTCTCTCTCAGTCTGTCTCTCCTATCCTCTTTTCTTTCTTCTTATATACGTATGTGGTATTGAGAAACGTTTGGAACTTAGTCAAGTACCGATGTTAGAAGACAACAAACTGTCGGTTGTAAATCATAAATACATTTATTTATGGCTTACGTTATCTAGTTCAACACAAGAATGTATTCCTAGAAAAGACAGATATCTGCAATAAATTGCTAAATTTAGCACTTCTAAAATAAAATGTTAGCCTACTAACCTTTTCGTATCTGCGTATTATTTTATTTTCACGTGAAAAGCAAAATAGTATTCACAAAAAATTAAATACCATGGATTATATAATGATATAATATGCTGAGAGCTTAACAGATTACACCAGATTAGTTAAAGCAGTATCAAAAAATTCCAAGTGGCATTAAATAATTTCAGAGCAGAATCTGAAACTGGTAGAAATTGCACTCAGAGCTGTGGTAAGAAACGGACTATTTGGGCCTTGAAATTCACGACGTGTTGTTGAACAATTCTACATGAATGGTTTTCACTAAGAGACGTAGATTATTAGCTTATTCAACCGAACTGGTCTCATCTCATCTTCCTTTTACCCTCTTTTACCTTACGGTGCCGAGGGTTTTATATTAATCAACGGACCTCAAACCGTTCACAGGATAAGGTGGTCAGCCTTATGCCCCGTGTATCCTATGTCCGTAGTGTTGAGTTCTCAAGGCCGGTTTGCCTGCTTTGCGGGATGAAAAACCCCAGAATAAAATGGGGAAAAAAACCTACAGTCCACGCCCATGACCGGCTAACTTGGCTATGGCTGAGGAAGATCCTTAAGCTCCTCATGTCTCCGACGGGAATCGAACCTAGGACACTCCTTCCTCAGATATATGGTTGCGAAGCGCACAACAACTAGGCTAACCCCGCGGACACCGAACTGGTCGTTCATTTAATATTAAAAAGAGGAGGATAAAATTTATTAAGTTGAACTATCTCACATTCAGGAAAAGAGTGTAGACTTCTTTTGGCATCTGAAACATAATTTTCCAATAAATTTGTATCTTAAGACATATTTCGTTATTCTTTAGAAAGTACATGAACTTTGACCGACACGATTTCAGTTCGAATGTTTCACTTCCAAGAGAAAGTGCAACTGAATCGTCCTACAGTTATTTTTATTATATTATCTATATTATTAATCACAAATTATTATGAATTTAAATCGCCTTACTTCTATAGACGTTTCCAGAGTATCACTATACAGCGTATACAGTAGTACACTAACTCCGTATATTCTAGTATGATGATATCTGCCTGTGAAATCTCCACTGCTGAATGAAGACCTCTCCCGTACACGGTATTGTTACATCTGCTTCTTTCATGAAAACCCAGTCCATCTTGGAAAAGTATATATATACACTATCTACCAATAATTGCCCGAACACTCCCCCACCGTTATCTGAAGTTATGGAACATTCCAGGTTTATTAATAACATAAAATCAAGTGCACAGATAGTAAGAAGCAGTATTTCATCGTAGCAGTTGAATACAGGAGTTATGGCAACACGACGTGAACTCAGTGACTTCGAGAGAGGTGTCATCGTGAGATGTCACAGTGGTGACAGCCTAGTGGGCTATCATCAATGAATCGTTACTCATGATTTTAGTTAACACGTCGTTAATGTCTCTCCTTACCTTTCGTCGTTTAGTATTAGTGGCCACGAAGTTCAGCTTCTAATTATACAATGAGATTGCGCGTTATTATAATGATAAATATTTATAAATAATAATGTTGTTTACTTATCTTGATTAATATTAATAAAGAATAATACTTATAATCATAAGTATTATTATTAAATGACAGATATTTCGGATGATTCCATCTATTCAATGGACATTCATAAATGCCGTATGGTCGGTGATATGCCACTCCAGTCATCGCCAGCTGGTCCTGTTATATGTTTTTGAAGGCTTCAACTTTCTGAAGATCAGTCATTTCAAACATATTATCTATCCATCTCCTTGACGATCTATCCCTTCCTCTTTTCCCAGGAACTTTACCTTCTATTACTGTTTTGAGAATTCCTCCTTCCATCCTTTCAATATGTCCAAAATATTTCAAATTTCTTCTGTCAATCCTTAAGGAGCCTTAAAGTGTTACCATTATAAAAGTTATAAAGTTATAAAATGGAATATGTTTTATATGAGCATGGTGATGTTTCTAAAATAGAAATTTTCTAGTTCTGCTTAGCAGATAGAAATATTTATTTAATTTCCTTTCTTCAAGTAAGGACTGTTGATGCTAATGATTGATTTGATCTCTGCTTTAACGTAGATTTCGTAAAATTTTCGAAAAAAAGAAAATTCTAAGATATCCAAAAAGCGTATCAATTTGTTCGCTTTAATTTATTCCAAATAACTGCCTGCCAAGTACTTAAGGATTTTCACAAACAACCATGCGACTGTAGAATTATAATGAACATCCTGTTAGTTGAAGAGCTATTTTGTTATTTATTCGGTCAGCTGCACCACTTGGATGGAGCCGACAAGGTATTTTCTCCGCGAATTAGGACGCATACATGTTGGCTCTGAGACCCAGGTCGAATCTCTTAAACGAGCATTTAAAGGAAAAAAAAACTTTTCAGCTGATGGTGACTTTGGTATCTGAAGGAAGAGGAGGAGATAGAGTTTTGTATTATCTCCTAGTAAAAGAACATGCCGAAGAACACATGCGACTGGCTAACTGAAGATACTCATCTTATAGCTTAGCTGTCTATATGCTCTTTCATCTCGCAAAGAAAAAATGGAAAAGTTTGTTTTTTGTGTATGTGTGAGCGATAAGAGAGTAAATAATGACGACGTTGCGGTCCAAGTGGTTAGCGTATTAACTCTTCAACAAACAGGTTGGGTTTTCAAATCCCGCTGTGAGATTTGAATGGTTGGAAATTCATCAACCAATGTGAGACTACCGCCCAGCTTATTGGAGGCCTGAAGTGAAACATTTCTATTTTTGGTCTCTAGAGTAGGTTTTCCAAAATTCATAAAAAACAACAAAAAAAAAATGTATAGGTAATTAATAAAAAACAGAAAATATTTTAGCCAATCTGTAATACTGTAAGATTGCAATCTCCTATGTGAGAAAGTCACTAAATAATAAATATTTAAAGAAAAAAAAATTATTTCCTACCGAAAAGGGTGTGTATGAGGTGCTATAGCGAGATAAGTAAATTATCCATCAGTAACTGTAATTTTCTGTCCTATGCATGCCAATCTATACAATCCCATACATTCTATATAAAACTATAATTATATATATTTAATAAATGAGTAAGATATTTTTTATTAAAATGAGTGAGAAGTATGGCCGTCAGTAACATCAGATCTTTATAGTTAACTGTTTAGAAATCGCCATAACAATAGCTTCCGCTCTCAGCTTCGTGGTGAGATTCTCATATATATTATTTACATATCATTGTTTATAGACCTTCTCCATTCACATCTCTTTTAGACTATTTTTGATTGGGAAGAGCTATTTTAACGAAATGAACTCCTATGGAAAACAGGAAGAGAATTTTCGTATTCAATTATCAAAGAATAGTGTGAATTATTTAATAATGAGACCGGTTTAAATTCTTTCCGCTGATGACCAATCTATTGCAGTCTGATTGGTTGACTACTCTCTGAGCAATTCATACATATAAAGAGGTATCGCATATATACAAGCCGAAAACAGAAAGCCTGAGCAGCCCGCTTGTTCTCAATAGTTTAGAAAAGTGGACTCATCCTGCTTGGCATTGTTTTAAATACAGCATTCCAACCATCTAAAGGAATATTAGAACAGGTAGTGACGTATACGATATGCCATATATGACTAACTGGTGTAATCATCATCGCGCACGTATACGCCATGATAATTCCAGTCTTTACCAGGTCTTTAGATAAAATAAGCTCCTGACACTTTATATACGACATTGTTAAATGCTGCTGCATTTCAATGCATTAAAATGAAGACTAAATTTAGTTTGCGTTTGACGATTGGCTGCTGGACAGTTGCTAACTGCACTTCTTGATGCTCGCAGCCAATTAGCTGTTGATTCCGTAATTACAAAAAAATGGTACTCGATTCTGCACAGTCGACTAATATACTAGCAACGAGATGGGAAAAATTGAATTCATTAAAAGAGGAATTTTAACAGACGAATATTGATTACTGACTTTTATTATCATTAAAGTAAAATGCATGCACGAATTTAGAAGCGCCTTAAAACGTTGCAGTCGCTTAACCTACTAAAACGATATTGAAAAATATAAATACACCAAATTTTCAAAAATAATATCAGCTGCCAGTAGTGCACAAAACTGTTTATATTACTGGTAGAATAAATACAAAATGGGTAATAGAATAACGGATGCACGTACGTTTTCAAATCACTGATATAAATAAAAAATAAGCACAATAAAGGTGATAAAGTCATAAGATTTAAAGAAAACGTACGTGATTTGAGGAACGAATAAAACACGAAATAAATCCAGTGAACGCTGATATCGCGTTACAAAGAAAAATCAATTAATATTTAATTTCTGTTTTAAAATTTTAAAATTTTATTATTTATTTATAATTTTAAATTTTATTACTTATTTATAATTAATATTATTATATATTTATATTGTATTATTTATTATTAAATTATATTTATCTTTAATTCATTTTTAATTTAATTTAATTTTAATTTAGGCCTCAGAACACCAATCAGTTTCCACGAGGCCCTTTGGTAGGATAGATCTCATTGATTTTAACTTTTATGCTCAGAAATTCTCTAATAAACTTCCTAATGGAACTGCACTCAACTCCTGGTGTCTCTATGTATTAAACATATTGTACAAGTTCAATACCTTAACATTTTCTTTGAAACATCAGTTTCTTTGATATAATCCTGAATGGGAGTGTGATGTAGCTTATCAAGTATAGACCTCATGAAGAAGAAAATTACAGTTCATGTTGTTGAAAATATTAATTTTATTTACTGTATCTATATTAGAGCCTCCGTAGCTGAAGACGAAGCACTTTGTTCGGAAAGACCTGGGTTCGATTCTCGTCCATGACATGAGGAACCTTTATCTGGTCCCTTTCAACTAAAAGTGAGTTCTCCTGTTTCATACAGCGGTAGCGGTTTTTTCACCCGGAAACTCGGGTTTTTCGTCCCCCTCAGAACAGACAAACCGTCCCCGGAACACACACGAATCTACAGACAAAAATATACAGGGAAATTTTCCTCTGCTCTTGGTTCTTGGGGGGAGGGCCCTGTACAGTATTAGCTGCAGTGTTGTATTATGGATAGATCCATAATTGCGAACCTTCGATATGAAGACGACACCTAAGATGATGATGATATCTCTATTATATGTAATCAAAAGTAACATTTCCTAATATTTTAAATAAAATATTACTTTTAAGATTAATTTTTTAGGATTAATTTAAACACCTTTAAAAAAATTAAGCAGTTCTAAAATAATTCTGTGATATGGATACATACTTTCCTAGAGGGCGTTTTAAGTTATGATTATGTATAATTTATCTGAAAAAGTTTCGAGTTGAAATTAGTTTAGGTTTAGCGAACCATCGAAGCCATGTAATGCTAACGTACAACATTTACACAAGATTCACACAACATTTATACATATTGCTGTGCATTGGTCGAATTTAATTCAATAACGAGCACTACTCATTAAAAATGCGACGTTCGTTGTGAACTTTTTTTCCCTTCTTCTGTTTGTTGTGATATAATAGGAATCTAATCGTCATTCAAAAAAAAAAAAAAAAAAAAAAACTTTTGATTAAAATTAATTGGTCTCTCCGCCCCAAACTTCCAAGCCATTAAATTCGACTATAAGCATGTGTTACAATGTTACTCATGACACGATGCGATTCAGAAAACAGTGGGACTCAAAGCGCTCTAAATTATATCTCACCAATCTCACGGTGAGTCTGAGGGTGACGAGATTGCAAAATCTGCTCACTGCAGCAACTGTACATATGGTACGACAGTGGCCATAGACAATACATAAACGAATGGGAATGGCTGCGTCCCAGTAACACTTCTATATGGGTAACTGAAACATTTTCATGATTCTGTCACTAAGTTCATTTAAAAATCATCCGTGGCTCACGGACCGTACAATAATAGGCGGCAAGCAGGATTATGTTCGATACCGTAGTTTGCCGACCGCTGTTCTAGATCTAGATATTATGAATTATGACGCAACGTAGACTGAATTCGGTTATATCTGAAAGTTGAAAATCCCCAATAATCACATGCATTAAAGGTAATGGGTAGCGAGGAATTAGCAGAATATGGAGAGTATAGTTAGTTGGTTTGGTGAGATTTGCATAATATTAGACAATATCCTGAATCCCGCTAATATTTCAGATGTCAGCTTAAGTTACAGCGATTTCTGTAAGCATTCCCAAAAGCATAAGCCTGTAATGATTGTATTGTCTTAAATAGTTTACCTATTAGATAGTAATTCATGTACACTGATTTTTTAAAAAATGTATCCCGTATTATCTTCTGTCACGTTTTCGTTGGTGGAATTGTGTGAAACTTAACTCAGTTGTTTCCGAGTTATGTAATATATATTTCACATTAAATTCTTTTTAACTGAATTTTCCCGAACGTTTTTTTAAATAATAATAACGATACAACAGTTTGTGATTTAGAATGAAAAATCTCACTTCAATCGAAATTTTTATCTCGAAATCGAAGTTTATTTCCTTATAAAAACCATTCTAAGAACTTTATTTCCTATTTCTAAGAACTGGCGCACATTACAGCGACACCTGTAAACAACTGTAAATTATTCTTTTCTAGCATTAACAGCAACTATTTAGTTTAATGGAAAACCAAAATACGTTTATTCTGTGGGAATTTCTGCAGATTGTATCTATCACTTCCATTTGTTGTTATTCGACTATAAAAGAAAAATACATCGATAATGGCAAGAAACTGTTTCTGAATGCAGCTTATACATTTTCCTTGTTCATCCTTATACATATTCTCATCTTTAAAGTTAAGAAAATATACTCATATAGACGAATGTTCTGTTAATCCTTCACAATACGCATACAACAAAATTACGTATTCAGTAATCTTTTTTTTTTATGTGATCAATGTATGTACTGGTTTACAAAAAAGTTGATAAGAAAATAATCATTAGTTCCTGTTTTAATTTTTCCTTGTGCAATCTGAGAAATTGCTTTTATTTCAAATTGATTTACCTTAATCTTCAATGACTGAAGTGAAATTCTTTTGGTGGAAGAAAAAAATTTAAAAGGGCTTTGCTTGGCAATTTTTGCTAAACAAGTAAGGAAAAAGGACAAAGTATTTTTCACAGGGCAATACCAAATCAACTCGAGGTAAGCGTGAAGCAAACTCCATAAGTTATCTACCCTGTAGATATAAAATGATAAGCCTTTTTATGTAGCGTTTTTGTGTCACGTTTTTTTGTCAAGTTATTTGAAACGTTTTGAAACTCAGGGGCTACTCTGAGTGTCGATTCTTCAAAATTCAAGGAGAACTGGCCTACCAGTCCGGAACTCGGTGGGTTAGACGCCGTAGGCGCCAGGGGAACGGAACCCCCTTTCGAGCCTTCAAAATTCGAGTCATCAGAATGCATGGGTACATTGAAGGAGCCTCCTCGTAGATTGTGTTATATACAAAAGCGATCACTCAGAAATCACAATCGGGCGTACCCTGGGCAACGTTGGCTATCCTTCAGCTACCGGAACAATCATGCGAACTATAAATCAGCCTTCTTCAAAGCTAGCTTTTAAGACGACTTCAATAAATATTGAAGGGCTGTCATCTGACATGTGTGATACACGCAAATGTGATGTTTTAGTTATGCAGGAGACACATCGAGGGGTAAACAGCAGTACACCAAAAATTTATGGCATGAAATTAGTGGCTGAGAGACCCCACGAGAAATACAGTAGTGTTATATTTGCTAAACCATACTTGATATTAAATCTATACATATGACATCCCATAATAATATAGCGATATTAACCATTGAGATCAAGTCCTGCACAATCACATCGGCATATAAGCCACCTAATGAAGATTTCGTCTTCAAAGAACCTGCCAACTTTAACGCCCAGAAGGTTAAAATAATACTCGGAGACTTTAATTGTCAGAGTTTAACATGGGGGCTACAAAATGACTGGCAGGAATGGCGCTGAGCTGGAAAATTGGGCTGAGAGAGAAGGACTGAAGCTGATCCACGATCCCAAGTTAAGACCATCATTCAATAGTAGAAGGTGGAGAAGAGGCTATAATCCAGATAACATCTTTATCAGTAAACAAGTAGCCGTGCAAGCGACGAAGATAGTAGAAGAGCCGATACCAAGAACTCGGCACAGACCTGCTACTTGTGAAGTCAGAGGTACTATCTTGTAAAGGTACTATCTCTGTTATCAATCCAGAGATAGTACCTTTTAAGCGACGGTTTAATTTAAAAAAAAGCAAGATGGGACGGATTTGCGAAGGAACTCGATCAGACAGTAAACACTCTTGAAGCGGATCCAAGTGACTACGAAGAATTCGTGAATACCATCAAAATAGTATCTCGGCGGCACATACCACGAGGGTGCAGAATTCAATATATCGCTAGGCTTAATGAAGACCAGACGGAACAAATAAAAGAATATAAAATCAGATATGACGAGGATCCTTTCGCTGTAGACACAATTGAGGCAGGCGAAAAACTGATGGACAAACTCACGGATGGTAGAAAGAAGAGATGGATGAAGCTACTGCAGGATTTGGATATGAAACAGAACAGCAGACGAGCATGGAAACTGATGAATAATTTAAGCAACGATCTAACTAAAACAGAGGTCACGCCAAACCAGATCGCTTACCAGCTATTATTGAATGGCAGGACAGACAAGAAGATACTGAAAACCAATCTTTCGCGCATTAAAGAAGCTGAGACTAATTCATTAGCCTTTCTGTTCTCCGAAGAAGAACTAAGAAAAGCTATATGTCACCTGAAAGATAATAGAGATGCTGGCCCGGACGACATTAGGACAGAGCAGATAAAGCGTTTCGGTCCAGTAATGATCCAATGATGACTGGTGAAATTGATAAATAGGTGTGTAGAATCTCTCCAGTTTTCCAAATTACGGAGGAAAGCTCAAGTGGTAGCTTTACTTAAAACAGGAAAGGAACCTACAGAGTCGGAGAAATTTTGCCCTCTTTCTCTTCTCTGCCACTTGTATAAAGTTTTTGAACGAATGATTCTGGAAAGAATTGCAGCAAACATTGACGAGAAACTTATACCCGAGCAAGCCGGTTTCCGTCCCGGAAAGTCCTTCTGTGGCCAAATTCTGAATCTCACGCAGCACATCGAAGATGGTTACGAGAAGAAGCTTGTGACTGGAGCAGCTTTTATTGATCTTTCAGCAACATATGACACTGTTAACCACAAGAAACTATTGGTCAAGCTGTAACAAATAACGAAAGATTTTCACCCTCATGAATGTAGTTAAAATCATGCTCCAGAATCTACGATTCTACGTAACTTTGCAAGGAAAGAAGAGCAGATGGAGAAATCAGAAGAATGGTTTACCTCAAGTCAGCGTATTGGCCCCGATGCTCTACAATATTTATACTAACAATCGGCCAACACACCCATAAGTGAGGAGGTTTATCTATGCCGACGACACAGCTATATGCAGTCAAGCAAGGAGTTTTGAAGAAGTTGAGAAGAGGTTGACAGAAGCCTTAGAAATACCCTCCAATTACTATGAGACAAATTGCCTGAAGCCTAACCCAAACAAGACTCAGGTATGTGCTTTCCATCTGCGCAACAGGGAAGCAAAACGCTAGTTAAACATTGTCTGGAGAGGAAAACGCCTCGAACATTGCAGCAATCCCAAATATCTTGGAGTTAAGCTGGATCGTACCTTGTCGTATAAGGTACATTGCCAGGGACTAAAAGGAAAAATCTATGCAAGAAATAACATCATAAGAAAAATGACCGGCACCACGTGGGGATTTCAACCAGAGGTACTTCGCTCGACGGCTTTGGCATTGTGTTTTGCTGCAGGGGGAGTACGCTGCCCCAGTGTGGGAGGCATCCGCCCATGCGAAACACGTGGATGTGGCTTTAAATAACCGGATGCCTAACACCAATCCCAGCCAAACAGCTGTATTCCTTAGTAGGCATAGCGCCACCAGGCATAAGACGTCAAGTGGCCGGTGAGATGGAGAAAAAAAAGCAGATGACGGACGAAAGACATCCAATGTACGGCCATATCATCACGGCTTCTCGACTCAAATTGAGGCATAGTTTTATGCAAAGAACTAAACCATTGATCCATAAACCTGAGGAGCGACGCCTTGTTTTATGGAGGGAATCGGTTCACCTTCAAGAAGCCCCCAATAATTAAGGAAGAGTTAACCAAGGGATATCACCTACCCTATAGCACCTGGAGGACTCTGAACCGTCTTAGAGTGGGAGTGTAAAATGCAGAAGTAACCTGATGAAATGGAGTTATGCAGATGATGACAGCTGTGACTGCGGAGATGTCCGAACTGACGAACATCTTTTATGTCGTCCAGATCTAATCGATGTGTGCTCCACGGATGACATTCTGACGGTCAATGATAAGGCGATACAAGCCGCTGTTTTTTTTGGATGGAGAGGATATGATTGGTGTTCCGGACTCGGAAAGTAAAGTAAGTATCAGAATTCAAGGAGAATTGGCCTACCACTCCGGAATTGGCGGGGGGGGCGTCGTAGGCGTCAGGGGGGCGGAGCCCACCTAGTAGTGCTATAAATTTTCAGAAGTTCCATTGTGCAGTTAACGACAATCCCGGCACTAAAATATGAATGAAGCTTATAGAATACCGATTCTCACGCATTATATGCCGATTTCCAAGCCATTCTTCAGTATGGACTTGAATAACTTGGTTACATTAATGGTGGCAAATCTCAGTCCTGTTTGCTTCAAACCCAAAGGTCTTTTTCTCCTATTGGCATTTGATAATATTTTAAATTTCTAAACGCAATGAGATTTCGCTTGTTGAAATCATGAATATACAACTTTCTTTTTAAAAGCAGCTAACCAGCTAACTCCTATTTGTACCCGTATAGGGAGTAGGCGGGGCCGTTTATCCTATCTTTTTATAAAATTTAAAAAAAAAAAAGATCAGAAATATCATTCACATCTAAGATTTCTTGAAAGAAATTACGTATGGAATGAATTTTTAATATGAATCCACCCATGAAAGATTATAAACTAATTGTGTATTAAGAGTAACGTGAGTTGGCTATGGGTTTGGCAATATTCAAAAATCCTTCTGTAGAAAACGCATGCATTTTTTTCAAATTATTTCAGATTAAACAGAATAATAGTCGTACGATGACCAGTTAGGCTCATCTAACACCTAAACACTATTTTTGAATTTGTAAACTAATAATGAATGACATAAATCATATTCATCCTGCTGTTATTTGACAAGTAATTTAATTTACTAATACTAATTAAATATCTAATTAAAACATAATCGATATTTGATATTAATTAAATATCGATTATGTTGAAACAAACTCATCAGTTATCATCAGTAATATTCCCTTACGGTACGCATCGTCTTATATAATTTCTCAAGGACCGAATAAATTATGTTGGAGCTCTAATGCCAAAAAAAAAATAATAATAATAACTTGGACAGGCTTCTAATTTATTTTCAAAAGTTCATCTTTTGCTTTCATCTTCGTAAACAACTCATTAAACTCAAACTCAAGAAGGAAATAGAATTAAAAAAACACTTGAGAAAGTGTTCTTTTACCTCTCTTGACATGTAGAAAACCTGTTTTTATCGACTAATTAAAATCAATTACTGTCTAATTATAACCCATTTAAAAGCGCTGAAAGACTCGTGCAATTAACACGATGCAAGTAAAAATAAAGCATCCGAGGTTGACGCTTTCGTGCAATTCTCCTCTTCCGCGGAATTATAATGTGACAGTAACGCCTGCTAACAGCTGGGAAATTGAATCTCCACAGGGGCGAGATGCTGAAGTAATATGATCACTGAATGGGAACTCAAGCGAACAAATTAGACTCAGACACTGCAGAACGACTTCTGATTATTCTGAAAACGAACTACTGTAAATGTGTCTAAGAGCATTAGTTGTTTTATTACGCTAGTCATCTTCTCTTAGCAAGAAGAATGATTACAAAAATAAAATAAGAAGTAATGCTGATCAGCCGACTACTAGTTCTACTCACGGAAGTGCTTATTTGATACCTTGATAATTGCAAAATAGATGGCGCCTTTGGAAAATCGACACTTATGCAAATTAGAACGAAAATTGCAGTAATGGGGTCTGATTACTGTTCAAATATAAATAGTACATTTTTATTGCTTTTTAATAAACTAAATCGTACGGCTAACGCATTGAACATCACCCAAGCATCTCACTTCACGTTTTTTGAAAATGCCACGTCTGATTAAATGTCAAATTATCTACACTTGCTGTTGCTGCTTTTAATTGTTATCAACGCATATCCTGTATCAGGTTTTTTAATGTAAAGATTGTAAAGAAATAAAACATTTTAATTACTTTTAAATTATTTATTTGCTCGTTTAATTACATCTTTAATTTATCTGCATGCATATCTTATTTTGTGAATGACTGGTTTATTATTAATGGCTAATACCTGTTCTTATAGATCTGCTGGTTTTGCTTTCTCTTTTCAAAAAGATATATATTTGGTCTAAAACCTCTTAAGTACGTCATGACATTATTTGGTTTGCTCATAATGCACCAGTTTGATTTTAAAATCATATAGACATTTCGTCGATGCAATGTTTTTATTTAATTTCTTTTAGAGGACCGTTACTTTGACAATTTATCTACCACTTTTGTTAAACCAGTAAACAGATGGATTATTAATAATCCACCTGTTTCTTGTATGAAGGGAAATTGGTTAACATTGTCGGCTGTTGACGTTGTTGGTAGATCACACCGGTCTTCGTCAATCAAAATTTTTCTGCCACTGTGGAACTTTTCCTTCTATTCTCTTTGTACAATTTATTTCTCTAATGCAACAAAAATCTAATAATAGCATCATAGCAGAGGTGTAATCATAGAACGAAGCTGACATATTTATTTCCCCATTGCACAAGACAAAGCGCTATCATTTGTTGAGTCATGTTTAGACTTTTTTTTCTGCCTAGTAAGTACAATGCCATTCAGAGTGCGTTGCTATGGGCTGTAGTATTCTTACGCACAACTTATCTTTAATTTTTTGATCTCCCCTAGTCCAACCAGATTTTATCAATTTTAGGACACTTTCTTGCTATGATATTTTCAATAGTATGCGTCAATGTAGGTTAAATAATGTAGATTCCCTACTTTAGAATTAGAAGGGAACATTT
The DNA here is from genome assembly GCF_054136105.1 of Typopeltis vanoorti. Lineage (NCBI taxonomy): Eukaryota > Metazoa > Arthropoda > Arachnida > Uropygi > Thelyphonidae > Typopeltis > Typopeltis vanoorti. Next base: position 82,545,132 of record NC_143556.1, on the reverse strand, counting down.
ATACTACACTAAATAAACAAATTGAGCTCACGCCATGCGAAGCATATCACCAACATAGCGCTACAATTTTAAAAACAGCAGAGCTGACTGGTTTCTCAAAAGGTGAGATATCCTGAATGTTTAATCAGTGGAAAAATAACCCCAAAGGAGATACAACAGAGTACTAAATAGATGTTTCTAATTCAGTGGTCAGTATGTTTAGAAAAGATTCCAGATAATGTAAAACAACTTAGCTGTTCAATGGTATTATTGAACTATAGGTTAAGATCATTTTGGTGATGGAAGTCACGTAAACGTTTCTTCAAACATGCACCATATCCTACAGTTTTATGTCATCTTTGAGATTTTCAATATTTTTGTACTTTTTTCTTTTTTCTACATGTCTAATCTTTCTTAGTAACCTCATATCACCCGTCATATTTATATTCTATATTTTTTAAAATCTTCCCATGAAGATTTTAAGAAGAAATCTTAGAATCTTAGAGTCGTTCTAATGCGATGTCTTTTTTTCATGGACTTGTATGAGTTTAGCTTGGATTTTATCGTATTTTTTTCCTATTTGTCCTCTTTAAGATTTCATTCCCGTTTAAATACTTCCATGCCATCAATGATATTTTATGTTTGAGTTCTTTCTGTTTTTTTTTTTTTTTTCAGCAAGATCCATAACTTTATTCTGCTGAGAACTAGACAATAATCACCTGTTATTCGAAATCCTCTAGACATTACTATCCTGATAAAATCTGAAAAAAAAAATGACCAACAATCTGGACCAAATGAAAATTCTCTTGTTTCGTGTGTCTGTGTTCTCTCGATGTCAATTTATGCACATCGTTTAGTTGTAAAGTAGATAGACAGTAAATATGTAGCTTGTCTGGCTGATTGAACGACCAGTCAAGAAGCTATAGGTTCGAATCCTACTTGGAATGGAGCGTTATGGATGTTATGCAGATGATATGTAGCTCCTATTTCAGCCCCTTTAAAGTTATTTTAGTAGCCGAATTTTCGCTGTTTATTCTAGTTTTTTTTTTTCTTTCTATATGCATTGTTTTCATAATGTTCATGTCATTTCAGCCATTGGAGCAGTATACTTTATTTAAAATGTTCCTGTCACTTCAAACTTCGATTATTTACATTTTGTTACATTTTATTTTTGAATCGGGAAATGTGAGCATGTTCTTACAGCTTAAATAATAAACTCGTGATGTATCGCCTACAAGAATTAGAACAGCTGTTGAGTAGTAAGAGACTGCTTCAAACGATGTTTGTCGACCCATAACGGACACACTTTTGCAGAATACAACGATTTCCGCGTAGGTGGTTTCAGTGTGGCAGAGTTTGTCTAAACATATGTCATCTAGTGTTTCAGAACAATGCACACTTGGCACCAGTGAGATAAGACAGCTGCGTCTCATCGGTGATACTGCTAATGGTAAGTAAGCACAGGAGTCGGTTAATGAAAATGATTAAGTATTAAGCATTATAGATTAAGAAGGGTATGTAGAATGAATTTTGTTTATTTATTAATTTTTTTTTCTTCAAAATGCCATTATTTTTTTCGATAGACAGAAGAGAAGTAGCTTTTCTAAAATACAAAATATATAATGAGGTTCTTTGCACGCCTTTAGTTTTTCAAATCCGTTAGTATTTTATTCAGCGGAAATTTAGTTTGCAAGAAACTTAGCAATGTCTAATAGGTTTGTGAATTCTTGTAAATTTTACCAGGTAAAAAATAAGAAATAAAAACAATCCGATGATGTCTATTAGTGTGGTCGGGTTCGACATTAATTAACGATTAGTGCAAGCTTTCTTCTTTGATTAAAGTAAACCAAATGTGTGCTGAGCTTGTTTCAACAAAAGCTCACCGACCAACGCATGTTTAAATATTAACAAGATCTCGTACGTTGCCCTAAGTCTGCACACGTTCTACTGTCACGCATACCCAGAAAAACACTCTTAAAATTTTTACATTAATAGCGGGTTTTTCCCCAGAAATAACCACTCGTAGTGGCGCTTATTTAATATCTAGTGTTTCATTTAGAGTTTAATTTCTTGTTTCTTTCCTGTTCTAAAACTGTATAAAAGTATTGAGCAAAAAATTTAAACAATCATAAAACAGATGCTTGAAATGTTGCTGCCTTATATAACATGCACCTGATCGATGCTGGGAGTGTTGCGTAATCAAAAATATAAAAAGTGCAACACGAAAAAGAAATGTAGAAAAAAAAAAGGAATGTGGTTTACTACATTTTTATATCAATTTTGCCTATTTTTTTAGGAGTACCCCTTGTCCTTGACTTTTTACTAAATTTATTTAAGTATTATTGATATTTTAGAGACAAATAAATTAAAGATATATAGAAGGAATAACTTTGAACACACCTTTGTAGGATATTCGAGGTGGTCTGCTTTTGGAGCAACATCAGGCGTATGACGATTAATATTTATATAAACACTGTAGAAGTACCACCGAAAGGAGGGGGAACGGAAATGTGGAAATCGTAAAATATGTGAGCTAGAAATGCGAATAAAACAAAGGTATGTTAAATCAAAACCGAGTTTTCCAGGATGGACCATAAATTCTTTGGGTAAAAAGGAGAAAAATAGAATATCTTTAGGAGAAAGAAGAAGGATAGAATATGATGAATCAAGATTGCGGTTGGAGTAACAGGGTATGAGCTGTTTCGAATGAGTGGCGAAAAACAGCCAGTTTTCTCATAAGCCTTTAAATAAATTAAGTAAAAACCCAGTGACATTATACAAGGAATACTCCTAAAGAAAAAAAAGACAAAATATCCATAAAAAGTAATAATAACTTAGGAATAGATGGCAAATTTCCCAGAAATAATATTTATAATGTGATTTACCATTAAAGCGTTTTATGACAAACTCGAATAAATTTTCTTTTATTCAAGCGAATACCTGAATAATCTTGGTGATAATATAGAAGTTATAGTGATTAGTATATAAAATAAATGAATTTCCAATGCAGACAACAGATAACTTAAGAACTATCTTGGCGTATTTTGGTGAAGAGAACGCTTTGGTAAACAAGACATCCTCAATGGCATAAGAGACCCGTGGTGAATTACTTTCAATTTCCTGTCCTTTTATTTCAATATTTTGTTGACACATGCAATAATTCACTTTTCGTAAGTTGTGTCCCTCCCAACAGACCCAAAGAAATTTGAAATTTCGTTAGGTATTGTGCATGTGTGTGTAACCAAAAACTGAAAGCTAGCATTTTATTTTTAAACCACTAATGAAACGGTCTAACTTTATTAAATTTTAACAAAAAAAATTACCAAAGTTTTTAACAGATTGTTTACAATTTTCTCCCAAAATTTTTCTAATAGGCTGTTTACATTGAAAAGTTTTAGTAACAATAAAAAAATTTCTCAGTTGTTGTTCTTTCTTTTACAGTGTATTGTTTGATCTATTATTTCAGGTGCTACAACTGTCCTTACCCTCGTAACTATGGGATTCGGTGGCAGAGCTTCTCTCCAGAGAGCGACTTATGCAACAGCGTTGGACTGGTTTGTTATAATGTGTTTCACGTTTGTGTTCGCCGCTCTTGTGGAATACGCGTGTGTGAACTTTGTGGATAGATACGAAACTCATAAACTGCAGAAAAAAAATGAAAAAAAGAAACAGCCTGCTGAAAAGGAGCCCACACCAGAAAGAAAGGTAAAGCTAATCATATCTGTTTTCGTTTTAATTATACTTAAAAAGTTGTTTACTAAACAGTTGGTTTACACATCTTTAGACATTTAATTGGCGCTGGTGTCGCACGTGTTCCATAAGTATCTATTTTCTCTCCTTTTGGGCGTTCTAGGAATTTCTTAATAGTACCTCAGGAGGTGTTAATATCCGTCTATTTGCACTCATATAGTTTTTTTTTTTTTTCATATAACAATTTTACCAAATTTTACTATGAATAACATAGGTTTTGTTTTATATCCTACAATTTTAATGTAAAATCCAAGCTAAACGAATGGAAGTAACAGAACATTATATGCCACTGTCGCTAAAAAGTATTTCCATTTCAGTGATTGAAAACAACCCAACTGAATCGAGGTCATTTCTCAATAAAACCGACACATTGATAACATGCCCAGCATACGCAAAGCCCATATTACATTGTGAAAGACACTCAGAAGTGTACACATTAATCTTAGTTTGGTGATAATGGTGTCATTACCATTGACTAATTAGAAAGATTAGCTGCCAGACGGGATGTAGTTCATGGAAAATAGGCTTCTACATCAATGTAACAAGTATGATTTATACCAATGTATCGTAAAGTTTTTCAGACTGTTCCAAATTGTTTTCTTGGAACGCTTCTGAAAATTTTGATAAAAAATTTTGAAAACTTTCCGCCTGGAACATAATTTAATCAAGAAAATAAAAAAATATGATGCATCATATTACAAATAATAACAATTATCATACCTGTTCTAGATATGTCAGTTCAAAAAAAAAAGTTTCCCCACTCATTAAAGTTTTTTTTTTTTAATTGCCTTCAATACTAAAGCGCCTCTGTGATTAGGGAAACTCCCTAATAAGCTTTTGCGGAATCTTAGGTTTCTGCTGAACGCATTTTAAGAAAGAGTGGTGTAGATCAGTTTAATTTATTCAATGCCTTTAAGCATCTCGATATATGAATACGCCATCACTGTGTACCTCTACCAAATGTCTGTAAAGCGTGATTTTTTTTTAATACAGGGTCAAGTATCTGTCAGTGCTGTTAATTGTCACCTTAAGCATCAATAGCTGATTTTTTTGTTCTCAGGCAGAAAAGTATTTTAAACGAAATAAAAAAGATTTGCTGTTGTATTACATACATTGCTCAAATCATTTGAAAATTCTTTGTTCGTTAATTTTCTAGGTTTAAATACCATTGATATAATAAGCAGGGTATCATGTTGTTGTCGACTTCCTGTTTTCGTTTCAGGAATCTTTACAATTATAGTTTCTGGAATAGTTTCAAAAACAAACACATTCGTTATGTAATGGAGATGGAGAATCTGCAAGCAAAGCTGGCGACAGGCGCTATCTAAGAACAATTTTCATAACTCAGAATCAAACAAATAATTCTGAAATAATTAATTGCATTTAGTTGTTTAGAGGGACGTAATATGTATATATAAAAACGAAGAAAAAAATTATATCTACCCTATAATATAAAATGATAAGTCTTTTTATATTATAGGGTAGTTTCAAATAACTTGACACATTTTTTGTCAAGTTATTTGAAACGTTTTGAAACTCAGGGGCTACCCTGAGTGTCGAGTCTTCAAAATTCGAGTCATCAGAATTCAAGGAGAACCGGCCTACCGGTCCGGAACTCGGATGGGGGGGGAGTAGGCGCGAGGGTGGGGGGCAGAACCCTCCTTTTGAAGACTTGACACTCAGGGGCTACCCTAAGTGTCGAGTCTTCAAAATTCGAGTCATCAGAATTGAAGGAGAACCGGCCTACCAGTCCGGAACAAGTTAAATTCCAGAAAGAAATTATATATATACTAGGGGGGCGTAGCCCCCTAGTATATATATAATTTCTTTATGGAATTTAACTTGTATAATCCCTACTCAAAAATATCTGGAATCTTGTATAGTGACTTACGTCTGAGTTCACGTCAGCGGTCCAAAACGTTTTTCTGGTGGAATTTTTCACTGCGCATTCTAACTGCTATACTTGCTTTCTTTTAAATTTATGCACGTTATGTTTTTAGCGGCCCGCTGAACTTTTTTTTTATGTCCTACTTAAGCAAGTTTGAAAACCGATACCACATCGGCATTACTGGTGATGTAAGCTAGAGATAAACTAAATCCTTGGTCAAAAGGTCGAACAGACGACTTTTTCAAGGTATTTCAAGTGTCCAGTAAGTAGGGTGTTGGCGGTCTCCCACTGGATGAGATAAAACAGTGGTAGATGAAATAATCTACCACTTAAAGATATTCACAAATATTCCTGTCGCATGAGGATTCGAATAGAGAAGCTGCTGGTTGTACAGAGGCGACGATACCTACTTGGTCAGGCTTATGATTCCTAGCTAAAAGAAAAGCATAACAAGCATTGAAGTTTGTTCAACATGAACTGGTTGTCCGTGGGAATTTTCTTGATTTTTTTTAATTTTACATTTTCTCTGATTTTTAAGTTTAAATTAATACTTTTAAGTGTAAGTGTTACACTCTACTTTATAGTTTTTTAGTTAATTAGCTGATGAAATTTGGAAACTATTCAGTTTGACTTCACAGTTAGCAAAAAGATTTTATATCAGTTTTTAAGAATTTGTGTAATTTCGTCTTTACTTTGTGGTGGATTATAGCATCAGCAGTTAATTCTATGTACTAATTAGTGAGCTGGCATGCAGAAATGCTCTCATAAGTGATAAAATTGTGTTATTATTAACAAAGTTAACTATTTGGTGCCATAAAGTCAAAGCGTTGTCATTACATGTTATGAGGATACGTAATAGCTTAAGTTACTTGATTTCAATAACTAAAAAAAAATCATCAGTGGTGATTTTTTTTTTATAAAAAGTAATAGGGATTTTGAACATTAAATTCTATCTGAATATTTTAATCTACATAATTTAAACTGTAAATCTCTGTTTCCCACATTAAATCTTGCATTGCTATGGAAGTAGAGATACAACAAGTCACAAAACGCTTTTTAGGTGCTTACATGCATTTTCTAACTTCCCTTCCTAGCAGTCATTTTAAACTGTTTTTCGCTGGAGGTGTTTTGTGAGTGTATTGCCAGAACTGCAGTTGCACACATATCCAGAACGTGTGGCAGAAATAGGAAGTTTCTATTAGAGCACTTAGGTTAATCAATGTCAACCCAAAAAACAACGAAGTTGTGGAACTGTGCGTGTCAGCTAAACACAGCCTGCCTAAGCTCTAATTGGTACTTTACAAGTAGAGTCGCGGTTGTTTCCTACATTTTCCTCCTTAAACGAAGCAGTGTGTATGTGTGTGTGTGCGCGCGCGCGCGCCGTATACGTTGTTGTTTTCAAAGTATTCAAATAGTTTAATCTGAAACTCCATTATTTCTTTTCCTCAAAACTAATGGTAGAGAACTTGTTAATTATTAAGATTTGGAACTGCTTCATCAGCAAATACGTTTTGAACTCCTACTCAGTTGTTTCATAAGGAATGCAGAATGGACGTTTTACGATAACAAGAATAAGCATGTGGCTGTATTTTAATAATGAGTCAGCATTAATCTTGTAAATGTGCAATGATGTTAAAATTGTTCTCAATTCGTTAACGACGAAAGAACAGATTAGTTCTAATGATAATGAAGAAATTTTAAAAAATTGTGATTATTTTCCATAGAATACAACATAAGCAAATTCAGAAAATTTCTTAAGTTTTTAAGAATATTAATTTTATTATTTAAAACTCAGGTAAAGTCTGCACACTTGAAAAATACATAAATAAATATAAAATATTTTTAAATAATACAAGTACATTTTTATTGAATAAATACACTTCTTTAATAAAATTACCGAACCGTTAATTTTAGTTACTGTTTGTGGATAAATAACAATTTATTTAGTATATTTTATTACAATTAGTACTTCAAAATTGCCTCTGATGTTGTGGGCAGAAGGGAAAGTTCAATATTCTATTTAAGAAACCTTTTTACTACCTCTATATGCAACCGGATATATGTGAACTTTACTTGAAAAGCTAGTCAATGCTTCTCCTATCAAAACAAGTTACACAGAATGTCAGGATATGCATTTTAATAAGAAATATTCGCAAAATGTTGTAGAACCTACATCATGTTATGCATTATTTGGTAAGCTTTTGATCTCTTTGACTACTAAGAAAGGCATCACCCTTAATAGGAGAGAGTTTGTTCTACTTCTCCTATGGTGATCCAGTCCATTTTGGAAAAGTATATATTTTGTGGATGAATGAAGGATATCACAGACATTCAGGACCCAAAGTGCAATTCGAAACGTAGTCTTTTGGATGCAGAGCAGATATGCTAGCCTCTCGGAGAACGAGGTCGACATTATGTATTACAGCAGTGGTTCTCAAACTTTTTACCTCTGAGCCCCACCTGACAAAAGAGAAAACGCTGTCACCCCCCCGCGCAGGTTTTATTTATCAAATTAGAAGTCATACTAAGTTTGACGTTTTTTTCAGTTTATTTTATGTTTTCTACATACTATTTAACAGTTTTTGACACAAAATAATTAAAGTATCACAATATTAGGCCTATAATAAAAATTAGTTTTACCACTTGCAATTAACCAAAATATGTATTGAAATTAAACAATGTGGGATCCAATATCCCCTTAATTTAATTAATGTTTATATCGCCGAAATGAAGCCTGTTGGCTCTTTATATTTAAGTAACTTAATGGGTGCACCTTTTTTGGACAACTCGTATAGCAGAGTATATAAGTTCTTTTCGCTATACCCTTTGGTATTAATAATTTGGTCTAGCTACTCACTGGTGAAGCCTCAAAAAAGGCTGAAACCAGTCTGGGTAGTGACCTCCCTACCATAATGTAATAACAACATACATTTCCTAGGAAATGTGTTTTTACATTATGGAACATACCAAAGAATAGTGATCAGAACTTTTCCTACCTTTGCAACGAGTTGCCCGTGTTTGTACTACGTTCTAGGACTACTTGCATTCAGCTCACGCTAGTATTCGCCGATACTTTTATAGTTTTTTTATACTATATTCGGCATGAAACTCTCTGATTCCAATCTTTAAGTTTCTTATTCGGTTATAAAACAATGTGGGATCTAATATCCCCTTAATTTAATTAATTGAAATTAAACAATATTTAACAAGCAAGTATTTAATTTTTCTCTGTAAAAATAATCAAACATTTAAATGTCAAAGTCTAATGTGATGGATGGGCCTGCTTTTGAGAACAACATTTATCAAAACGTGGTGTAATATCAGAAATGGCCACTCTAAATTCTTTGGCAATATTTAGTCTTGAACGATATTTTGACTTCATAGCTGCCAAAGCAGAAAAGCCTTTCTCGCATAAATAAGTTGTGGCGAAAGGAATACGGATCTTCAATGTTTTTTGGCCCAAAATTGGGAATTCCTTGCCAATATGTATCCAGAACGCTTACAAAGACAATTCCTTAAATTTAATTTTCAGTGAAGTATCACTAGTGAAATCGATGAGTTCTTCTTGCTCATTTACAACGTAAAGTTCAGAGATGATTGCCCAGGTGCATTTTCGAATGGGTTTTTAATCCAATAAAATTCATCAAAATCATGACAAAAGTATTTTTTGAAATGAACTTTCAACATTATGAGATGATAAATTAGGCAGCTTTTTATCTCCATTGGAAACACTGGATTATTAGTGTCCTGTACCATTGACACTAGAGTAGGGACCATGTCTAGCGTGGCGCTTTCGATACTGTGTCTCCAGAGCTCTACATTTCTCATGAATGCCTTAACTTTGTCAATCCTGAGAAAATTTGAGCTCTGGAGACATTCCCCTTGAAATGAAGTGTTGAAAATATTCAGTTTCTCGAATATATCTATGAGGTAAGCCATTTTTAATAAAAAATCGTTAATGCTGAAACTGTCTCCCAGTGAGTGGTTTCCCTATTTAAAAAACAAAGCACTTCATGTCTCAACTCAAACATTCTCTTTAATATCTTGGCTCTTGAAAACTATCAAGCCTCACTAAAAAAACAACAAAGCAGTGTGTTCGGCACCCATTTCCTTACACAGCATTTTAAAAAGTCTAGACTTTAGTGGATTTGTCTTGATAACACTGATGGTTTATTCAATGTCTGCAGCACTTCATGAAGAGGTGGACTAAGTTCTTTAGCTGCCAGAGCCTCCTGATGTATTATGCAGTGAGTCCATACTGCTTCCGGAGCAACAGCTTTAATTTTTGCTTGTAATCCAGCACGGACTCCAGACACATGGAACGAGCTCCATCTGTAGATATGCCAGTGCACTTATCCCATGATATATCATTTACATTAAAGAAAGCATTAATCATGTCAAAAAGACTTTCAACTGTTGTTGTTTTCAAGATAGGCTGACAGAAAAGCAATTCCTCTCATCAACAAAACGAATGTACGCCATCAAATGAGCATCTTGGTGAATATCAGTCGCTTCGTCCACTTGAAGTGCAAAGCAGTTGTTACGCAACTTTTCAATTAACTGCTGACGTAAATCGTCAGAAATATCTGAAATTCTTCTACAAACTGTGTCATTAGAGAGGAGGATATTTTTCACTTGTTGATCAGAAGAGTCACCCAACATTGTTGATACCATGTCAGTCGCTGCTGTTAAAATCAGTGTTTCTGCAATTGTGTGTGGTTTCTTACATTTAGAAATTCTATGAGAAACCTGATAAGAGGCTAAAAGGGCCTTGGAAGTCACATTTGTAGTTTAAGCAAAGTTATGTTGGGTGGACTTCAAGCCATTAAGCTTTCTAACAAAAAATCTTTTGGTTTATTTGTAAACACAGGATATTTGGGTTTTAAGATGTCTCTTTAATTTGTTAGGTTTCATACTATCTGCAGCTAAAATACTTAAACAGATTACACATTGCATACGTTCTACATTATTGGTTGCAGTTTTCGTAAAGCCTAGTGATAAATAGTTCTCATCATACCTTCTTGTTTTCACACTCCGAGTAGCTTCTTTCCCACCACCAGTTGAAGAAGCTCTGGTATCTTCATTTCTACTATTCAGGTAACGCTTCATGATCAATTGTTAATAATCAAGTCACTTTTAAGAGGTAAACAAATCAGCACAATTGCACTGAAACTTTGAATGCATAAGAACACAAGCTCAAACAGGTATAACCGCTGATCACCATTGACTCTGGCGACAAACTGCCCCCTCCCAGCCCAACAAGCGCCAATGAGATGTCATTAAGTCGCAGCTTTCAGCTGCGCGTGTATAGTGCTGCCTAGAAGAGGATGCGGCCGCTGCCGAACTATCAACACTGCCTCTGGCACACTCATTTTATAAGTGCGAGTGAAGAAAATAATTATTAGTTATTTTGAAATTCATGATAATTAAAACCTATATCATCAAGTTTTTCTTTCTGTAATTTTATTTGTTGTTATTTTAAAAACTGATTTAGAGCAGTTTTAATTTTTATCTGAAGAAAAGTATGCTCCCCCCCCTTTCAAGCTATTCTTCCCCCCGGGGGTTGCGCCCCACAGTTTGAGAACCACTGTATTACAGGATATAAAAAATTCATAGACCTACAGTATGTTTGGTATCCGGTGATTATTTTGTTCCAAGCCATTCTTTTTCTATTCTTTTCTTTCCAATAAGAGGACCTGTGGTTGGCTCGCGTGGTCAGCAAATACTTCTTTCGTTCGTTCTAATTATATTTTTTAAAACGATTATTAGTTGTATCATGTATTTCCTATTTCATCTTCATTTAATTATCAGGTCTAAAACTTATAGGACAAAGCAAACTTGGTTTTCATTAAAACAATTACAGATAGGACGGTTATTCTGACACAATATACTGACCAGATCAACTCAACCCAAGATAACATGCGAACTCTAATCTAGTGGAAGAACTGTGGACGGGAAAGACTTTCCATGTATTTTTGGAAGCTATCCATCTAAATATAAATATTAAAAGCAATCCAAAAATCAGGGTATGTGTTTGTGTCGGGCATAGAATTGCATTAATAATTACAAACAGAATGACATCAACAATTTTAATATAGTTCCAAATATCAATTTAATTAAAATTCTTCCACCCATAGCGAATACGTTAGACGCATTCGAACAGACAAATAAATTTTAAAAAATATTAAGTATTTTGACCTTCCTGATGAGAACTCATTGACAGACATATCTTATAACCTCCTTGTGATTTTAGGCCATAGGTGCCTTGCAAAACTACTTTGGATGTGTCTCACTGTAGATCATCTTACTGATTGGCAAGTTTTACTTTAATTAACTTTTAAATATGTAGCAAATGCTGACATTGAAGTGATTCTAAAGAACTTAATTACCGGTTTTTCTATAACTGAAAGCAAACCGAAGAAAAGATGACAAAGAAATTGGCAGTAAGTAGACCGATCGGGTGGAGTCGCATTTAATCGTTGCCATTTGGTCTAGTGCCAGAGATAAATACAGATGTTAGAAAACCATGCTCAATTGAGCTGTATGTTTTCGTTCCATCTTATCGCTGCTGAATAATGTATTTGTAGTTTCCTAATTCCCTTTCGAATTCGTCAGATATGTTTAAAAATAAATTCTAAAAACATCACCTCGATGTTTGATGTTAATTCGGAGGTCACCTGAGGTTCGGGCAACGGAACTGTGGTCATATTTTCTCCGTTTGAAAAGAGTACGTTCTGTACTTTGACCTATTGTTCCCAGAGTGATAAGTTTGAATTCTATGCGAAAAATCATTTTTAGATACAAATGTATTCATGAGTAGTGTAGTCAAAAGTGCATGGATCTGGGAAGGTTGGCAGTTGTGCGATGTTAAACATCTTATTTCTGCTATAAATTATTTCTGTAGTTGATGGCATGTGTGAAGCTAGGGTTGAAACATTATTCGAAAAGTCAACAGTTTTTAAATGAATAACAAGAAAGAAAGAAAGGAAGACATTTCTGCATTATAGAATATCATAACTGTTAGAATCCAGGACCAAATCCATTAGGCTGTCTCTCTTCAAGAAGCAGTTTAAACTTTTTTCCGCAGTCCTTTTTTCGTTGCAAGGCTGGTGAGACTATACGTTGTATTTGTGTACGATTCCATTCGTTTAACTAATCCATTGGATCTGTAGAAAGAGAGATTTAGTAGATTAAGAAATGTCAAGTCATAGTAATGATTCACCTGACACTTTATTTAAAGTAACAGTTTACAAAAATAAAGACTATACAGTGGACATAAATTAACAATGAAGAGATAATGCACTCATGGAGATGAAGTTTGAAATACGGTTACATTAATATTGGATTAACACTTTAAGAAACTTCATATGATCAACGTTAACATTCTGACTAATACAAATGTTATCTTTTTACTGCATTTTTATCCAATACTATCATAACAGATAGCGAGAGACAAAGTAAAAGAGGTAGATAATTACCTGACGTTCTTTTCACAATCCGACAAATTTAGGCAAATGAAGTTTGATTTCATTTTTTGGCTTCAGGATGATAATAAGATTCAAAGATTTTACTGATGGTTAAATATTTCGATCAGTGCTAAAATAGTGAGACATTCCATATAAGGAAACTTAGATGTGGACTCAAAATCAGGTTTAATTATTTATTCAGTTAATAATATTATTCCCACCCCCAGATATATTGAATTAGTAGTATGAGTGAGCTAAGAATATTTTTAGTCTTTTTATCACACACACACACACACACACACACACAATTTGTGTTTACATAATCCAGAAACTCTGAAACCAAATATGGAACTTTTTCATCTATATTAAGGAACCACTTTAGGTCTCCAATAAGCTGAGCGGTTGTCTCACACAGAGACAATGAAATTCAACTCTCACCTAAAGACAATTACAAACATCCATGCGCATGGTGGAATACGAACCTAGAGAAATATCTCAAAAACCAATAATTCCAAGCCGCAGCCTGTTGGTTGGAAAACGGACACATTAACCACTCCGCCAACCAGACCAGTAAAGATTTAGTAATTTATTTATTTATTGAAAGCTTAATATTTCAAAAAGCGTTTTACTTGTTCATACAAGAATATTTAGCTGTGAATATTTTCAAATTTCAGCAGTGCGTGTGGGTGTCTTTGTTGAGGAATTCCTATTTCTTTTCTGCTTCACTTTCTCTCTATTATCGCACATTTCATTAATTTTCGATATTCATTTATTTATATTTCCAGAAATTTCATCTGTCTATGATAAACGATAACAAATGATCTTAATTTGGGATCGGTAGAAAATATTTTACGTCTTAAAAAAAAAGTCTTTAAAGGCGCAAACAAATGAATCGCCTGTCACAGCAAATGAGCGTATAATTATTCTAGATATACAAATATTAACTGGTACATCGACAGAGGATTTAAAGCACCGTTTCAAATTCACGCATCGTCGAGCTAATCTACTTTCTGAAACAATGGAAGGTACCGTAAACAGATAAGAGCCATCAGATCTATTCGGTGATGACTGCGGTTCAATACTTGCATAGATTCAATGAAGCGAACGAATATCTCACTCGTCAAGCAAATTCCATTAGATTTAGCTGTAAATCGCTAGAAAATGTCGTGTAGAATGATGAGCTACAATAACCGTTAATTACGTTTCACTGGACAGCCAGACAGCACATTCTTTTTAAATGAGTTGTGGTAATTGTCAACAAAATGACGATTTAGAAATTTAAAACAAAATGTGTTGTGGAAGTCTAATTTACGAAGGTAATTCAGGTGATTTTGTAGCGATCTGATTATTAATTAACGAATAAAATTATTTCGTTCATATTTAAGTTTTGGTGATTGATATTAAAATGGACTTTAGTATAATGTTCCATATATTACTCGTTACGATGAATACTAAATTAATAATAGGATTGATGATAAAAAAAAGCTCGTTGAGTTTTAAAATTATTGCTAATTTTGCCCTGTTTAGACGAGCAGTGTTTCCGCAAGTTAATGCCCTCCCGAATCCTTATTTTGTTATCCTCATAAATACGAATTCATTATTCAAATATATATATATATATTGTAAATGTACTCTGAAAAAGAAATAAAATTAATTTATTTTTCAACATTGTTGAATATTTTATTCTCTTCAACAAAGTTCAACATCGTTGAACATTCTTCTCTTCCATTCTCTTTAACAACCATTCGAGATATCATTGTTGAAAATTCCATTCTCTTCAACAATGTTGTTCAACATTGTTAGAATGGACTGCGACATCAACTAAATTGCCGTCTTTTAAACGGAGATTCAGTTATTATGCAGCTAATCTATGAATTAGTATTTCTTATGTATTCCAATGCATGGTGAGCTTCCACTGGTGATACTTATTAGTGGTTTGCAAATGCGACTTTTTTTAAACATTACTTACCCAGCGCCTTGAATCATCTGTTGCATCGTTAGTACTTCAGCGAAGAAAGGCCTAAAAAGCTAATGAATTAAGTTCAACATTCCGAAAATTTGTTGTTCATGCTGCAACCATTATATCATACCTGTGGCCTATCGGCTGGGCTGTGATAACAATTAATAATTGTTTTCTTTTCGGTCATGAGTTCTTCAAAATTAAGAATGAACTATTGGGTTGTGTAATGGTCCATTACACAACCCAATCATCGATCTATCTCAGAAAAATAACCACGTAGCGTAAACAAATTCCTGTAGCATAAAAAAAAAGAGCTGTGTAGGAAATATTTCTGAGTGAATGGATTTTTAAGCAACTGATCATCCCATTGGTAGGAATATTCATAGTTGTTTGTGCTTTGCGAACGTTATGAATGAAGAACGATTCCTGAAGCTACGAAACAGCACAGAAAAGCACATGTGACACTCCGATGAAGATAAACATCTTTTTGGAAGAGTAAAAAACTAAATTGTGTTGTTATTGTTGATTTAGTAGTTTAATGAATAAATAAATAAAGTTTCTGCCCCACGCATGAGTGGGGCAGAATATTTGAGGTAACAAATTTGCTCAGGATATTTGAGGTAACAAAAATGCAAAGTTCCATTTCCTTTTGGAACATTTGGAATGCTCTTTAACCTCGTAGAGAACTCAGACTTAAATATTTCATCACAATACTTCCAGTAATAGGGTCTCGAGTGGCGGGTCGGATTCAAATGAGGATGGCAGCTGGGTTAAGTAGACGCAAGCACTGAATTTAGCAACTTGAAGTTCTCTTTGCACGAAGTAACAAATTACCGTAAACATTTCTGGGTAATTTGACACAGACCGACGTCCAGATCGTGACCAAATAAATGGAAGACTTCTGTCTCGAAATGTAAAAAAAGCACTGAAGGATTCTAAATTCTACTCCTTCTGTCGTAAACCACACTTAAAGTTGCTGTCACGGAAGAATGGAAAACATTATCTGACGTATTGCCTTGGTTTTTTGTAGCACACAAAACGAGGAGGAGTTATTACTACCAGTTCAGAGAAGGAAGAGTCACGTTCGTTTTATCTTCACTGAGAGGTTCCTGTAGTCAAGAAATACACTTCATCTTATGCTGAAGTTTTTTTTTATCACTCATTTTAGGTATAAAAATCCCTCCTTAAATCCCAGTCCGACTAAAATAAGTTTTAGAAATTATCATAATGCTATTAGTGCTGCATAAATCTGAGCCTAACTGCTCATTTATTTATAGTTTATATTTATATTTTAGAATAGCTGCATTTATTTATTTAATTCCGCCTATTTAAATGCAATAGCTGCATCTAATGTTGTCAAGAAAGGTGCCTATTTAATCCCATTTTTCCTCTCCTATTCTCATGGCATACAGTTAAGTGAAATTTCTTATCTAACGTCTGATTATCTGCTATGATGTTCTCACTAAATCTTCAGTCAGAATATTCTAAGTAGCAAAATACAGCGCTGAATTACTGTTTCTCTTCGTACTCTTATTTATCCCTTTTCAGCAATGTCAAGCCCAAATATAATTTAGAAAAAAATGGCAGTGAATGAATCCTGATTTGAAGAATTTTTTTTTTCAATTTATTTCGAAACGGATCCTCACATTTTCATTATTTTCTGTTAGAGATTCATTGAACAAAGAGCATGGTCTGTATAGATATGAAAATCAGCGTTCGTTTTTCATGCTGGCTGCTTATTAATAAGCATAGTCAGAGCATTAAGGGGGTGGAGATCGCATTTGGTCTGTTGAAAACCCCAAATCTCATCAAATATTTCTCGCATATTCGAATTAAATCCGATAAAGACCATTGTGTATTGTGTGTCAACTAGATACTCTTTGAAATGAAAATGGAATATGGTTTACGGACGGATATGTGCGTGCGTGCGCGCGCGCGCGCTATTACATTCATTGTGTATGATAACCGTGTGTTATCTTACTATTTTGTTTGATTTGCCGGCGTAAACATTCAGCCCACTCCTGCATATATATTTCATGAATAAAACAATTTGATACTATCTTGAATGCTCTGTAGAACTGCTCTATACTAATCTTATTGATATACATTAAACTAAATGCATATATAACATTTCAGTTATGCATAAATGAAACTTTTATGTATTTATGAGGTAAAAGACACATCATTCATTGTAATCCAATCAAAGCGTCTTAAAAAATATATAGATTATCTCCTTCAAAGTGCTATTCCTCCTCCTTCTCCTCCTCCTCGGGATGCGCATATCATATTTCTTTTCAAGTAGTACTTGGAAATAACCTTTCCGTCTCATCCATGACGCAGACAAACCGGCAGTAGAACGTAATTTATAGAAGCTTTAGTTTACCTCAATTCTTTCTTCTAGAACAGAGATGCTTCTAGGAATAGCAGTCATTGAAGAAAAAAAGGTCTAAATGATACAGAAACATGAGAGATTAAGAAAACACATTTTATTCCAATTTTTATTGGCAGATAAAGTAACAAACAGTTTGCATACTGAGCTCATAGATTTAATAAATAGGTCATTTCATTTCAGAAATCGAAATTCAAGAAGTCCAGTGAAATCATATTAAAGTCTTACATTTATAATCTATAGTTACTTTGTTGTGCACAGTAATTTGGTTCCAATAAAATATCTGTGTTATTAAAATACACTCAAATCGTTTTGTATATTTCCTGGCTATATATATACCGGGGAAGTAAAACCAGACCTCCCTAACTTTTTATGCTAGGTGCATACAGCATGCTGTTCCTCTTTATCCTCTAGTGTTGTCTTTCACATATTTTACAATTACTTACCGCTGCTTCTTATAATTCTCATTTATTCCTACGTTGAAATGAAACTACATCTGTGTCCTTTTTTCAAGACATGATCCATAACAATTCTTAGTTTTAAGCGATGAAAAGAGGACACAAGAAGATGAAATAAGCAGTATAGACAATATTTATGTTAAAAAACTTTTACAAATTGCCAGACAGATTGCTACTTCACGTACATCATTTCTTATAACAATACCTTCTCTTCCCTGTAGGCGATAGTTTTTTCCTCAGTAGCAGAGAATGAACAGCAAGATATTGGTCTCGGAAAGAATATTTTTTCGCCGAATCTATTAAATATGAAACTTGAGAGTAGTTTACAAATAAAAAACGAAGTATTTTGCTCTTCTCTTCAATAATACTGGTGCACACATTAATAGTTTCTTTTTCTTTGATCAATCCTACGACATCTTTTTATATTGGCAAAGCTCTGATTCCCATTTACTAATGGATGGAAAGTTCAGAACACAATAGTTGTTCGAGACTTCACCAAGTTTGAAGCCGTGTGCTTCTAAAGTTGACGAAACTATTTTTTTTTTTTTTACGGAATTACGTTGATAGGCGAGGAGTTAATTCCTGAAATGAATGATTTCGGCATGTTACCGACAATAATGTACTAATAAAGTATATTTCCGATACATAATTTATGATATTTTGGAGGAACATCTGTAGATAGGCTTTGAAAGAAAAAATTGCAGTCGTTGAAATCGCACTTCGTATGGTAAGGTGCTTTAAGACTCTATACTGTCTTATAACACCTAGAATTTCTTAGACTAGCACAATCCTCTTCCTTTATAGACACCATCAAGAACAGTGAGTCCTCGTGTACCTTTTATCTTAATATATTTAAATGAACAACGACCAATAGCGATTAGTAGTCTTCAGTATTATTTCAAAAATAAAAAATCTAATACTCTGTTAAGCAAATACGAGAATATAAAAACATCACAATACATCATTTATATGATTATTAGAAGCATTCAGACACTGTGCATCTTGAGTGCTGAAATAGGATTGCTGAAGACAGTGATATCATCTGTATTCAACCGTAAATTAGTCAATATGTAAGCTGCTACCATCTATTAAGTGATTTAGAATTATTGTACTCAGTTCAGTAAATGCACTGTGGCTAGTTCAACACTTAGTTCAGTAGACAGGAGTGGGTGAAAAGAGTCGAACTACTTTAACTTGCTTTCTTTTATGACAGAGTTTTCCAAACTCAGCAGTACATTCAACGTCTCAATCTATGACACTTAAGAATTAAGGAGCAAGCTAAATTTATCTTGGCGCTGCTTGTTCTAGCGTATTCTGTTGTCACCATGCAAGCCCTGCACATGGCTTTCTTCCAGAAGAGTTTACTGTGGATTAAACTCGCCTTGAAAGACAAGGTCCTCTAGATTATCTAGGTGACATTGGCATGGAGAATTCTTGCTGTATATGTTTCGTCTTCAAATGTATTTTTTTCCTTCTTTCTATTTTCCTAGAGATTGATATCCCTTTGATAAATTTCAGAGAAGGTTATACCTCCATAGTAACTTTGTTAGAAAGTATGTTCGAAAATAAACGAACATGTTGTTATGCCTCCGGATTTTATGGCTTATACGATTTTTCCTACAAATTTACTCAATTCTTCTAGGGAATTATTTTTAGTTCTCACAAAAATTAAATTTAAGAACTTAAAAATTGAAAGATTTTTATAAAAACTTTGAAAAAATTGAACATATCCTTGTACGTGTCAAACCGCGATTTTATAATTATTTTTTAAAATTTATTTTTTGTAATTATTATTACAAAAAATAAATAATATACAATATAAATTATACAATAATAATAATATTATTATTGTATAATTTTGCCCATTATGGTCAAAGTTTTCAACATAATATTGTTCAGTAAGCCAACTGAAGAAAGATGTTTATGATCACATCATCATTATATTATATTATATATTTTAATTTTTTTATTATTATTGTTTTAATTTTATGTTCGTATTATATTATTTCTTTTTATTTTTAATCTTAATTTATTTGTATTTCTTTTATTATTCTTTATAAGAATATCATTTGAAAATGTTCGAGCATATTGCCAAGCCATTTATACTAAATTTATATACACGCGTTTCATCTATGTAATTTATTTCATTCTTCCAAAAAATAATAATAATGATTTAATTAAATAATTTTATTTTTAATAATTTCATAATTGAAACATTAAATCATAAACCTTTAATTAAAGCCTAAATAATATTATACACCTTAATATATTCAATATGAAAATTCTATAAATAATTTATCATTCAGCTTTGTAGGTTTTGTGATTGGAGGGTAAAAAGTCCTTTTTAGGACTTCCAGGGTAAAGAATGGAAATGCTGTAGCCAATGAAGTTTTAACTGAGGCTCGGCTATTGCCGTTACCCAGCCATGACTAGAGCTTTTAGCTCAATAACACCCCATCCACACAGATTTTCTTCATTCAGATGACGGGATAAAGAGTCAAGGACTCAGTCCATCGCCCAGTTCTTTTAAGAACTTGTAGGTTTCGTCTATATGAATACGATGGTACTAGGTCGGGAAGTCCTAAAAAGTCCTTTTTAGGACTTCCAGGGTAACAAATGACAATGCTGTAGCCAGTGAAGTTTTAACTGAGGCTCGGCTATTGTCGTTACCCAGCCATGACTAGAGCTTTTAGCTCAATAACACCCCATCCACACAGATTTTCTTCATTCAGATGACGGGATAAAGAGTCAAGGACTCAGTCCATCGCCCAGTTCTTTTAAGAACTTGTAGGTTTCGTCTATATGAATACGATGGTACTAGGTCGGGAAGTCCTAAAAAGTCCTTTTTAGGACTTCCAGGGTAACAAATGACAATGCTGTAGCCAGTGAAGTTTTAACTGAGGCTCGGCTATTGCCGTTACCCAGCCATGACTAGAGCTTTTTAGCTCAATATCACCTCATCCACACAGATTATCTTCATTCAGATGACGGGATAAAGAGTCAAGGACTCAGTCCATCGCCCAATTCTTTTAAGAACTTTAAGAACTTGTAGGGTTTGTCGACCGTGAGATGCAGTGATTAATGCCCTTGGAGGGTAATGAATGGCAATGCTGTAGCCAATGAAGTTCTAACTGAGGCTTGGCTATTGCTGTTACTCTCTTGCCATGATCAGAGCTTTAATAGCTCAATAACACCTTATCCTTACACTGACGAGGAAGATGAAAGCATTCTTGCTTCGCCCCTTTAAGCCAGTCCTTATAAGGATAAGGACGTATATTATATTATATTATATACACAATTTTGCGATTTGGTTATTGTTGGTTGCTGAACTGCTAATCATATTTTATTATATATATATATGTTAAAATTACTTGGTAACCCTAATATACATTATTCCCAACGTAAAAAACTTATTTAAAGATTATATATATATATATATATATATATATATATATATATATATATATATATATATATATATATATATACATGTTAAAGATACCAAGCTATTTTAAATATAAACCTGGTTTTAAACCATTTCCCAAGTAAGCAAACAGACAAGTAAGTCAAGTTTGCGACTGCAGGTAGTGCAAGTTTTAGGCAACTCGTGGTTAAGGCGAAATAAGCTCTGATCATTATTCTTAGTATTTACCCTTAATGCAAGGCACATCTCATTGAGGAGATGCATGATGCTATGCATTGAAGGCAATGGGCAACTACCCAGACCGGTTTCGATCTTTTTTGAGATCTCATCAGTTTGAGCCAGGCTTAGAAATACCAAGGTTTAAGTAATACAGAGCTTATAAATATTTTACCAAAATAAGTTACCATAAGGTGCTTTGACCTTATTAAATAAAAATCTCAGGATGAGAGATAGATGTAAAAAGTTTTTTTACGTTGGGTATAATATTCGTTAAAGATGCCAAGCTATTTTAAATACAAACCTGGTTTTAATCCATTTCCCAAGTAAGCAAAGAGACAAGTAAGTCAAATTTGCGACTGCAGGTAGTGCAAGTCTGGGTGACCCGCATACTTTAACGTATATTATATCCAAGGTAAAAAACTTTCTACATCTATCTCTCATCCTGAGATTTTTATTTAATAAGGTCAAAGCACACCCTATGGTAACTTATTTTGGTAAAATATTTATAAGCTCTGTATTACTTAAAACTTAGTATTTCTAAGCCTGGCTCTCACTGATGAGACCTCAATAAAGATCGAAATCCGTCTGGGTAGTGGCCCCTTGCCTTGAATGCATAGCATCATAATCTGCTCAAGGAGATGTGCTTTGCATTAAGGGTAAATACTAAGAATAGTGATCAGAGCCTATTCCACCTTTACCAAGAGTTGCCTAAGACTTGCACTACCTGCAGGCGCAAACTTGACTTACTTGTCTGTTTGCTTACTTGGGAAATGAATTAAGCCCAGGTTTATATTTAAAATAGCTTGATATCTTTACTAGGGAACTTCTCCCCCCCCCCTCCCTGGCGCCTACGGCTCCCAACCCCCGAGTTCCGGGCTGGAAAGCCAGTAAGCTGGTAGCTAGTAAGACAAAAAACGTGACATAAAAGCGTTTAAAATTTCGGCTTATCTTTATATATATATACTGTATATACTAAATTTATATACACGAGTTTCATCAATGTAATTTATTTCATTCTTCTAGAAAATAATAATAATAATGATTAAATTAAATGATTTTATTTTTAATAATTTCATAATTGAAATATTAAATCATAAACCTTTAATTAAAGCCTAAATAATATTATACACCTTTATATATTCGATATCAAAATTCTATAAATAATTTATCATTCAGGACATCAAATCAGTTACTGAAACTGTCGTTTTTAGGACCTCCATGGTAAGAAATGGCAATGTTTAGATAATGAAGTTTTAACTGAGGCTCGGCTTTTGCCGTTACTCAGCCATGACTAGAGCTTTTAGCTCAATAACACTCCATCCACACAGATTTTCTTCATTCAGATGACGGGATAAAGAGTCATGGACTCAGTCCATCACCCAGTTCTTTAAAGAACTTTAAGAGCATCAAATCCATGGGGAGGGTAATGGATGGCAATGCTGTAGCCAATGACGTTCTAACTGAGGCTCGACTATTGCTGTAACCCTCCTACCATGATCAGAGCTTTAGTAGCTCAATAACACTTTATCCTTACACTGTCCTTTACAGATAACGGGAAGATGAAAAGCATTCTTTCTTCGTCCCTTTAAACCAGTCCTTATAAGGATAATGACATGAGATCTATAAAAGAAATTGAAAATGCTGTCAAAAGCCTGACCCTGCAAATCAACACAGCCATAAAGGTCACCTCTACCAAAACCACTCTTAAGCCAAACCGACTACCCGAAGGCATCATGGATTTAATTAGGGACAAAAATAAAGCAAGGAAAAGGTACCACAACACCCGTGCACCTCATGATAAAAAGATCCTCAACAAACTGAACAATGAAGTTAGAGAAACACTTAAAGTTCACAGGAACGAAACATGGGAAGCCAAACTAGCCTCTATATCACCCGGTGAACACTCCATCTGAAACATATTAAGAAGCCTCATAAACAAAAACAAATCTCTTCCCCAACTCAAGTCAGACATGGGCCTAGTACACACGGACGCAGAAAAAGCTGAAGAGATAGCAAAGAACCTAGAAAAACAGTGTAGCCCTACATACGACAACTTAGACTTCAAACATGTCTATACAATCCACCTCCATGTCAGACATGCACGAAAACTCACCGACACCTGCAACAACAACAAACCTGCAAACACCTCACCAGCAGAAATCTATGAAGTTCTAAAGAAGCTAAAAAATAAAAAAGCCCATGGCCCAGATGGCATAACAAATAGAATAATTAAACTGCTGTCCCGAAGAGCTGTCTTACATCTCACCACCATAATAAACGCCATGATCCGATTTAACTATTTCCCCAGTTATTGGAAAGTCGCAGATGTGGTCCCAGTGCATAAACCAGGTAAAGATCCACACCTGCCTGTTAGCTATCGACCCCATCAGCCTAATCTCAAACTTAGACAAAATCGCCGAAAAAATCATCCTCTCCAAACTTCAAGCCTCAGTAAACCAGTTAAATATCCTTCCAAAGGAACAATTTGGCTTTAGATAACATCACAATACTACTCCAAATTCATAAGATAATTGAGTACATCACCACCGGCTACAATTGGCACCAGCACACTGGAGCAGTTTTCCTCGACATAGCGAAAGCTTTTGATAAGATATGGCACTTCGGATTACTACATAAACTCATTTCAGCAGGCATACCATCAAGAATCGTCCACCTAATTAAATCTTTCCTCCAGGACAGACACAAGTCAAAATAAACGGTACAGTTTCCAGTCAGCGACTGATCTCTGCCGGAGTTCCCCAAGGTTCCCTACTGGCACCGATCTTGTTCTTGATATATATGGCAGACATCCCATACAACCCAATGTCAGTCATCTTAGCACTCTATGCGGATGACAGCAGTTCTTGCCAGATCTCTACAACCACATCTCGTCACTAAAAAACTGCAAGAAACCTATTAACTAGAACAATGGTTCTCCAAATGGAGATTACAAGTGAATCCCCAAAAGAGTATAGCGATACTTTTCACCAGAAGATTGGCAACTCCCAAGGGGGACCTTTCATCTATTCAACACCAAAATCCCCTGGCAAACAGAAACTAAATAACTTGGGGTAATTCTAGACAAAAGATTTACGTTCAACCCACACACCAAAGCCTTATGCGCGAAAGCATCTAAAACCATCGCACAACTTTACCCTCTAATAAATAGAAAAAGCAAGTTAAATACCAAAATCAAAGTACTCCTTTACCTGCTGACGATCCTCCCCATAGTGACATATGCATCTCCAGCCTGGGGCTACACATCCAACACCAGCATCCTCAGGCTACAGAGAGTGCAAAATAAGTGTTTGCGCATGATCTTGGATTCACCCTGATTTGTAAGGAAAGTCCATCTGCATAGAGATACAAACATCTCTTACATCTACTCCTTCATACAAACTATAGCGGAAATATTCTTCTCAAAGAGCTCTACACATCCCAACGATCTACTTAAACAGGCAGCAAACTATGACGAAATTTACCTCTTCAAATACAAGAGGCCAAAGCCATCCTAAATACTAGCAAAAATGACTAATCTCCGTGCCGCCCCTCCCCCCAGAGAGAGCTCACAGCTCATAAATCTTTCCTTCAATTCGTCCTCCCTATAAGACAACGGGGAATAAAAGCATCTTTCTTCACCCTTCTGGCCAATGATGTTATGTTATGTTATGCTATGTTATGTTGTATATTATATATTATATTCACAATTTTGCAATTTGGTTATTGTTGGTTGCTGAACGGCTAATGATATTTTAATCTTCTTATATATATATATATATATATATATTAGTGGGATCCGCCCCCTGGAGCATATATGCATATAATAGGACAGTGGTGGCGAACCTTTTTATGTGCACGTGCCAAAACTTTAGAAATCAAGTTGCTGACGTGCCAGGCAGTTTTTAGTAGGGGAAAAATTAATATAAATTAATCAATTAATTATTTTATAATGTAATATTTTATAAATAATTATTTATAATTTTATAAATATTTTATTCTATTTATAATATTTATTTATATATAAATGTATAATATTATTCAGTGTAAAATTTATTATTGTATTGTCAAATGGATTTTAATGATGTTGGTTTGAAAGAAGAAAAAAAAACGGTAGTTAAAAATATATTTCTGCATTGTAACTCACCATAGAAGTAGCTGAGCAGGGAAAGCAGCAGAAAGATGTCACTTGTCGGCGAAATGCTTACCGTATTTACTGAAATATAACTTTCCATCACTTATAAATCGCACCCTTGATTTTACTTTACGAAAAAAGACATCAAAAAGTTTTGCATATTACCTCCCACATGAAAAATGTTTAAACATGTTCACGTTGAGGCGATAGTAACTCGCTTCAAGCGGTAACAACACGCCCTCCCCAACAGACATTGTACTGCAGATGCAAGAAAAACAAGTGTAGTTTTATTGTATCCCTGAATAAGATACAGAGGCTTTTGCAGTCTGTGTAATATATTTCTCAACAAATAGTGTGATTCATTAGTTAGCACCGTTTATATTCCAGCTGTCTCTAATTGCACTATTATTGTCCCGCCTCCCACAGAAACTATGCTGTATAGACTCAAAGGAAAACCATATGTTGCACTGAGACACAGTATCTAACTAAAAACTATTGTCAATTTTTCAATTACACGAAGCAAGGGTTTGTTTTATTACATTTGAAATTTTCAATGATCACAAAGGCTAACTTCAAATAAAATTCTACTACGAATTGAAACATGCCATATAATTACGGCGACCATACGTGCTTTATTTAAGAGGACAGTCCTTTATTTCACTGCTCTGTCCTTTAGATTTTTTTTTCTTTCTAAAATGGCCATTTTGTCCTTTATTTTGTGAATTGAAATAGTATATGGAATATTGATGCCAATATATTTAAAGATGCAATTCATAAATTTTACCAAACCTTGGTTATTGAAATAACTGGGACAGCTGTTTCGTGGAAATGAAAGTATTTGAATGGGTCCTACTACGAGAAATCTCTCTGCGGGCGAAGATCGAGGGAAGTGTTTTGTTCACTTCCAGTCACTGGAACTTAAACATAAATGACGGCGAACTATTTGATGAAGTTTCGTGTATTAAAAGTTATGTCACTAGTGAAAAGATCAAAGAATGGCGACAAAATGACGAGTGCTGCCGACATAGATGGGTTGAAAATTTTAAATATTTCGCAGATAAACACGTGTCTTTTAAAAAGCGTTGACTTTTGCTTATGTTTCCCTGAATCCAATGCCGCCACTGAACGAGTATTTTCATTAGTGAAGGTGAAAAAAAAAAAAAAAAAATGAAAAAGCGGAACATTGAAAGCATGAATTTATACCAAATGGAACTTTGACATGAATTGTATATAGTTTTATGAATTATTAAAACACAAACCTGATTTATTAAAAAAAAAAGATCATTCTTGTTAAAAGTATCAAAATTTAATTTTTTTTAAGTAATAATATGATTCATAAGGCATATTCCGGTAATTGGACCACATTTTTTTTTATTAAGCTAAAAGCACAATAAAGAAATAAAACCCGAAAAGTTTCTTAAGTCGTTTGACTTACATCTTCAGGGGTAAAAGGTAACTGAAAGTTAAAACAAAAAAGAGAGATTAATAGTTCATACTATACAGTTGTAGCCGTCTGACTGTTTATAAAATTAAAAAATCAGAATGCAGATTCAAAGCAGTGCTAAGTTTAAACAATGCTGGATGATGCCACGTTCTGTTGTTCACGATCATAATGTCCGAGGTCTGACTGAGGTATATTTTTTTTAACAAAGCTGACCAAACTTGGTGTAGAATTAAGCCTTGGTTTTTATTGCATTATGTTGGAATTCTAAGCAATATTTGCAGCTTCTTTAAATTTCCTTATGTAATAGTTTTTTTCTATTTAAGACACGTTTGTTTTCTGCCAGAGTACACATGTGGCCGGTGGAAGTGGTATGAAAATCTAAACCTGATTTGTGTTATCTTCTGTTTTGTACATCCTTTTGTGTTCGTTCATGCGTATTTCCCCAGATCTTTCTGTCCGTCCTACGTAGCAGATGCCGCAAGAACAATAAATTTTATAAACACCTTTTATAATTTTTATATAGAAAACCCACCAACACAGGAAGATTTCTTAATGCGGCCTCACACCACCACCCTTCGCAAAAAATAGGTCTAATAAAAACCCTGAGGGACAGAGCTTATAATATTTCCAGAAAAACAGTGAAATGAAGAATTGGAATAATTAGCACAGATTCTCAAAAAAGAAATGGTTACGAACCCAAAACTATCAAACAAATCCTCCACACACCTCCTACAGGCATCCCACATAAACAAGATTTCAAAAAAGCCTTCACGCTTCCATATATCAAGAATATTACAGACAAGATGACTAAATTACTAAAGAAACATAACATCAAAGTAGCCTCTCTGCCGCTGGAAAAAAATTCAAGATTTCTGTATCCCCCGAAACCTCCACATCATCCTTTTAAAAAAACCAGGTGTTTATAAAATTTATTGTTCTTGCAGCATCTGCTACGTAAGACAGACAGGAAGATCTGGGGAAATACGCATGAACGAATAGCAAAAGGATGTACAAAACAGAAGAGAACAGAAATCAGGTCTAGCATACCACCTCCACCGGCCACAATGTGTTCTGGCAGAAAACAAACATGTCTTATATAGAAAAAAAAAAATGTTACATAAGGAAATTTAAAAAAGTTGCAAACATGCTTAGAATTCCAACGCAATGCAATAAAAAATCAAGCCTTAATTCGACCGAGTTTGGTCAGCTTTGATAAAAAAAATATACCTCGGTCAGACCTCGGACATTATGATCGTGAACAACAGAACGTGCCATCATCCAGCATTGTTTAAACTTAGCACTGCTTTGAATCTGCATTCTGATTTTTTTAATTTATAAACAGTCAGACGACTACAACTGTATAGTATGAACTATTAATTTCTTTTTTTGTTGTTTTAACTTTCAGTTACCTTTTTACCCCTGAAGATGTAAGTCAAACGACTTAAGAAACTTTTCGGGTTTTATTTCTTTATTGTGCTTTTATCTTAATAAAAAAAAATGTGGTCTAATTACCCGAATATGCCTTATGAACTTCTAAACCACAGAAACCCCCATTTACAAATAATATGATTGTTTAAAATGCTATGTATAGGCTTATATTTTATAATAAATGTTATAAATCTTTTTAGTTTTATTGAAACAAACGCAATTTGTTTTTTTTTTATTATGAAACAACTTCTGATTTGTCCTTTATTTTCTCCAAAAAAATATGATCACTGTACATATAATGCGTGTGTGAGTTCGCCTGCCAGCTCAACCCAAACAAACAGGAATAAAATTCAACCCAAGGGTTGAAACTTTGTGTGAGTTGAGCCCGCCGGTAGGTAATGAGAACTTCCTTCGGAAAGATAAACAACACCCCGTCGTGAATGTGTTAAAACTAAAAAATATATAGTGAATGTTGTAATGACACTTTCAGATGTTATGGAATTAGGTTGAAGAGATTTAGCATTTCAACTCAACAATTGTCGGTTGCCTATGTTTCTGGGTCGCGTGATCTTTTGTTAATAGAGCACCAATCATATGCACGTCTTCATACCCGCTCTCTTGTTTAAACCAAAATTTAACTTGTACGTATTGTAATAACTAAAAAAAAAAAAGTTAAATAATTTATAAGCATATAAAAGGATATCACCTATAAGTCGTTGGCATGCCAGCAAAATTCTCGGACGTGCCACCTCTGGCACGCATGCCATAGGTTCGCCATCTATGTACTAGGAGGTAACCCCCCCTGGCGCCTACGGCACCCAACCCCCCGAATTCTGGGCTGGTAAGCTGGTAACTGGTAAGACAAAAAACGTGACATAAAAACGTTTCAAATTTCGGCTTATCTTTATATATATATACTATGGGGTTCCTCCCGACCCCTGACGCCTATGGCGCCCAACTCCCCCCCCTGAGTTCCGGACTGGTAGGCCGGTTCTCCTTGAATTCTGATGTCTCGAATTTTGAAGACTCGAAAGGAGGGGGTTCCTCCGCCTGGGGCGCACATTCCCCCGAGTTCCGGACTGGTAGGCCGGTTCTCCTTGAATTCTGATGACTCGAATTTTGAAGACTCGACACTCAGGGTAGCCCCTGAGTTTCAAAACGTTTCAAATAACTTGACAAAAACGTGACAAAAACGTGACACAAAAACGTTACAAAAAAAGGCTTATCATTTTATATTATAGGGTAGATATTATTCTTATTTGTTATTATTATGATATTTATTCAAATTATGTTACATTATATTTTTATTTTCATTATTAATTTAGTTTTATTATTTTATCTGTTATATGTTAATTAAATATTAAATATTATATTTTAATTCTTTTTATGATTTATTATATTGTATTAAGTTTTAATTTTATATATTCAAAATTACTATGCCCAAATAGCTCAAAAATTTCAGGCGATGTTTATGTTTCTTTTAAGATAATATTTTGTTTTGCAAGGCTTCCATTATATACAGCTTCCATTATATACAAGGCGACTAATCCTAGAGAATAATGAATCTACTACATGTTAATAATTTTAATTACTGAAAGAAATATTGATATCGAGATATGTTACTGAATGGAAACTTTTTTTTATTTACTAAATTAAATTAGAGGATTTTAAGATACAGTACAGCATTTAAAAATCAGTACAATAATGTAAACATAATTATACAGGAAGTAGAGTGCCATGTGTTGCTGTTGCTGGTCTCCGGTTGTGCAGAAGACAATGTTTCCATTTTACGAGGAGCTGTGGATTTGAAATTAAACAAAGGATGATCGTGAAAATTCGTATTAATGCCAGTTATAATCTAAAATATTTAAAATTTGCAACTCTAGATGTATAAAATTATTTATTTACTTATTGAGTTTTTTTCTGGCTAGGCAATTACCATAATCTGTTTCACTGAAAGCTTTTGTATATGCATGGACCATACAAAATGCTAATTTTACATTTTTGTGTATACTTTCAGAAAAAAGACCGTGGCATTCAAGACCGTGAGCCTTCGGCGGATATCGACAGTGTAACATTAGACATTAATTCTGAAGAAGAACGTAAAGCTATTTTTGGATGCATACCACGAAGGAAAAGGTTAAAGACTAACGGTAAAGAGACTAAAGATTCGGCTGGGAATGATAAGTCTAATCCGGGTATTCCAACTGCCAGTCTTATCGATATGTATTCGAGGATAATGTTTCCCGTCGTATTCGCCGTCCTGAATGTTCTTTATTGGACTCTCTTCCTACATACAATGGATGACGAACTTCCATCTGATGAAAAGCACTGATCCCTCGTTTTTCCAGTTTTATTTCGGAACTATATTTTTTTCCAATGAACTTATGATGTGCACTGATGGGTGCAATTGATGGAACAGTCCCTCTCCTTACATTTTATTCAAGTAACTTTGTAAATACGGTGCATTAATCAGCTCCTTTAACTGCACGTTTTGCACAAAAATCTATTGGATATACAGAATTCCACATATTAATGAAAGCAAAACATATACATCTGAAAGAAGATATTTCGTCCGAAAAGGAAATGGGCAATAATATAGTAATTATACAGAAGAAAAACCAAACGCATTCAGAAATGAATCTCATAAGCGTTGTCTTCATATCTATAAAGATGCCTATAAGAAAGTGACAGTTGTCCATTTGGATGCTTCACTATATTAGTAACAAATAAACTTTAAAAGAAAACCAAAAAATAAATAAACTATATTGGCAATGTAGTTAAATGAAAATGAATGTTACTTCGAATTTAAATTTAAACAAATTGAGTTTCAAAATAACTAACTAAATAAATAAATAAAAATAAACAATTTAGAGCGATAACACATCTTATTTCTAAATCAAAAATCTGACACTGAATCAAAACATTTTTTAAATGTAGAATGCAATAATAATATGTATTATAATAATTTTAATACTGATAATAATTATATTATTAATTATTATTTATAATTAATAATAATTAATTATTATAATTAATATTTTAATAATAATATGTATCATCATATTTGACATTAATTCATATGATTAATTATCTTGTTAACATGCCTTCCGATACAAATATATATTTTTGTAAATAGTTTAAAAATTGTTTGATACCTGAGACACTGATATAGCATAGTGCTTTAATTCTGAAATAAACTGCAGATTTAATTCAGAATTGACAATTTAAAGAAATTAGAATTTAAAACACAATCGGTTCGAAATAAATTCTTTCTAAAAACTTATAAGAATAATTGTATTTCACAGTTCAACCTTAGTAACTTATTATCAATAATTTCTTGTTTTGTACTGATATTTCTTCATCCGGATCTGAGAGGAAATTAATTTAATTTTAATTTAATACAGCAAATGCGCTATAAACTACACTAGTGATAAAGGAGAGTCTACTGAAAGTGTTTATTCTTCTGTATAATCCACAACTTGTCACAGACTATCAGCGTGCCTTTCATCATTTGATGAAATAAACGAAGAATCGTCGAACATATTCCTACTTTCATTTTCTCCAAATTCATTAGAAAGATTATCATGTTTTAGAATGTAGATTTCCCAGTACGTGCTGCAACTAAATGCACCTGAAAAAAAAATCCAGTCACTAATCACATGGTTCTCATTTTATATACAAACTGTTCATTAGCGTGTAGCAATTCTTCTGACTTACTGAAGAACCTTCTGACAGAAGAAGCATCGCACGTTTTCATGCATCATCCTCATCAATTTCACAGCATGTTTATCCTGCACGAAGGAACTGTACAGTTTAAGAGGCGTTGAGTGGTGTATTATAACTATTTTTTAAATTCTCCTACCTCTATGGCTAACGGCAGCTCTGGAATGTGATACTATCAAATGTAAAACACACACACACACACACACACACACACACACACACACACACACACACACACACACACACACACACACACACACACACACACACACACACACACACACACACACACACACACACACACACACACACACACACACACACACACTTCCCTGCACTTTGGAAATCCTAATAAAATTCATTATTTGATTAAGTCTTGAGTTTATTTACTTCCAGAATACAGCATTAATTACAGTACATTATTGCCATTTAGCAAAATAGATATTGGAAAATTATTATATACATATCGTTTAATTACGAACTGGAAAATATGGCAGACACCATTACCTGCTGGACGTAGGAGTAATTAAATCAGTACTGAGTTCATCAGAAGTGGATGAAATGTTAAACAATAAAGAAGCCAATGAACATTGCAACTCGAATACTTGTCACGATTGGTCCCATTTCTTATCCAATTTGCAATAATTTCCTTCAATTCCCCTTCAGGCATAACAAATATATATATATGCGAATTTTTTTTTATAAAATAATAACAATGAATCTAACTTGTATATCAAAACATTTTTTCGAATGTTGTTAAAACTCTAATCGCAAAAACGTGTTTTATTTTAAAGAAGTTTTAATAAGTAGTTTCGAAATTTATTATTAACATACTTCAACATTAAAAGTATAGAAACGTGCTCAAGTGTGCATTGCCAAAATAAATAACTCTCCGGTGTTAAGTCTCATACTGGAAAATTTCGCATTAAATTGATGGTGATTTACTGTGCAACAAAACCATGCTTCTATGTACTTATGCGTTACGTGTTATTATATTTTCTCAGAATACTATACTGCCAAATGAACGCAGTTCCTGAGAAGCGAGTACTCATTCGACCAGTCTTTTTGTATGTGTACTATGATTTCTTAAAACATTAATCAGTACCAAGTCAAAAAGAATTGTAACGGAGCTTATATTTTACTGTTACATTAAAATGTAGCTAAATAAATATTAAGAAATATAAACGAAAATAAATCCCAAAACACATTTTCTTTGAATTGGAGGGCTAAATATAAAAAATATATAATAATAAAAATTATTAATAAACGCATATTAAAAATTAATAGTAAATTAGTATTTAAGTATTATTAATATTTAAATCCATCCAACAATTAATAAAAAACGCATAACCATTCCAATCGATGAAGAAGAAGGATAGATATGGTCGTAATATCGAGATCCTGATAATGATTATAAGAAACTACAAGGTAATTATGGTTTCTACTTTTCTGGACACTTGGGAGTTAAAGCGATCTTCTGGAAACAATTGAGGTGTTAAAATAGTGCGTTGTTCACAAATATACTTTCGTGAGCTTCAGAAAATCGCCATTATTAAATGTGTAAATTCTAGGCTCACGGAGTTTTCCGTATTTCGACGACAGACAGATCATATCCTGCAAAGAGTTTAAACAAACCACGGGGTATATCTGCTAGCAAAGACGGTGATACACACACAAAGAGAGAGAGAGAGAGAGAGAGAGAGAGAGAGAAGAATTGGCAGCATTTTAAGTGTTTTTTTTATTCAAGAAAATCTTATTTCCAAGAATTCGGAATGCGTAGTTGAAGATAATCCACGTTACTTACAAAGCATGTGTCTGTCTGTATGAAGGAATAGTGTTTGAAGTAAATACATAAAACGGAAAGAAGAAGGAAATTGGCAATTTCCTATTCGCTTTTTATATGGATTCATATATGGCTTAACGTAAAAGCGTACATCCTTGCTAAAGGCTTGATTTTTAATAAAAGTTACTTTTTCACGCACGCATTCGATATTATCGCGAAGTTTAAATGATTTAAGAAAATACTCTGGAAGAAAATTTAAGTACCGTCTAAAACGTGCAAGAAATAAAACCACTAAATCGCCTATTTCTTAGTAAATCCACTTATTAGAATTCCGTTCAAGAAAATCTAAAGTCATACTTATGCGAATGAAATTGGATATTCAAAGAACTCATTCAATACATACACTACACTCCAATATTTCTTGAGGCACTGAGAAAATATTTTCAGAAATTCTTTGTCAGGGCATAGTTAATCTATAAAAAATTGATCGACATAGTCTACAATCATTAATATTCTGAGGTAAGTAGAGGCTTTTAACATCCACGACTTTCTCTTACTGGCTGTTGTAACAATAAGTTTTAAAAGAGGTAAACCGTGAGTAGACATAACTATATATAATAAATAACGGAAAAACTCACGTAGAAATATTATTTAATGGTATAATTTTCGCCCTTGTGTCACAGGCATCTTCAGTACAATTAGGCACAAAAATCAAACATTAACTGACAATTCCAAAAAGCGCCACCTAAGTAGCTGATGTAAGATAACTAAAAAGGTCAATAACTTTCCTAAAAAAAAAATAATAAATTTAAAAAAAAATTTAAAAAAAATATTTAATACAATAAAAAGTTAGGAAAGATTAGCTGATTTGTAAAGTACTATCTCCCATAAAGGGGATAGACGTAAGCCGTCGGATCTGTTTAAATTAGGAGAATGAAGTAGAGTTTCACATGCTTCTTTATAAAGGCGTACCAGATTCCGTGCTCTTGTGGATTATGTTATTTCGGACAAACGGGAAGATCTGCCTCCATTCGGCTAGAAGAACACCAATCTTATATTGAATACTTTAAACCTGAAAAGTCTGGACTTGCAGAACATGCCATCTTCACTAGACACAGAGTTCATTGGAAAAAGACAAGAGTTCTTTACAAAAGTCAGTTTCTCATGGAACGCCTTTATAAAGAAGCATGTGAAACTCTACTTCATTCTCCTAACTTAAACAGATCCGACGGCTTACGTCTATCCCCTTTATGGGAGATAGTACTTTACAAATCAGCTAATCTTTCCTAACTTTTTATTGTATTAAATATTTTTTTTTTATTTTTTTTTTTTATTTTTATTTTTATTTTTAGGAAAGTTATTGACCTTTTTAGTTATCTTACACCAGCTACTTAGGTGGCGCTTTTTGGAATTGTCAGTTAATGTTTGATTTTTGTGCCTAATTGTACTGAAGATGCCTGTGACACACGGGCGAAAATTATACCATTAAATAATATTTCTACGTGAGTTTTTCCGTTATTTATTATATATTGTTGTAACAATAATTTTATGATGAGGTGATTAGCCTCTTCCCTACATATGTATTTTGGTTGCAAAATGTACCTCTAGTCACTGATTGGAGGATCTTTTCTAGGCCATCTACAAGCAAGTGGATCTCTAACACAGGTAACGTTTTATTCCACCAGAAATGTATAACTGCACTACCGAAAAAAAAATAATAACGACTATAGAATTCGTAATATTTCAGATATAATACAAGTTGAGATTTAGGAACACAAGATGAATGCGGCTTTCTCTTATTCTCTCTCCCTGTTAATCAATAAAATCATCGGTGGTCATGAACACAACTATGGTGCCAACCAACGGTGGATCCACCTCCTCCGAATTTTGCCTACTCTTTTGATACAATAACATGTTCGAATTATTAAATATATATTGAGAAGATTTGAAGATAATTTGAATATTCTCGCATATAACGTCCCAACGCATATGTTGTTCCAAGGGTTTCGTATTAGAGTGGCCGTGTACTGTACCGAATCCAGAATGGAGTTCACTGAGAAGTGACATATTCTCATAAGCTGGCATATCAACAGTCGCTTCATACTATTACATCAAAATCAGAGATATAGAGATAAACAACAGAAACAACACGTTCTTCCAAATCCGTGTATTACTGCATTTGCTGAAATAGGAGATTAGAATCTCCACCTGCTGAAATATGTGCCAGAACATTACGTATCTCCTTAGTCTCAATTTCAGTGGAAGGGATGCCTCGTTGTATACAAACCAAACCTTACCTGCTTCTGGTACAACTTACAAAGAACATCAATTCAGAATATTTATACTCCTTAAATAAGGTGGAGATGTTTGGATATACCTATTGTATGGAGAACGTTAAATACCCGGTCTGTTAACTCATCTGTTTAGTTCAAGACTGTGGGTGTGGAAGTCTTCTTATGGTTTGGAATACAATCTCTTATCGTGATGTTAAAATCTAGAAAATACAGAATGATGTTACATTGGCATTCTGGATTTTTTTGCTTCATGCGTGTTTTTGGCAATTTTATGGAAACGATCCCACTAATTATTAACATGATTTACCACCCCATACTCTAAGTATGTACATAGCTTGAGTATTATAGGTTTGGTTTGTACACAACGAGGCATCCCTTCCATTGAAATCGAGACTAAGGAGGAGCTGGATCCACCGTTGGTTGGCACCATAGTTGTGTTCATGACCACCGGTGATTTTTCACTTGAGGACACTGAAGTGAAAAAGCTACTCTAGGAATCACAAAGTTCTGATTTAAATCCTAAATCCTAAATACCCTCATTAACAATTTCTACTGAAGGCTCAAATACAAGAAATATATTAGAGGAATAGATCGACATACTTGTATAATATTTCGTCAAATTATTGTTTGATTATTTTTGCAGTGTAGAACATTACGTATGAAACTCCTACTGAGAAAAGTTTGGAAAAACTATTTCATAAAAAGAAATGTAGTTAAAGTTTTTCAGTTAATTTTACACCATATCAAAAATGAAATGTTTCAGACATAGCATAGTTGTATTTTCAAATCAGAGTGGAATCGTTATACCCTCATTAAATACAACGATCACTGTTAAATAACTTGAATTACACATTATATGAAAGCATTCTATGAATCAGCCTTAATGAACTGCATTTAATTTGAGATTATATTTTTTAATGACTCTCACACATAAAAGGTCACAAGACATATTTCATAACAGAGCTATGTGTGATTCATGAGTAAAACGTAATCTAATAATAGCTTTCTTTAAAAGTTGTGGATTGTATTCAGTGAAAAAATAATAGAGAGGAGATTGTTCCACAGAACGGAGGTGCAACTATGTTGACGTGGATGTATTTTTACCTTCAAATATAGTTTGTGGATTCTCTCTCTCTCTCTCTCTCTCGGTTTGTCAGTCCGAAGATTGATTTTCCCTGCTACATAAGAATTTATATCATTATATCTGCAGATATGTATATTCACACGGTCGATTTTAAGGGATAAAAAACCCGAGTCTTCCGGTTATTTCGTAAGAGAACAATTACCTCACCTTTGATGAAAAGTCTTGGTTACAGTTTTTCGTGTCATAAACGGGATTCGAACCTAGGTCTTTCCAACTAACTGATATTGAGGCGTAACGTGCTGATTATAGAGATAAACGTGCACTGAGACATCCAGAATAAGTTAATGAACCGCATGCTTCCACCAATTCTCATATTGGATGGGATTTTGATGTTATGGAACTGTTATTTCACAAAGCAGTTCCATTTATTCCGCTGACCAATCTCATGCTAAAGTTTCGTAAACTATCCACAGTTAAGTAGGAGATTTCTAATAAAATTTCCATCATTGTTGTCCATGCATGGCTAATATGAAAAAAGAAAAAAATCGAAAACTTCACATTTTACTCACTCATATTGACACGAACTGGAACTGTAGTCTCTCTAATTTTAAGTCAGGGGTATTACTGACTTAAGATTTGTAAGGAATATCACAAATCTACTAATTTTTCCGTTCAGGTATTTTATGCAATTGGGAACTGTAAAATAATGTTACAAAAAATAACAACTTAGTAAATGATTTCCATAGCTTGATCCGACGCACTGCTTTGCTTATAGGAAACATCAAAGGGCAACCAGGGCCGAATGCTGGTCTTGAAATTCACGCTTGCTCTTGTTATCATTCAGGGAGTCAGAGGTGTGATTAAAGTCTGATTAGCGGAATAATGATTTACTGACCATTTAAAACTATATATTTAGAAATTTATGTACATTTAATCATACAAAAACGACATTTATTTTACAAATGATATTTGTCTTTTTCAATTTAGCTACTTGAATACAAATTCTACCCTGCGGTTCTTCTTTATGAACTGGTCAATAACATCGTCATAAAAAATTGACTGTAACTTAATTTTCCCAAGCAACACGCTCACTTGTAAAGGCTGGCTGAAGCTCACTGGTTAGAGCTACCTTGACTACGTATGGACTGTGTTTAAGCAACAGAGTGAGACGACGTGAAATGGCTATGCGCGCGCATGGAATCACAGTGCTGCTGCGAGAACCTGGAAGCTTCTACAACGAAGCAAACCAAGGTAGCTTTGACTAGACGAGCAAGCATCGGCCTTCGATACACAACGCAAAGCTCAATTATTGCCGCGCAAACTTAAGACGTCTTCTGTCTACAAAAATAAAAACCTCAATGGAATGTTTATAGATACATGCATTTATTAACAAATCAGTATTACTTCTTTTTCAATTAATGAGCTTGCGCAGCAAGTATGGAGAATTCGCCCCTGAGAGTAACCAGTAAGTCATTCAGGTTTATTCCCAGTATTATAAATCCTAGAGTGTGGCTAAGTTAGTACGGTTTTACTCCTACGTCTATTTATATATAAGTCAGCTAGCTCTTCTTTACTCTGTCTAGACAGATTGTTAACTCTTCTTTTATCCTTAGTGGCAAAAGCAACGTGTCAAGTAGGCCTTTTAACATAATGTACTGTTTCTTACATTGCGAATCTAAATTCCTCTGTATTCAGCTGCACATCGGATGTATTTAAAAGGTTTCTCTGGTGAAGGACTTATCGTTCTTAGTCACTATACGTTTAGGGATATTTACACGCTACATTCCCTTCCTTACAATCGAACACATCAACAACAACTACTGGGCGTGTATAGATAAATATTAAATATCTGGATATAAATCACGCGCGAGTTCACTTTGACTTTGACAACTACCAGTTAACAGGTCATCAAAGTCGACATTTGACACTTCTTAATGTGACCTGATAGGCTAATTTGTTAGTTTAAATAGTCAACTAAAGATTGATCTCAACTAACAGTCAACTTTTATGCTAACAGAAAAAATCGTAACTAATTTCAGATCGCCAGCATGGATCTCACCACTGTCAATAAATAGTGAGTCTTTTGCTAAGTTTAATATGTTACACTTTATGGTGGACATTTATGTCATTCTTGGCAGAAATGTCTCACAAATATCGCCTTCTGAGCATCCAAGAAATTAAATTTTCTCCTTCACTGAAGGCATTACTTTACCACTTAACAAATATTAGAAAAACAGGATCTGGAGATTTTTGTTAGTTATGAAAATCCACTTGTTTTAAACCTTTCGTGACTTATGGGCAATCCTCTATATTCTCACCTTCGCCGGCCTGGTTGGCTAACCTGGTTGATTAGCGTACCCGCTCTCCAAACAACAGGCTGCGAATTCGAATTTCGCAGTCGACATAGATGTTTATGATTGTCATTAGGTGGGAGACGAATTTCATCGCCTGGTCTAAGACCACTGATCTGCTTTTTTGAGCTTGATGTGGCTTGGAAAAAGCCCACCCCCCTCTTGTTTTGTCTCTAAAATAGAGTTTTTGGACTATGTACAAATAACTTTTTTAAAAAATATAAAACTGATAAAAAATCGAAAGAAATCCTTTGCTAACCCACGGTACAAAATATACTATAGATTAGCAAATAATCTTTCGTGTATGCCATCAATATAAAAAGCCTGAGATAAAATGCATTATATTGACATAAAAAAAGTAAATTCTCTATTTCTCCTTCTGTTTTTATACTGTAGCTCACACTAGCTGCATAAACCGACCAATAAAGTTGAAATCCGAATTCAAAAAGGCTAAATACTAGAGTCCTGCTTCACATGTGAATGCAAATGAATGCTATTTTTTTTTCGAAGCCCAGTCGGCAATTTTTATTCACCCCGGCTTCCGTCACGTAGTCAAGTAGTTTGAACAGAAAGACACTTTTCTATTCAAACTACTTTACAGCATGCTGCTTTGTGCATACAAAATGTTGATCTCCCGGCTTGATATTTATTTTTCCGACACACATTTAAACATTGATAAATGTCGACACACTAGTGTGGGTTGCTTAAATATGTGCCACCGATTTGTATTCAACTTTTTTAAAAATTTTATTCGTCACTCTGTCACTCCCTTTCTTTCTTTCTTTCTTTCTTTCTTTTCCCTCCCTTAAGACAAACCATATAAACTCAAGCAGATATGCAAGTGAGTCCATAGAGATATTTGCCTCTATGACGTAAGTGGATTCCATCCAAAACTACTGAAGTCAAAGGAGCTTACTGAGGTATTCAAAAAATAAATAAATTCAGATTAATAAAAAAAAAAAAAAAAACCCTAGTGACATTTGGTTCCCTATATGATGGACTATTCATTCAGCCACGTGGCTGGTGAGGTAGCTGATATGCTGACTATACCAGGAAGATGATTATTGGTAAAGTTTCCCGTTGCCTTTCTTGCCGTAGTATATTTTTGAATGTAGCC
Organism: Typopeltis vanoorti; assembly: GCF_054136105.1. Lineage (NCBI taxonomy): Eukaryota > Metazoa > Arthropoda > Arachnida > Uropygi > Thelyphonidae > Typopeltis > Typopeltis vanoorti. The sequence continues at coordinate 82,504,240 of NC_143556.1, read as the reverse complement.
GTGTGTGTTCGCGGGACCGGTTTGCCTGTCTTAAGGGATGAAAAACCCGAGTTGTCGTGGAGGAAAAAACCCTCCACCTAAAGAGACCAGATAAAGGTTCCTCACGGGACGAGAATCGAACCCAGGTCTTTCCGACCAAAGGGCTTCATCTATACCGACTGAGCTACGGAGGCTCCTCCCTATATAATAGAAGTTCGATATTTGTTTCTCAACTTTCAATACAATTTTCTGATCTCTATGACCAACCACATTTTCTATTATCACGGACATCGTCTAAGCCAAATCTGCAGAATATCTTAATTTATCCCCGCTGGCGAGATTCATCTTCAAATCAAGTACTTAATTTATTTTAAATGACACCGGAAGTCATTATGTTTTTAAAACCAGTTCATTATCTGTTAACTGCGTGGATTTGACTGACCAGAAATCCTTGCCACCTTGATATGAGATCATCCAATTCACCTGTTCCGAATCTTGATTAAAAAAAAAATAGGATACTGACACCAACGGGCATTGTCATTACCGGCAGAGCAACAAAGGCTCAGATAATAAAGTTATTAGTAAAATGTTAGCCAAATTTTCATTTAAAACGCTTTCTAGTGTTGAGATTATTCTTATAAATGTTCTCAAATCTTTGTTCCAAACTTGATTCACGTATTGTATTTTCATTTTCACGCTCTCCGTTTAAGTGAAATCACCATTGCAGTTGGATTATGCTGTATCTTTACATTTTTACAAAGAGAAATAAATGCTTACCAGCAAATTATAATCAACATACTCTCACATTTATCTTTTCAAAAATTATGATGACAGCTACCAAACCGGTAATTTAATTACCCGGACTTCCGCTGTGAAAAATATCTTTAACAGTGTCGTTCTGCACCAAGTAGCTAATACTTTTGATATATTACATTTCACAATGTCTGAATTAAAAACAAAATGCAATTCTTGTCATTTACTTAATAGTTCCGAAAACTCAAATATTTACATGCATTGCATGCATTTTTACTTATTTTATTTTATTTGCTTCACGATTTATTCTGCATCAACAGGTTGCGCCCTCTTCTTATGTGGAAATTCTTATCCCAAAGAAATTTGTCTGTTGCTTTATGTTTCTGAATGTTTACATTAGATTGAAAGTCTTCTAGTAATTTCTACTTTGAACTGAACACACGAAAACGTACCATTATGTAGAAATTTACAAATGGCAAAAAAACATTGTCAAAATAGCTTCTTGGTTGTTTTATGTACATAAGACAGAAAAGAGAATTTCAGAAACAATACGATGATGACGTTCTTCGCGTGAGAAAATGAATGCCTTTAAGCGTATTGTCGTTAGGAAAAAAATATATATGCATTTATAGTTGATGAAGGAACTTTGATGCTTCTATCTACAAATACATAGCACGCCTTCTTTGATTTTATATTGAGTTTTGAATATACTATTTGCATGTCTAGAGCGCATTATAGTATTATTAAATAATACAGCAACATTGCTCGATCTCAACTTAAATATTGTTGAACAAGATACCAAAGCACCTTTTAAAAACCGGAAACTTCGCGTTTGTTTAAGAATTTTTTTCATTGTTGCTCCATTATAACTGTAATAAGCTAAAATAAAATATCGTTGTGGACAGTGAATCATGTTTTAATAATGGTGATATATATTTTCGCCACATTCGTGACAAGAATACGCGTGGTTGTTGTCATGGTTACACTTATGTGGACATCTCCGCATTGTTGAATAACTAGTGCTTTACCAACAAAATGGGGAAGCATAATATATTCAAGATATATTGTTGGGAACAAACGAGCTTCCTGTCAGTAATTATACTTTTTTTTTTAACGTATGCTACTTTTTTATTTCCTCCTGCAATTATCTACAGCTTCTCTAAGTTTATCTTGCATTTAATTATTAAATTTATTATTATTATTTATTAAATTAAGTTAAATAAACTTAAATTAAACTGAATAGACTGGTTAGTTGAGAGGTTAGATGCGGATTCGAATCCTGCTGTGGGCATGGATGTTTGTGATTGATTTTAGTTGGGGAATGAATTAGATCATGCGGTGTGAATCCACCTCCCGCTTACTGGAGATCTGAAGTGGTTTAAAACTTCCATGTTTGGTCTCTAGAGCAGGGTTTCCTAGACTATGTAAAAATAAATTAAAAAATACTATAAAAAGACATATAAAATGAATTAAAATAGATAAAAATCCTTAGTCCACCCACAGTACGAATGTACTAAGGTTTACATAAAAATCTTTCTAGTGTGGGAGCTACACATTTAAAAAAAAAATAGATCAAACGAATTTGATTTAAATTATAATGTTCTAATACAGTGAACTTTCTTCTACACGCTTCGGAGATTGAATGTCAACTGAAAGTTGAAATAAATCCAGTTATTTCACAATTTTTTTAATAAAAGGTTTTTTTGAGACTTTTTACCATTTGCATTAATTTTTACAAAATTTTGTCCAACCAGATACCCCCACCACAGATGCAAGTGTCTCGGCTGGCAATGTGCCAAGAAGAGTCAATTCATGTTGAAGGGGAGAAAGGAATAAGGCGATGTATGAATTCGTCACCAACACGCGAATTCACGTGCTTTATACGTAAAATTTTCCAACTGTTGTACAAGAAAAATAGTTACCACTTTAAAACTAGAATTTTCATAAAAGAAAAGCTAATTTTCCGGCGTATAATAATAAACTCTCATCCTACGAAACGCATTGCTTACCCTATTATAGAAATGGATTCTCCTTCTTCTGGCATGCGCAGAAGTGTCGAGGTATCTTGCATCTGTGGTCGCCCAGTACATGTGCTATCTCTCTACATTCTAAGTACAGGTATCCCTCGATTAACGCGGTTAATTAATCCCTCGATGTTACCGCGTATATCAAAATCGCTTTAATCAAATCTGATAATCAATGGTAAAAATTACAATTCGTCCATGATCAATTACTGTATTAATAAATCTTTTATATGGTACTCTTTTAGGAAAGATAAAAATTGAATGCAAACTAAATGTTTAATAAATACTTGTACCTAGATTATTTACTGCAATTTTTTTAAGCAAAAGAAGTTATCAAGAGTGATTGGAACAGTTTTAGTTCTTTTCTTATCGGCATAAATTCTACGATAACAAGCAAAATGACTTTCCAGACTTCGGCAAACAAGCAATAAAACATAAAGACAAAACTCTGCAAATATGATACATGATGGTACAAATTAAGTGGATATTGAATCCAACATTATTTCGTAGCCGAATATAGAAACTACAAGAGTTTCGTGCCGAATATATAGAAACTATAAAAGTTCCGGCGGATGCAAGCATAAGCAACCTTATGGGCAACTCGTAGTAAAGGTGGAGTAAACTCCAGATCACTTTCCTTAGTATTTTCCATAATGTAAAACACATCTCGATACATAAGCCTTTGGCTCTCTATTTCAGTAATACGTGATGGTTTATTTATTTTCAGTTACGATCTAGAAATTATTGAACAAAGAATGAAAAAAAAAAAAAAGAACGAGTAAACCATACTATACTGACATCGGAGGTCCCGGTATATTTCTCAGATACAATTTACTGTCAAACATCACAAACCTTTATATAACATGTGTTAAACCAAACTGACAGCAAAAAACAGTGCGGAATATCACTCGTAACATACGAATGCACAGCTACTCATGACCTCCAAACTATACACTGAATTATTGTGTAAAAATATTTATATTAAACATTTTGCATGTATCTGTCAGATCAGCTCCGCAGAGTTAAAGGCGCGTTAATCAAAACTCTTGCCGCGTATATCAAGGGATTGCCGCAATTAATTTCGCCGCGTTAATCAAATCCCGCGTTAAGCAAAACAGCGTTAAGCAAGGGATATCTGTAATGCTAAATTTATTTTACATACGCTTACTCAAAAGCAGAAAATAACACCGAATATCATTTAAGATTTTTTCTAATAATTACTAAATCTTCAGCTAAAAAAAAAAAATGGAGATTTTATCCTCACGTCCACTCATCTTCTTGGGATATTGAAGGCTAATGTCTCTGCCAACAGATCTGTTTTCTTTCTTTTCACTCTTAAGGGGAAATGAGGCTTCTTATTCAACGGAAAACTGAAGTTTGAGTTTATTAAAGTAATCATTATGAAATTCTGATCAAATTTTCAAGTTGGTCTTAGTCATGCAAACTCTGATATATTTATTCTGATTTATTTTGCTGTCTTTTTATCTAATAGCGACTAGACAATTCCCTAGCTTACAAATAAAAGATGAAAAATTAGATTACTTGCAAAACATGCATACTTATAAAGCGGACGCGGGCAAACACACACACACGAACTGTTTTTATTCTTAGTAAAAACCCAATTGTATTGTTTACATCTTCATTCATCGTAAACAATTATCCACATTCGATTTTTCCTAGAAGGGTTGACGTTTTCGGCCTTTTATCTCGAAATCAGGAGAACTCGCGGTGCATACTTATAACCACGTTTTGCTAAATCAGCGTCATGTGCTTCCTCGTGAAAATTAATACCTGCCGTTTTACTAAGAGCACGATGCAAAAGTTGGTTTCGACGTGACTTTCATGAGTCAGCTTTTGAGTGGGGTGAGGGAAGGATACAATCCGTGTGCGCTTAGCTAACTTGCATTAGCAGATTAGGTGAGGGGAGTGGGAGGGGGGGGAACTAGGATGGTTCTACATATTTCTTCTGGCCTCGTTTCAATTTTAGAAACGTGTTATTGCTAGCGATGGTAAGCAACTGTCTTTTAAACCGTTAATAGACTTTGTTAATTATATAGAAAAAGAGGACGCCCTACATACTCTCTCAACCGAAATGGTGCGTGTCTGCTACTGTCTCTATTGCAATGGACAAGTCCCCTTTTAACGTTCCCCCCACGCATCATTTAAATAGGTGGTTAACCACCTAGAATTTTGGGATTTTTGTTTTCAAAACACGTCACCTACTACTGTCAATATGCAAATAATCCGAAAAGTAAAGCAAGTGTTTCTTCTGTTACAAGTTAAAAATCTTCGAACAAGCGTTAAAATATTTTCGCATGTAATACAGCATTACGTATTTACACTCTACTCACATATGCAAAGAATTAAATACCATTCAAAGAATATATTACATATTCATTCAATAGTGTAAATAAATAGTAGAGTAGTGTAAACTAAACAATTACTTTCATTTGTTCCACTAATATATTGTCGAAATGACACCATCATTGTTATAATGATTATATTCTTAAACAATATAAAAGTAATGGTGCTCTTTCAACAATTAATAACCGATCAAACAAAAGCATTGTTTATATATATAAATAATGTTAATATACGGTATATATAATGATCCTGAATTTATACATTTTATTCTTAATTTCCCTAGTTCTTTTCGTTGCCTGTTTCCAGTATTTTTCCAGTACTCTCTTTCATAAAAGGTCGTCTATCGATATTCTTCCATTAATTTTTAAACCTTCAACTATGTTTATAATGAATAACAAATCATAATGACTGACTAGTAATATAAGACAAAAAATTGATTCTTTTTGTCTTATATTTGTCTGTTTTTGTCTTTTTGAAATAGCATGATAAAGTTTTAGTTTTGCGAAGGATAGTTGATTTTCTTTCGATTATTTTTACTGTTTCAGTTAAGGTAACCTTGCGCTACATTTTCTAAGAGTTGAGATTCTTCGTGCCGTAATTCTCTATACACGTAATGTGTCCGTGTCTACTTCAAAAAAAAAAAATAATTCTATGTTTAGAAAATAGGATGAATCCTAAAAAGCTGGCCTTCGTTGGGCAATTCATTGGCCATAATAATATATCTGAGTCCAGCAGAGTACTTCGAGGTGTATTGCAGGCAACACTCACGCCACGAAGAAATGCGTTTGTGCCTCATAGAAGGGGAGAAGAAGTTGCAAGAAGATTGCTTCGACACACACACACACACACACACACACACACACACACACACACACACACACACACACACACACACACACACACACACACACACACACACACACACACACACACACACACACACACACACACACACACATCAAATCGAAACTACTACTATAAAGGTTTTTGTGGCAAGCGTTAGTGCTAAAAACAATCCACTCGAACCGGCAGCAAAGTTTACCATATGTGAGCAAAAAAGATAACCCCAGAACATTACGACAAACACACACACACACGCGCGCGCGTGTGCGCGTGTTAGTTACTGAACTTTTCCAGGAAAGTGTATATCGTAAGAAGAAAAAACTTGCTTAAGAGAATGTAAAATACAAACGACAGATAGATAAGCAAAGTACAAAATGCAGCTAGCGCTTAAAAGGTTTAATTTGACACTAGTTACCCATAAGTTTTAGAAAACTAAAGTTTAACCTAAGTAGAAACAGTTCGGAAAACTAAACGTAAACCTCCCTGTAATTTTTTGTACGTGATATGAATTCTTAAGAATTATTTTTGAAGACTTCACTAACTTTTGTTTACTAAATTTTAAATATTACCTACTTTATAAATTAAAACAAGCTATGGTATAAATGCGAAAATCGCCATATTTTATTAGTTGCTCAACAAAATTGAAAACTATAAATTTAAATTTTACAAGAGCTATATTTTTCTGTTTATATTGAACTTGCAGAAATTTTTTTTCTTTCCCTTTATATATAAACAGTCTTACAAATATTACAAATATAGTGTGTGTGTGTGTGTGTGTGTGTGTGTGTGTGTGTGTGTGTGTGTGTGTGTGTGTGTGTGTGTGTGTGTGTGTGTGTGTGTGTGTGTGTGTGTGTGTGTGTGTGTGTGTGTGTGTGTGGTCTACTGGTCAGTTTGCATGTTTCGAGGAATGAAAAACCTGAGTTCTCTATAAGAAAATCCTTGCAATCACAGTTTGAGAGCTGTTAACACCTTCAGTTGAAAAGCGCTTATAAAGTTTCTTTGTGTGGTATTGGGGGAATTCAAACCCAAATCTCTTTCCCGGTATATTTGGTAAATAAAGGTTGGATAATCTAGGAACGCTACACTAGAAACCAAACATAAAACCTTTTCAAGTTTTTTTTATTTTTTATTTTCCAGTCGTTCAGTAAACAGGCTGATGGTGTCAAGGAGTCTCCAATGATAGCCCTCTGCATATTCTGTGGGAAGTATTCAATTTCCTCGTGAGCATGAAAAACACTCAGAGGTGACTTCTGCCCAAATATTTCAGAGTAAATTTAAAAATTCGATGAAATTAAATAACCCAAAATAGTGCATGGGCTTCCGTAATCACCTAATGACAACACTGGGTATTGTAAGAGAAGAAGAAGAAGAAGAAGATGATGATGATGATGATGCCTTTGCCGCAAAGTTTTTCCCTCTATATGAAACATTTATCTATCGTGGCACCAATATCTACTAATTTTCACAATGTAGCTCTATGTGGACTAGTTGTGATGAAATTTAGTAACTGAAATATTTTCTAAAATTTTATAAACTCAGTTTTAACAGCTATAACTATAGTTAACTAAAAGTATTCTAAGTGATGTGAAATATTATGATTGGTTATTGACCCAATTTATAAGGAATTAATTAATTAATTCTGTGTGTTTATACATTACTTTATAAGGTATGTATATTTTTGTTAACAGGAACGAAGATAGCAACAAGATCCCGTAGAGATGCTTGCGCTGAATACTGTAGAGAGTAACAGACTCTCTTTCATTATCAGTAACATTATTAATCAAAGTAGACCTGCTGTAACCTCACTTCTGGCTAAATTATTAATTCGCGTCTTTTATTTGCCGAACATTTTCAAATGTTCAAAATGTAAAGCGAAATTCAAATAATAAAAAAGTAGAGCGCATTAATTTTTTAATTTTTCTTCAATTGTTCTTCTTCCGCTTCCTTAATTTTTAAACCTTACCTCCTTGTTGTACAGAGGAATATTTTCCCTAAGGAAATAAATGATAACCTGTGCAGACAGTCATTATATCGAATTCAATTATCACTCTCGCCTTTGTAAACAATTAGAAATGGAGTTTTAATTTTAGTAAATTCACGGAAATAGTTTCAAATGGTACTATCGTTTAATTAAATCATCGTTTATTTAAGTTTCTTCAAAATATGCCAAGAATGTGAACTTCCTCGATAATTATATTTTAAATTGATTTTGATTGGTACCCACCTAACCGTCAAAATATTACCGCACAGCTGACCTTTGTGTATTGCAGCTGGCTCGCTACTTATCCAACAATTCGTTTGTATGTGGAAGGACGCTTCCTTGGGCGTTTGGCAGTGGTTCAACTTTTGCTCCTAATGGGTGTAGCCTTCAATGACTCAGTACGATCAAACAATTAATATTTTCGTGTCTGCCTTTGTTCTGAGGAACATTGCAAGCTGTGAACAAAATGCTCGGATGGCTTTTTTGTGAGGGAGAAAATCAGTCTTATAACAGGAAGCAATCGGCTTTAGACTAATATTCTCATGTGTAAATCATTACATAATACGTGGAGTTTAGAGACTCAATAGCGCACTAAGGAGGATGATGCAATATTTGCCTACGATATTAGAAAGACGTGTCTTTGAATACCATCAATAACATGAGAAACCTGTAGAGTGGTGTTTCAAATAAAGGATAGTATGGTAGGCCTATTCCTGGAGGTAACTTATCGATACAGGAATTTCTCTCCAGGAACCCTTTTCTGATCCAACAAAACAGGAAAACTGACCCAAGAACACACGCACTTCAGAGACATAACTACTAATGTAAAATTTCATAGTTGCTTCTTCCGTAATTTCATGTAAAACAGAGATCTTCTGTAATTACCAAAATAAAGAGTTGTATTTTTTCCTCTCTCCCGAATACATTCATGAAATCTTTTTAATGATTTCATTAATGATTAATGATTAACGAGAGTAAGTATTACCCATCTTATTTCATTATATCTGGTTACGAAAGCTTGGATGGTGTGGTGTGGATCTAATCGTAAGCGTAAAAGAGGATGCAGGGAAGAAAGTTATTTTTATTTTATAGTCAATCTAAGCCTCTTAGTTAAAAGGTTCTCTAGTATATGCTTTGTACTACAGAACAAACTGCTTGTTTCCAGATGTATCGTGCTTGGGGGGAGGGGGGCAGTAGTGACAATTAGTTTGGATGTTGTCATTACAAATATAGGAAACTGCATAGTTTGAATGGAATGTTTGGGTGCAGAAGTGAAAATTCTATTTTAGGGAAACGTTTATTTGAAACTAAATGCCTGGTTAACAAATCCGACGCTGTTCAATCGGTCAACCAGCCTAGTTGCTGTGAACATAAGATAGTAAGAAAGAATGAATCAAAAAAGCTCAGGCCAGTCTGTTTTGTTTAAAAATTAAATCTAAAATGATAAAACTGTTGAAATTGCATTTTTATTTTAAAAGTAATCGTGTGGTTTTATTTATTAATTATTTTTATCTTTTTTTTTTTAAATAATACAATACAGAATGTGGATTTTTTTATTAGTTATAAAAACAACTTATTTTAAACCCTCTCCTGACTAACGTCCATCTTATATTATTTCGTATTTTTTAAAAAATTTCTATATCATTCTCAAACATAAGAGGAAACGTTCTACTACATCAGTGTCTGATGTAGAGGAGTAACTAAGGAGAAAGAAAAACGTTTTTGTTTTTTTTTTGAATAAATTGTGACTGTAATCCTTGAAGATAAAGGAGTAAGGATGGAAAGTTGTTCCAGAGAACAAAAGTTGTGGAATGGAAGAGCATAATCAGAAGTTAGTTTAATGAGTTTGTAGCTGAGCTGCGTATGAATATTGACCTGGAGCTACTTGTGTTTTTATAATGCTTATAGGATGTGCAGGTATGAGTGTAGCGAGTATGATGAAGTAGTTTCCAAAAATCACAACTAATTATCTTCTCTCTATACTAGAAAAACGAGAAAAAAATAGCACAAATGAAGGCCAAAATCTCCAACCGGCATTGATTCTGAGGTAAAAATTAATTCTGATGTAAAACTTTGCGTCCATGCAAATGTTTAATTTGGACTAAGATTTTCATGCTTTGATTAATACTTCAGATAAAGCAATAAGTGTAATCACCAATCTGTATCTCTGGAGTGGTAACGAGAAGATTGGAAAGAAATTGTGAGAATTCGCATACAGAAATGAGCTGATACAGAATCTATACTTTGCAACAAACAGAGATTTTTTTTTACTTAGGGAAAATATATTTGAGTAACTAATTCACATTTTATAATAATGTTAGACAAGGGGAATACAAGTAGATATGTCATGATACTGTTTTGGACTTTGTTATGTTTGCATATGAGACTATATTCCAGTCCCATATACTTAGTTTTTATAAGAGGATGTGTAAGACTGTAAGAATCAAGACCACCAGTGGTGTTCTCTAAGAATCAGTTCTTCGAACAGTGTTATTCATTTTGTACATTAATGGCAATGGGGATTTTGAAAGGGGAGGCTGTTTGCTGATGATAAAGATGGACATACCTAGATAGTAGATTATTTAGGGATGTGACTGACATGCAGTACTTATAGAACAATTTGATGTGATGAGATCTGCAGTGATATATCACATTGGTGGAATCATTTTATATGAAAATGAGGCTAAGGATATTGAAGTTTTGGAAGATAGAAAGCTGACGTTCAAGGATCATCTGGTAAGGATATCATCTAAGATAAGGTTTCCAAAACTTTTTTTTCTGGCCCGGTTATTTTAGTACTTCATCTTCGTGACCCACTAAGCTTTTTATAGCCAATAGGTAAAATAAAAGATTTGAATGTTCATAGAGTTTTCATTTATTATTATTATAATAAAAAAGCATTTACTCTTACAAAAATATAAATAAATTAAACTAAAGCCAAGTAATTTATTAACGAGAATTGTGAACGCTGTTGTTTGTTAACTAGAAACTTCAGGTTTGGCGGAAAATATTATAACGCGACCAGGAATTTAGCTTTCGTGACCCCGGTGCCTTGTCGTAACCCACCATTTGGGAAACGCTGATCTAAGAGGATAACAGCAAGGCTGAATCTAACATTTATTTATAAGGATAAGAAAGTGATTTTGGCTCTTTATAAGGCCTCCATAAAGCTTTGCCTGAAATATTTATTCGGATATCTGGTCCGAGGTGATCCTTACGGTGGATGGGAAACAAAGGAAGGTGGTAAAGGTGATATCTGGATTATGGAATGAAGATTATGAGGACAAATTTAGAATTTGTGGACTGCAGACACAAGCTTACAGTAGAAAGAAGAGCGGCAAACTTCTCAAAGTGTCATACAGGATACAAATAGATGGAATTTTTCATTTTATAGAGGATGGGGAGAGGACGCAAGGGCATATATGAAAAATAACAATGAATGCAGCCAAAATAGGGGGAGTCGGAGCTAGATTCTGTTCTCATAGAGTAGTGCATCATTGGAATGGATTACCTTTGGAGGTAGCGAGGGCAGTAGTGTGAATGAATTCAAGAAGAGGTATGACAGATATTGTGACGTTGTTCTTCTTATTATTAGTCTTATTATATTTTCTTATACGAGAGTATTAACCTCATCAAAATAGTTCGTTGTTGCTGAAATTATTGGGAATCCGTAGCAGCCGTCGTTATTCCATCTTGTTTGGAAAACGAAGACAGTTCCATTTGTATCATTTTCCTTGATTTATATACTTTTCATGCAAATTCGTTTAAACTAACTTGGTTTGATCCTTTCTGACTGCACAATTCCGATGAGAGAATGTCTTTAATGAACGACGAAGTCTTTCCGGAAACGGGACTGACATTTCGCCCCTCGACTGTATGATGGTCTATGAACACCGACAAATGGGAAGACACGTTTAATTGTAAGCGCTTTCTTGACATCCTGTATTACTCTTAAATGCAAATTGCCTATATAATCTGATTTCCTTAATCTATTAACGAATGTCGACGGTGCTGAAATGGAACAGATGAGAATTAACTGGACAAAATTGTTCGACTTCGTCTAGCAGTTTAATTTCAGAGAGAATATTCTTATGAACTGCAAGTTTTGGGTTCCAGGCAGCTTATTCTTATTCCATGTACTTATTCCATTTGGATCGCTTCTGCCATTTTTATGATCCCTGATAACTACGAGTTATCCAACAAGAGAGAAATGTGAAGAACAATCTTAATATATATTATTTCCCTTCTTTTTTCAATGAAAATGCTAGGAAACTGTTCTCCGGTATTCTTTATATACCGTAGAAACTCTGTGTGAATTTAAGATGGTGGATTTGCATTCACTAAAATGAATCCCATTTGTTCAGTTTTATCGTGTGGAACTTTCTAGCCGGGAAGCCATTTTGCTTTCATTGTCACATGATCATGCGTTTTTCGAACCCTCTGTTCTGTATATTACAAGAAGTTCTATTATTATTATCATATCGACTGATATTAAAATAATTAATATATTTGCTAAATAAAAGATTTCCGTGTCTTGCTTATTGTATTTTTGGAACATCCTTCATATACCTTCCTTCCAATGGTAAGTAGCTTATAATCACTGGTTGAAACACGAGCGATGGTTGAGGTGGATTCCCCCACCCATCTTAACTGAGATTATACTAGATGAGATTACTGAAATAAAACTATTACACCTTAAAACTGCTAACACTTTCGCTTGATTATTTAATTCCACTTTGATGTAAAGTGGTACTCAAATGAGTAAAGTCCATTTATGACGAAATTTGGATTTATTCTCATTTAGCAATTGGTCTATGAACGTTTCATTATATTACTTCCCAATTTTATTTATGCACCTAATTTTGAATTCTTATTTCTCAGATCTATTTCAAAGATAAGTTTATAATTACATCAGAACCATTTGTATTTTGGTTCTCATCTCATTGCAAATCTATTCGCAATACACAAATTGTGTTGCTTTAGTTTTGCATACTCTAACGATAGTTCTATAATTTACTTATAAACATTACTATTAATAATATTACTGCGTATTGCTATTAATATTAATATATTTGAATCAATCTCCCATAATTAGATTTTGAATGATTTGCTGTAAACTGGAAAATGATCTGGTCCCTTAAGTTGTAAGAATTTTCTCCGCTAGTAGTTATGTATGTCGTATGCTTTGGGCATACGACATAAACATCAAATAATCGGATAACAGAGTATTTCTAACTGAAATATATAAATTAGGTATGCATTGTATTCGTATATGTATTTATTTGTATATATAAAGTGTACTTTTGTATAAAATAATTCTACAGTAATAATAAATAATAAAATTATCACAACGGGTGGAATAAATTATAGATTTTGTCACATTTGTTCGTGTCATTTCATATTTGATTACAATGAGTAGCTGATTACTGGCGAAAACGTAACTTTTGCACTGTCTTCTGTTCGGTGTGGCTAAACTGAGGATCCGGCATCGAACCGAAATGAAGCTCTGTTTCCGTCTTCGCCCCCCCCCCTCCCCCTCACATCCTCTTCAGAATTCTAAAAATGTGGGACAGTTTGGGATACAGTCACAGTATCAAGATTCTTTATTTCGCACGTGATGTTTCTTTTCTGGCATGGACTTGTAGAGAGCGCGCGTTTATTTTAACTGCCGGAAAAAAGCTGGTCGTCGTGATACTATAAATATTTCCACAGTGACGGGGTGTCTGTATGTCTGCTGATAGCAGTCTTCTCTGTCTAGTGCATTGTAACCGCCCCTCTGAAGCTTCAAGAACTGGCAACAGTTTTGTTTGACTACTTGCAATACGTTTAGTAAAAGCCGAGCTATTTAGGATCAAGTGTCACTAACAGCGCATCTTCGCAATGGATCTTTCATTTTTGCAGCGAAGCAATCATTCTTTCGATGAATCTTACCATTGAAGAAAAGATTCATCATAAAATATTATTACCGGAATCACTTACGTTTAATTTAAATGTCTTTATTTATAACTCGATATTCCAAGAATGGGTTACTTTTTTCATAGATCCTAAAGTGTGCAATGTGCGGCTAATTATTATTATTATTATTATTTTAATCTTATTTGATTTAAATATTATTATAAAATTAATTTCTTTTGTTATTCTTTACTTAAAATGAAGTTCTCCCTCTGATTTATTCTATATCTTGTGAAGACGTGGGAAGTTACTTTGTAAAGGATTACGCATAGTTGAAGAAAGAATTGGATTAATGCATGGTTTTTCCGGTGAGTTGTATTTCTCGGAAGACACTTCCAAACCCAATGTTGTATAAAGAATTACATTCACGTTCAGTAATATGATTAATGAATAATCCTATCCTTTGTTGCCTAGCCACACTGTGTTCATGAGTGTATGCGCTATCTCTGAATGTGAGTGATTTTTTATTCTACATACTCTCAAAGACAGTGCACTTGGCATATTTTTATACTATTAGTAAATTCGTTAACATTAAAGAAACAAAAGTATGCAGATATGCGATTTATTTTTAATCTGATTCTCATATTTTTAAATTATACTCATGAATATACACCTCCAAAGAAATAAACAGTACTGTCCGACCACAGATCCGAGACCCTCGGCTGGCAGTGTGCCAAGAAGAGTCAATTCATGTTGAAGGGGGGGAGAAAGGAATAAGTGATGTACGAATTTGTCATCAACACGCGAAATCACTTGCTTTATATATTTGCGTAATATTTTCCAACTGTGATACAAACCAGAATAGTTACCATTTTAAAAATTAAAATTTTCATAAAAAAAAAAGAAAATGTTCCGACGTATAATAATAAACACTCATTCCACGAAACGCATTGATTACCATCGGAAATGGATTCGCCTTCTTCTGCCATACGCATAAGTGTCGCGGAGTTCTTGCATCTGTGGTTGCACAGTACTGTGTATTACAATAGCAATATCCAAAGATGTGAATTGCATTTTGTTAAAATACTGATATTCACACTTTCTGATTTAAAATATCAGGACGAATACTCGAATCTCACTCTAATATGAAAAGCATTAATGTGCCGTTGATCCACCCTTTGCTGTTAGAACAGCCTTCAATCTATTGCGAAGGCACTAGATTTTGAAACGTTGCTGCGATAATTTTGTTCCGTTCTATTCTTCCAGAAGAGTATTAGTCAATTAGCATGCCAACTAATCCCATAGGTATTCAATGGGAGAGATCAGGGCTTTGTGCAAGCTGATCAAATTCTTCTACACACATCTCATCAAACCATTACTGCAAATACTTCAGTTTTTCGATAGGGACATTGTCGCGTTTAGGGAAAGGGCCTTCACCGAAATTTTCCCATAAAGTTGGAAGAACAGAAGTCTAGAATGTCATTATAGGCTGCAGTATTAGGAATATATATAACTGAAACTAAAGACCAAGCCTGAACTACGGAAAAAGAAAAAAACAAACAAACTGAAGACCACGATGACTCGTCTATCTCTAAACTTCAGGCACAACACATTTGGGCTGGTACTGTTTTCTAATATCCACCAAAAAAAATCCATCGAAATGCTAGACGAAAAAGCGTTTTCTTTTCTCAAGAGTCAGATGGTGAGGCACTATACTATGAAAGTGTCATGTTGAAAGTTACTGAGATCTTCAGTAACTTTCGACATGCTACGAATGTCAAGCTGCTTGTGATCCGACAGTACATTCAAATGCAAAATGATTTCTAGGATAGAAGTCCATTTTCACTGGATGCAACGAATATCCTAATAGAAATATTTAACTCTGAGGAGGTCGCGGTCGAAAAAATTGCAGCGTAGGTCGCGTGTATCTGAGAGATACATTCATTACTAGTATGTACTAAAAACTTAAACAAAAAAAAACACTGCAAATATAATACATGATCTTTTATTTGTTTTGAATTACAATCTAGAAATTATTGAACAAATAAACAAATAAAAACACAACTGCTAAACCAATACTGTATCGACATCGGATTTCGCGATATTTCTCAGATACAATTTACTATCAAATATCACACACCTCTACGTAACACGTGTTAAACCAAAACTGACCGCATAAAAGTGTGGAATATCACTCGTAATATATGAATGCGCAGCTATTTATGACCTCCAATCTATACGATAGAAGACTGGATATGTGTAAGAATATTTATATTAAACAAGTTGTTTCTATCTGTCAGATCAGCCGCGACTTCTGCAGGGTTAATAATATCATTGCGACCAAGAGTAGCCTACAACGCGGGTCACCGGTGCAGTGAAAAACGTAAAATGGTAGTAATTATTGTAAGATTTTAATAAAATAAATTTGCTACATCCACAGTTTAAACACCAAGTTTCATCAAAATCGCTTCATCCAACCATAAATATCTTCGTGCCGACGGCCGGAGAATCAAACAAACGTGTTGAAACTAATAGAACTATTCTCGTGAAAATTTCGAAAAAATATTCAATAATTACAGTCTTAAGTATTTAATATTTAATAATCTATATGTAAATTATTATTTGTGTTTATATATAATTCATAATTTATGTTTTGTGCCTTAGTAACCCGGTTAGTATAGAACAGCCATGGGTTAGATAGACGGGATTTCGAATCCCATCTATGACGAGAGGAATTATCGTCTGGTCTTTTCAATTAAATAGTGAGTTAGCCGGTCTCAAACGAAGATGGAGGGACTTATTACAGAAACTCTGGGTTTTTTGGCAGTCAACGACAGACAGCCTGGCCCCATGAACACAGAGATCTACAGCCATAAATACTTGTCATCCGCTAGGGGATGCGGAAAAGAAGTGGTATGCCGGCTGCATTTATTTCCAGGCGACAACTAATCAGGATGCTTTACTCCAATGAGACGAGGAAAAAGAATTGATGTTTTACATAAAATTAACAATTTATATAATTTGCAACTTGTGTTTTTATATATAATTTGTAATATTGAAATCAGTAGGTAGATGGTTTCTAGTTTTCTCCTACAGCCGAAGTATATTATATATGCAAGATAATATGCAATTCTTTCTAATCCTGGCCAGTATTTATTTGTATTACTTATGCGTATTCAGTAGTCGATTTTTCTGAGTTTCCTTCTCTAGAAAATCCTGGGTGACCAAAGATCGAATTCAATAGGCTATCACAGCCTATCCTTTGGGATAAGCTGAAACGTAAAAAAGAAAAAATAAATAGAAAAGAAAAGAAAATCGTCTAATAAATTCCTCTACTCAGTGACTAAATCGTATGCCTAAAGATTTTTATAGTTTTGTATTCTGCCAAAACTGGCTTCACTGAGATTGCAATAAAATAAAATTAATTACCTTTGACATAAATTACCATTGAGATTACCATAAAATAAATTCATATATTAACGATTTAGACATTACGTCTTTTAGTAGATTATGATTACATAATTAAAAAGAGTTTATATGAGCTCCTTATTTTACAATGTCATTTATTGCATGCATATTTTTTAATAATAATAATAGTTTATTATCTCTCAAATAATTACATGAATATAATTATTCATGTACTATTCATTCAATTATTCAATATACTAAAATTTAGGCAACAATGCAACTTTTTCTCAAATGGTTCAGTAAAAATTATAATTACTCGTAATGTCATTATCATTTGCAGAATTTCTCATTGACAAGAGTAAAAAGCGTGTATTATTACCATTAATAATAATCATAGTAATACTTTACACTTAATAACTCACAAGTTAGACAATATTACTTATGTTGCAGTTTACATAATTATATATATTTTTAATTTAAATATATAAATGAAATATATCATTTGAAATTTAAATATATAACTGAGGTATTACTATCACATTTTCTGTTTACTACAAGTATTCATTACAGAATATTAAGTAAATAATATTCTGTAATGAATATTATTTACTTGATTTTGTTAAGTTGTTTGTTAGGTTGAATTGGGTTAAATATTCGGATAGGAAGATCGGTGTATTGTCTTGCAATGCGTTCAAGCCCTTGGCAACTGGATTTTTCTGTTTGCTGGCTTTTATGAGATTGTCTCTTGTGGACTTGCTCGTAAGACGAATTATGACTGGTGCGGGTTGTGGCAAGTCTTGGTTTTTGCTCTTCCTAGGAATTCAATTAATGGTCTGAATGTCGTTAAGCTGTAGGGGGATATCAATTGCATGGTCTAATTTTAAAACCACGTCTTTGAGGTTTTCTGTAGGTGCAGTTTCAGGAAGACCCTTTATGACAAGATCTTCTTTATGTTGTTGCTGATTTAAACGTTCGTATTGTAGTTTTAGAGAAGGAAGTTCTTGACGGAGTTCGGATGTCTATTTCATCAAATTGTATTGCCTGTCATTAGTGCGTTAATGCTAATTTTAATGACTTTTACCATTTGCAACACTAATGAGTTCTTGCACAAGGTCTACTAAGCTGGCTTTTATGGTATCTAGACAGTTTCCTATTAGTATATTTAAAGAGTTGAAATTATAGGAGTCACCTGCATTTTTTTGTCTGTTCAGTTCGTCGTCTGATTTTGCCTCCGGTATAATCGGCTGCGTCGTAGGTGGCTGCTTTAGACTTTGATTTGTTCTTCCTACAGAGTATGCACTACCATTCCTCGCGTGTTACAGCGGATTTATATTTACGTTCTGCATTTCGTACAAGTTATGTTATTTCCGTCGGACGATACATCCTCTAGGCATTTGATGCACTTCATTACTCACCTTTCTTCCCTTAGGCAGAAATGGCTTGATTGTAAAGATGTCGACGTCCTTTGTTCTTCGCTCGTTGTTGACCACAGTCCTCTCTGTTCACTTTTCAACACTTCAAAATTTGGTTTCTTCTTAGCCGATCTCGTTGAATTTTATATCACTGTCTTCGGCGTGATAAGTACGGTTACTTGGGAACACTTTCAACTTAAAGCAGGAGTTGGAAGCACTTTAAAACTATAAAAAACTTTTATGCTGTGTTCTACTGATCTAAAAAAAACTAAAAAAAAAATATAGAAAAATACAATAATAATAATAAAAGAAGAAGAAGAAGAAAACTGCCATTTAGAAAACCCATCGAGATGCCTCGGTTCTAGAAGAACTTCCAAAAATGAATAATTCAAGAGTAATTATCAGAAAGAAGTCCATTAATAGTTTGAATAGGCTGTAGTTATACAAAATCATGAATTTCATAAACTGCAGTATACTTAGTGGATGGTTTATGTTGCTTCCCATTGTTCAGGAAGCATTTTAATTATTAAAATGTGAATTCTGTACGTTACTATCAAAATATATTGTCTTTTTATATATATTTATATAAATTAGAAATTTTTTAAATTTTACAAGTCAAAATTGAAAAGTTTTTAATACACTGTTTTATTCTTTGTTTAAAATTTCTACATAAAATTTCATGGATTATTGTGCTGAGAGTTAAGTCTACTGAAGTGAACGCTCCTCGTAAGCTATAACGTAGGGTTATCTAGTATCTAGTACGGGAGTGCAACTAGATCACAGTTTTGACGGTGGGATTCAAGATGGCGGAAGATGAATACCGGCATGATGGCTGTTGTTGCGAAGAATGTTTTTGATTTCAGTGGTGATTAGTGAGTTTTAGATTTTGTGAATCTTCTTTGATAGCGGAATACAAGGTAAGACTTTGACTTTTGATGCAATTTTCCGGCCTTTTCCCCCTTAGCCATTATAAATATTTCTCAGGTAAGCATATTTGAATACTTTTAAACATGAACAGTTTATGTCCCAACGACTTTTTCCAATCTCTGGATAAGAAGCTGGCGCTCGACCTCCTCAAAAAACTGTTGAAGAAATTTGAGGTAGAGTGGCCAGGGTTTCTAAACCTATATTCAGCGACAGATGACTCCACAGAAGGGGACATCTCAACACCATGGGAAGAAGGGAACCTGATAATCTCTGCTCCCACACAAAATAGCGGAGACTCAGATAAACGAGGGGATGGAAGAAGATGCCCAACACTGATCTCCCCACACCCAAAAATGAAAAAGTTCCTCCAATTGTACTACGGGAAAAAGAAGGATGGAGACGGCCCTCAGGCCTATTATGCAAAACCACTGAATTGCCTATTCATTGGCAAAAAACGTAGACGACTGAGTTAAAATCCAGCCTGCCACAGTAGGCGACTACAGACACCTCAGAAAATCCATGGATGAGTTAGATATTAAATATCACACTTACTTACTGAAGTCGGAGAAAAACCTAAAAGTTGTACTCAGGGGAGTAACAGAAAACATCTGCACAGATGAAATAACTGAAGACCTCTGCCTCCACGATCTCCCACCTGTCAAAGTCAGCAGAATGTTACGGACAGACAAGAGTCCAACGCCCCTAGTACTCGTAGAGATACCCAACACACACAAGAACATATATAACATAACAACGATCTGTGATCTGAAAATCACAACTGAACCACTAAGGAAAAGAGCCTCGTCAGGCCAGTGCCACAGAAGTCAGAAGTACGGATACGCACAGAAACTCTGCAGAGCAGACTACAAATGCCTCAAATGTGGGCAAAACCACCCCACAGCAACCTGCTCAAAACCCAGGACCTCACCAGCCAAATGCAAGAACTGCGGGAGCCCCCCACCCGGCAAACTACAGAGGCTGCAGTCACTACCCTAAGAATAAAACAGACAACAAAAGGAAACAGATCTCTCAACCCTGCCAACAGGCACCAGAGTCGACAGCTCCCCAGTTGCCTGACACCCAACAAAAGACAACAAAATACCAGCTCTCACAAATGGAAAATACTAACAGTCTGGAAAGCCACCGTCGAAGCGGGACATACACCGAAGTAGCTCGCACATCCAAAGATATCTAGCATGACCAAATTCTTCCAAACATGATAACAGTCATCAGAGCCTCATTGGCAAACATGCTTTAAGACTTCAGTAAGTCAAACCCTTCACCAAACTCCACAAAAAGATTTCTAAAAGAAACTCAAACCATCTTGTCAATGCTTGTTAATGAACAAAACTAGATTACTCCCATACTCACTACAGATCGCCTCTTGGAACGCCAATGGTCTAAAAACAAGCCACTGGAATTTCAAGAATTCTCTCACAGATACAACCCTGACATCATCCTAATTAATGAAACCCATCTAAGACCTGCAGACAATCCAAAACTGAGTGGCTACACACTATAAGAAATGACCGACTGGAGTACAGAGGCAGTGGTACAGCCATATTTATCAGGAACTGCATCAGACACAATGGAATACTCACCACCCCCCAACATCCAACCTAGAACTCACCGGTGTCAAAGTCCACACAAACACAACTGGAAGACTTAAAATCTACGCCGCCTACAACTCCCCCGCTAAGACCCTGCTATTTTCTGACTTGGATGCTGTACTAGGCATAAATGAATCCATCATCGTCGCTGGGGACTTAAACTCCAAATATCCCTCCTGGAACAGCAGAATCGCAAATAAAAATGGCCGTATCCTCTTCACCTACACAGGATTAAACAACGCTGTTGTAACAGGACCCACCGAACCAACCCACCACAGCCCAACTGGCAAAGCCGACATCCTAGACATCGCCATCCTACACAACATCAAATACCAGAGCATTCAAGCACTGAACGAATTATTATCAGACCACAACCCAATCATACTTCACTTAGGGAACAAAGCCCAGTCATTCCCCCCCCAAACCTCCATTGTCTGGGAGAAACTTAGGAAAGTGCTGCCAGAACACATTGGTCCGGTTCCCCATATAAAAGCCAAGGAAGAAATAGACACGGCAATAAAGAACCTCACCAATCAAATCAATAAAGCCATAACAGCAGCCACAGTCTTCGATTATCCACGATTACCCACAAACAAAACCGTCTCCCGGAAGAAATCATGGACTTAATAAGGGAAAAAACAGACAAAGAAAAAGATATCACAACACTAGTGTTACCCAGGACAAAACAGCCCTCAACAGATTAAACAAATCTGTCCGAGAAGCTCTCCAGAACCACAGGAATCAACAATGGGACAACAAACCCACCTTCATCTCCACAGCAGATCATTCCATATGGAAATTCCTAAACAACCTCAGGAACAAGCGCAAATCCCTCCCCTCCCCTCCCCTCTCCAAGGCAGAACAGCACCTTGCATACACAGATGCTGACAAAGCCAAAGCCATAGCAAGAAACCTAGAGAAACAATGCAGTCCTGCATATGAGAACCTAAACATCAGCCATATATACAAGATCCATTGTAAATTCAGGTTCACAGTAAATCGTCCCGATGACAATGCAAGACCTATAATGCCTACCTCACCAACCGAAATAATCGGCATCATCAACCATCTCAAGATCAAAAAAGCCCCAAGTCCTGACGGCATCACTAACCAAGTCATCAAGGCACTACCACACAAAGCCGCACATCTGGCAAACATCATAAACTCCATCCTCAAATGGCAGCACTTCCCCAGTCATGGAAAATAGCTGACATCATCCCAATTCACAAACCAGGCAAAGACCCACACCTACCTGAAAATTACCATCCCATCAGCCTGCTATCCAACTTAGGAAAAATAGCAGAGAAAATCATCCTCATCAGACTCCAAAATCATGTCAACCAACTAAATATCATTCCACAAGAACAATTTAGCTTCCCTCCAAATCACAGCCCCACCCAACAGATCCATAGACTGGTAGAATACATCCCACAGGATTTAATTGGAATCAGCACACTGGAGCCGTCTTCCTAGACATCTCAAAGGCCTTCGATAAGATTTGGCACCAAGGCCTCCTCTAGAAACTTATCGTCGCTAACCTTCCCTAAACATGGTATACTTGATCAAATCATACCTCTTAAACAGGAGGATGCAAGTCAAAATCAATGAAACAGTCTCAACCCAACGGAAAATCCTCGCTGGAGTTGCTCAAGGGTCACTGCTAGCCCCGATCCTGTTCAACATCTATATGGCAGATATCCCTCAAAATCCTCTCATATCCACCATCTCCCTTTATGCAGATGACACGGCTATATTAGCCAGATCCCTCCAACCACATCTCGTAACCAAAAAACTACAAGACACCATCCTGAATCTAGAAAAATGGTTTACAGACTGGCGACTACAATTAAACCACAGGAAAAGCACAACGATACTCTTCACAAGAAAACGAGCATCCCCCCAAAGGAGACATCACCCTGTTCAACTATAAAATTCCCTGGAAAACTGAAGCAAAATACCTCGGAATACTTCTCGATAAACGATTATGCTTCAACAGCCACATCAAGAGCACATGCACCAAAGCTTCAAACGTTATCGCCCAGCTATACCCCTTGATCAACAGACACAGCAAACTGAGCTCAAGAAACAAAATTCTACTGTACGAGACAGTGATCCGTCCCACAGTTATATACACCTTCCCAGCCTGGAGCCATACCTCCAAAACAAACATCCTCAAGCTACAAAGACTACAGAACAAGTGCCTGCGAATGATACTGGACGCCCCGTGGTTCATCAGGAACGCCCACATCCACCGGGACGGGACATAAATTTCCCCTATATCTCTCCATTACTACGCTCCCTAGCAGAAAAATTCTTTATGAAGATATTTACGCATCCAAACCAACTAATACAACAAGCCGGAAATTATGACGGTAATGACCACTGGAAACATAAAAGACCGAAAACCATCCTAACACTCAACGACGAATAACCACTTCTGCCCACTCAGGGCCAGCTAAAATAGCTCACAAATCTCTCCCATCACTGCTCCCGAAACAGACAACAGGGAATATAAAAAGCGCCAAGCTTCACCCTCTGCACCATATATGTCCTGCGTCCTGTACTGAGAGTTGGAGGAGGATGAAACCCTGGGAGGGTAATGAATGGCAATGCTGTAGCCAATGAAGTTCTAACTGGCCAATGAAGTTCTGGCGTGGCTATTGCTGTTACCCTCCTGCCATGTTCAGAGTTTTAATAGCTCAATAACACCTTATCCCTACACTGTCCTCTACAGATAGCGGGGAAGATGAAAGGCATTCTTGCTTTGCCCCTTTAAGCCAGTCCTTATAAGGACTGTGCTGAGAGTATATCGTGTTGATAGTATATATTATATTATATATTATATAGTAGTGAATATTATGGATATAGACTATTAATAAATGCATTATTTTCTAACAATTTCGCTTACGATGTCATGGTATTTAAATATAGTTCCTGAATTTGAAAACCTCGGAATGGATAAAGACTGTAAGAGAATGATATAATTTTTACTTTTCTTTATATAATATATTGATTAAAAATAGTTGATATATTTTTAAAGTTACTACAGGTTTTTATTAATTATATTTCTAAGTTGATATTGATATATTTATAGTATAATGTACTTCTTCGGTAGACATATTATTTTTAATTTAAATAAATTAAATTTTATAATAATTAAATTTCAATTTATGCAGCTTTGCATCTACAAAAAATATGACATATGTAAGGTGACGATGTGGTCTATGAGTGAAAATACTTCACACCTCTGATCTAAATTTCTGGCAACAATAGGCTGAAGGTTATTCTTTTCAAGTTTATGTACATTTTTTCCCTAAAAAATAATAACAGATTCACTAGTGCTGCCATCTTTAGTTCAATTTTTGAACTAAAGATGAAGTTCGTTCCTATTCCGGAGCGTTGTGTTCAACTAAGAATTGCGACGAACTTTTAATTTAGCTCAGTGTTCCTGGCAAACCACACTCCGCCACTACTACTTGCTACAGAAACAATTCCCCAGTGGTGATCAATCAAATAATTCTATATAAGTCACTGCTACTTAGGCATCCCCTGTGTGTACTTCCTAATGGTGACCTTGATTTCGTATTGGGGATGAGCCATCCCATTGTGTGTGTTGATACGTAACAATGAAAGTCTGTGTGCCGTACCCTTAGCATCTTAGTACGTGTTTGCTCTTCTAAATTAACTGTTCACAAATTTTTTGGTCAGTTAAAAATAAACACGAGAGACGTGTTGTCGCTGTTTGTAGCACAAATTGGTTTTTAACGTCCAACATTTCCCCCCCTTTCTTAACATGCATAAACTATATCAGCATAGCATTCTTACGGCAAGAATATGTGCATTGGAGAAAAAAAACACTTATCTTTATGTAGCTGTACGGTTTTATATATTTATTTTTCGAAAACTGCAGACAAAAGTTTAGCTTGAAATATGTTTCTTCCTTTATAATATATTTCTTATTATTAGTAGCAAAACTGAAATTCAGATTAAGATAAATATTTATTTTTATATGAATTTCAATTTTGTTACTTTCTTATATAATTATAATTAGCTTTTTAAATATTTTGTTCTATTAGTCATCGACATTTATTAATGTTTTATTTATATCCCATTTTAATCGATATATATATATATATTAAAATCGGATATATATACCTCATAAACTCCCCGAAGTCTTTTGTCACTAAACTGTATTCGAGATCCTTTTTTTTTTATTTGTAAAAGTTGTGTTTGCACTTTTTTTTATTATTTTTAATTTATTGCATATTTATTTAATACAATTCCATATTAAATTTCATACAATATATTTTTTAAATTGTTATTTCGAAATAATAGATTCTAATAAACATTGTATAAACTGTTGTTAAATGAGAAAAAAAAAAGAAAGATAAATAGAAAAATATGCACTTATTATGCAGTTACGTGATATCACCATTTTGCTAATAGAAATACACCCGTTACGTTCGCATATTGTTGAATTCTATGCTTAATTCATGATGGCAGTAAATAATTATAACAGAGTAAAAAAATATAAAACCAGAGATGAAAATAGGTGCACAGAGTAGAATAAAAATTAAACGATTTTTTAAATTTTGCTGCAAGAAGGCTGCTCACTAGAACTCTGTTTTTTTTTTGTTTTTTTTTGTAACTGACTGAACCATTTTTATTTATTTATTTGTGTTTAGTAATACATATACCTGAAATGATCATTAAAATAACCTATTATATTGTTTGTGTAGTGATTTTAAGGCTGCCTAGTTAGAACTATGGTGAACTGATAAATTTACGGATAACGTAATAAAAATAGGTTTCAACAGCTTATATTTAAATTAGATATTGAAATTTTAATATATTTAACAACTCAGATTCCTTTAAAAATAGAAATTTCCTTAGGTAGCAAATTTGCGTTATTATATAGCAAAATGTTATTTTTATTATGACTTGTTTATGAAAAAATATTTTATTACTTATACTAACCTAAGAAATCTATTATAATTTAGAATTTTTATTATTTTAAAAATTTTATTCTAAATTAAATTTTTATTAAATAAAAATTTAATTTAGAATGTTTTATTTTCGAACTTTAAAAATGATATTTCTTGATCCACCATATTTTATTTATTATCGATGAATATTTATAACCAAATATGCCATGCATAATGTATTGATTTAAAAGCTACAGAGAAATGCAAATGGCGGCTCGCGTATTAGTTCGGTGCGATAGTTTTGAATGATAAATGATATATATAGAGGTAAGCGTTCTTCATTTTCTGAAATTTCATATGCTATTGATTTGCGTATTTAGCTAATCGCTCGATATTGCTGGTAATCCTTTTCATCTGCAATATCCTCTACAAAATTTCTGCTGGCAGGTCTCAAGACCTGCGGGATTTCTAATTGCGATCATAAGCAATTTTCCAATCACTACCTACTAAATATAACAATAAATAAAACAGACATGGATAATATTACTGATCTGCTAGAGCATCTAAACAAAGAGCAAGCATTAAAATTGTTTAAATTACTGCTTAAAAAATTTGATACTGAATGGCCAGGTTTCCTAAACCTGTACACACAGCCGGAAGAATCAGATGATATGGAGGGCAAAGTGGAAGAGATCAGTGACACATCCATCTCCCTGCCCGAGAGCCTCAGTCAGACGGTCTTCACAGGAGAACAGACGGGCAAGAGACGTAGAATCGAGGATGATCATGTGGAAAACGAAACACCCTCACAAATAGTCCCGGAAAAAAGGGAAAAGGTCCCCCCGGTAATTCTCCGGGAAAAGGAAAAATGGACCACAGTTGCAAGAAACCTAAGAGAACATCAAATTGGATACTCGTGGGTCAGAAACACCGACGAAGGTGTAAAAATTCAACCAACAACAGTCACAGACTACAGAGGGATAACAAAAATGATGGATAACAACAGACTACAGTACCACACCTTCGCACTAAGCAGCGAAAGAAATCTAAAGGTTGTACTGCGAGGTGTCACCGAAGGCATTACCTCCGAGGAGATCGCGGCTGACCTTACCCAGCAGGGCCTAACACCTATCAAAGTCAGTCGGATGTACAGATCCGATAAACAACCGATGCCATTAGTATTGGTTGAGATACAGAACACACAAAGACAAATTTATGACATAACTGCGGTCTGTGGACTTAAAATATCAACAGAGCCACTCAGGAAAAGGGCATCAGCAGGGCAATGCCATCGTTGCCAAAAGTTTGGCCATGCCCAAAGACTCTGTAAAGCCAAGTTCAGATGCCTGAAGTGTGGTGAGAAGCATCAAACCATTACATGCACAAAAGCAAGAACCACACCAGCCAAATTTGCCAACTGTGGAGGTCCCCACCCAGCAAACTACAAAGGATGCAGCCACCATCCTAGAAATCACGGAACTACAAGACCCGTCCAACCTCCCCCAACCTGGACCACCACTCAAAGCATCTCTGCTGCACAGTCATCAAACCATCAAAACCCAATCCATAAAAGTCAGGAAAGGGCTCAACCTTCCACCAAGACCTATGCAGAAGCAGCCCGCCCAAAGGACACAATACAAAGCAATCAAATAGGCTCCAACATCACAGCAATACTAACTGCTTCGCTAGCCACTATGCTGCAGGAATTCAGCAGAACAAACCCAACTCCATCCTCCACAAAGAGATTCCTGCAAGGAACCCATTCCATACTCACAGCACTCAACTATGAATAAAACAAAAGTAAAACCTAACTCGCTTCTAATTGCAGCCTGGAATGCCAATGGCCTCACCAACAAAACATTAGAACTACAGGAATTAGCACAAAGACACAACCCGGACATAATGCTGATCAACGAGACCCACCTAAGACCTGCCAACAACCCAAACGTGAGAGGATACACAATATACTGAACGGATAGACTCAGCTCCAGAGGGAGAGGCACTGCCATCTACATCAAACCATACCTCCACCACAATGCCATATCCAACCCACAGACTACAAACCTGGAAACCACAGGAATACAAGTCCACACAAACAATGCTGGAAGCCTCAAGATATTTGCTGCCTACAACTCACCAAGCAATCCTCTACTGACAACAGACCTGGATGCAGTCCTCGGCACCACAGACCCCACCATCATAGTAGGTGGTTCAGCAAAACACACAGCATGGTTCAGCACCACCAACAACAGAAGTGGTCGCATACTACACAACTATTCAACACTTAACTCAGTTGTGGTAGCAGGACCCACTGAGCACACTCATTACAGCCCTCATGGCAGATCAGATGTACTTGACATAGCTATCCTTAGAAACATCAGTTATCAATACAAACCAGAGACGCTCAGTGAACTATCATCCGACCACAACCCAATCCTGATCAAACTTGGCACGCAAGACCAACTGGCCCACCAGCACACCTTCATATCGTGGGACAGGCTAGCTAAAATCCTACCAGAATACATTGGTCCTGTGCCAATCATCCACAAAAAAGAAGACACAGATGAAGCAATAAGCAATTTAACAAGCCAAATTAAAAAAGCACTAGAAGCAGTCACCAAAACCACAACCAACCACCCATCCGGTCGGCTCCCAGAAAACATAATGGACCTCATCAGAACAAAAAACAAAGTCAGGAAAAGATACCACAACACAAGAGCCCCACAGGACAAGAAAACTCTGAACAAGTTGAACAACCAAGTCAGAAAAGCACTTCAAATCCACAGGAACCAGGATTGGGACAATAAACTATCATCACTCAACCCAGAAGATCACACAATATGGAAATTTCTGAAGATTCTGCGCACTAAACACAATCCTCTACCGCCCATGCAAACTGCTCATGGAACGGCGCACACTGATAAAGAAAAAGCAGAAGCAATAGCAGAAAACCTAGAAAAACAATGCAGCCCATCATATGATAATATAAACATCACCCACATATATAAAGTCCACCAGCAGGTCAAGCGTACCTTAAGTCAGTCCGAAGACAAACCAGCCAGCATCACTCCCACTACTCCAGTTGAAATAACCAACATCATAAAACATCTAAACAACAAGAAAGCTCCAGGGCCAGATGGAATTACTAACAGAATCATCAAATTACTTCCTAGAAAAGCTATTATGCACCTGGTTAACATAACCAATGCAATATTGAGGATACAACACTTCCCCTCTGCATGGAAAACAGCAGACATCATACCAATAAAAAAGCCAGGAAACAATCCGCAACTCCCGCAAAGCTACCGTCCAATAAGCCTGCTTTCCAATCTGGGAAAGATTGCTGAAAAAATTATCCTTTCAAGACTACAAGAAAAATCAGATCAATTAGGAATAATTCCAAACGAACAATTCGGCTTCCGCCGTATGCACAGCACAGTGCAACAAATACACCGACTAGTGGAGCATATCACTCAAGGATACAACTGGAACCTTCACACAGCTGTAGTTTTTCTGGATATTGCCAAGGCCTTTGATAAGGTATGGCATCAAGGATTACTCTATAAACTCATTCATGCCAACATTCCAACAAACCTTACCCGTCTAATAAAATCATACCTCACTAACAGATCCATGCAGATAAAAATAAATGGCACCATCTCAACTAGGCTCAAAATCCTGGCAGGAGTACCACAGGGATCTTTTTTGGCTCCTTTACTTTTCACAATCTACGTGGCTGACCTTCCACAGAAACTGAGGACTACTATCACAGCCCTATATGCTGACGACACAGCCATAATGACAAGATCTCTCCGCCCACACCTGGTGATCAGAGAAATGGTTCTCCGACTGGAGGATACAAGTAAACCCCGTCAAAAGCTCAGCTATACTGTTCACCAGACGCAAAGCCTTCATCCAAGATGATATTGAACTTCTCGGAAAAAAGATACCATGGCAGACAGAAGCCAAATACCTTGGAGTACAGCTAGACAAAAAGCTAAATTTCAACAGCCATATCAAGCTCATAGGCACAAAGACATCCAGAACCATAGCCCAACTCTATCCCCTGATCAATCGCAACAGCAAATTGGATAAACGCAACAAGCTGTTATTATATAAGATGGTAATTCGACCAGTAATCACATATGCATCCCCGGCATGGAGTCACACATCCAAATCTAACATCCAGAAACTACAGAGTATACAAAACAAATGCCTGCGGATGATCTTAGACGCCCCATGGTTCGTCAGAAACACGCAGATCCACAAAGAAACCGGAACCCCTGACATCCGTTCTCTCCTTCATGACCATGCGGAAAAGTTCTTCAGCAAGGCACATTCTCATCCCAATCCACTAATCAGACAAGCTTCCAGTGATAGTGAACATGACTATCAAAAACACAAAAGACCCAAGGCAATCCTGCTTTCAGCAGAACAGAGCTAACTCCATAGTTCACAAAGTGCGAGCATAAGTCTCACAACCTCCCCCATCAAGCTTCTCCACACAGATAAAGGGGAAAATAAAAAGCATTTTATGCTTCACCCAGCAAGCCAGTAACGTTGTTGTTGTTGTTGTTGCATAATGTATTTCGTTGTGAACGAATAATCTTCTTTTCAGTGATGACATTTACTCCCAGAATATCTTCTTTTCACACGAAAGTTTGATGAATCTAAATTAAAAAGAATGCTTTCGCTAAGGCTGCCTAGTTAGAATTATGGTGAACTGATAAGTTTACGCATAACAATATAGCAATATTGTTATGCGTAACATATAGCAAAATATATAGCAAAATGTTATTTTTATTATTATGACTTGTTTATGAAAAAATATTTTATTACTTATACTAACCTAAGAAATCTATTATAATTTAGAATTTTTATTAAAAATTTATGGAGAAGTCATATTTACCTATACGAGTTGCCCAAAAGTGTCTTACCTTATTATTAAATTACTCTGGATTTAGAGAAAGATGTTGGAAGTTTTTTTCCACTTGGTTAGATTATAATAAATTTAGTTTAATCCTTTATCCAAGAGTAAGCAAACGAAGTTTGCGCCTGAAGTATCTTCAGGACTGTGGCGGTACTGAGGACACTAAGACAAGTAGTGATGAGAACTTGGTCCACCTTTACCACGAGTTGCCTCATTCCTGGAGATACTTCAATCGCAAACTTTGTTTGCTTACACTTGGATAAAGGATTAAACTAAATTTATTATAGTCTAACCAAGGAGAAAAAAACTTCAAACAATTATAGTTTTTGTTAGCTGAAATTGCTTTTATGTATTTCTGCTGATCGAAATTAAAATTACTAGCGTCGTTAATTTTTCCTCGTTTAATAGGTAAAATTGCGCATTTATCCAAACCAAATACCATTTTGATGTCCTGACTGAAAATACGAAATGTGTTCGGTAAAGAATCCATTTGCTGTGTCGATTTTCCTTATAATTTCAACTCATCCATATACAGCGATGGAAAATTTTAATATTATGTTTAGAGATTTCATATCCAAGTTTTGTTTTCTTCAGACAGAGATATGAAAGAAATGTTGAAGAATAATGGCGATAAGGAATCGCATGGAAAATTCAACGTTTAATTTTGTAAAAATTAAAAAAAAAATCTAGCTTGTGCACTGACCATTTCTTTAGTAATAATGACATTTTGCATTTGTTTTCGTTTCATTTCATGAGTTAATTTTTGATGCTATCATTTTTCAGCCGTTCTTTAAGTTGCTCAGATAAGCTCGAAGTTGTTGACTTTTCGTTCCAACCGGATTTTCCATGGTGGAGATTGCTTCATCTTCGGCTTTTGCTCTTGCGGGTTGCAACCAACTTTCATTGTAATGATATAAGCTGTGATTATATAGGAGCTTATTTGTTTCCTTTATACTGTTGGTTTTGCTGTTTTTATCACAGCATTTGCGTCTAACAGGAGCTATTTTAGCTTAGATTTATGTAAGACAGTCTTTTACTGTCTACTTTATGTTGATAGTCTTTTACGGTAATTTATGGAGTTCATATGTTATAATGGAGAATTATAACATATGAATTGACTTCATTTTACACTGCACTTCTGTCAAAACATTCTGAAGTATGTCGTCAGCTTGATGTTTACTGAGTTGAATTTCGAAGTTAGATATAGCTACCTCCTGATGATTTCTTGTTACTGGAGCCATTGGTTTATACGGAACTCTTGCAGCCTAAGTTCAGTAAATATTTTGTTGTTGTAAATGAAATTCTTTTGGCCCATAAGTCTTTGTACTGTTATTGCGGATTCTGGAAATTTTTGTTTCCAAATCATATGCATACGCTTTCTAAAACCCATTTTGCTGGTATTGATGTACGACAACATTTTATAATCTCTCTATTTTCTCTACAGTCCATTTTTTACATTTGGTTTCTTCCAGTAGCTTTTCAACTTCTACTTCTGCTTTTCTACGGTCCTACCGTATATACAATAGGATTGAAACCTTTGTTTGGTTGGTGTCACATAAATAAATAAATAAAAACCAGGTACCCAACATTGGGCGCTTAAATTATTCTTTAATTCGGAGATATTATTTTTTACTGTAGAATAAAGTACATCAATGTCTATATTCTTTCATTTATTTTGCACTATGACTAATTCATTAACTGAACAAGACTTTCTAAGAAGAAACTGAAGATTACCCTTGGATGGTAATGGATGGCAATGCTGTAGCCAATAAAGTTCTAACTGAGGCTCGACTATTGCAGTTACCCTCCTGCCATCATCAGAATTTTAATAGCTCAATAACACCTTATCCCTACACTGTCTTCTACAGATAACGGGGAAGATGAAAAGCATTCTTGCTTCGCCCCTTTAAGCCAGTCCTTATAAGGATAAGAAGAAACTGAATAAAATAGAGTTATTGAAGTATCTTTGCATAGCATTTGTTACAATAACAAAGATCACTTTAATTAGTTAATAGAAGACATGAAAGAAAAAATAAAGAAAGAAAGAAAAATATTTTTTAGATATATATTTTTACTTTTAATTTCACCCAATGTGATAATATCAATCCACTTGATGTTGGCCATATAAAATTTTATAAAATTTTAATATAAACATTTGTTGTGCAGTTGATTATAATGCATTTCAGTCTGAAATGTAATAATCAAGAAACATACTTTATTCTTAGTTGTTGTTGTTGTTGTTGTTGTTGTTTTTCTTTTTATTAAGCCACTGGGCATGTTTCCAAAATTTTAGGGCAGACTGCGATTTAATTAAATATTTTTCTATTATGTATAATACTTTTAACTGTACAAATTTTAAATTCCAACTGCACCTTTTGAGCATTAAGATGAAGACTACCACGACATATTAAATAATATTAAAACGAATGTCGTTCTTATGCCATAATTAACTATTTGACTACTGTTAACAGTTGCATTGCTTTCAAAGTAGTCTGTCGTGTGCTTCCATCTAGCGAACAAGATATGAATTACGAACGAAGCTAACGTGATTTTCAATAGGGATAGATACTCAAAATTTGTTTTTCACATTTCGAATGAGCAGGATATCACATCTTGAAAAATTACAGAATTGGAGGCTCATGATATTCTCATACACTAGCTAACAAAAATATTAATAAACAAAAATCACTATTTGTTGCTCTAGCAACAAATCATTATTTGTTGCTAGAGTAATAAATGACCAATGAACGAATTATTAATATATACTGAGTAAATATTAAACATACTTCATAATTTCAGAGATATGTCAACATAGAATTTGAGAATAACTTCGTTTTGAAAAGATTAATAGCCTTAAATAATTATCTCATTAATTTCAGATTTAATAATACTTTTTAGAAGCAAATTATCTGAATGTTATTTGAGAGGGCATTCTAAAGATCAGTTGCTTATCATTAGTCAATTATCTTTCACCTGCCATGTATAACAAAATATGAGTAGAATTTTAATATGAAAAGTGAGCAAGGTTATGATATATAATTTCATTTTGTGTAAAGAAAGCACGAGTTAAATTATATTTTACTTTAGATTGGCTTGAATTTCACTTCTCGATGGATAATATGAATAAAACGAAAGTGGTAGCCACGCGAGTTATTTGACATATCTTGCGTTAAGCCGCGTGAGGTGTGTTAATAGTCACATGTTTAAATGAGATTCGATACTTTGCGTAGTCACATATGAAACTTCTCATGTCGGTGTATACAGCAGGGGGCACTACTTCCTGTGTAAAACGCCATGTGATCGTGTCATTTCATATAATTACTTCAACAGGTAATCACTTATAATTACCTGTATAATTGAGGAAAAATCACCGAAAGGGAGGCCACTTTTATCTTTCATTTGTATCTGATGCCGCTAAGTTTTTTTTTTTTTTTTTTTTTTTTTTTTTTTTTTTTTTTTTTACGAATTTCAAAGGTTTTCACAGTTTGACCAATGTATACTTTACCACAAGAACATCACATCTCATATAGTCAGGAGATTTTGTAGAAATTGGTGGGATTGAAGCTTAAGTTCATCTTTTTATTGTTATTTATCCTTGAGGATCGGTGTATTTAGTTTAAATGATTTCTAACTTTTTTTTGTGGAAAATGAGAGGAAATTCCATTAAGGACTGGTTTCCTGTAGATATTTAAAAATATTCCTTCTTCTGTATTTTTTTTTTTTTTTTTAAATTAAAAACTCCATCGCTAAACCGAATACCTGGATAGAAATTTTCCTATCCATAAATGAGTATTGGAAAATGTCCGTAGTATTCAAATGGCAATAGATCTTCATTAAGAACATTAATGGATAATGCACCACATCTAAACTGATTAAATCATTTGATTGGACTTTTCCGCGGAAGGGTTAACAAGTCTGATACGAAGAATCAGGATTTTGTTCCATGAACAAGGATGATTATTTCATCTTGCATAATAAGTAAATCAGTCTAAAAACACACAATTTACAGACATAAACACACTGCCTACGTTTCAGCGGCTGCAATTCCAAACGACCCAGCTTAACGTTATCGGTAGGTGGCGTTTTGGGAAATCGGATGTCGTCTATTGAATATGTCCGATGCCACTTCGATACTCTAAAATAGTTTTTTTTTTTCTTTACACACATTTCTATGTCGAATATTTCTGATCAGTCATCGTATGTTAATCTCACTTTTGATCAGAGTGTTTGCTTTTTGGACATCTAATATAAGGGACCGTTGATATTGCTATTGCAAAGCATTCAATGCATATTATGAATGTTGACAAGAATGGACATCATACGTAATTTGCGTTGATAAAACTAGTATAATTTGACAAAAACAATGTAAGAACAATACAGATTAAAAAAAAACAAGAGAAACTGTAGATTAACAGGTTACGTTTTGATCAGCACGATTTGTGGCCCTTATAATACTTTTTCTTAATCATTAATTCTAAACTATACTTTCAAAACTTGTTAAATGATCAAAGTACATTATAAATTAAGGGGATAAGAATCCCTTATTGTTTTTCAGCCAAGTATGCGAAGGGATTTTTATCCCCTTAATTTATCAACTTCGCCAGAAAAAAATAGCCGTTTGGCTTTTCATCTTAGTTATAAAGTACAATATAATTTATTGGGAAGAGTGAATATGAATAATCGCCACCTTAGCAAACAAGAAATTTTCTGCATAAAAACACAAAAATATGCTGCAACCCACTTAACTTAGAAATTAAGAGTTTGAAAACTGTAAATAAGTTCCTTCGAAGTTTTTGTAATTTCTACCCAGTGATGTCTATCTTTGTATTTCTCATATTTGTCCTCACCATAAAGGGTGTAAAACTTTACTTAATAAGAAAAACTATTGAACTTTGATCCCGAACGTAACCTCAAGGCTATGGATGTTTTCTACTTTTTCCCAATGTTCTTGGTTACAGAACTTTACTACCCCCAAATAAAAAAGATTAGCTCTGCATTAGTGTTAAGCAAATTTCGCTAACTCTCTCGCTATTTCTAATTTCAAATGCATTAATTCCATTAATAGAACTCATTATTGGTTGGCCTTAAAAGTGTTCCTGCCTCCTAATGAACGATCACCAGATAATGCAATACTCTTTAATTTTCTGAAACATTTTCCAAGAATAGTAATGAACGTCTCAACTAAATCATGTTTCAGACATTCCAATTCCCTCTATAGACAAAATTGCATTTGCTTCCTTAGAATGTAATGGAATACGAACACATCAAAGAATTCCAAAGAGAATATCTCACTGTTGATTAACCATCCTGTGAATTTTGCTGCGACAAAGCACTGAAGGATCCATTTCTGTCTTCATCTATCATAATTTTGTGACGTCTTCACTTGAGGCCTTGTCAATTTAAATAACACACTTTCAGAAATGGTTGTGTCTGAATAGACAGTTTATTATTTATTTTTCAACTTATTCTATCACTACATCATCGTGAACTTTTGTTACGTACGATCTGTAAATTTACAATTAAAATATCGATTTAATATGATTAAAATTGTGATTTTTTTTTAGAACATGACAATAAAATACTTTCCAAAAGCTCTTCCAGATATGTTTCTAAATTGCGTTATTGCTATTAGATTAATTTCGTTTGTGCACGAGGGGGAATACATTAAATAACTTTGCTCTGGCTGGACGAATTTCAACGAAATTTGGTATTTTGAATGTCGTTTAAAATGTATCGAGCCAATTGCCATTTTGGATGTAAGACATTTTCTTTGATATTACAAATTTCACGAAAGCTCTTCGGAATTATTTTAATAATATTTCTATTCAATTGTTGTGATGATTTAGAATAGCGGAATATTAATATGAGAAATATTTTTTACGCGGTTATAGTTTCGATTCTTTGAAGTGAACTCATAATACCTACAGTTTCCTTTATTTCCCTTTTTTTTATAAACATAAAAAAAATGTTTACAATTAAGACAAGCCTTATAAACTCAAAGACCTCTCATGCTCGTCTCGAGTAGGCTTTTAAAAAAAGATCCATGCCCAAGATGGATTCAAACTCATACCCTGTTAACTGGATAAACAAACTCATAACCTGTTAACTAAATCCGCTAGGCGAACTAGTGGATTTTTAATAATAATCTAATGGTGAAAACAATGCTAATAAACTTCGTTTGGAAGTTTCATCACCTTATTATTCTGTAAAATTTTTCATAATAACTTATCATGTTCGCTTTTACATCTTTTTCTAAGGAGATTGCACTTAAAGAAATGTCAAGTTTTGTCTGTCATAATCTTGCATTTGTAATAACTTAACCAGAAGCCTTTAAAACAATATAGCGAAGACGTCATTATGTATCGCTGTTAACTCATGTCCACATATGGCATTTTTAAAACACGCGCGAAGTATGACGTCTCATGTTCGGATGTCTATACATGACCATTTATGGAAATTTCGGGAGACGCGCGCATGCGTACAACGAAGTCTTGGCCTTTATAAGGTGAAAGATCGAGAAGGACTTTATCTTAGGGATCTCATTCTTGTCTTACCTGGGACAGCCGCCATGTGAAGTCCGATGTTGGGAATCGAAAGGAAAGAGCTGCACATTGCTGCCATGTTCAGGGTCCTAAAGGGCATGGAATAATCGACAACACGGACAAAGAATGAAGCTGGCAGGAAATCAAGAACTAGCTAGCAGAAGGACAGAAAGGAGCACTTTCTTGTGAACAAAAGATTCATGTAAAAGGCAGTGCTGAACGAGAATTGTAGGTATTTATATATGTGATAATTCCGAACAAGAGTGAACATCAAGTGTGTCTGTTTATGGCTACAATAATATAATGTAAATTGATATTGAATTAAGTTTACTCAAGGTATGCTTTATTGTCAGTTTGTGTGTGTATATGACTGGCAGGATATTCTACATTGTGATTTGGCTTTTAGGGGAGAAATGTAGAACAAGAATTGAAATTAACAAAAATTCATGCACGTAATGCAACTGTATATATATAATTTGATTTAATTAAATATTTTGTGAACAACACATTGAACTGATTCTGTCAATGCACTATTCTGAAATTTTCGAACCTGCATACGATAAAGTTCAGGTGACCAATAATCAAGCCACGGCTATTTAAATGTAAAGATTAATATAAGCGGAGAATACAACCAACTGCTTTGTGTTTATTTTAAAATCTTATAATCTCGCACTCAGTACTTAGTCTAACTGGCGCAGTCGTGAAACAAATTAATTTGTTAGACCATAGAACGTGACAGCATAAGATCCAATAGAAATAAGTATATGGCGGCAGTTCACCATTCTCGACAGTTCACGAACTTTAAGTAAAAAAAAAAAGACAAACCATGGTAAAAAATATGTAACAGAAATTAATAACAATTCTTCTCTTCAAGGAGTAGGTATATGCTTGTTCCGGCTTTAATGGTCTTTCCAACTTCCAGCTTTCTCTCTGTTTCCCATTAGTCTATATTTATCCATTTCTTTTGGTAGTTGATATCTGTTCATTTTTCTCGACATTCCTTGAGAATACGGAGATTTCTATCTATATATTTTGATATGAATAGAGATCAATAACCTGTGGTCCGACACACGCGTACTTCATCTGCGTCGCTATACATTTGAACGTTTTTTTTTTATTATTTTTTTAAAAAAGCGCTAAGGCCTTACTTCACCGTCCTAACTTAAATCGGAACGACTGCCTCCAACTATCTAAAATATTATAGTCTTATTCTAATCACACATAATTGAAGTTTTTGTTTTAATACAGTTGATGAATAACTGACAATACAATGTTTCCTCATTTATACCTCTGCGTTTATTTATATATAATATAACGCAGATCTTACTGTTTCAAATCAATCCTTTGTTCGGGTTCTACTTTCTATTAAATTTCTGTTTGCCACTGATCATGGCTTGGAATATGGGGGATGAAATATATGGTTTTAAATAAAAATTATTATGTATTTCCTTGTGTTTTCGTAGCACAAGTTATCTCATGAAAAACTAGGTTTTTCATGAGATAACTTCTGTTCATTAAAATCGCAAACCGCTAATGCAGAACAATGGAGACCCTTTTATAGTTTAAAGCAATCTTATTTAGTAGCCACAGATATCCTTTATGCAAATACTTGAGAAATTATTATCAGCAATGCTGCATGAATATATTCTTATGAACATAAGAAACAGAGCCCTGCCTAAACGCTGTACAAAAAAAAAAAAAAAAAAAAAAGTGGTGACACTGACCACATTGAGAAATGGTACCTAAACAACGTGCGAAATTAAAGTCCATTGATAAGAAAGAACCATGAATATCCGATAAGGGAAATAGACTGAGAGAAAAAAAAAAGGATACCAATCCGTTCACAAAAACTCCATGAAAATATTGCGAAAAGATCAGTTAAAGTAGATCCTACTCATTCTATTAGAATAATTTCGACAACATATTGTTATACAAATAACCTTCTTCTACAGAACTTATCTATTAATTACTTTTATAAATAATCTGTATATAACAATGCCTAGCCAGTAATTATTAGTCTTGCTAATCCATTACGAGTGTGTGTGGTGCAAATGCCAACACATAATTAACCGTGGAATGAAATATTTATTTGAGAAATGAATGGTATTAGAAAAATCATTCAAAATTTTCATTTGCCAATTATTATAATTAATCGTACCGTAAATAAATATTGATCATGTCTATCACTAAACTTGCAAAACTGACTTTTCTGTCTCATTAGAATTGTAATGCAACGACATGAATTCCAAAGGCAATATTAGAATGGTTGAGGAAAGCTTATTAAATCAATTAATAAATGAAATCGCTAGGGGGCGTGCAGTTCATATCAGTTACTTGAATATATTGTTATTAGATGCGTGTTTCATTGGACGATCATAATTAGCACAGTTAGTAATCATAACGTTAATCACTGAATTTTCAATAAATAGACAAACGAATGCTTTGGTAAGTATAATTAAATTTCATATTCTTGATGTATTCTTTAAATATTTTCAAATGTCAAAGTAGGATTTCTTATTTTCAGATAAAATCGTCATCAAGTTCTTTGAGAGTATTTTATGTTGCTGTAAGGATCAATACAATGTTTAAGCTAAGAAAAGTAAGAATGGCAACTTCTGAAAAAAATGAAAGAAAGAAAGCTTTCAAATGTTAGTGTAATGAATTGAGCACTCTATTCAAAGACATAACAGGATGTGTATTTCGGAACATAATAAGTGCTAGCTCTTTCTTTTACAAGTAACAATTGCACTTATACAAGTCCATCCACATGGAAGAGAATGTCTTGACGAATGTTTTTAGAATTCTTAGTATTTTTTCTATTTTTTTTTATTTTGATGTTGTCAACACTTTTACAGATAACTACTCAAAAGCATCTGAGAAGGTACTGTAGATCTATCCGAGTAAATTGGAACAAAATGTGTCTAGGAAATGACTTTGTGATTTCTAAAATTCTCAGGAGAAATAAAGATCCGACATGTTTTGGATGAGTATCAAGTTATCGTGAACGCGATACTTTTAAGACTGGTTGCTTGTACTGGCGCTTTTAGATAAAACAGTGGAGTCCATTACCAGAGTAAACAGCTTCTCCTCTGTTTGGGCATTTACGGATGACCTATTTGTTTTTGAATTATTTACGGGTAAATAAATCCAAATCTGCAATATACGATCAAATATAAAGCACAAGCTAAAATAGTTACAAATCGTTATTGCTAAAATAATCCTCTTTGCGAATTTATACATGAATAACTTTCCCTTACAACGCCGATCTCTTTCTTTAATATCGCATTCAGCATTGTTTTTGATTTCGTGTGGATTACTTAAGAATTCTCAAATCGTCGTTCTCTGATTTGCAGTTCTATCTTAAAAAATAAGATTTTTTAAGTCTGAGGAAGTCAGGTAGTGTTGGAGGACGAAACTTTGCGGGACTGCCTCCATTCTCTTCTTGGTCGAAAGTTGTTGCATAAACAAATGCTGTAACTGCAATGCATCGTGGTGAAACAATCATCTCGGTCAATTTTAGCAAACAACTTCCTTTTAAGGCTTAAGGGTCTCTTGCCTGGCTGGTTGATGTGCCACTTATATTTGTAAAAGTCGTTAAGTGACAGAGGGCTTTTGCTGAGCGTGAAATCGCCTATTTATTGGAGACTTGAATTGACTTGAAAATATTTCCTGTTTGGTCTCTAGATCAGAGCTCCCAAATTATTTAACCTTCTTAGCCCAAGCACGATATGATCACCAAATATATAAAAAAATTATAGTTAATATTTCACAAGAACTGCCTTCTTTTGAAGAACTTTTTTACAACTGGGTGATGACATTTTGCATTACAAAAAGTCTCTTCAAAAGATTTTAGGATATGGAGGAGACTGTTCCAAAGCACAGAAATAAATGGAATGGATCGGGACATTGAGTGGATGATGAGCAGTAGCTGCTCATTTGCTTATGGTTTTATTATTTTTAGTCGATGCTGATGTGTTTATCCGATGATATATCTAAGTTTCTACATAAATATCTGCTTAATATATATATATATACATTGTTATATTATATTATAATATAATATATAAGCAAGAATTGTATTGTCCATTTTTTCATAAAAAGTATAATACTTACAAAAAATACTAAATATTATTTTACATTTTCTTATCTCTTTCTACTTCGTTTCAAAGCCGAGCTTTCTCCGCGTTTGCAGAAACTAAAGTCAAGATGCATTATAAGCAATCCCCGTCATCCCCGTTCGATAACGAGTGCAACAGTTCGCACGAAAAGGGAATACGTGAGAGACCTGAGCCAACGTCGACGAAGCATGGAGAAGCGAAAGAGAGACAGAGAGAGAGAGAGAGAGAGAGAGAGAGAGAGAGAGGATGGCAAACGAGTGCTGACCTAATCCTAATGAAGCTTTATCTATGAAGGTGGCTGTTCAGAAATAAAACTTTGCAGCTTCAAAGGGTACAGTTCACTTGCGAGTTGGCTGCTGTACCAGGTTTCAGTGAACCATATAAACAATCTATTAGACTATGTGTATCACGACTCTACTCGGGATGGTTCGTTGCCTTTTAGTTCGCGCTAGAACTGTGTTGCTGACGCAGCCGACAACTGTGGATCTATCGTAGTTCATCGTCACTTCGTGAATATCGTTATCGACGTTCTACGAATCATCGTGCTAACGCGACACATTTGAAATGACGCGAGGGACGTGAAAGGAATATCCAAATATTCAGAGAAGATATACGAATTCGTTGAGTAATCAAAATAAAGAACGAATATTCTTTGTTTTCATCCATCATTAGAAAACTGGATTTAAAAAAAAAAAAAAAAAAACAGAGTCAACACTCTCTCTCTCTCTCTCTCCCTCCCCTACTTTAATATTAGTCTAGATAAGGACAATAATGTAGTCGGAGAGAAGACTTATAGATTCGAATCTTCTCTGAGATACGAAGAAGGTTTATAAATACTTTTTCCCATTTTCAGCAGACGGCGATTGAGCTGGTTTCGGGTAAAAAGGGTTTCTTTCCTGGAAAATACGTTTTATTTTATTTTTTCCCGTAAAACAGACCTTTGTAGGCCAACATACACATGAACAGATTGGAAAGTATACCGAAAGATAGATTTCACCACACTATCAGAGCCAAATTACTCAGTTTTTCCACATCTTTTACTAACATACAAGACAGGATGACGAAGGATATTGAAACCTACTTAGTAGAATAGGAAGAAAGGCTGGGCTGTTCGGTTGAAAACACCTGTATCCAGATCCAGTATAAGTAGCCAGTAATCTTTATAAGAATTTTCTATTGCATGCTTATAAATTCTTAGGATAGTCTGTAGTTCTATAGTAAATTCCAGTTTTTTTTTCTTTATTCATGCGATTGGTTATGTACAATCCTAGCTAACTAATGAGAGAAGAATAAGCGAATTACTTAGTAGTCAAATGTGTAAAGAAAAAAGAATGGGAGGATGATGATAAGGAAGATAATAAGCATATTGTAAAAATAAAGAAAATAGATATTGTAAAGTGTTTAAGAATGGTTATAATAAAGTTAATATAAATAATAAATACTAACATAATGTTTGGTTATAATTTCAGAAAAAAATTTTAATGAGCATCTCAAACTGTCATGGGTTTCTAAATAACCTTTGACGCACATCTAACTGAATGCATTTATTTTCGTTTGCATAAAAGAAAAATATATTAAAATCTAGAAATTTTTCGTTTAATAACCTTGATTTAAACGTTTACAGTTTGTTATATGGAGTGAAGAGGAGGAGAAAACTTTACGTGCAACACAAACTTGTAAGGTAAAGTTTCGTCAAGAGAATAGTCCTCTGCGCACTACATTGCAGCCCCTTATTATAGTCTTATTATAACTATTGCAAGGGCAGCTTTCAAATTACTGCCTCGAGACTAACAACATAAATCAGTGAACTAATGAACACCTTCAAGTGTTGCAAATTGCCTACAAATGCTGACACTGCATAATGACTTTCAATCCGTGCCGATGAATAGCTGATTGCTGTGCGTATATTTCTCTAATCAAGCCAATGATATTATGGAAAATTAATTATATTTTATGCTTTATAAAGAAAACTTTTTATATAAAGTTTTAATTAATTAAATTTATAATTTCTTGCTACACCTATTTTAGTCTTGAAAGTACTTCATATTTAATTTATACATTAGATTTTTTTATACAATTCAAGATATTTTAATCCGATTGCATATTTCTTTGGGAAAAGAAATATAAAACTGTTCAACTTTTATTCATGTGTGAATTTACGATAATTTCATCTTAAATATATTAATTAGATGCTTATCTTTTATTAAAATATTAAAATGTGAACAATTTAAGCAGTCCTTGGCAGAACAAATAGTGTATTTCTTCTCTTACCGACGAGCTGTGAGTTTGAACCTCGCCGTGAGAATGATGTGCATTCTTTCAGAAATAGATGATTTTATTGTCCAATATCAGACCATGAAGTCGAAAAATTCAATGTTTGGTCTCAGGAATAAGGTTTCCAAAATACTGAACCATTATATTAATAAACCATCTATAATACATTATAGATTTTTGACTATATTATAGACTTACATTTCTGATTAACGGTTGTTTTCCGTTAATCAAAAAAATAACTATATTTTAGTAATTACGATAAATTATTCACAGATCCAATTAATAGATTTTTAATTTATGCTTATGCATATATGTTGCAGAAAAATAAGACTCGTGATAATGTTAATTTTGAATTATGTCAACAGAAATATTTTACAGGACAATCAGTGATATAATTTGCATTTCTAGTGAAGGGTAGATGGAACGTATTTAATTTTTAAATAGAATATTACCCATTTCCTTTAACGGGTGATGTTCTATTTAAAAATTAAATACGTTCCATCTACCCTTTTATCCTTTTACCCGCTCATTGCACAATAGTACCGTGTGTAGGTTAAGGAGTGCCTACACACGGTACTAGTGTGCAATGAGCGGGTGAAAGGATAAATTACCCAGAAATTTGGTCTAGAGATTTTTAAATTTCCATTTGTTTCTTTATCCTGCATAAAGTCTGTAGAGTTTGTTCAGCGCTTCACTGTAGTCATCTGCAAATCAGTTATCCGGTCATTAATATGATATTTATCAGTTCCCTATTGCACTAAATAAAATTGCGCCAGTTCGCCATTCGAATCACTGTTTATTATTGAAAACTTCCTTTCGTCATTAATCACTTTATTATTTTCATTAATCTTTCAGTAAGATATTTTTCCTGATTTTTATCTAGTAATTATAAACTATTTCGCATACCAATACATTTCTGATGGTCCATTAATTTTATCCACACAACATTTATCCAAGCGATTTAACTCATTGAAGATTATTAATAACAACA
This sequence comes from Typopeltis vanoorti, assembly GCF_054136105.1. Lineage (NCBI taxonomy): Eukaryota > Metazoa > Arthropoda > Arachnida > Uropygi > Thelyphonidae > Typopeltis > Typopeltis vanoorti. The sequence goes on along the minus strand of NC_143556.1, from coordinate 82,459,267 downwards.
CGTAGTTGCTTAAACAAACCGTTTAGATAGTTCCATAAAATCAAAATGTTAACAACCATTTTTGCTATTTCTCACATGCATTCAAAGAATGAATGATTTGTTCACCTACAAGCTTTAGCTTTCCGTTTTACTTGTGTTAACATTGCAATGTCTGTTAACGTAAACAGTTTTCATCAAGTGGAGTTCATTGTGATCAAATGGATTCTTAATTACCTAGCTGATTATGTTGTCTTCACTAATTATAATTTTCATTCATATCGCAAGCGGTGATAAATATACTGTGCTACAGATGCATTATAATGGAAGATAACTTAGGGTATGGACTCGTCCAGTACACTAACGCTTCTAGATTAAGGCAGACCTCACTTCCTTAGCTTAATCTAGTGTGCTTGTAAACATCTTAATCACCAACAGTCGTCACACCTACGGATTTCCTCTTGAGCACTTTGAGGAGGGGCTTGAAGCGGGTTTCTGGTAATTATCTCCATTAGGTTTATGTCGCTGGTAAAGATAAGAAAGTAAAAATCTAAGATGCTAAATTTCGATTGCTAAATCTGACTTTCTTGTGAGTGTTTTTTGCTGGGCTATTTAATTTCTTAATGTGCACTTTGCTTTTAAATCCTTTTCTTTACATTATATTAAGTAAATAAGTTCCTAAAATAGCATCCGTCGTATTCCTAGTGCCACATCTAATGTTTCTCACAACGAAATGTCTTTCCTTTGCTGATAAATCAAGGAGATAAATGAACTTACTAAAAATAAGATAAAAACAGGCTGTCGTTGTTAGAATAAGTGTTCACAACCTGCATTTCCTGACGGTTTCTTGTAACAAAAGGAAGAAAATGCCATTTGTGCATCTTTACTCCGTAACTAATTGAAGTTCGGCGTACAGACAGGAGGTAACGATGTCATAAATATATAATGCGATCAAAATCACTGGCGTGTTACCAGAAAATGGTGTTAGAATGCACCTTGGAACCAATACCTGTCAACGTAAAAAAATTTGATTTATTACAATTTTTTGGGGTGCTTAAAGGATCATTAGTTTAATGTTAATAGCATCTAAAGAGAATAGTGAGGTAACTCTTTTTCTAGACCAGAATTTAAAATTTATGATTGAAAATATTCGTACAAAGAGAATAAATGAAACTTGTTTCACCATCTTTGCTGTTTTCAATGATTTACCAAGGTTTTTTTTTTGTATGACACAGTAATGCTGATAAGGACCATTGCTTGCATTATTTGTTTCAATTTAAATGAATGTCATTTGTGATTTATGTTCATCCTGCGACTAAGAGTCTGAAATCTTGTCTTCCACATTTTGTGCTCTCGAATCAGAAATATTAGATTTACATACGCTCGTTTTTTTTTTTCCTAAGCAGATTTACGAAGAATATATTCCATATAAAAGCGTCTAATATCTGTGTAGTGTATAAAGGAAAAATGTTCCTATCTGTCTGCGGATATTTTTAAAGCGATGTGTTTAGATTTAATTCGTTTCTGAACGGTCAAACATTGAAAACAAAATTTGGTACGAAATTAACAGTGCTAATGAAATGTTCTAATGTGATTTAAAACGTATTCGGAACATGAAGTACTAAAATCGCCCTTGGCTGTGAGGAATTAGCTTCTTTACTTTGAAAATATTTTTGTACAGAATAAGAAATCTTCCTTTTAACCTTTCACTGGATGGTGAATTCGCCTTTCATAATGTTGACAATTGATTACTGCACGTTAAAATAACATCTGAATGTGTCATATGGTAATTTTATTCTAATATTTAACGGAATCGTGTTTTCACAGTGCAGTAAAACCCTAACAAAGGTGGAATTTGCTTTTAACATATGTTTTATATACAACGCTGGTTTGCTTTATTTACATCGACAGATTTTATGAAAAGGAAACATTTTCATTTCTTACCTAAAACTGAATGTACAATTCCATTTGTGTGTTGAACAGATTAAGTATAGTTTTCATAATCCTAATTATTTCAAGATTAGAAATACTACCACCGTATATTGTTATATTTTTTAATAACTGCATTCTATGGCTGATTTTTGTTTTTTGCTTTAGGGAGAATCAAAATCTTAAGGAATAGAAAATCTTATGGGTCTATATGTGACTGGTCAACTAACTTGAGTTGTACTAAATATTCTTTTCGTCCTAGACGAAACTCAAACTCAGGGGTTCCAGACGAAATGTGTCGTAAATAATTACAAAGTTTAAAGGCGTTGTTGAAGGCAAAAATACACGCATAGTAATGTTTATATTTTTGCGTTCAGTACGTGAATTAAATAGATATATGTTTCTTTTCTATCTTCTTTCTTTCTTTTCACTGCAGTGTGGAAAAGTCACTTTCATTGGTGAAAAGAATACTAAAACTTTCACTTTAACGTCGGTATTATTAATTTCGAGATTCTGCCCTTTAGTTCAGGCGTCATGAATAGCCATAAAGAAATGTGTTATTATTTTATTGAAATTATTTATATGAGAAGATATTACTATAACTGGATGTTACATTATCATATTTTAATTGTATTTTTGCTTCATATTTTTCCTGTTACTTTATTCCTTTTATTTCCGCATTTATATTCGTTTATAGCTTAGCTTGAGCATGAGAGAATTTAATAATTTATTTACTTTAGTAATATTTATTTAACTTATATCATTTATCTTATCTAATCTGAATATGTTAGTCTTAATAGCTCAAGAAAGCCAAGTAACTTGAATTAATAGAAACCTAATAGACCTGACGGTTTACCTTATCTCTGCTATGAATGAAGGTGAGTTAGCCACAACTTAGATGTGATTCCAACCTATATCTTTCTAACTATTTCTGAACAAATAGCATCGTTACTGACTGAGTTACGGAGACTTCTGATCTACATGTTCACATTCCAGTGCTATGCCAATGTAGTTAATCATGCAAATATCTTAGACTATAAATTTCCTGGGATAACAGTATAACTGATGTTAGAGGATTAAACATAGAGAAGATGCTTTGCATTTTCTGTTGAATATTTTCAGTGCTTTATTTTTGTTGTTATTGTTGGTAAAACATACGAAATTAAGGAGTAGAATATGTCATTTCAAAGACGTGCGTGTGTTCTCTTGCCGGTTTTACTGTATATGATTCATAGGATCCATTTTTGTAGATGATGTTGAATCTTTAAACAATATATTGATCCTTTTTTTTTGGATTTTGTATGTTTGTAAAACAAAGGATGTTGATCCTATGTTTTACAAACAATGAGCGATTGTGAGAAATTCTTACTCTTAACATTAATATCTACAGAGGAATTTTTCTGCTGTAGTACAATTCATGCAAAAACTGCTGTATCGCTCCTTGATTCTATGCATGGACTTGTATCTTGTTATCCTACCATGTTGCAAATGATGCCGTCTGGTGATTTCTTAAGTACAAAATAACAATAATAAAAAATGAGTGTTTCACGATATTTTTGTTAACTTTTTTACATACATATAATCCAGAAGTTAGGGTACATTGATCGAATTCTTTAGATTAAATTAATTCGTTATAAATTTTAATATTATTAATATAATATATCTGCACATAATATGTTTAATTGTTCTTTACAGATTTATATTTTACTTACACAGATAACGGAAAATTTTACGAAAATTATCGCGTAAAAAGCACACCATAATAATACTTAAATACTACAGATATAATAACAAACCCTGAGAAGGGTTTGTTATTATGGAGGACGAATCAATCGACCGTGAGATGCGGTCGATTGGTTCATTAATGCCCTTGGGGGTGATGGATAGCAACGCAAAGCTGTACCAATGAAGTTTAACTGAGGTTCGGCTGTTGCTCTTACCCACTTGGGCGATGAGTTTTTGATTTCGCTCTCTTAAGGTTTTTGCCTTAAGGGAGCACTTTGAGTCTCCGGGGAGAGTGTTCTCCGGCACGGCCCGCTGAGGGGCTTTGTCGGTGAATTATTTTCCTCGGAATTTGAGCGGTTCTGCTCGGTAATCGAGTTTCACTGAGTAGAACCAACGCTGAGATTTGGACGGTCTTTCGCCCACGAATGAGTGGCCTAGAGATCGTCCATATTTTTGAGATAGAACCTTTACTTACATAGTCGATTGGTTCATTAATGCCCTTGGGGGTGATGGATAGCAACGCAAAGCTGTACCAATGAAGTTTAACTGAGGTTCGGCTGTTGCTCTTACCCACTTGGGCGATGAGTTTTTGAGTTCGCTCTCTTAAGGTTTTTGCCTTAAGGGAGCACTTTGAGTCTCCGGGGAAGGTGTTCTCCGGCACGGCCCGCTGAGGGGCTTTGTCGGTGAATTATTTTCCTCGGAATTTGAGCGGTTCTGCTCGGTAATCGAGTTTCACTGAGTAGAACCAACGCTGAGATTTGGACGGTCTTTCGCCCACGAATGAGTGGCCTAGAGATCGTCCGATATTTTTGAGATATCACCTTTACTTACACATTCGGTGATTGATTCATTAATGCCCATGGGGGTGATGGATAGCAACGCAAAGCTGTACCAATGAAGTTTAACTGAGGTTCGGCTGTTGCTCTTACCCACTTGGGCGATGAGTTTTTGAGTTCGCTCTCTTAAGGTTTTTGCCTTAAGGGAGCACTTTGAGTCTCCGGGGAAGGTGTTCTCCGGCACGGCCCGCTGAGGGGCTTTGTCGGTGAATTATTTTCCTCGGAATTTGAGCGGTTCTGCTCGGTAATCGAGTTTCACTGAGTAGAACCAACGCTGAGATTTGGACGGTCTTTCGCCCACGAATGAGTGGCCTAGAGATCGTCCGATATTTTTGAGATATCACCTTTACTTACACATTCGGTGATTGATTCATTAATGCCCATGGGGGTGATGGATAGCAACACAAAGCTGTACCAATGAAGTTTAACTGAGGTTCGGCTGTTGCTCTTACCCACTTGGGCGATGAGTTTTTGAGTTCGCTCTCTTAAGGTTTTTGCCTTAAGGGAGCACTTTGAGTCTCCGGGGAAGGTGTTCTCCGGCACGGCCCGCTGAGGGGCTTTGTCGGTGAATTATTTTCCTCGGAATTTGAGCGGTTCTGCTCGGTAATCGAGTTTCACTGAGTAGAACCAACGCTGAGATTTGGACGGTCTTTCGCCCACGAATGAGTGGCCTAGAGATCGTCCGATATTTTTGAGATATCACCTTTACTTACACATTCGGTGATTGATTCATTAATGCCCATGGGGGTGATGGATAGCAACGCAAAGCTGTACCAATGAAGTTTAACTGAGGTTCGGCTGTTGCTGTTACCCCCTTGGGCGATGAGTTTTTGAGTTCGCTCTCTTAAGGTTTTTGCCTTAAGGGAGCACTTTGAGTCTCCGGGGAAGGTGTTCTCCGGCACGGCCCGCTGAGGGGCTTTGTCGGTGAATTATTTTCCTCGGAATTTGAGCGGTTCTGCTCAGTGGTCGGGGAGCCCGTCACTGAGTGGAACCAACGCTGAGATTAGGACGGTCTTTCGCCCACTATGGAGTGGCCTAGAGATCGTCCGTATTTTTGAGATTTCACCTTTACTTACATAGTCGGTGATTGATTTTATTATATGAGATGCCCATATAGGGTAACGGATGGCAATGCTGAACCAATGAAGTTTAACTGAGGTTCGGCTGTTGCTGTTATCCTGGGTAAATGAGTTCGCTCTCTTAGGTTTTGACCTAAGGGAGCACTTTGAGTTACCGGGGAAAGTGTTCTCCGTCGCGGCCCGCTGAGGGGTTCGTGCCGGTGAATTATTTTCTTCGGAATGAGCGGTTCTGCTCGGTACTCGAGGTTCACTGAGTAGAACCAACGCTGAGATTTGGACGGTCTTTCGCCCACGAATGAGTGGCCTAGAGATCGTCCGATATTTTTGAGATATCACCTTTACTTACACATTACGGTCGATTGGTTCATTAATGCCCTTGGGGGTGATGGATAGCAACGCAAGGCTGTACCAATGAAGTTTAACTGAGGTTCGGCTGTTGCTGCTACCTCCTTGGGCGATGAGTTTTTGAGTTCGCTCTCTTAAGGTTTTTGCCTTAAGGGAGCAATTTGAGTCTGCGGGGAGTGTTCTCCGGCACGGCCCGCTGAGGGGCTTTGTCGGTGAATTATTTTCCTCGGAATTTGAGCGGTTCTGCTCAGTGGTCGGGGAGCCCGTCACTGAGTGGAACCAACGCTGAGATTAGGACGGTCTTTCGCCCACTATGGAGTGGCCTAGAGATCGTCCGTATTTTTGAGATTTCACCTTTACTTACATAGTCGGTGATTGATTCATTAATGCCCTTGGGGGTGATGGATAGCAATGCAAAGCTGTACCAATGAAGTTTAACTGAGGTTCGGCTGTTGCTGTTACCCCCTTGGGCGATGAGTTTTTGAGTTCGCTCTCTTAAGGTTTTTGCCTTAAGGGAGCACTTTGAGTCTCCGGGGAAGGTGTTCTCCGGCACGGCCCGCTGAGGGGCTGTGTCGGTGAATTATTTTCCTCGGAATTTGAGCGGTTCTGCTCAGTGGTCGGGGAGCCCGTCACTGAGTGGAACCAATGCTGAGATTAGGACGGTCTTTCGCCCACTATGGAGTGGCCTAGAGATCGTCCGTATTTTTGAGATTTCACCTTTACTTACATAGTCGGTGATTGATTCATTCAATCCAATAGCGTTGGAGGGTAATGGATGGCAATGCTGTAGCCAATGAAGTTCTAACTGAGGCTCAGCTATTGCTGTTACCCTCCTGCCATGATCAGAGCCTTAATAATAGCTCAATAACACCTTATCCCTACACTGTCCTCTACAGATAACGGGGAAGATGAAAAGCATTCTTGCTTCGCCCCTTTAAGCCAGTCCTTATAAAGACTTTAAGGTTTGTTATTATATCTGTAGTATTTAAGTATTATTTATATTTATTTTGATATTATGATAATGATTGAAATCAATCGACCGTGAGATGCGGTGATTGATTTTATATGAGATGCCCATATAGGGTAACGGATGGCAATGCTGAACCAATGAAGTTTAACTGAGGTTCGGCTGTTGCTGTTATCCTGGGTAAATGAGTTCGCTCTCTTAGGTTTTGCCCTAAGGGAGCACTTTGAGTCTCCGGGGAAAGTGTTCTCTGGCACGGCCCGCTGAGGGGTACTTGCCGGTGAATTATTTTCCTCGGAATATAAGCGGTTCTGCTCAGTGGTCGGGGAGCCCGTCACTGAGCGGCACCAACGCTGAGATTAGGACGGTCTTTCGCCCACTATGGAATGGCCTAGAGATCGTCCGTATTTTTGAGATGTCACCTTTACTTACATAGTCGGTGATTGATTCATTAATACCCTTGGAGGTAATGGATGGCAACAATGCAATGCTGTACCAATGAAGTTTAACTGAGGTTCGGCTGTTGCTGTTACCCCCTTGGGCGATGAGTTTTTGAGTTCGCTCTCTTAAGGTTTTTGCTTTAAGGGAGCACTTTGAGTCTCCGGGGTGTTCTCCGGCACGGCCCGCTGAGGGGCTTTGTCGGTGAATTATTTTCCTCGGAATATGAGCGGTTCTGCTCAGTGGTCGGGGAGCCGGTCACTGAGTGGCACCAACGCTGAGATTAGGACGGTCTTTCGCCCACTATGGAGTGGCCTAGAGATCGTCCGTATTTTTGAGATTTCACCTTTACTTACATAGTCGGTGATTGATTCATTCAATCCAATTCCCTTGGAGGATAATGGATGGCAGTGCTGTAGCCAATGAAGTTCTGAGGCTCGGCTATTGCTGTTATCCTCCTGCCATGATCAGAGCTTTAATAGCTCAATAACACCTTATCCCTACACTGCCCTCTACAGATAACGGGGAAGATGAAAAGCATTCTTGCTTCGCCCCTTTCAGCCAGTCCTTATAAGTATAAGGACTTATTTATTATATTTATTATAGGGAGGTGAGACTTATGAGTCCTTTTTAGGACTTCGAGGGTAGCGGATAGCAATACTGTAGCCATTGAAGCTTTAATTGAGGCTCGGCTATTGCCGTTACCCAGCCATGACTAGAGCTTTTAGCTCATAGCACCCCATCCATACAGATTTTCTTCATTCAGATGACGGGATAAAGAGTCAAGGACTCAGTCCATCGCCCAGTTCTTATTAGATTATTTATTTATATACATAACATATGGCAATGCTGGAGCCAATGAAGTTTTAACTGAGGCTCGGCTATTGCCGTTACCCTCCAGCCATGGTCAGAGCTTTAATAGATCATTATCCAACACCTTATCCCTACACTGTCCTCTACAGATAACGGGGAAAATGAAGAGCATTCTTGCTTCGCCACTTTAAGCCAGTCCTTATATAAGGATAAGGATTATTTACGATTGAATCATTCAGAAAATCTGTAGTTTATAACTCGCCATTTTAAGGTAGTCGTTTCTGGATTGAATTGGAGTACGTAGTTATACAGCATCGTGATTTTTGGATTTCTGTATGATATGTGATATATAGAGGTAAGCGTTCTTCAATTTTTGAAATATCAAAGTAAGACTTTGATTTGATATTCTACAAAATTTCTGCTGGCAGGGCATTAGACCAGCGGGATTTTTAATAGCGCTCATACGCAGATAAATCGATATGAGCGTGCCTGATCTAAATGTAATCACTGATTTGCTCGATAAAGAGTAAATCAGTGATTATATTTTATGCTTAAGAACATAATGTGTACCTTTGGGAGTTTATTAACAAACATACCGGCTCTTATGCTTGTTAATAAACTCCAAAATTAGTTCAAGCTGACATGGCCTACTAGTATGATCGACCCCGACATCATTTTTGAGTCACTCGACAAAGGGCTAGCATTCACTTTTATTAAAAAGCTTTTCAAGAAATTTGAACAGGATTAGCCCCGGTGCTTAAATCTATATTCTTCACCCGAAGTCGACGTTGAGGAAAATGAAGACTCTCCTCAAATGGAGGAAAAACTCAATTTAGTTGTCTCTACCTCTAATCCTTCTGATCAAGGTGAGATCCACGCTCGTAAGAAGCGAAAAACTCTCGCTGCTGAGCCAACAAATGATGTTGGTATGGATGAGGAAGCTCCCATATCAGATACCTCTGCCTCCCCAATGAAAAGGTGCCACCGATTTTCCTAAGGGAAAGCAGAGATGGACAACACTAAGAATCATCATGGCTAACTTAGAAATAAGTTATAGATCTGCTAAAAATGTAGACGAGAGCATAAAAATTCAGCCCACCACGGTGGCTGATTATAGAAATCTTACAAAGGAGCTGGACGCAAGAGGAACACAATATCACACATTTTCACTTGCCTCCGAAAAAAAATCTGAACGTGATCCTACGAGGAGTCTCCGAGGATATTGACACGGATGAAATAGTTACTGACCTCAACTTACAGGATCTACCTCCCATAAAGGTCACTAGAATGTTTAGATCAAATAGGATACCTATGCCTCTGGTCTTAGTAGAAATTCATAATATTTACAAAGACATATACAATCTAAAATCAATCTGTGGACTCAAAATCAGTCTAGAACCATTGAGAAAGAAAGCATCTTCTAGGCAGTGCCACAGATGCCAAAAATTTTTCCATGCCTAGAAGCTATGCAAAGCTCAGTTCAGATGCTAAAATGTGGCGAGAATCACCCCACAAATACCTGCGCCAAGCCAAAATCCACCCCGGCTAAGTGTGCTAATTGTGGGGTCCTCACCCTGCAAATTATAGAGGGTGTATACATCACCCCAAAAACAGATGGAACGATCCAAATAATCAATCTACCTCTTCATCTAGTGGGAGAGTTCCTGAAGCTCAGGCTCCTCAGTCCTTCAAGAGTGAGAACATCAGAATAGGTGCTCGCCCATCATTAACTGAGCCCCTTAAGGAAATGAATCTTCAACATCAAGCGAGAACATATGCTGATGTGGCCCGCTCCAAACAGATAGTACAAACACAGAACCTGACTAATCCACATTCAAATATATCAGCTATTATCACCTATTCTCTTGCAAACATGCCGTAGGATTTCAGCAACTCAAATCCATCACTAATTGTTACAAAAAAGATTCTTACAGCAAACCCAATCCATATTATCTGCACTCTCTGATGCATAGGAAACAAATCGCCCCATATTCGCTTAGGATTATCGCTTGGAATGCTAATGGTATCAAAAATAAACTGATAGAAATCCAGAAATTCAATAATAGAATGATACCCTGCTGATACCCTAAAAATCATAGGGTGTCAGATTTACAGAAACGACAGACTTGGATATAGAGATGGAGGTACAGCCACCCTTATCAAAAACTATATCAACCATCATTCAATAACCAACCCTACAACCACCAACCTCAAAATCACAGGAAATAATGTCCTCACAAACTCAATTGGAAACCTTAAAATTTTTTCTGCTTACAACCCTCCATATTAAAGACATTATTGACCTCAGATCTGGATGCTATCCTTGGAGTAAAAGGACTGGTCGTCATCGCTGGAGACTTCAATGCAAAACATCCTGCTTGGAACAGTAAATCTACCAATAACAATAATCGCATCCTTTCCAGCTACACAGTATCAAACTCTGCTGTTGTGGCTGGACCTACCGAATTAACTCATTTCAATACGTCTGGCACTGCTGACATCCTGGATATAGCTATCCTGTAAGATATTAAACTTCAGTACAGCCTTAAATCACTAAACGAGCTGTCATAGGATCACAACCCAATTCTACTACAACTGGGAGAACAAGAATAACTGTCTCCTCTCTCTCACTCATGCATATCGTGGGACAGATGGTCTAAAGCACTTAGGGATCAAATTGGACCAGTCCCTCACATATGCACACCAGAAGATGTGGAATCTGCAGTGACTAGCCTCACCCAACAGATTAAGTCCGTTATAACGGTTGCAACCTTCCACAAACCTGTTCCCAAGCTTGGTAGTTTGCCTGAGGATATTAGGGACCTGATCAGAGAGGAAAACAGAGCTAGGAAGAGATTTCGTAACACTCGCGCTCCTCAGGACAAAACAATGCTTAATAGATTGAATAGAGTAGTAAGAGATGCACTTAAAACTCATAGAAACCAAGTTTGGGATAAAAAATTAGCCTCTATCTCACCTATTGATCACTCTATCTGGGGGTACTGAGAAACATCAAAAATAAAAACAGATCCCTTCCCCCCATAATCTCAAACCAGGGCCTAATTCACACAGATGCAGATAAGGCAGAAGCCATACTAAAGAATCTAGAGAGCAGTGCAAACTTCTTATAACAACTTAGATTTCAATCACGTGTACAAAATCCACAGATAGGTCAGGCCTTGTCAGGACAAAATTACACGGGACAAAATTACTCAGCCGAAATTACACGAGGACGAAATTACACAGGGAAGAAATTACACAAGGATGAAATTGCATATAGATAAAAATACACTAAGAAAAAATTACACAAATGTTCCGTTAATTTTGTAATACTTTATAAGACCTACCTGTTGACTTTAATTCGATTAAAATATTATTAGTATTTTGTTGTCAAATTCAATACATAAACTTTCTTAATATTGCAAAAATTACTTTTATTTTAAAAAATAATAAAAAAAACACTAAGTCATATAAGCTATACAACGTAAAAGTTCCAATCGTCTATTAGAGTCATAATTTTGTACAATATTTGAAATACGTTGTTTTAACGAAATGTACATACGACGTCCTGGATTTCGTTGCCAGTTAAATGCTGCAAATAGTTTGTATGTTGTAAATATAATTCTTTAACAATGTTATCCAAAAATTTCCAAACAGTTGGATGGGAACACTGAAAGAGAGACTGAAGTCCATAATGCCATCCTTCGATACAATTTCTAGTTCTAGCTATGCAGTTCGCTGCAGAGTGTCTATGGTTCCAAGTAGAAATATTGAATAGAGGTTGTCTATAAGTGCCGTTCCTGAGCTGTCGACCTCGAATATATGAATGTTCGAAGTAAAGGAGAACTTGCTCGATTTGTTCATTATATTCCTCTAAATTTTAGTCCACATTCATTTACTTTGGGTATAATAGATTGTGATAAGTGGAAAAAGCAGCCACCAATTTCGATGTTTTCAAACACGGCACGGAAAGCATTCATTGCTGCTGTTTCAAAATCGGTCAAAATGTTTCATGGTCGAGCTTGAGGAATTTTCTCCAGTAACATGTTCAGCATCTTCACGTATATTTCTTCCTTTTTGCCTGGTAGAAGAGCCAGTAGACAAGGAAAAGCGACGCCTGAATCATATTGGACATGGATACTGTATAACTGATAATATATTTCTGAACCCACTTTAAATGTACCATCTGGTAGCCAAAAATTTAACTACAAGTTGATCTAGAAGAATCTTGTGACCAATTAGTATTATACGTCCTGCATCTTCTGACCTGGAATCATGAATAATCCATTTAGAGTATTTCTCTGGTATTTCAAAGTTTTTGTTATCTGGATTTGATGGAACGTTTCCGATTGTTTTAGCTTTGGATCTATTTAATCGCCTCGTCATGGAGCTCTTCTTCGGTAGGCACATTTTTAATCCGTCTGATACAGTCACTAAATTGTTAGCTATAATTGCACGAGCCGTTGCGCCTGGATTTGACATTTTTCTTTTCATTTGATTTGCAAGTTGATGAGCTTCAGATTCAAAAGTCCTATTAACATGACAGTGTTCTGAAGACTCACGGATAATCTTGTTGTCTCTGGTATGGAGCAGCGATCAACAATGTAAAGTTCTAAACTTTGCACAACGCCAATGAATAGTTCCAATAGCAGTTTCACGGTGACGAACAAACTCGAATCCTTTGTAAATTCTAATTTGACCACCTTTATTACTAACGCCGTACTCAAAATCAGCCATGGGTAAATTAAAAATTAATTTTAAAAAAATTAATCACGAAATTTATTAACTCGCACGTTATACACTAGTTGTATTACGAGTCATTAAACTAGAACTGAAGAATGTAAGACAAATATTTACTTATATACCGTCACCCAAACAATTCTTAGAAATTCTTGAGCAGTTCATGGTGATTAACAATTGTCGATTAGTGATTTACCTTTTGATGGTTATAAATTTTGTACAATTTTTGGTAAATTTTATTTTATGTGTAATTTCTTACTTGTGTATTTTTTCCTTTTAATTTTTTCGTAGTGTAATTTTCGTAATTTCGAAATTGCTTGTGTAAATATTTTCCTATTTTTCCTTTTAATTTTTTTCGTAATTTCGAAATTACGAAATTACGAAATAAAATTACATTTAATTTCTTATATGTGTAATTTTTTGTTTTTTGAAATTACGAAATTACGAAATAATTTTTTGTTTAATTTCTTATATGTGTAATTTTGTCCTAGTGTAATTTTGGCTGTATAATTTTATCATGTAACCAGGTCAGGCATGCATTAAATCTCCCAGATACTAGTGCTGACCATGTTGCACCCGCATCACCTGTTGAATTATATGATATTATTAAAAAACCTAAGAAAAATAAAGCTCCTGGACCATATGGCATCTCAAACAGGGTGATCAAGCTGCTGCCTCGAAAAGCTGTAGTGCACTTGACCAGTATAATAAATGCAATCTTAAGATTTCACTATTTTCCTTCTACCTGGAAACTGGCTGATGTAATTCCTATACATAAGCCAGGCAAAGACTCACACCTACTGCAAAATTATCGTCCAATCAGTTTCATCTCCAATTTGGGTAAGGTTGTTGCGGAGAAGATCATCCTCTCACGACTCCAAACCTCAGTAAATGACCAAAACATCCTCCTTAAAGAACAATTTGGTTTTCGGCCACACCATAGTACTACCCAGCAAATCCACAGAATTGTTGACTACATCACCACCAGCTACAACTAGCGCCAGTGCACAGGAGCTGTTTTCCTAGACCTATCGAAAGCATTTGACAAAATCTGGCATTTTGGACTCCTTCACAAACTTATCTCAGTCGGTACCTCACTAAAATGGTTCATTTAATCCATTCATATCTTCAGAATAGATCAATATAAGTCAAAATCAACGGTTCTATATCGTCCCGGCACCATATCGTTGCTGAGTGCCGCAAGGATCTCTACTGGCTCCATTGCTGTTTTCTGTATACATGTCAGACATCCTGCACAATCAGATGTCTTCCATTTTGGCCCTGTATGCGGACGATACATCAATACTAGCCAGATCTCTCATACCCCATTTCATTACCAGAAAGCTTCAAGAAAACCTTCTAAAGCTGGAGGGTTGGTTCTCCAAATGGAGATTGGAAGTCAACCCCCAGAAAAGCTCAGCCGCTCTTTTCTCAAAAAGGCCAATGTCTCCTGCAGGAGATGTGTTACTATTCAATACTAAAATTCGCTTGCAGACAGAAACAAATTACCTGGGTGTAATTCTCAACAAAAAGCTATCTTTCAACCAACACATCAAGTCTACGTGTACAAAGGCATCTAAAGCCATAGCTCAGATCTATCCGCTAATTAATAGAAATATCAAGCTCAGCAACAGAATCAAATTGCAGCTATACCTGATGACGGTTCATCCTATAATCACCTATGCCTCTCCAGCCTGGAGTCACACCTCTAATACTAACATTATCAAGATACAACGCGTGCAGAACAAGTGCTTGAGAATGATTCTGAACGTCCCGTGGTATGTTAGAAACTGTCAACGTTATGGATATACAAATATTCCCTATATTTTCTCTTTTCTACAATCCTTAGCATCCAAGGTTTTCCTAAAGACGTCCACACACCCCAACGATTTGGTTCAGCAACCTGCAGCATACGAGGGTTGCTGAACCAAATCCCATTCCCATGCCCATTCAGGGCGAGCAAGCTGCTCATAAATTTTACCCTCGCTGTAACCACAACAGATAGCGGGGAATATGAAAAACATCTTGCTTCACCTCTAAAGACATAAATGTCAATTGTCAATTATTTCCGATTTGTGTAACACTTAAAACTAATGTGTCTTGCTTAATTATTTGATGCACAGCATCATCTTTTGCAATGTCTAGGAGTCGGGGCAACAGAAAAGAAAAAAATTGGAATATGATTTAAAGGGTTACTAAAATCGCCTTTGGCTGTGAGGATTTCATTGAATCTCCGTTGCCGTATTTACTTTACACCAGATAAAATTAACAAGCCAATGTGTCATTTTGTAATTTTATTCTAATATTTAACGGAATCGTGTTTTCAAAAAGTTACTAAACCCGAATTATCTTTTGACATGCGTTTCATATACAACAATGGTTTGCTTTATTTACATCGGCTAGTTTTGAGAAAAGATAATATTTTCTTTCTTAATTTAAACTGAAAGTACATTTTAAGTCCAGTTAAAAAAATGGATTTTTTCAACTGGAGTGAAGTTGAAAAACTTAAATATTCTTCTCGTCCTAGCCTAGACGAAATTCCAACTCAGGTTACTAAGAGCAAAGGGTGCCATTGCTGATGACTGCGCTACAAAGATGATGATGAGACGCAGACCCATAACGTGATAATATTATTCATCTTTCCCTTTAATAAGTCAATTAATTAATTTTAATTTTTTAACTGTTTTGAGTGCGAATCAAAACCCTTGGAGTGATACAAAGAATGCCAGAACAAGTCAGTACATTAAAGAACCCATTTTGAACACGCTTAAATGGTAGATAATGTAAAGGTTTTTTACAGACCTCGTTTCTAATATATTGAAGCATTCCAATTTCTCTCATCTAATACTGAAATATTTCATAATCGTTGTGGTCTCATTGTTTTTTTTTTATCAGTACAGTGTTAGAATTATAATGAGATATATAGTTTATTTTTTTTTTCATTTGCAAAACTCGGGAGAAAGAAATTTATAACAAAATTGGATATGTCATAAAATATAATCGCATTTACGTGAATAACTTCACGTAAAATTAGGCCATAGTGGCAATCTAATGTCTCTGGTACATGTTTACAGCAGGCGGACATGTCTGTAAAATCTGCTGGGATTTCTGCATCGATCTTTAGGCCATGAATAATGTTCAGGAAGATGCATGTAGTACCGAGAAGGATGAATCTGAAACTTTAATAAAAAAAAAAAGTATGCATTTTAGATCATAGCTGTTTTGACAAAGTTTTATTGCTGGTGACGTACATAAAGTGATTAAAAAGTTAGAATAGCCGGAGAACTTCAAGATTACAAGGGATTGCAAATATACACTACCCCTTTTCTTTCTGGGCTGATGATAAAATTAATTGAAAAAGCCGTTTCTTTTAAACTGCTATTCTAGATTTTTACAAATTCCCAAGAGAATGGAGACTAGTTATTCGAAAAGACGTAAGAAAAAGTCGTTGTTTGAAGAGGCTTAAGCGCTGTCCACATACAGCTTTAACTTTCTATATGCTGCAAAATGTTTCCTGATGCGTGTGTAATTGATATTAAAAATGTGTAAAGTAAAATACAATATAGTTTCCTGGTTTTATTTCTAAGTCTCTTTTTACCATATTTGATAATGACGTCATATACGTTACAACGCGAAGCACTTAGAAATACACAGGAAAAATGGCTAAATTTATAAATAAATAACTCTAAAAATCAAGCTATTTATAAATAGTTATATATTTCAAACAGAAAACCTCACCTAACATATACAAGAATAGAATGATATAACAAAAAAGCAAAAACGATGAATAGGATAATTATATTAATATGAATCACATTCA
The DNA here is from genome assembly GCF_054136105.1 of Typopeltis vanoorti. NCBI lineage: Eukaryota > Metazoa > Arthropoda > Arachnida > Uropygi > Thelyphonidae > Typopeltis > Typopeltis vanoorti. Next base: position 82,442,602 of record NC_143556.1, on the reverse strand, counting down.
CTCCAAACCGAAGATCCCTGAATCTATTGTCTTCTTTAGTGTGAAGTTGATAATCATTCACGTATAATGAGAAGTCACAAAGAAATGTGTTATAATTTTAGACCAGGTCTAAACACGGAAGAGCTCAGTTGGTTTTCATAGAATCAATATACAACGGAAAGCAATAGGAAATGTATCGCAGCCAGCTAAAATTCGACTAAAGAGGGAGAATCTTTTGGCATTCACGATATTTTTATTACAATTAAATTAATATGCGTAAAATTTAAGATGAATTATTTATATGGAATAAGAAGAAGTTGGCAAAAACTGTAACGTAGAAGAATAGAAAGCAAAATTCGAACTAGTTTTATTTTCTAGAGTCGAATTAGTCATTAAATAGCTGCTCAAAAACTGGAGATCACAGATATGAAAATACCAATAAGAAATATTAAGAGGATGGTGAAGATCAGTGGTGGATTCATATTAAAAATTAACCTATTACGGAGAAACGTGATATCACTAGTATTCAAGAATGCCTGACTAGACCCAGTCTAAGCTGGAAATCGTTATCACGTAAACAGAATGGGAGGGATGAAAGGTTTAGCAAAACAGGTGTTTAACCTCAGAATGGCTGGAAAAAAGTCATTGGAATCCCAAGATCCAGGCGAACTGATGCGGTTGTTAGTGTCTAGACCGAAATGAAGGATTCGACAATATCGGAATCTGAACAAATTAATTTCGAGAAAATCTTCACAGAAAATTAGGTATAATATTAAACTAATCATGTTGTAATATTGTAGTATCTGCACACTTTCAACTAGTTTCGCAGGACTTGTCATCTGTTTCTTCAGTATTAGTATTACATAAGATATACTTAAAAGAGAAATATGTAGAGCAAAATCTTCGTAATTCAAAACTTATTGAAGCATTTTAGGGTATATTACTTATGATTATAGTATACTAATTTTGAAATAAAGAAAATCTTCAAGCTTACTAAAATAATAAATGCCATTTTAAGTTTAGGAGTGGCTAGGCTTCGAAGTCCCCCTTTGAAATTTCAGAGCGAGTTCTATAAAAATGTAATATGAAATAGCCTCTCACATAACTCAATAAATGACCGAATTGTCATGTGTTTTCTACATAAGTGTGAAGTTTTATGAAGACATAGCCGAACAACGGATTCTAGAGTATTGAAATGAACATGACAGTAGTTGTAGTAATTCAGCCAGACCGATACTTCAGTACGCATTTGGAAACACTCTAGTGGTCATTGGTTGGAAAAACTTCCTTCCAATCCCTACTCCTTCCTCTCCTTCCTTATGTAGGGTTTTCTCTTCTGAAAGATCCGCATTTTTCACACTATGTATAAAGTTTCCGTAGTTCAATCGGTTTCGAGAACCTCCCTTCAGTTGGAAAGATTTTGTTTTTTCGAATCAAGGTTTTTCTATCAACGATGTGTTACCAATTTCATCTCACACAAAACAGACAGGACAGCAAGAAGAAAACGCGCAAATTACAGACATTATATACTGGCCTTATATCCTCAGTTACTTCTGCCGTAAATCCAAAACACCCAATCCAATCACACTCATTATTTCGACAAAATTCGATTCTAGTCGTAAAGGCGAGGACCATTTCTTCGGAATAAACTTACAAACGTACAGTTGGATTTTCAACCCACACTGAGTTAGTATACAGAGATGCCAGGTCTAAGAACATAAATTTTTCCTAGAAGTGGTGTTGTTTTATTTATTTTTCCCCTAAACCGGAATCTTTGAAATCATTTCTGCTTCAGTTTCATCCCATCCTACTACACGTCACCAAATAGCCCGGGTAGAGTTATGCTCTAGTATTTCCAAGCGGTTTGCTAAAAATTGTTATTACAAATGATTCCATTAATTGAGGTGACTGATCAAAATTTTGTACGGATAATAAATATCAAAATTCTATAAAATTCATCTATAAAATGAATCTATAAAATTATTCTATAAAATAAATCCGACAGATGCTGCTCGTATGGATAGGTACTTGAAGCGTTAGGCTCCTAAAATGCATAACGTATAGGCGATGTTTTCAGAGAAAGCAGTGGCAGTATGCAATGGTTATAGTCCACAAGCGTAATGACGACATATCTGTTTAATATGACAAAAAGTTATTATTATTATTATTGTTAAATTAGAGATACTTTTAACCCTGGTCCACAGTTATGCTACAAAATGTAGATTAATAAATAAGTAATTACACATCTCGATAGTGATTTAAAATTTACTGCTACACACAAACCTTAAACGGCTTATACTTAATACAAGGAACAACTCTATGAAACTGCTAAATTTCAGGCTACAGCTTATTTAACACTGCGTATATGCAGATTCTACAGTACGTTGTAATTCATTGTCATCTGTTCATATTGTAGTTATAACAAGTTCACTTGTTCCAATTCTAAGTAATTACATGAATTTCAATTCTCTATATTACTGACGAAATATTTGCGATTTTAGGGATATTTTTGAAGAACCCATTTCTCTTTCTGTAAAGTCAACCGACTAATCCATTTGTTCTCAACTTCGAGAAACGGTGACTACTTAGCATGAATCAAAATGATTTATGGCAGCCTGCGCTCCTAAAGTTATGAGACTTTGTAATCCGGAAATTACTATGCTCTATATAAACATATTTGAATTACTATTCTGTACACTTCCGGTGAAACATTTGCTAACTGCGAGAAACTTTTAGAGCTATATATGGACTCTCAAAATTACTATCCATCTATTACTTCTTGCTCTTTATCCATTACGTGTTATCTAAGATACCTTAAACATGCGCAACAGTCCGTACACAGATTCTAATGTTCGCGGAATCTGCTCCAGTAAATGTAGAATGAACGTTTACTCCCGCCAAAAGCTTCCTTCCCGCCAAATTTCCGTTTCAGCGCCACTGGAAGTGGGTAAACATTTTGATTTGTCAATCATTTAGCCAACCACTAACCAGCTATCACAAACACAGGTTTCTACAAAAGACAATATATTTAGCTGCAAGTCGCTTGACTAACCTTTGCCACTAGTTGCCTTTGTATGTACTACTTCAGAAATGCATTCCTTAGGTTCATACCGAAGCGCCACATAGTGGCTGAATCTCTTATTGCATTTATTCGTTTTGCTTTGGTAGGTGAAAAATATGGATATTTAAATACATTTTAGGATGCCGATCGATTTTGTCTAATTAGATTCTTTTTAGTAAAATTTTAGCAAAAAAAAAGATTAAGTGATACAAACAAAGGTTACATGACATTAAATGAAATTATTAGAATTTCTATTAAAATATTATTATTATTAAGAGGGACCTACAGGGAGTCAGGAACGCATCAAGGGAGGCTACATGCATAATCTATCATACTTATTCTTGAATTCATTCACACTGCTTGCACACACAACATCCAGTGGCAATCCATTCCAATCAAGCGCCACCCTTATGAGAGAAAAATCTAGCCCCCACCCAACTTAGCGAGATTCATTCTCAGATTCCAAGGATGCTCTCTTGTCTTTTTCCCACCCTACATAAAATGAAAAATTTCATCAACTGAAATCCTGTATGACCCTTTCAGAAGTTTGTAAGTCTCCACTCCTCTTTCTTCTGTCTGCATTCTATAAATTGTCAATCTGTCTTCATAATCAGTATTCCACAATCACTATATCATTTTAACACTCTCCTTTGCACTCTCGCCAATATATCAAATTCCAGGAGGCCAGACCTTTCCACAATAGTCCAAGTGAATCAAGGCCTTGTAAAAAGGCAAAATGACATCTTTATGTTTAAATGTAAAAGTTGGTTTCAATATTTCAATTATCTTTTGGATTGTATTTGCAAACTTTGCTATCATGTGGTACCCGAACTTCAACTTCTTATCTGCTAACACTCCAAAATCCCTAGCCTTATCAGTTTCTTCTAGCATAATCCCATCAATATAATAAGACATTGGATATCTAATAACGCTGAAGTGCATGACTTTATATTTATTGATATTGAACTGACATGTATTTCCCCATGCCAAAAATTTCGGCCTATTTAAAATCACTCTGCAAGTTCTGCAGATCGGGATCATAACGGATTACTTTACCTATCTTTGTATCATCAGTAAATAGCTTCATGTCGCCTGTCAGTTACTTCCCAATATCATTAATGCATAGATTGAATAACAGTGGATCAAGAACAAATCCTTATGGTGCACCACTAGTTACCTTGAATCTTGCAAACTCACACTCCCGTATACTACTTTAGTCAGCACGCTAATATTTTATAAGCAAAGCCTATATTCTCCAATTTATGCAACAGTCCACACATGCTGTATTCTGTCAAACGCCTTAGCAAAATCCAAAAGTATCATGCTGTATCCATTCTCCTTGTCTAACTCACTGGTACCATTATTATAGAATGTTGCTAAAACATGACCTTCCCTTAGTAAACCCATGCTGTTCGTTGCAAAGTAGAGATTCACAGTCAACCCATTTCTGAATGCGAGCGCTAACCATTTTGTTTTCCAAATCTTCACCACTACTTCTGAGATACTGATTGGTCGATAGTTGGATTTGGCGGTCTTTGCACCACACTTGTTCAATGGGATTACCGTACATTCTTTCCACTCCAGCAGAATTTCCCTGTTCTGAGATTCAAATTTTATTGAATCTCAGAACAGGGCAGAGGAATATAGCCAGGTCAAAGGAATAGCCAGTTCATGAATACTCTTTTAGCATACGTGTTATTCATCAGCTATAATACCTCTTTTTCATACACTTGAGTGTCTCCATTCAGTAAAGAGGTAGTAGTGAACTCAGCAATGCATACACCAAGTCGGTAGCTTTTAGCAAAATGGGCACGTATTAACTGAACAACCACTTCTGCATCTACCACCTTCACATCATCCGATTTCAGAAGAGTTATTCTTTCATTTTCCTTCGTTCTTTTAATTTCAGCATATCGAGAGAATTCTTGTGCGTTGTCTTTATCTTCCAGAACCAGTTTGTTTTCATGCTCAGACTTTGCTTTCCGTACAACAGTTGTGACTGTTCTAGCCTGCTTCTTATAATTTTCATACCGGACATCATCTTTATGCACACATTCCTTCCACCTCATCCATTTCTTACGAACCTCGTACTTAATAAGATTACACATCCATTTGATTCCTACTCTATTTATTCTTCGAACTCTCTGGACACTTTCTGATATTGCGTCATTCAAGTCTTTTTAGATTGCACCTCGCACCAGATGGCTTCAATGTCACTGCCATATTTCATATGGCAGTGACTTTGAAGTAAGGCAAGGCAACAAACTGTATCCCTTTGTTTCTGAGACTTAGTATTCGTGTATAAACATAACAATCTACTTGCATGGTCTTTTTTATACTCTTGTCTGCAGTCTGCATGACACAGGTGAACAGCTTACAGATCTCTAGTTTTCATTAATATGCTCCATTAATTAGTATTAATCTCGATTTTAGTATCAGAATAAAAAAAAGAAATTATCGTACAACAATCGGATAAAGCACGTTTTGATAGATCCTCTTGTAGACTGAGAAATCAAGGAATTGTTTTAATTCCTATACTAATCATACTTTTTAACCAAAAAATCGGAAACATTCATGCTGCTGATTAGTTAATATTCTTATATGATATAATTATGAAGGTGTATTTATATTTTGGAAACCAAACATTTGCAATTTCTTAACGTCTAAAACATTTTACTAATTCATCTATCGTTTTTTTCCCACAATCTATTTAAGGGAAGTTGTTACTATATACGTCCGCGTGTCGCACTGGCAGGATCGTAAACATTTTACTCCTACACATCAGCAAGAAAGATAAATAGACTAAATCGCTCATCCACAGCAAATGCTTTCGTATTTCCTTGGTTTTGGTTCCTAGAAGCGATGCGATGTATTTTAATCTTTCCCACAAATCTAGAGACACACACACACACACACACACACACACACAGAGTGAGAGAGAGAGAGAGAGAGAGAGAGAGAGAGAGGGAGAGGGAGAGAGAGAGAGAGAGAGAGAGAGAGAGAGAGAGAGAGAGGGAGAGAGAGAGAGAGAGAGAGAGAGAGAGAGAGAGAGAGAGAGAGAGAGAGAGAGAGAGAGAGGAGTGAAATATGTTTTCCTTTAGTGTTCTCCCTAGGAAACAATTTTGCGTTATACGCTGACAACAGACCTCTTTCCCGGCAAACTATGTTTCGTAAAGTTGTTCAGATTGTTTACTTTAGCTAAGAAAAATAGTCACAATCTAACCTGGTGTCATTCTTTGTTATGAAAAGGGCACAATGTGTGTGTTTTTGTCATTTTATTTCCTTTTTTTTAAAGGAAGCAAATCTGATCTAACCAAACCATTCGATATAAAGCAAACCTAGAGTGTTTTCTGAATTTAAAGGAGAACACCAGCTGAACGCTGATTTATTAGTTTGAAAAAATGACTCAAAAGCATGACAAACGTTATCAATAAAACATATATATATATATATATATATATATTGGCTTCACCAATTTTTATTATTATCATTTATTTATTTAGTACTTTAGATCAATGTCGAAGCTGCAACCACGAGATGCAGGTTATATGTCAATTTCTTTTCACATCGTCTTATACAGGACACAGTGGACAGCTTTGCTCAAATTGTGACCGAGCGGATCTCAAACATAATTTCCTTCTCCACCATTCGCATTATGAAATGAATGTGCTGAAGGGACATAATCGGCATTAAGATTTTCTGAGGACTTGATAAGACGGTCACAGAAATGTAAAAGAATTAAGACGACATTCGAAATAACAGCGAATATAAGATGCTAGTTTCATTGGTTTTCCAAAGCAGTACCGATCATCGCTCTCCTGAATATGGAGGTCCTTTTACATTATATTTTATTCTCATGGCTAAACCATGAAGAAATCGTACTGCAATGAAATAAATGCTATTGACAGCTATTCTTTCATAAAAGATCTTACATATAATTAATGTTCTGTGTTTTTGTACCACGATAATGTATCATGCCTCAAGTTTTCAAAATTCGCATCAAAGGACAACATTTCTTTAGTACCTTCTTAGCCTGATTCTCCAGGATGGTTCTCCTCCCCCTCTGAAACTCTTAGTTTAAATGATTGCAAAACATCACAAAATGCGATAAAGAAGCATTTAGAATAGGCTTGTCAAAGTTTTGATAACAGAAAAATCCGTCCTTGCAGTCGAAAGGATTCTACTTTTAATGAGTTCTTTTTAATGATTCTTTGTATCTCAAACCACGTTCCCGGTCTCTGTTACCACTTATTGGAGTATTTTAACAAGATGATAGTGTTCATTCGTAACAAATGCGGTTTATTTATTTATTCATATGGAGTTTCCTCCCTTTTCTCCCCCGTTCCTATTGGGGCGAGTTGAACCTCCTCATCTATGGCTGTAGATCCGTGTGTTCACGGTGCCGGTTTGCCTACTTGTGGGATGAAAAACCCCAGATAAACTAGGAGAAAAAACCTGCTGTCCACGCCCAAAACCGGCTAACTTGGCTATGGCTGAGGAAGATCCTTAAACTCCTCACGTAGTCAACGGGAATCGAACCTAGGACACTCCTTCCCCAGGCATATGCTTGCGAAGCGCATAGCCACTAGGCTAACCGCGCAGACACAAATGCGGTGATATACCGTTAAGGGAAGCTACTATCATGTGTTTATTTAGAAACTTTTTAAAAGTGTCGTATGTAGTCCCGATTATAACTGTGAAGTGCCATTAAGATTCTAATAAAGTATAGATTTTGGAAGCAGCTGATTTAGATCGAATGCCATATTCTGGATAAAATAACGGTATTTTGTGGGAGTAGCATTGGAAGAGATCTTTGGAGTCCTTTAGTTAAAAGACTCGCATCTAAAACAGATCCACACTTTATATACATTTATACAATCATATAAATGCAGAAAAAGTGAACTAGTTGAAACTACATAAGCGCTTAATTGAGTTTGGTATAACTTCACAAGCAATAAGTTTATTCATGTAAATAAGTACAATAGACAATTTGAATAATAATTAAACTACTTAACGTAACAATATTCATACGGAAGTACCAGGGTTTTCTTTAGGAGACTCGGCTTGTTCATCCCTCATGCAAAAAAATCGGACAGAGCAGGTATGGAATTTACAGGCAAAAAATACTCTAAATGGCAGTAGAGGACATTACATATAGATAACGGATACTGGTCTGTTGTGTAGATAAAGGATTAAGTAAGAGATCTTTGCAGTCCTTTAGTTAAAAAACTCGCATCCCATCGTTAAAAGACGTTGAGTTGTGTAGAGTGAAGTATCCTCGTTCAGGGAGTTCTTAGACTCTTTGGAGGTGTCACATATTACTACTACCACTACTACTACTACTACTACTACTACTACTACTACTAATAATAATAATAATAATAAATGCTCTAATGCTTTAGCAATTAACATAAAATGTATATATTAAAATTAAAAAATTAAGCATCATCGCATTTATTAACTTTAATAAATAACATATTTTACATTAATAACTGGCATTATTAATTCAGTCAATGACAATTGATAATTATTATTGTCAGTTTGCATATTTAATACGTTTTTATCTGCTGGAACGTACCTGTTGACTTTGTCAGCAGTTAGATGACTTTTTTCCTCCCTTTTATATTCAAGAGTATTGGGATTCCATTCATATCGAAGGAGCTCAATCTCTTTCTGCTCGATGGTGTAATCTGCCTCGTAACAAATAAAGAATTCCCATTCAACCTTGTGCTAGTGATTCTCGAAAAATCATTTGCTACTTTAAAGCAAAGATTACTATTTTGTATCTTAGAGAAAGCTGGTTTGGTTCCTTGCATGTGATCTGAGATTGAAGATATCTATGTGACTTATACATGAAGATATCTATGTATAAGTCACATCGTTATTAATAAACATATTTTTAGAACCTTCCTGTGTGTAAGGGATGGGGGGAGGTTTCGGCGCGTGCTGCTTTCTAACTATTCTTTTCTTCTATAGTTTTAGAATCATTTTTACAAAAAGAAAAAAAAAAACGACGATTTTCACTCATCGGAAGGTGTTCTGCTGATAATCTGAAAGCGGATGTAGACGTATGTTAAGAACGTCATAGGAATCTTTCAGGATTTCGATTTCATCTACATTTTCTTCACATATTGATACAGTTCAGTGCAGTCTGTAGTTTTCGCGAGCGCGAATCCAGAAAAAAAGTTTTTTTTTTTTTTTTTGGAAAATTTGATTCTATTATTCTTTTAAATAGTTCAATAATGCTGACGTTTTTAACAGTACCTAGGAATTCTCTGTCTTGTGAGCACAGTGCTGATCACTCAACAGTTTGTCTAGAAAAAAACTAGCTCCATTCAAATGTAGTTATTGTTTTTCAAAGGGAAAGCAAAAGTACTAAAAACTAACATATTACCCATGTTGCTTCGAGCCATAAACATAAGAAATATAACGGAAGCACGAGAGAGAGAGAGAGAGAGAGAGAGAGAGAGAGAGAGAGAGAGAGAGAGAGAGAGAGAGAGAGCAGTTCATAGGCTGTTAACTTCTTTTGGAGCCTAGGAAACATGAGACACTCATGGCACGTCTTAATCTTCAATCCACTTACGTTTTCACTTCCATTTCTAAGATACTCATACTTAGAAACAGAATTTGAAATTTGAACCATATGAAAAGAATATAGGCATATTAATTCCATACATTTTACGGCAATTCCTGCCCTATTTTGGGATCAGGGACAGAACTAGTCTGTATGTGGTTATTTCAGAATAGTATTATTTCATATCTAATAAACTAAGAAGACTTTTAACACTAGAATCTGGTTTCTTCGGCCGGAAACATAAGAAATGTACTGGAAATTTTTTGATTTTTTTTTCGGTTACAAAATGCCCGACCTCTACACTGACAAAGAGATACTAGGTACTGGTGGACATGTCTTATTGGGTTTTTATTCTAGGTTATACTGCTATTTTATACAATTTTAATGTCCACTTTTATAGTCTGTTTATTTTGGTTCTAGGTATTTAGTATTTTTTTATCCTTTTTAGGACTTTTCTCTAGAAAAAGTTAAAAGTCAAACCTTCCGTGGCTCTCCTTCGATGAGTCACTGAACCTGCACAAGTGACCATATGTAATAAAAATGATATGCATGTTACTAATTGAATATATTTTGTTCTATTTTTAAGTATGCTAATAATTAAAAAGGCTCTCTTCAATTTCTAAAGTTTTTGTTTTTATGATATACAGTATTTCGAAGAGAAATCGTAAAACGATCATTTAGTCTCCAAAAGAATGTAACCATATACAACTTCCTTTATAACTAACGAATAATAACAAGTTACCTAGGATGAAATAGTTTCTGTCTTTTCATGAGCATCTCTATACACTTATATCGATTCGTCCTTGGCATGGTTCATGTTATTTTGATCGCCTCAACAGATGACTCCTTCCAGTGTAAAAGTGTTACAAAAATTTTTATAGCTATTAATAATTCTATGTGTCTCTGTCGTCAGCTGGCTGCTCTCTAAAAGATACGAAACTGCAACAGAGAACCTAGCAAACGAGATGACTAATTGAACATTCACAATTAGTTTGTAGTGTGTATTAGAAGGAAACCAAACAATTAAGTAAATAATTATGTTTATTTACATATATACAATATCTTGCAAGCTACACAAATCAGATTGGTAGAACGCAGTTGTAAAGAGATGCGTTAAATGAAAAATCCACTACAGTGTCTTCGCAGACGAAAGTCCTCCATATTGATGCAGTTTCACAAAGAGAAAACAATAGCGCGACCAACTTAATATTTCAATTGCTGTCATGTTGGGAACATGTTGCGAAGCATTATGAAAGCCAGATCAGAGAGGATCACAGAAAATCCAAGTGGTGCCATGTTTGTCATCTTTTCGTTTTTAAATCATGAAGGTCACATGATCCAAACTATAACCAATAATTCTTCGAATTAATAACTACGATAAAAATCTTGGATAGTTTAGCGAGGGATTGAACAGAAATATAGGTATATATAAATAATGATCGTCTGTCAGTTGAAAGTTTATTATATTTCACCTGTCCTTTTCTAGATAAGTGTACCAATAGATGAAGTTCATCAATACAAAAATTACAGGAAAAACTATCCGAGAACTCTTATCAATTCGGCTAACACTGTTGAGCTGTACTTGGACCGACCGTTTTCTTTCTTTCTTCTTCTTGCGTCTGTTGAATACGGAATGGCGTTTCTGTTTTCTGTTGGCAGGTGCTGGAGAAGAATTAAGAACCACTGAGTTGTTCCTTAAATCTCTTGGCTTAAGAGTTCTCGTGTCTTCTTGAGTAAGTGGATAAGAATTTGAAGGACGCATTTGATTTTCGTCTTCTTTCTTGTGTAACTGGTTATTAGGGGTGCACTCATCATTCTGGATGAAAACATCATTAGGAATTACTAGACGTAATTAAATAAGACAGAATAAAAACAAAAATCTAAATTTTTACGATTACTTCGACTTAATTATTATGCAATCAGATTGTTTATCACAAAAAGATTAATTGTAGGTTTGAATCCAATGCGCAACATTTGTTAACTACAAAAGAATTTATATTATTGTTTCTTGTTGATAAATTATTTTAATAATAACATGTACTGATTAATAAATAATTATCTTTCTACGCCACAGATAGATGGCGCTGCATACGAAATGAAAACTTTTATTGTATTTCTCCGAAGACTAGTTCCTAAAAACAGAAAAACAAGTTGCTTTATTACACAATAAATTTAGAGAAACGTTTTCTTCAACATTTCAATATAACGCGCAATATACAATGAAATGGAATCATGAATCTGTGACGAACCAAAGGATATAAAAACGATATTATGGGGACAGCAAAATCATATCTATTGATTGATTGAAAATAGCTGCCAGAGAAGCAATGAAATCCGTGATGTAATGGTCTTGGAATTCGTGCCTTTGGATATGTTTAGACTATATCAGGCGTTATATATGAATTTAACTTTGTTTCATTTGATAACTTGTTAATTTTCGTTCAAACATTTCAAGCAATTTACCATTAGCGAATCATAATAGTTAATATTTTTTCAATATAATAATTTGCAGATTATAAATAAACTATAGAACTCTCAATAATCATTGAAATAATTACGACTGCAACCTCCAAGTCTCACAATTCAGCATGCTATCATCAGTATTTCCAAAGTAAATGTCATAATAAAATTTATTTTATTTAAGACATTTAATTTATTTTATTAAGGCGATAAAAATCTGCCATAATCAGAAGAAAGCATATATGCGAATTCAAAATTATAAATAAGAAAAAATAATAAACAATTCATAAAATTTTACACTATAAGCAAAATGGATTTATCTTTAAGTAATAAAAATTGGAATAATTTTTATTACTATCGAGGAATTTCTTCCAGTATCAAACAGCATTTTTATGATAATATAATAAAATATAAAAGTAAAAAGGTTGTGCTTGGTTTTGATTAAGAAAGTAATTTTTAATTATTAAATATATGAAGAGCCAAAGGCGTCAATTCGGCGACATGAACTTATTTAAGTTAAGGGATATTGCATCCCATATTGTTTCATAGCCGAATAAGAAACTGAGAGTTTAATGCCGAATATAGAAACTATATAAAGTTTGGCGAGTCCAAGCGTAAGCAAATACCTGGACAGTGCAACATTGACCCATTTGGTAGTGCAACATTGACCCATTTGGTAGTGCAACACTGAGACAACTCATAGTAAGGGTGGAGCAAGCTCTGATCACTATTCTTGGTATTTACCCATAATGTGAAACCCAGCTCCGAGGAGCTGTATTATTGTTCTACATTATGAAAGAAGGTTACTACCCAGACCGGTTTCAACCTTTATTGAGGTCTCATCAGTGAGTATGTAGACCTTGGTATTACTCGGTCTACCTACTCACTGATGAGACCTCAATAAAGGTTGAAACCGGTCTAGGTAGTGACCTTCTCTCATAATGTAGAACAGTAATACAGCTCCTCGGAGCTGGGTTTCACATTATGGGTAAATACCAAGAATAGTGATCAGAGCTTGCTCCACCCTTACTATGAGTTGTCTCAGTGTTGCATTACCAAATGGGTCAGATGTTGCACTGTCCAGAAATTTGCTTACGCTTGGACTCGCCGAACTTTATATAGTTTCTATATTCGGCATGAAACTCTTTCAGTTTCTTATTCGGCTATGAAACAATATGGGATGCAATATCCCTTAACTTAAGTAATTTTTAATGCTTTTAAAGACAGTCACGTAAATCGATGCTCACATAAAAATCTTTCTTTATAAATGATATGTACGATAAGTACTCCATAGCTACTGGTCTTTGGAATTTTACTTACGATGCTAAATTAATATTTCTGCTATGAAAAAAAAAAAATCACTTATTAAAATATAATTTGATAAATATTGAGAATCAAAAATTTTTAGCGTAGAATAAAACAAATATGAAAAGTATCCGAGAATCAGATTTTAATTTCCTATTAAAAGTTTATTAATACGTAGTAATTTAGAAAAAGATACTAAATTTTGTGTAACCAGGGAAGTGTGATGTCCAGATATTATATTAGCTCTTCCATTGAACATAACTGGTATTACTCACAAGACTGCAGGACAATTATAAGAGCAACAATCTAAGCAGTTAACAAAAATGGAAATTATTATAGGTTTGATCAAATTATTAATATTTTTTGAGAAAATCGCTTTTTATCTTGTATATAATCAACAAATTAATGGTGGTCTCTGTGTAAGAGTATATTATTATTATTATTATTATTATTATTATTATTATTATTATTATTATCGACACATAAATACATTCCAAGTTATTGTGTGTGTGTGTGTGTGTGTGTGTGTGTGTGTGTGTGTGTGTGTGTGTGTGTGTGTGTGTGTGTGTGTGTGTGTGTGTGTGTGTGTGTGTGTGTGTGGTGCGCGCGCGCGCGCGAATTTCTCAATCATAGATCTCGTAGCTTCCCAACACAACAAAAAAAAAAAACCAATAAATAATAACCAACTGGTGTCATCCTCAGATAAGCTGACATGTAAGCTTCGCGGATGAAAGCAGAGAAATTAGTTACATTATTCCTTATATTACATATATTTGTTTACATATAATACATACATTACATACTTTGGTTTACATGTGATACGTACATTACATGAACTTGGTTACATATGATACATCTTGGATGAGATGTATCATATGTAAACAAATGTAAGTAATGTATCATATGTAAACAAATGTAAGTAATATATCATATGTAATCAAATGTATGTAATGTATGTAATAACTGTAACAAAATTATGCAATATAGAGTGATTATATCCATTGATATTATATATATAAAGTGTAAAATTGCAAAGAAACATCTGTAATAATCATCATTATGAATATTATAATAATATATGTTGTAAACAGTTAATTTTATTATTATTATTTTTTAAAAAAAACTTTTTTTTAAAAAATAATAAAAACATATTATTTATTATATGCATAATTGTCTTCATATAATGTATGTAATTTATCTGAGAAATAATAATATGTTAAAAAAATTATCATTATTATTATTATTATTAATTACATAACGGCTTACAACACAAATAAGAAATACAAAAAGAAACTACTACAGAGACAAATTAACCTCTTCACAAAACAACATGAAATAAAACCTGGCACCTGATCAACGAGATGCTAGATTGTGCTCCTAACGCCACCGCCTCCGAAACCATAAAACACAGCTTCATGAAAGACGCAAAACCTATACAACAACTAGCAAATGACTTTAACCAATACTTTGCAGACTCCATCCAAGAACTGCACAGAAATATTCCCCAATCACAAAACGTAATCCTCCACTTGGACCACAATCAAAACAGACATTATGGTTCCCAACAATAAAAGAAGCAGAACTTCTCTCTGCAATACATCAAATCAAACCAAACAAAGGCCCAGGAATTGATGGTATAAGACCTAAGGATATCAATCAATCAATCAATCAACATGCAACTAGCTTAGGTCCTATCCTACTAAAATTAATAAACAAAATATTTTAAACAGGAGAGATACTAAGTATGTTAAGACCGCCATAATCACACCCATATTCAAACATGTAAAAAGAAATTTAATCTGCAATTACAGACCCATAGCAACATTACCAATTATCAATCAAATTATGGAGCGGATCATACTGAAGAAACTCATAGCATATACAGAGACCTTTCATATTATCCCCAAAACACAATATGGTTTTCAGAAAACTAAGGGGGCAACATCTCTCTTGGAAGGCTTTACAAACGTAATTAATACCGCCTTAGACAAAAACAAAATTGCCATGGTAGTCTTTATTGAT
Source organism: Typopeltis vanoorti (assembly GCF_054136105.1). Classification (NCBI taxonomy): domain Eukaryota; kingdom Metazoa; phylum Arthropoda; class Arachnida; order Uropygi; family Thelyphonidae; genus Typopeltis; species Typopeltis vanoorti. The sequence continues at coordinate 82,427,201 of NC_143556.1, read as the reverse complement.
CTAACTAAAGCATTCGATACACTCACACATCAAACCTTGTTAGAAAAGCTGAGGCATGTTGGAATAGACGGGCCTCTTTATAGGTGGTTTAAAAACTACCTTCAAAATAGAAAGCATATCACACGTATCGGGTCAAACCGAAGCAGAGAGCTACCAGTAACCTGTGGAGTGCCACAGGGAGCTGTCCTCTCCCCAACTCTATTCAACATTTACACGCATGTTATTAATCAGCTACCACTCAATGGTAAAATATTCCAATACGCAGACGATACAGCAATAATATCCATCCACAAAAACTCAAGCATAGCCCAAACAAATATGCAACATGATATAAATCTGATCATAGACTGGCTCACGAAAAACTCCATACACATAAACTCAGAAAAGACAAAATTAATGATATTCAGAAACCCACTGACTCGACCAGTTGATAACAAATATATAACCATCCAACATCCACTTTTCAACATAAATAACACACAGAACAGCGAAACCACTATAATCACTCAGATTGAAACAATACGATACCTTGGAATTTACTTCGATGCAGATGTGAATTGGAATAGCCACATGAACCATCTACACAGTAAACTCCGAACAATAACTGGCAAACTCTACAGGTTAAAAGACATAGATTCCACACGCCTAAAACACTAATATGAAAAGCACTATTCCAAAATATACTAAGATACGCTATAACAACGTATGCTTTCTGTGCACCCCATAAACTAAATAGATTAATCTCGTTAGAGTACAAGATCATAAAACTGATCTTTCGGGAACAAAGAGAAAATAACGACTTTATATACACTGCAATGTCAGAACACAGAATACTGACAGCAAAACATTTCTGCCACTATGCAGCCTTGCTAAAACATTATTTTGATGCCACCTACAGGACAGTCAGAAACACATATCGCATAACAAGACCTCAGACAACTAATTATACCACATATAAATACAATAATGACTACGGAAAACCCACACGAAACTTCTACATCCCAGACATGATAAACAAATTACCTTTTGAATACAGAAACTTTACAAATTACAATAGCCCGAAAAGAGCTCTAAGGACATACTATGAACAAGACACACGCACCCAAAATACCATACAAACTTAATGAAACACAATATATTCGTTCAGGCTTCCAGTTCAGCGACGCATCAATACATTCCAACAAAAAACGCATACATACAAGTTATTGTGGGTGGGTGTGCGTGCGTGCGTGTGCGCGCGCAAATTTCTCCTCAATCATAGATTTCATAGCTCCTCAACACAGCAAAAAAAAAACTAATAAATAATAACCAACTGGTGTCATCTGAGGATGACACCTGTTGGTGTCATCCTCAGATAAGCTTACATATAAGCTTCGAGGATGAAAGCAGAGAAATTACTTCTCATCCAAGATGTATCATATGTAACCAAATGCATGTAATGTACGTATCACATGTAAACTAATATATGTAATGTATGTATAAATGTAAACAAATGTACGTAATGTATGTAATAACTGTAACAAATGTATGCAATGTAATAAAAAAACGAAAAAATGTAAATCATGAGTTTACACTGTATATTTGTGAGAATTAGGAAATATAATATTTTGATTGCATATGTGTAAATACTGTTGTATAATCACACCTTTTCAAACTTGAAAAATAAAAAACACAGTAAACTACAACATGTAATATTATACAACTTATGTAACTGTGAACAATATAATTGTAAATTTTTACTGTGATCGTTTTTTTAAAAAAAACTACATTATCATTACTATTTAAATCTCATTATATATAGCACAAAGTGCTGAACCTTGTAAAATAATATACTGAATAGATGATCATTGTACATATGTAAATATTTGAAAGAACAATTTAAAAAAAAATTAGGGAAGGCGTTATGTAGGCAGGCAGATGCATGCACGATGTTATCGCTGCTCCCGTTTATATAAGTTGGAAGTGGTTTTAACTCATATTTTTAATTTGAAAGTGCTGCTGTTTAATTCCACTAGTCACTCTGAAGACAAGGACGTTTAAATAATCAAAATCGGCTAAGTAATATCCAAATTTTCTGTGCTAAAAGTCATAGAGTGAACTGCTGTCACCAACCAACAAAGATCCAAGGATGTCGTCATTTTAAAAGTCGCACTACAGTCGTTAAGGTCAGAAAGTCCAAAGGACTACGAGACAGCTAAGGTCAAGCACAATGAGCTGTAACAAGTGCAATAAGCCATTAAGCAACGAAGGGGACGGGTCTCATTTTTCTGGATGTGGTCAAAGACAATACTTCCAATGTTGTGGGATCTCAGAAAGCACGTGGAAAGCAAAAGGAGCCTCGAACACTCACGGCGCTGTGTACAATGCCGTGAGAAAATGAAGAACAAAGAACAGACACCAAAGAAAAGCAACGACGAACATCAAAGTAAGTCTTTTCCTAATCATAAAATTACAGACAACTTAGACTATTTCAAACTTATGTTTAAAGATTTTCTAAATACACACATGGAACAAATTAACAAAAAATTCGAGAGTATGAACATAAGATACAGTTCATAAGAAAAGATAAAATAACATGACCGTTGAAGAAATGTTAGGAACTGTGCGAGAAATAAAGACAAAATTAACGATAGCGATAGAAATACAAGAAACACTCAAGCGCGAAAACTAAGAATTGTGGAAAGAGGTAAACACACTCAAGTGTCAAATGGAGCACATGCTACAAAACGATCTTCAAATTGAGGGAATACCAAAAGAAACAACAGAAATTTAAGCAACATAGTACAACTGATCGGCAGCAAAATTTGCATTCAAGTCGCAACCACAGACATCGACTCTATTAACAGAGGCCCACAACAAAGAGAGAGAGAGAGACCGCCATTAATCATCGCTCGTTATACCAGCAAACGTCTGAGAGACTCCATTCTTGAAGTTTTAAGCAAGCAAGAAAAAAGAACGAAAACATCAATCTTAAATGACAAGAAACTCCTAACACCAATCTATATATATGAACACTGGACTCCATACTTTAAAAATCTTTTATACCAAGCAAGGAAGACAAAAACAGAGGAAAAACTACAAATTCCTCTGCACTAAGGATTCACAGAAATTTATAAGAAAGAATGAAAACACTCGAGTTTATATACTTGCAAAAGAATCCGACCTACACAGCCTACCAATATAAAACACTAACTCTTCACATCCTTAAGAACAAGATTAGCAATCAGTTAAAAACTATATAATGGAGACCTCAAATATAGGCGAACATATCCAGTGAGACAATATAAACTTCAAGGTCTTTGACTCTTTGAAGAAATGGTCAGACAACATTTCCACCAACACCAACTTCACTATCATACACACAAACATAAGAAGTATAAAAAAACACTGGCTTACATTGATAACACTGCTCAACTTCACCTTGTCAAACACAGATGAGCTAATACTGACCGAAGTTGCAATAAATGACACAGAAACTTACCCATACAACATTAATAATTACCAAACCTACAACTTATGTAGACTAAACAAAAGAGGAGATGGTATCCTGGCATTTATCAAAGAAAAATACAATGTGACAGAAAAACAAACTCACATCGAACATGCGGAAACACTAATTTTGGAAATCACAAATAGCGCAAACATAGTATCAAATACACAATAAACATAATATACAGACTCCCAGATAATAATCCACTCAGCTTTCTGCATGAGTTAGAAGCATGGCTAAGCGGCATCGAACAACACACAGGCTAATCCTAATAGGAGACATTAATATAAATACTCCTGACCACACTTCTTCAACCACTAACACATACCTTGATATACTAAGTAAGTACAATATGAACCCTGCCATACATATACATCATCAGTAATTAATTTCAAAATTTGCCGATCACTACTTTGTTTCAACTTCGTTTTATTACGTTACCTACCCCCCCTCTCTCATCACCACAAAAGTCAACAAAACTTGATTATATTAAAGAGCATTGCCAACAACCTTTTAAAAAAAAACAGACTGGAATTGCTTACTTAAAATAAATAATCCTGTAACATTACATGAAAATTTCCAACTAAAGTTCACAGAATTATACAAAAAAGCGACACTGCCTAGACAAACGAGGCGACAAACAGACAATAATCCATGGATAAATGGCAATATACTAAATAGTTACTGTAAACGAAAATCTATGGAAAAAATTAAAAAAGTCACCCAGTAACACACATTTACAAACATTATACAAAAACACAAGAAATCACCTAACAGCAAAACTTTGTAGGGCAAAAATACACTACTACTTCCAAAAATTCATGGAATATACCGACAACATTTAGGAAACATGGGCTCAACGAATTAGTAACTCCAAAAAGAAATCTTCAACACAAGATTTTATTGCAAAACGTTTTAGTCAGGATACAAACCAAGAGGAACTAGCAGACTCATTCAATCATGCCTTCACAAACAATATCACACGACTCAAGAAAGACAATAGACCGACGATCAACAAAAAACTGCCGACACAAAGTCAACAACAAACTATTTATTCTCTACCTGTAACAAAAAAGAAACTGAAAGAAGCCCTCTTACAGCGCTAAAATCAAAGACCACTCCAGGAACAGACAAAATAAGACTCACAGACCTTTTAACACATTTTGAACAAATAAATCCAATACTTTTGAAATTAATGAACATAATATTCGACACTGGCATTATTCCACAACAACTAAAAACTGCAATAATTACGCCTATTTACAAACATGGTAAACTAGAGACCAACAGCTACCCTACCAGTCATTTCAAAAATTCTAAAAAAACTAACACACACCAGACTACAGTACTATCTACAGAAGTATAACATCATCTCACAAAACTACGGCTTTCAGAAAACAAAAAGCACCACTTTATTAGAAAACATCGCCGACGCAATAAACAAAGCTCTCGACAAAAACAAGTACATCGTCCTTATACTGTTTGACTTAACCAAAGCATTTGATACACTTGAACATGACATACTACTCACCAAACTATACTCAATAGGTATAAGAGGAACACTGCATACATGGTTCAGGAACTACCTCTCAAACAGAACAAAGTAACAAAAATAGGTACATGTCACAGCCGGGGTATACAAATAAAACACGGTGTCCCTCAAGGCGCCATATTATCATCCACTCTGTTCAACATATACATTAACGATGTTCATAACCTGGCCATAAGAAGTCAAATATATCAGTAGGCAGATGACACCGCACTACTAGCAGTCCACACAGACATCAACACGGGCTCTCTCCAAAGCACAACAAGACCTAAATGAAATCACAACACCAAAACGCAATTGTAATCAACGGCACCAAAACACAGATGTTAATAATACATAACCAGAGAATCATACGCCCCGCACCACTATCGATACACACACACATACCGCTGCATTAACAACAGAAAAAAACCTGCCAATGTCCCGAAATCAAACCTGTACCACATGCAAAATACCTTGGTCTTTACATAGATTGCCACCTTAAATGGACAAAACATATAGAATACCTACACCAAACTCCACATCATCGCAGAGAAACTCTTCCAGATAAAAGATATTATTCCATCTAACATAAGAAAACTCCTCTATCACGGTATCTGCGATTCCCCGAAACAGAATATACAGAATTCTATGCAAACACATCAAACAGCCACCTAAGAAAATTAGAAATATTAAATTTGTGTCAACAGTGATTTGGACACCTTACACCCAACAAAATATCCGACAAGCACATAGCAATACACAGAATTCTGAGCATTAAAAACCTGAAACACTACATGACATTAACAAGGAATTACTTCAACATCACCAATCGAAACAACAGAGACACATATCGTATAACACGACCTGCAACAACTCTTTACATTCCTACACCTTCATCAACTCACCCGGTTCTTTTGTGAGATCACATCAGATACACACGCAACTCAACAACCTACCAAGAAATTTTAAAACACATAGACAACTACAGAACACTAAAGCACGAACTCTGGAATATAATCCAACAAAGTTAATATACCATTAACACTAATATATACATCACAAATCACCAGCATCCAATGCCTACATCCCATCTAAACAGTAACAACAATATAAATAGTGGAGGCTAAATCCCACTCTCTTCATAAAAGTTTCCAAATAGGTGAGATAAAAACGCCTCATTGATACACACGTAATCCTCATAAGCAAAGATTGCAAATTATGTAACAAAACAGTCAGTACGGTGTATAATAATAATGGAGATACAGAATATACAAAAAAAAGTATATGATTTTGAATCGAAAGAAAAAAAAATATTGAAAAAAAAAAGAATGTGCCTTAAACTGCGTACAGAATAATGTATAGAGTATCAAGTGTAATATGCGTTAATTGTAAATATGTAAATACTCTGTACTATGGGAAAAAAATTGTTATTTTATACATAATGTGTAAACCAGCAAAAAGGTCTGTAATAATCATCTGTAATAATCATATGTATGTAATTTATCTGAGATCTTATCATATTATTATTATTATTATTATTATCCATTATTCAAAAATTCCGTATAGTCTTCATTGTTAATATTAGAAGAACACGTGTTGTAAATACAGATGCAAAAAAAAGTGTTATTATCAAAATTTAATTGAAATGCAATGTAGAAATGAATCACATATGCAGCACTTAGTGCTGAGTTTTGTAAAAATTACAAGCTGGAATATCACTAAAGACGATTATTGTAATTGCTTAAGTATTCTAGAAATCAATAAAAAAATATTAAGAGATTATTATTATTATTATTATTATTATTATTATTATTATTATTATTATTATTGTGTTAATTTTATGAGGTTTCTTAGAACTGAAGATACGACTGACTGTCATTTTATTTTCTGAAAAATGAAAATGGATTTTTATCGCAGAAATTCAAATCTTGTAACACAAATTAGCGACAGTTTTCCTTATTACGCATAACAGGGAACAGAAATGTATTCGTTGTGTTAAGGAATTTCGAAAAATGGTAGAAAAGACGTTCTTCAATCTTACATTTTCTTTCTATCTTTATTCCGTCATTGTTTGATACTTGAATTTCATTCTGTCGACTGTCCTCAAGAATCGTGAATAACTTATTCACTCGACATACAAAACGCTAATCTACGAATTCCGAACACGGTGCGCGTGTACAAGGCACGTTCCCACACATGTCCTCTTAACTGAAAGTGCTGCCGGTCTACTTATGGGGATGTGGGAAAGAGTCGACCATAGAGAGGGAGAGAGAGAGACGTCCGTGTTCGTTCGATAAGCGAAGCCTCGAGTGCCGACCGGGAACGAATACAGGAGCATTCTAAAGGGCCGAAGTAAAACGAGATCTCCGGATGTGACCTCTTTTGGAAACGGTGAAATGAAAGGGTTTCTACAGCTTTTTCATCCCGCAGTAAAGTTCAGAATATTAAATGAGAAAATCGGAATATTTTCTTATGTGCATGGGAAAATTGGGTTCACATTGCAATATAAATAATTAAAATAAAAATAAACAAACACTGAATGTGAAAAAAAATACGATGAAATTATTTTATAAAGGGCAATTAAAATTACTATAAACAAATAATTTATCTCATAGAAAATGTTAGTCTCTGTCTATCTCTCTATCGCTCTTGGTCCGTCACCGCTAATTATTGTCACAGAATTGCATCTTAAAGATAGATTAGTAACTTCAGAAGATGAACAAATCACAACGATAACAATAATGCATTTCAAAACTTTTTTTGCCTATAGCTTTCCACATGAGAGAATTTGAACTTTAATTGTTGATTGATAATTGGATATATTAGGGACAGTTCGTTAACCAACTAGAGCGGTATACATTTAACCCTGTATTAGTATCTCTCTGTTCAGTATTTTTTCCACATTGCACTGGCAAGTATACCAACTAAAATAATATCATTTCAGTATTTCCTTTAGCTGATTTATACTGTATGTTAAAAAAACTGAATGCAGTATATTGGAGAGAATTCTCCCTTGCTCACAAACGTAATCCCTTTTGTCTGATGTACAACAGAAACAAAACAGCTTGATTTTTGGTTCGAATACAACCGAAGTAATAAAAGCCATGAGAACAGCATATTATGTTTGTTAATTTGCGCGTACTCACTAACAAGGCAATATGTTGGTCTTATGAGCAACCAACGTTTTGGAAAAAAAAAAGGGAAAAAGCAAATATGGATCTTACTGTAAAATCTGTTTCATTTATTATGTAAGAACAGGTACACCCACACCAACTAGTGAATGAGACATTTTTACTTAATACCCTGGATTCCATATCGGCATGCGACTACCATTTCAGATCCTCCTCAATTCCCTACGCATAGTTCGCTGAGAAATGGATCGGGAACAGTCTTCATTAAATGCTTCGGTCATTTGCTATCCACAGAGAGTTCTGTTTTTTCCGTAGAAGTCTTTTCAGACTACGGCGATATCGTTCCTGACAGAATTTCTTAAAAACACAGTTACGCCTCTTAGACAAGCAATGTAGGCTATTTTTCCACTGATTAAACAAAGCCAGTCAGCTCTGTTGTTTTCAAATTTGTTGCTCCAGCCATACGGGCACTCACAATAAGTCCTTTATGAACTCTGAAAGATCCTTTGAGTTTTCCTATTGTGATCAAAACTATTCTAGAAATAGTTTCCTGGAATAGTTGATGCACGTGACGAAATATTTTGCATATACTGCATAAGTTTCATTTACGTGTATCTGCATTAAGGTTTCTAATTAATTGGCAGACTTTGATATTAACTAAGTTTTAGGCAATCTGTAACTATCTTACAAGAATCACATTGTTTTACTGTTAACGTCAAGTATAAGGTTGGTTTTTTTTAGGAAGAAAAAAAAAACTTATTTTAGTCTCTCTCTTTCTGGCTTGGCTTGGTTTTGAAATGAGAATTTCTTATCCAAACAGGTTTTACCTGAGAATTAGCAAGCTTCAAACCTCTTCTGATTCACGCTGGACGAATAATTAAAATATTTTTAATATTTCATTTAACTATATTAATATTTTCAAAGCAAATCACATTAATGTGCCTTTCTTATTTGGGAGCAGTATATGCTCTAGACTTCATAACATGCTAGTAGCTAAAGCTCATAACCACTATGGCAAAATCTGAGTATTTGCATACGTTTATGAAGAGTTGTGTTCATGGCTCTATCTCGTACTGCAGTTATAGGTTATTACAAAGAATAACTCTTTCATTTATATTGCTAGCGACTGCTTTGACGTCTTTATTTAAATACTAAGTTATTTAAGTTTCCAGGTGCCCCGTCTTTCGGCCTGAACAATAAAAGAACTTGGTTTGACACGGGTGATAGATAACGGACATTACCTGGTCGATAAAAGGAATCGTTTCGTCATCCTTTGTCAATGCTTCCTCGTTGTTTTCTTCAGTGTCCCATTCTTCGCTGCAAGACTCGTCAGAACTCGTCGGTGGAAAGTAGATTTCCCCACTGCCGACTTTCGTAAAGTAATGGACTGCGGCGAACTCAATAATGACGGAGAAAATGAAGACGAAACTAATAGCGACATAGAAATCTAGCGCTGTACAGTAAGAAACTTTTGGCAAGTCATTTCTAACCTCGAGCCCCAGAAAGGTCATCGTAAGTAGAGTGGTTATACCTATTGTAAAGGAGTCAACAAAGAAGTAAATGGTTCATTGTCACTGGAAAATATAATAGAAATACATTTTATATATAATAGACCAGTAGAGAAATTTTCCAAAAGTATTAAATTGAAAATACATGTGTTAAATATTAAAATACTGCGATAGAGAATATAATTAATCATCCATATTTTATACAATGATTTTTTAAATCACCATTGATGGAGTCTTTCGGCTCTATACCTCATAATTTAAAATATTTGATGTTAAAGGTTGATTTTAAAATATGACTTTAAATTAACGTAATACCATTTCAAAAAACTGAAATGTTGCAAGTTTTTTACATGCTACAAGTTTTGCAACATTTTTTGGCTAGATAGGTGAAGCAAGAATGCTTTTCATATTCCCCGTTATCTGTAGAGGACAGTGTATGGATAAGGTGTTATTGAGCTATTAAAACTCTGATCATGGCAGGAGGATAACAGCCGAGCCTCAGTTAAAAATTCATTAGCAGGAGGATAACAGCAATAGCCGAGCCTCAGATAAAACTTCATTGTCATCCATTACCCTCCCGGGGTACCCATTTGAGTCGCCGTGCATGAGTTATAGTGGGGGCTATTCTTATCCTGGCCACCACTAGAATTTTGCTTTTTTGGGGGGAAGGAGAGATGGACTGAGTCCTTGACTCTTTATCCCTTCATCTGATTGAAGAAAATCTGTGCAGATAGGGTGTTATTGAGCTAAAGGATCTAGTCATGGCTGGGTAATGGCAATAGCCGAGCCTCAGTTGAAACCTCATTGGTTAGAGCATTGTTCAAATGCCACATTTTGAACGACGTTTTGCAGCTCCTTATCCTTATAAGGACTGGCTTAAAGGGGCAAAGCAAGAATGCTTTTCATCTTCCCCGTTATCTGTAGAGGACAGTGTAGGGATAAGGTGTTGATGAGCTATTAAAGCTCTGATCATGGCAGGAGGGTAAGAGCAATAGCCAGTTAGAACTTCATTGCTACAGCACAAGTTTTGCAACTCTTAAAGTTCTTAAAAGAACTGGGAGATGGACTGAGTCCTTGACTCTTTATCCCGTCATTTGAATGAAGAAAATCTGTGTGGATGGGGTGTTATTGAGCTAAAAGGTCTAGTCATGGCTGGGTAACGGCAATAGCCAAGTCTCAGTTAAAACTTCATTGGCTACAGCATTGCCATTCGTTACCCTGGAATTCCTAAAAATGACTCTTATCCCTCTCCAAGTTTTGCAACTGTTAACTTTAAGGGCGTGATGGACCTCAATCCCTTGGATTTTTATCCCTTCAGCGCTAGATTGTGATTATTAATAATGAGAAATTTTTGAGCGCCTGGCTCACCCGAATTAGGGCTGTGTAGAATCGTTTGAAACGATGATCAGAGCTGCCTTCCGGCGTTTGTGTCTCCATCTGTCGTTTTCATCATAATTCGATGCATCACGAATGAGTTGGTTGGGATGGAGTGATGCCTGAGCGAAGTACTTGGCAGCAATCTGGTTGAGATACGAAGGTATGTCTGGCATGTTTCCTTCTTGGTGGAGGAGAGCATTCCTAACAAGCCACGGGGCGTCGAAGATCATTCGGAGGCATTTATGTTGTAGTACCTGTAGTCTTTTGATGTTGCTGGGGGGAGATGTGGCTCCATGCCGGCGATCCGTACGTTAGTATGGGTCTGATGATTGTTTTGTATATTGTTAGTTTGTTTACAGACTTTGCTTCTTCGGTTGAGTAGTGGGTAGAGTTGAGCTATTGCTGAGTTTGCTTTGTTGCAAGCATGTGAGATGTGGGGGTTGAAGCTGAGTCAGTTATCCAGTTTGATTCCCAGATATTTTACTTCTTTTTGCCATGGGATATCAGTGTTGAACATCGCGACTGCTCCGTGGTGGGTTGCTTTCCTTCTTGTAAAGAGTATGGCAGTGCTCTTGTCGGCATTGACATCTATCCTCCATTTTCGAAACCATTCTTCAAGATTTGTTGCTGCGTCTTGTAGTCGTTGTGTGGCTAAGTGTGGCCTGAGTGATCTGGTCAGTATTGCCATGTCGTCTGCATAGAGAGCCATGGTGGTTGATGCTGTGCTTGGTACGTCTGAGATGAAAATGTTGAAGAGTAGCGGCGATAAGAGGGAGCCTTGCGGGACACCTGCTGTGATGCTTCTCATGGAGGATCTGAGGCCACGTAGCTTAACTTGAAATTTTCGGTCTTTCAGATAGGATTCTATGATTTTGGCGAGGTTTAGTAGGTATTTTGCAGCTATTAGTTTGTGGATGAGGCCTTTGTGCCATACTTTGCCAAAGGATTTCGCCACATCCAGAAGACTGCACTTGTGTGTTGTTTCCAGTTGTATCCAGTAGTTATGAATTCTATAAGTCTGTGGACCTGCTGGGTTGTGCAGTGGCCTTTGCGAAATCCGTATTGTTCTTTTGGGATTAGGTCGATCTTGTCCGTTTCGTTTTGTACGCGGTTCAGAATTATATTTTCCGCGATTTTTCCCAGATTTGATAGGAGGCTGATAGGTTTGTAGTTCTGGGGAAATTGAGGTGCTTTTCCTGGTTTGTGGATGAGAATTACTTCTGCCTGCGTCCAGCGAGAGGGGAAGTAGTTGAGTCTTAGCATCGCGTTGATGATAGCCACTGTTTTATGGGGGAGTGCTTTTATGGTTTGAAATCTCGTCAGGACCTCGGGCCTTTCTGGTGTTGAGGCTCTTGATGATTTGGTGTACTTCCTTTGGTGCAGCATATCGTGTGTTTCTTGGATGTTGGTTTGATGGAGTGCACAGCGGACATGCCTGTGTATTTTTTCAAGTGCAAGTCCGCATGCGCATAGTTTAGGATGAATTGCAGTTCCAGGGCGTCCGCGAAGGCTTCTGCTTTCTCGTCGACTCGGTAAGCTATGCCCCTTTCTCCGTGGATTGGCTGAATGTTGAGGCGGTCGCTTCGAAGGGCATTAGTCATTTTCCACAATGAGTTGTCTTCGGTGTTTAAGGAGCTTAGCTTCTTCTCCTACAGCTAGTTCTTGTGATCGTTGATCGCATATCGGACTAGGTTTGTTGCCCTGTTTAGCTCTTGTCTATCCTGGGGAGATAGTGTTGTATGGTAACGGCGTCTGATCCTGTTTTTGCTGCTGATGAGCTTTAGAATCTCTTCTGGAAGCAGGTTGGCTTTTGCTGGAGCGGTAACGGTGGAAGCTACTGCTAGGTCAGCTTGAATTGTGCTTTCCAGGTTTCTGATCGCTGTATCTATTTCTTTAGGTGAGAAGTTGGTTGGAACGGATCCTGTGAGGTTGCGGAGAGTAGCGTTCAGCTTTTCGAAATTTGTGGAGTACTGCCTGGGGATGATATCTGTTTCCCCTCCTAGGCTTAGTAGTACCGGATTGTGGTCGGAGCTAAGATCATTGACTACCTGCAACTGGAATTGGTGCGAGGTGTTCCTGAAAATGGCTATATCCAGCACATCAGGTCTTCCCAGTGGTCCGTAGTGTGTTGGTTCGGCGGGACCTGCTATGATGATGTTTCTTGTCATAATGAACGTGTGTAGGCTCTTCCCGGAGTCGGAGTTTTTGGTTGTTTTAAATTTAATCTCGGAGTTTCTCATCGCCTCTGAGATTGTCGACCATTGTTTTTTTCTCTTAAGATTACCGGCGGGATTCGTTCTTTGATTTGTGCAGCTGTGTCCATTAGCTGGTGTTCCGGTTTTTCGGGTGGTGTCTCTTTTCGTCGCTTTTTGCTTCTCACCGTTTGGTAGTCGTCCGGTTCTTCCGGGGGTCTGGGTATCTGTGGCTGGGTTGTTGTCTCTTGTGTCATCTTGAGAAGTGCTGGGGAGAGGTTCGGAAGGGTGATAGTACTCAGATTCGACTTCCGCGATTTGATGGATCTCTATTTTGCCCGCCCATTTTATATGTAGCAGGTTTCCTACATGTCGGAAAATTGCAAGCAGCTGTTTAAAGTCTAGTTCATCGTACGGAGTGTTCATGACGATGAACAGTTATCTTATCTCACTTATCTATCTAAGACTTATTCTCCCTATTGTATCACCTCATCCTATTTTTCCTTATCGTCTCTTCTCTCTTATCCAAGTATCAAGTTTTGCAACTTCCTTATAGTCTTAAATAGGACTGGCTTAAAGGGGCGAAGCAAGAATGCTTTTCATCTTCCCCATTATCTGTAGAGGACAGTGTAGGGATAAGGTGTTATTGAGCTATTATAGCTCTGATCATGGCAGAAGGGTAACAGCAATAGCCGAGCCTCGCTTAAATACTTCATTGGCTACAGCATTGCCAATGCTGTAGCCAATGAATCTCACGTTCGACTATAACAACCTCCCACCAGGTTTTATAACCTTATATTCCTTATAAGGACTGGCTTAAAGGGGCGAAGCAAGAATGCTTTTCATCTTCCCCGCTATCTGTAGAGGACAGTGTAGGGATTCCTACACTGTCCTCACGGTGGATTCCTTCCTTTCTCCGCTAAGGGTCTGACCTTATAGTCCTTATAAGGACTGGCTTAAAGGGGCGAAGCAAGAATGCTTTTCATCTTCCCCATTATCTGTAGAGGACAGTGTAGGGATAAGGTGTTATTGAGCTATTAAAGCTCTGATCATGGAAAGAGGGTAATAGCAATAGCCGAGCTTCTGTTAAAACTTCATTGGCTATTGCGGTGATTAATACCCTTCGAGAGTGATTAATCACTGCATCTCACGGTCGATTCTCTGCCCCTAAGGGTCTAACCAGGACGCAGGACGCAGGACATATATGGCACAGAGGGTGAAGCTTGACGCTTTTCATATTCCCTGTTGTCTGTTCCGGGAGCAGATGGGAGAGATTTGTGAGCTATTTTAGCTCGTCCTTAGAGGGCAGAGGTGGTTATTCGTCGTTGAGAATGGTCTAACAAATGCAACTTGTGACTAGTTATATCAAGTGTATCTAATAAAAATAAAGGTGTTTTAAAATATTTAAATATATATTTTAAAAACTTCAATTTCGAGTAAATAAACCTGTGTTCGCTAAAATAATTTTTAATAAAATATAATAGTAATCTTATAAGTTTGTTAGTTTTAATTCAAAGTAAATAGATTTTCTGAAAATATTTACAAAAAAAATTAAGAAAATCATTTTGACGGAGCTTTCTCCTTTGCTCCTACTCTACAAAAATATATAGGCCTCGTTGTTTGCTAAAACAACATACATAAATATAAAGTAAAAAATAATGGGATGGAGTGCATTAAGTCAAGTGACCATTCAGATTTAAAGAGGTATATTATCGTTGGCCATTTAATAGGGGAACAGCTATTAAATGCCCAACGCTAATAATCCAGTCTATGAGAGGATATCACTTTATATATTCTAAATATTGCCTTGTTCATTTTATTCCTTAAAAGAAAATTCTTAAGACATTTAAATTGATTAATTGGATGGAAAGGATTTTACTAATGGATGCAATCGCACACTCAGTGTTTCCGTAGTGGATAGCAATAGTGTGCCATCGAAAAACATTAACGTTAATTGAGGATCATTATTACGCATGCTCAGACAATGCCCGCATCATCATTGATACTGAAAGTACTTAGGAAATGCAAGAGCAATAGCAATTCACAACCAAAACATTGTAATAGCTCCTAAGATACCATTTCTATGTAGAAGTTTTATATGTTCAAAAAACACCCTAAATTATTCAGGTGTTATTCCGTTCTCCTCTTTCTCCAAGAACAAGAGACCATTTTAAATAAAATATAGACTAATATTTATATTGTAAATTAAATAACTAATTACGACTGAATTGACTGTAAAACTGATTAACTTTCGTAAAGAACAGGTTATATAAATTCATGACCGACAGCGATACTTTCATATACATATCGAAGTAACAACAATTTGTTATTGCAACTAAAGGGGAAAAAATCGGAACGAAATAAAACTGAATAAACTGTTTTCAGATTTTAAACGAGAATCTTATTTTGAAATATTCTATTCTCCCAAATCATTTTTGAAGTCCAACCTAATTACTTCAAACTTACTATTTATTCTGACGTCATTATCGCATTCATTAGTTTGTAATTACGAATATTAACGTCATTAAATGCATTAATACCTGAATGTACCATTACCTATTGGAGCGTGAAATTCATTATCCTTAATTTAAGGTTCTCATTAATTAGTAGTGATATTAATTAGACAGAAATTAATCAGTTCGTTAATTAATCCAAATTTCTTCTTTTTCGGAAAATGTAATTACAATGCTTTGTTTATAGCGGGATATGAATCCAAATGTGCTACGAATTTTTCAAACTATAATAACTCTCAAAATATATCAAATGATAGAAAAAGTTAAAATAAAAATGAAATGGGTAAAATCTGGAGCAAATTTCCCTTCAATTAATAATTGCAATACGATAGAACGTAAACATTGAACTTTTAGTAATCCAATTGATTTCTATAGAGAAAACATTGTAAAGAATTGATGGACTGGGAAATTAATGTAAGTTGTGTAAGTTTCTATATGATCGTGGTTATTGTTGTGTAAAATAACCCTGGTCTTTACAGTCAGTGGACGTTGTCGATACCGAGTGAGCAGAGGCTTTTTCATTAAAGAACGGTTGCTAGCAAGGCTTCACCGAGAACGAAATGTTGAAGCGTGGTATATTTCGCTTACAACATTTCTACTGTGTTCGGAACGTTATGTTCTAATTGTAGGAGATAAATGCTTCGGTAGACCATTCAAGCCCATAGATAAAACGTACAGGATGGTGCGATGACAGTAATTGTCCTCCGCTCAGAAATTCTGTATGAATCCATAAGTAAATAAAAATAAAAGAAAAAGTACATGCATTGGCTCAAGAAATAATTTCGGTCAGTTTTCTGCTGAAGGATTGCGCAGACGAGACTGCAGTATTCAATTGTGATCAGAAGTAGCAACATTGCTTCTCATCGACAACACACACGCATGCAATCTAATTCAATAACACTTCGATTACTAGGAACAGGAAGTGCTCTGTCATTCTTATCTTCATTATAGTCTTGACTTGATTGTTTCCCTCTATTTAAAAGGAAATGGCTCACCTTCATTTTAGAAGTGTTGATATTGATTCTCTGTGTAATAGAATACGAAATGAACTGTTGCGCAAGAAGCCACAACGGTTCATATTCTCTAGAATAACAATCAAGATACTGATGGGACAAATTCGGCGAGAATTTAAAATTACATTAGAATCCGATAGTTATGAAAACTTTGTGAGTACTGAAAAACAATTTAAAGATTCATGATCTCCTTTTATAGTTTGGTATGTGGATAACACTTCGATATGTCAATAATGGCGTAAACTTTAGATTTATCTTCCTGTTTTTATTAATGAATAACCAGAGTTTCCAGGAGGGGAAATCCTGCCAACACTGTATGAGACCGACTAACTCAACTTCGGTTGAAAAGCCCTGATAAAGGCTCTTCGCGTCCTAGACGGAATTTGAACCCTGTGTGTATGTGTGTGTGTGTGTGTGTGTGTGTGTGTGTGTGTCATTACCATTATTAGGCTAAATTTGGTGCAAGAAAATAAGCAACAGAGAACAACCTACAAAGTCAACATTAATGGCTCTTCAGGCAATGTTAAACCTTCCATCCCTAGTATATATATATATATATATATATATATATATATATACTAGGGATGGCTCTTTCCCCCTAGCGCCTAACCCCCCGAGTTCTTTTTACTACAATAGGATTACTTCTTCTGGTTCCCATCTGCCATACGGCCACGGGAGGGTAGCTATATGCTACCATTCTAGGGAGAGATGATTATGAGCAAGGTGGCTTCCAGTTGCCTTCCTTGCCGTAAGTATTTATGACCGTAACCTGTGTGTTCACGGGGCCGGTTTGCTGCTTACGGGATGAAAAACCTCAGATAAACTGGCGGAAAAAACCCTGCGGCCCACGCCCAAGACCGGCTAACTTGGCTATGGCTGAGGAAGGTCCTTAAGCTCCTCACGTCGTGGACGGGAATCGAACCTAGGACACTCCTTCCCCAGGCATATGGTTGCGAAGCGCAAAGCCACTAGGCTAACCGCGCGGACTAATAGGATTACATGCATACAAAATATTAACAAGAAAATTAATTGTTGAAAGTTTTTCAGTTGGTTATATTATAAATTAAAGATACGAAGAAATTTTATACTTGGTTTAATCCATTATTTAAGTGTAAGCAAACAAAGTCTGCGCCCGAAGCATCTTTCAGGACAGGGGCAACTCGTGGTAAAGGTGGTAGAGTTCATATCACCTGTCTTAGTATCTCATATGCGAAGCACATCTCCTTGCAGATATCTATAGTGCTATGCATTATGGGAAGGTCCATCACCTAGACCGGTTTCGACCTTTATATAGGTGAAGCGGGCTCTAAAAATTAGGCGATCCCGAAAGATCGCCCATCTCAGCGTTACTCCACTCAGTGACAGGCTCATCCCGTCACTGAGAAGAACTTCTCAGCATGGGGCTCTACCCAGTGGCAGGCTCGTCTTCCCCCCCACCAAGTAGTGCCCTAATCTCAGCGGTAGCCCCACTCAGAGATAAGCAAAAATCTACCCTCAAGCAGAGCCAGAGCCGCACTGCTTTCGACTTTTTTGAGGTCTCGTTAGTGTGAGTCGGACCATGAGGTGTGTATCAAGTCCTTATAAGGACTGGCTTAAAGGGGCAAAGCAAGAATGCTTTTCATCTTCCCCGTTATCTGTATCTGTAGAGGGCAGTGTAGGATTAAGGTGTTATTGAGCTATTAAAGCTCTGATCATGGCAGGAGGGTAACAGCAACAGCCGAGCCTCAGTTAGAAATTCATTAGCTATAGCATTGCCATCCATTACCCTCCAAGAGTATTGGGTTGAATGAATCAATCACCGCCTTGTGTGTATCAAATTAACATTAACATTTCTGGCTAGATGGGTGAAGCAAAATTGCTTTTCATATTCCCCTTTGTCTTTTAATGGTAGGACTTTAAATGGAATGTTTGTGAGCTTTATGCTCGCCCATTGAGGGCAGTGAAGTTAGTTGTGTTCAGCTGAACTTAAGATAGACTTTGGTCTTTTATATTTGTTGATTTCTTCTTCATTATATTCCGAGGCTTCCTTGATTAAAGGGTTTGGGTGGTTACTTGTCTTGGTAAAGAACTTCTCAGCTAGATTTTTGAGAAGGGAAGAGATATATAAGGGATATTAACTTCTGTATGGATCTGGGTGTTTCTTATGTACCAGGGGGCATCCAGAATCATCCTCAGGCTCTTATTCTGTAATCTCTGAAGTTTTAGAATGTTTGAATTTGCGGTGTGGCTCCAAGCTGGGGATGCATAAGTGATAACCGGTCTAATTGCCATCTTGTAGATTGTTAATTTTGTTTGCATATCCAGTTTACTTTTTCTGTTGATCATAGGGAAGAGCTGTGCTAAGACGTTGGATGTCTTAGAGGTAATGTAACTAATATGTTTGCTGAATAGGAGTTTACTATCAAGAATCACTCCAAGATATTTAACTTCAGTCTGCCATGGAATCTTTACTCCCAATAAATAAATATCCTCCATGGTGTGAATTTTCTTTCTAGTGAACAGTATGGCTGAGCTTTTCTGGGGGTTAACTTGGATCCTCCAGTCTGCCATCCATTTTTCTAAGGTGTGTATGCTATTTTGTAATCTTTTAGTTGCCAGTTTTGGGCTCAGTGATCTTGCCATCAGTGCAGTATCATCTGCATATAATGCAGTGAATGTTGTTCTTGGGTTCAGAGGGATGTCTGCTACATATATTGAAAACAGTAGAGGTGCCAGAAGAGATCCTTGAGGTACGCCTGCCGAGATCCTGCGTCTGGTCGAAACCGTTTCGCCTACCCTGACCTGCATGTATCAAAGTTGAAGTCATGTAGAAGTCATATTTTCCTATATGAGTCTCCAAAAGGTGTCAGACCTGATTATCAAAATACTCTGTTTTAGAGATAGACAGTTGTCGAAAGTTTTTCACTTGGTTATATTATAAATTAAGGACAACAAGAAATTATATACTTGGTTTAATCCATTATCCAGTGTAAGCAAATATAGTTTGCGCCTGAAGCAGCTTTCAGGATAGAGCAACTCATAGAGGAAAATATGATTTCTGTATTACTTCAACCTTGGTATCTCACCTCCGGGTCTGGTTCCCACTGATGAGACCTCAATAAAGGTCGAAATCGTTCTGTGTGATGGCCCTTCCCATAATGCATAGCATTATACATGCCTGTAATCAGATGTGCTTTGCATTATGAGATACTAAGGCAGGTGATGTGAACTCATACCACCTTTGCCACGAGTTGTCCCTTTCCTGAAAGATGCTTCAGGAACAATCTTTGTTTGCTTACACTTGGATAATAGATTAAACCAAATATAAAATTTCTTGGTATCTTTAATTTATAAGAATACATTAAATTAAATGTACAGGTAAAGTATACCTAACTATCCGAACTTCTCTGTACAAACTCTGTTAGTAGTATTTCCAAATGCATTATTACGTTCGTTAACCTTCCCTTGTACACAGAACGGCAGTCTTAATCAAATTACACAACCTGTGTAAGAGTGTATTTTTCCTAGAGGATTTTCTCCTAAGTTTTCAGGAAGAAACCTTTGTCACATCACTATACTAGGACGACTGCTTTTAGATGTAGAAATATCCCATCTTAGATGGCATGATTCTACCTCAGGCCTTTCAGACGAAAGCGCACCAGTGGTAATAGAACCTCGCTAATAATGAATATAATTTATAGTATTACAAGTGAAAAATACACCATAAGTAGCTGTTTTTGTGCTAATATAAACAACGCAACTAATAAAAAAAAAAAATCAGCTAACGCCATTTTATTCCCGTATACGGGAGTAGGCGAGGCCATTTAGCCCTTTCTAACTTTTGGAGACTGAGTGGGCAGTTCAATCTCCACTGGTACCCAATCAGAGACAGATGGCCCAAGGCTATCACTAATTAAGCGGTACGCAGTGAAGAGAGACGGCTCAAATGTGCCGCCATCTCGTGGTCCCTAACCCTAACACAATATATTTAATGTCTGAAATAATGTGGGTTCTACGGTCGATTTTCTTGAGTTTACAGGACGAAAAACCCGAGTTTCCGGGAGGAAAAACCTGCTTGCCCGTGCCAGAGATCGACTAACTCGGGAACCGGTCGAAAAAAGGCTTAGAAAAATTTCCTCTAGTCGCCGACTAGACTCGAAACCAAGACTTCCTTCGTGCGGCCAAGCGCGGCGGTGTGCAAACGCGACATCCGCTGAGCTACAACGCAACTATAATCGTACAATAAATTCAACTGAATGCTAATTTAGAAAGATTTCCGTTACCTATATTAAATCCTTCCTTCCGTATACGTATATTAGGCCTAGTGGCCTGCTACATCAAAAATGCCGCAGCATTCTTGGTTACAAACTATTTTAAACCTTACACAGTTGCATATGTATCGATTTTAAAGACCTGTGTTTTTAAAGAAAATATTATTAGAAAGAAATTTTTGCTTAATTAGCTACATTTGGTAAGCCTCAACAATCTTTAACATCTACGATCGAACTCCGCTCTAGAGTCTCTAAAATTCAAGGGTTTGGGAGAAACCTGTGGTCGTGAAGTATCATTAAGGAGAAAAACGTAACTACAATTGTCCTTCTATGACAGACAAGGAAATAAATGTCCAACTAACACCATCTTAAGAACAAAGCGGCAGTCCTTGATCGAGTCACGCAATCGATGCTACAACATAATGTTCTGGAGGGCTTCTGAAGACTAATTATTTTGGGATTACTATCGTGTTCTTATTGTGGTTTAATGTCTTACGGCACTGTCGATTCAATCACATGACTCGATTAAATACAATCGTTCTGTTCTTATCACTCCCTTGTCAACTATACGGTTTCTTTTTTTGGCTGTCTTTCTTATGTTTCTTTCTTTTATGATAACAATAAAAGTTTCGCAAGAGCCGATTTTAGGTTTGTGCTTGAATTTTAAAACTACGTGGGGGACGTACGTCAAAATAATAGGATGTCTCGTTCTGATAGTAATAACAACGTCCACCTTCAATTGTTAGTGTAATAATCATAGAAATGCAGTAATAAAATTTAGAAGGGTGTTTCAAGAGTGGATCGTGATAACAAGTAGCTTATAACATCAGATGTTTTCTTTAGTCAGACATTTTCTTCTCTCTCTCTCTCTCTCTCTCTCTCTCTCTCTCTCTCTCTCAATCTCTCTCTCTCTCTATTTCTCTCTCTCTCTCTCTCTTTCTCTTTCTCGCGTCAATTGTAAAGAAAAATCCATGTGCACAGTATAGTGCTGTTGATGTTGCTCTAAGGCAGTGTCTCAAACTCAAGGCTCGTGTGTGTATGTGTGTGTGTTGACATTTAAGAGCACTAAATTTTGTTCAAACTATTTCGGTAAATCCTTTTTCTAAGATACCAGCTCAAAACACATTTTTCTTATCTTTCGTTTCACTTTTCGTTGCACACAATATGTAGACTTGATCGATAAACTACTAAAATATCTAAGACAACTTATATGTTTTTATTTATAAATGGACGAATTAATTAAATGAAGACCTGTTTCGAATTCTTGTTGCAGTTTGCTGCTTAGGTAGCTTTCTGTACCAGTGAATTTTCGGGCAGGAATTATTTCTCGAAATTAGCGACGATCCCTGGCTTCGTGTATGGGAAGACATGAGGCTAATCATCCATTTATAGTAATGAGTTGTGGCACTCCAAACTACGAAAATAGTATTATCTGGTAGCGTATATAGGTACTGACTTATTTTGAATTACATGTTGAGAATTTTATGACACAATGCAAGAAACTATTTTTGGATTGTTGACAAGGCAATTGCATTTGCTCAATTTCACACATAGGAATTTAAAATAAAACCCCCTAGTTGTTAACAGATGATCTTTGATTGTGAAGACGTTATCAAAAACATTCTTATTAAAAAGATACTTATTTTCATTAAAAAAATAAAATATTATAGAAACCTGAGATTTTTTTCATCCCTAGTTTCAAAAAATTGTACAAATAAGTTTAATGTGAAATATTAGTTGCATGTCCAAAAAAATCTCTGCAAAGAATTTGCATCGTTCTAATATTTGAACTCTATACTATTGTGTTCTTATAACGGTTAAAATGGTTTCTGCATGGAGCTTCATTTCAATAATTTTCATTTTCTTCCTCTAATTGTGAAAATCAAGGTTTTTGCACACAAAACGTAATTTCTTTTAACTTGATAAATACAAAAGAAATTTTGGTTAAAATCCAGCAGTGAAATTGTAATACGAGAATTACCTAAGGCTACTCTGTCTGCGGTCGCTTCTCTGTTGATCCAAAAAGAAACCCAAGACAGTACCACCAGCATAGTGCATGGAGCGTATACTTCAATTAAGAAATATCCCATATGGCGCTGAAGATGAAAACTCACAACCAGCACTGAAAATGGACCGCCTGAAAAGAAGAGAAAAAATTTTTTCCCGTTATTTCTACGATTTCCATGTTTGCATATAGAAAACAAACATATGGGATAACATCACCTCATTGGATATTTCAGTTTTAAATGGCGTGGATGTATTATTTAAAATTTCATTACTTAGATTGATAAAGCATCTAAAACGTAAAAACACACACATCTAGAATGATATACTTTGAGGTTGTTTCTGAAAGTGCGAGTTGCATAACTCACCGATTTTGTCTTTTCCTAACAAAAACATTTCAACTATTTTCACTGGTGATGAAAACGAAATATATACTCTAAATACTAATTGAAATTTTTGACTCATATTCATACAATACACGCAGTTCATCTTTCTAAAACATAATAAAAATTGGTCTTAGTCCAAAATCTTTGTTAAAAAAATCAGTGACAACTTTTGAATTCAGGACCTTAAATTTAAAGCTGTTTATTATAAAACTAAAATAAGTCTCTTAAAGAAACTTTTGCCACTCTCTACACAGCAACTAGATTTTAACTATCCGGATATATTCTAATAACCTACTATATTCATAACCTACTATATTCACATGTCAATGATTGCTGCTTATAACAGGAATGGTTATCTTATAAGATCCTTATAAGGATTGGCTTAAAGGGGCGAAGCAAAAATGCTTTTCATCTGTAGAGGACCCGTTATCTGTAGAGGACAGTGTAGGAATAAGGTGTTATTGAGCTATTAAAGCTCTGATCATGGCAGGAGGGTAACAGCAATAGCCGAGCCTCAGTTAGAACTTCATTGGCTACAGCATTGCCATCCATTACCCTCCAAGGGTGTTGGATTGAATGAATCAATCACCGCATCTCACGGTCCATTGATCATTCAATCCCATTATATTCAAGGAATGGTTATCACTGAATGCCAAGCTCTTATCAAAAAAGTTAAATATTATTGTGTTGTAAATAAAAAACTGAAATCTAATCTGATTATTGATAATCAAATATACAATTTAAGATTTAAACAAATTGTTTTTATTGCAATAAAAATTATATCTACGAATATTATTGAAATGCATTGAGCTTTGCACTATCTAATTTTGATATATTTAAACGTCTATGAAGTTTATGTTTTGTCGATTTGTTTCGATTTGTATGTTAAATAAGATATCTTTATTTCTGCTATTCCTGCAACTCATTTGATATTTATTTCATATATAAATATCCTCTCGTAGTTAAGTTTACTGGCCAAGTTTCAATTAGTTTAAGGAATATTTATCCAATACGGATTATTTTAAGTACAATATAGTTAATAGATTATTTATTTTTGAGTACGAAAGTTTTGGCCAGATTCGTTTCCTCATAATGGAGTTAAACAAAAAAACAAAGGAAAAATAATGATCAAGATGGTTAATTCTGTAGCTTTGAAACAACTGTAGTTATTTCAAAAGTTATTCCGAAAAGAAGTGATCATTTCAAATATGATCACTTCTGATTCATAAATATGATTCATTAATATGATTCACAAATATGATTCATCAACAAAACATTTAGTGATGAAGTTTTATCTCTGCAAATGTTTTAACACTCTTCTAGCAACAGCAAATAAATAAAAATCCAATTATGAAAGAACGCAATTGTAGAAAACTAGCTTCTTCTCTAATGCCATTCGAGCGTTGTGGTCCTCAATGGACAGGCCTTTGGTTATAACTTCTGCTGATACAATCATAGTTTTAACCAAAGATAAGGCAATCTTCCTGGCTTTCTTCTTCTTCAACATCTGCACAGATGGCTAAAGTAGTTTATATTAAGCATTACTAAAGGAACTCACACTATGACTTCGTTGGTCTTTCGTCAAATTCAAACTAGAAAACTTCAGATTAGTGTAGACACCTACTTCTCGACCACCTAAAGATCTGGGAGCATTAATAACAAGCAAACACATCAATAGGGTTTTCTTTTTGCTTAACCTCTGAAGAGTCCCCCCCCAATCCCGATATATACACACATATGACATTATCTATAGGTTTTGCTAATTTTCGTTCTTGTCCGCATGCACTCTCGTTATGTTATAATAGTGCATAGTGGCGGGATAAAAATGTTTTCCTTAATTTCATTGATTTTATATATATATATTCTTAAACTGATTTTTTTTCATAATCCAGAACCCTTCTATAAGACCAAACATGGAACTTTTACAAGCCCTTTCAGACCTCTAATAAACAGTGCGGTGGTTGGTCTCACACCTGGTGTAATTCATGTAATTCCTCTCCAATCTCAAGACACTCACAAACATCCATACCAACAGCCGATTTGAACCCCCTATCCTGCTGACTGAAGAGCGTATACGCTAACCACTGGCCAGTATTTCAGTCACCAAATTCATTGTTGGTATTTCATTTAATCCTGTAAATGAACATTAATGGAAATTAATATAAATTCAGAATATTGGATGTTTATTTAACTCAAGTCCAGGATGTCAATTTAAAGTACGCTTTTTAAGAGATTCTTTGCTGGAAAGACGTCACGGTAACTGTTGTTATAGCAAAACGTGCCTTAAAGCAAAAGGTTTAATTAGAATATGTCAGTTACATTTTGTTCCATTGCTTCTGTTGAACACTTCATACTGTCCTCATGTAAGAGAAAAAATCGACAAGTCTTGAACAAAAAATTCTAAATAAACTATTTCGAATATGACCTGTCTCTTTTGTGCTTGTATACAATAAAGGTACAACGAAATTATTAGATTTTTCTGGTCCAAGAATGACATTCATCTAAAGATGACCATTTGTCTTATTTGTATTCGACATATTTGTATTCAGGGCTAAGGCGGATTCCTGGAATGTGTCTCAGCCTTGAAAACCTTTCCAAACCTCAACAAATTTGGGTAAATGAAACTGCCGAAATTTGGAAAGCACTCATCCTCAGAACTTGAGCCCAACGACCAAGAACGTCATTGAGAAATCTAGGCCCGACTTTGGTTGCCTTTCTTCAGCCTTATTTATCCAGAGTAGTGCATGCGTGCATATATCATTGTTTTGTGAGTCCTGATGATGGCAATGTAAAGTTGCGGAAATATAGGAAGTTGTAATTATTATTATTATTATTAATATTATTAATAATATTAATAATATAATATTATTAATATTATTAATATTATATTAGGGCGCCTACACAGCGCCCTAATATAATTATTAGGGCGCTGTGTAGGCATACGAACGATCGCATGGTGATATCGCTGCTCCAGTTTTTTATAGTTTTAAAGTGGTTCCAACTCATGTTTTAAGTTGAAAGTGCTCCCAAGTAACCCTACTTATCACGCCGAAGACAGTGATATAAAATTCAACGAGATCGGCTAAGAAGAAACCAAATTTTGAAGTGTTGAAAAGGGAAGAGAGAGGACCGTGGTCAACAACCAGCGAAGAACAAAGGACGTCGCCATCTTTATAATCACGCCTCACTGCCTAAGGGAAGAAAGGTGAGTCATGAAGTGTATCAAATGCCTGGAGGAGTTATCGTCCAATGGAAATAATATAACTTGTACGAAATGTAGTAGTATTCTACACTTAAATTGTGCTGGCTTTTCAGAAACAACCGGGCAACATAAGTATGAACCCGATGTAACACGTGAGGAATGGAAGTGTGTAATCTGCATGAGGAACAAAGAAACGCACGTAAGGCAGCCACCTACGATGCAGCCGATTATACCGGAGGCAAAATCAGATGACGAACTGAACAGACAAAAAAAAGCAGGTGAGTCCTATAATTTAAGCTCTTTAAGTATACTAATAGAAAACGGTCTAGTGACTATAAAAGCCAGCTTAGTAGATCTTGTGCAAGAACTCTTTAAGAAACAGAACGAACAAATAACAAAAAAAAATCTAGCGAATATCAAGATTTGGTAAAACATAATAATTTAGAAGTTATAGAAGTGTTGCAAACGGTAAAAGACATTAACGCACTAAAATGAGCATTAACGCACGAAAAGACAGGCAACACAATTTGATGAAAGAGACATCCGAACTCCGTCAAGAACTTCATTCTCTAAAACTACAATACGAACGTTTAAATCAGCAACAACATACAAAAGATCTTGTCATAAACGGTCTTCCTGAAACTGCACCTACAGAAAACCTCAGAGATGTGGTTTTAAAATTAGGCCATGTAATTGATATCCCCCCTACAGCTTAACGACATTCAGACCATAAATTGGATTCCTAGGAAGAGCAAAAACCAAGGCTTCCCACGACCTGCGCCAGTCATAATTCGTCTTAAGAGCAAGTCCACAAGAGACAATCTCATAAAAGCCAGCAGGCAGAAAAAACCAGTTGCCAAGGACTTGAACGCACAGCAAGACGATACACCAATCTTCCTATCCGAATATTTAACACCATTCAACCAGAATCTGTTGTACCAAACAAGAAAAGCAAAAATGGAAAAAAATTACCAATTTTTGTGGACCAGAGATGCCAAGATATTCATAAGGAAGTCACAAACTTCAAAGACGATACAAATTAAAAGCACAGAAGACATAGAAAGGCTGCCACTGTGAAGAAAAAAGCCTCCTAAATAGTTCAAAAAGAAGCCCACAATAAAAAAAGAACGTGAACCATCAAGAGAGATGCAATAACACAGGATATATCGGCAATTTCACTTTGATCTGACCTTTCAGATCATTCATTTGACCTCCCAAAGATCTGCCTACTTCCAACACAGCAACCAAATCAATAACAAATATATGTATATATAACGAGTATCACCCTCAGATAAGCTAATTACAAAGCTTCGAGGGTGCGGTTGAGTTACATCCCAGTATCAGTATTTATCTATCATTATTCACTTAACATTCTGTAATGAATTCTAGTAGTAAACAGAAAATGTGATAGTAATACTTCAGTTATATATTTAAGTTTAAAATTATATATTTAATTTACAATTTAAATGTAAAAAAATTATCATTATGTAAACTGCAACATAAGTAATATTGCTTAACTTGTGAGTCATTAATAATAAACACGATTATTATTACTATGATTATTATTAATGGTAATAATACACACTTTTTACTCTTGTGTCAATGAAAAATTCTGCAAATGATAATGATATTAAGAGTAATTATAATTCTTACTGAACCATTTTGCAAGAAAAAGATGCATTGTTGCCTAAATATTAGTATATTCATGTAATTATTTGAGAGATAATAAACTATAAAAAATTATTATTATTATTATTATTATTATTATTATTATTATTATTATTATTATTATTTATATTACGTTGCAATTTCCTGAAAAATAATATTTATGAATACCCAACATACAAGCCATGATTGATTTAGGAGTGATTATTGTTTTATATTTAGCGCTAAAGTATATCTAAAATAGTAAAGTATTTTTATAACTAATGGAAGAAAAGCATATAGATTTATAGAAATGTTTCGAGGTTGAGCAAGATTTGAACATCTAAGAAAGAAAAGTAAGAATTAATAGGTGCTTAGAAAAAAACATAATTTTAGATGCTGCCAAGTTTGGCTGCTTAAAAACCGTCGACAATAAAAATCATAACTTTATGTATACTAAAATGTAATGTATTTACATTTTAGAAACTATATTTAAATAAAACATGTTTCAAGTTACTTTGACAATGTTCTTATTCTCAATTCTGTTTAAAGATATTTGTGCACTCCAGAAATATTTTTTTCTCGTTTCAAAAATACTACTAATCATATGATATACATAAATGATAACTCTGGATTGAGTTATTATATACTACCAAGGGAAATCTTCTGAACTAAGATGTCAGATGTTTATTGAAATTATTGAAAATATCTTCACATAAGTATCCATTATTGCTGATAGTTCTCTTCATAGTCACCGATTCAAAGGAAGAAACTTTATAAGAGCTTTTCAACTGAACAAAACTTATCCAGTTTCTCACCGAGATGATAGAATTCTTCATCAAAAACTCAATTTTTCAATCCCATAAAATGGGCAATTCAGCAGTACATTACATGCGTCTTTCAGACATAACAATTCACTACCGGTAGTCTTAGTTTGTGTAAATTTCTTCTGGTTCGCAGGTTAAGTGAAATTTATTAATATATTAGCATGCTGGCAAAGGTTGGTCGACGGGTAGAGCCTCTGCTACTAATGGCTCAGTTAAGTAAGTTTGAGCGCGGTTAGTAGTTGGAAGGGAACAATCGTTCGATGCTATTGGCACACTCTCCCTCCATGAGTCCTTGGACTCCCTGGAGGTGTTAAATAATAATAATAATAATAGCAAACTTCGAAACAAGAACATTTAAATATCTCTAACTTACTCGTAGAATGTGCTGAATATAAAGAGATATATTTGTTATGTTGGACACCGTTGTTTGCAGAGCCCTCTCGTGGCAAACGGCTAAACTAAAAATAATAAACAAAAAATCTGTGCGATTTCGTGTTTCTTTTAAGTTGTCTGACTTTTTGTCAAATAAATATGTAAGTCGATTGAGTGCAATAAAGTTATCTATAATGTGTAATTAATAAAACATAAATTATTTATTAATAAATATTGTTATTTAATGTAACGAAAGTTTATTTAAACATACTAATATTAAATATACTAATTAATGTCGTAAAATCTATAAATTATAATAAATAATTTATAGATTTTATAGATTAAAATCTTAGCATTTTTCCAGAAAAAAAAATAATAATTGAGTAAAGATTAACGGACTCTAGAATCAGAATACAAAAGACTTACAACGACTTACAACAGTTACTAGACTTAGTAACATTTGATTTACTTTAAAATTTGTCAATAAAAGATTGCCTGTCGTGGTTGTTGTTGTTGTCTCTAGAATTACTGCAGATTCACTACAAAGTCTGTAAATTATGATTGTACCGGTTTCAGTAAGAAAAATCTCGTTTCTTCTTCACCTTCAGATGAAAACGAACTTTCTTGATATTCACATAGGTTGCATTACTGATTACTGTCAGTAATCTGGTCTGTAGTTAATAGTCTGCCAGAGATTTGCAGATCTGGATAGCCACATTTTGAGAATAAATTTGCTTGGCATTTGTTTTTACAATTCACATAGTAAACTTCGAAACAAGAACATTTAAATATCTCTAACGTACTTGTAGAATGTGCTGAATATAAAGTAGACTTTACGCTTTTAAGTAGATACACTTGAAAACAAATATATTTTTCTACTTGATAGTCTAAATGATTTGGTATGATAAACAGCAAGAACTGTCTCGTGCAATAATATGAAAACTTTTAATTAAACACAATAATATTTCAATGATCTCAAGAGTCAAGTAAGAAAAACATACAGTCAATGGTAACTAAGATGAAGTACTAAATTTTGAATAAAAAACCACAGTATAAATATTATATGAAATATACATACTTATTCTGTTTTATTCTCTTTCCGTTACTATTGAACGACTGTTTCCCATTTAACTTTCCAGTTCTTTACGTATTTAGCCAATAACCAGCATCTCATGACGAACCATTGTAGATTATCCCAACATTTTCTTGTTCTTTGCTGATATTTAATCTGCCATTTTCCATTATCGTCATCGCATATCTTCATTTATATGCTCCGCAATAAATCACAATAACCTCTACGCTAATCTTCTCTGTATAATTATGCCATTCTATCCCTTAGTATTATGTGAAACAATCTTCTCTCCAAGGCTCTTTAGGTTACACTCAAGTCTTCCTGCTTTACAGCCGTTGTCTATGTCTCACTTCCATAGGTATATATATACTAGAATAACGCACATATTAAATACCGTTCTTTTTTTTTTTTTAAGCATAAAGCCTCTTAACATATAAACTTGGTACAAACAAAACGCTTTGTTTATTTATATGATTCTTCTATTTATTTTGTTTTTCCTTAAAATTAGCTAATTGTCTTCGGTAAATATGGCCATCTACAGTTTCAATAGGATTAGTAGATAATTTTATTTCGACTAAACTGAATTTGAATATGAATTTTGCTTAAATTATGCAACTTTTGAAATTTCGTTTTTCGTGCTAACTCTGTTAAGTATTTTACCCTTTCCTGAGCTTGATATTTTATGGATTTTATGAATGTTTTGATATTAATTCCATGTTTTCTCCACGAGACATTCCTAAAGACACATTCTAATGGCAATTCCTTTCTCTCAAGTTCTAACTTTATACAGGCCGGCGAGTTCTGATATACTTTTTAGGATGGCGTTTTAGTTGAATCTATTTATTAATTTGACTGCTATAAAGAATAAAGGGCTTTCTCAAAATCTACAAACACTAAATATACAGAAATTTGGTATTCGTTTACTTTTCTGTGACTTGGTTAATTATGTGGATTTTTCTTTTTTAGGGAATCTTGCTCTGAAGCTAGCTTGTTCATTTTTTGCATCTTGTAGCGTATAAATTATTTGATACCAGACTAATTCTCCCATATTTATTGATATTATCAAAATTATTTTTTTATGCAATAAGACAATATTTTCTTATGATGCTCCCGCCCATGTTATTTGTAAACTTGTAGTACATTTTGTACCGTGAGCTGGTTAGGAATATTATTTTCCTATTTTAATCAATTTTATACTTTTTTTGTATTTTTCATTTATATTTTACACAGTCAGGAAACCCTGCTCTGGAGACCAAATATCGAACCTTTTCAAGCCACTTCAGACCTCCAATAAGCGCACAGATGGTCTCACACTAGGAGATGAAATTCATCTCTCACCTGTAGACAATCACAAACACCCATGCCCACGCGGGATTCAAACCCGCAGCCTATAGGTTGAGAGCGAGTACGCTAACCACTCGGCCAACCACAAACCGGCAGATCATTTCTTTATGCCACTAATTGATTGAGGAGTGATTATTATTTTATAGTTTGCGTTGAAACATAACTAAAATATTAATGTATTTTTAACCAATATAAGAAAAGTACATTAGACCAATAGAAATAACTGGAGGTAGTATTCCTCTCTGTGAATTGGTGTTTAGTAAAACATATACTTTTAGATATAGTTAAATTTCTATGGTTAAAAAAACACTATCGGAAAAAAAAATTATATTTCTGTGTATGTTGGTAAATGTATTATGCATTTCAGAGTAGTGGCCGGGATAAGAATAGCCCCAGTGTAGCCCATGCATGTAGTACGAGGCGACTAAAATGGGTACTCGGGGAGGGTAATGGATGACAATGCTGTAGCCAATGAAGTTTTAACTGAGGCTCGGCTATTGTTGTTACCCTCTTGCCATGATCAGAGTTTATAGCTCCTATACTACTCCATCCATACATTTTCTTCTACAGATAACGGGGAATATGAAAAGCCTTAAATGCATTAAATAAATAAAAATACATTTCAGAAAAAATATATAAATAAAAAATATAATTCGAGTTCCTCTGACGATGTTCTTATACTCAACTCTATATAATGATAACTGTGCACTCCAGAAATATTTTTATCGTTTCGAAAATATAATATTACGAGAATTATGTTATATACCATGGATTATTCTAAATTTAATTATTATACAGTTACAAATTTCTGAACAAATATGTCAGGTGCTTATTGAACGTTTTGATAATATCTTCGAATTCATGACCGCTGATAACTTTGTTTATCGTATTTATTCAATTTTTTTGGAACAATTGATTATCATAAGTTCCAGTTCCTTACCTTTTTCAACCATTCTTGTCATATTCCCGACTGGATTAGAGATTAAGTCGAATGAAGACATTTTCATGTCTGAAGCAATAACAACACGTCTTGATGGATTCCATCTGTAAAGAACATCTTTAGATGAATATCCATCTGGAAGAGAAAATACGTTATATTCAAATATAACAACACAAAGTTATGTAAACTTTGTACACTTAAATTGAGTAAAATATATCATAAATATTTTATGTGATATTTTTGGTAGGTTGATACATTCATCGAATTTAATTGGTTAATTACTAGATAGTATTATTATTTTTAAGAAAGATAACCCATATTAACAAATGCTGGTCATTGTTTTGTGAAAAAGGATAATATAATTTCGCTTCCTTACCTAAACAAAGAAAAACCAAATTTGGACTTCAAGAAACCGAAATTATTGATACTATTAGCAGTTAGTTGTGGTCGGAGAACTAGGTAAACCTTCAGCATAAGCTGCCTGCCACTCAAAATTAAATTATCACATCGAAAGAACGGCTATCGCATGAATAAAATACTTAAGGAAGTGGTAAAGGACTTGTATACTGTCCTGCTGGATTCTTTCAGAAAACGTAGTTCAAATAACCCACTTTAAGATGTGTTACTGAGATAATCATCTCAAAGATGACGGGAGTCGTTTTCTTATGAATAATTATTCATAAGAAAACGACTCCCGTCGTTTTCTTTGAGTACTAAATTAAAGTACTATTAATTAGTACTATTTAAGTAAATTAAAGTACTAATTATAATTAGTACTTTAAAAAATCAACATCTTAATTAAACCTTTAATTCATAATATTCTTATTATAACGTTTAATTGGAGATTATTTGATTATACGATATTTGGAGTTGATAAATTCATTTATGATCTAAGCCCTACTAGATTCAGGAATTAAATTAGTAAGTAAGCATGTTAGAAAAGCATAAAATAATATACTATGTAAAGTATTCTAAAAATAAAGCTGTTTGATAACTCTGTATAATTTTTAAATAAATACAAAATATTATAATAAAAAACATCATGTTACATAATAACAACACTTACAGCTTCCAATATGCAGTGGGCATCTTTGTATATCCATGGGAAATTTTCTCAAATCCATTGGACAGTTAGCCCTAACTGTTAACCTAAACACATTGAGAAAAAACAGAAATTAATCAATTCCATTAAGTAAAGGAAATTTATTTATTGAAGAAAAAGGAGGAAAAGCTATATTAATATCGTTTTTCAACGGTAAAGTCGATTGCAGAAAACTATTTCGACATATTTGAAGATCACGTGTTATATTTAAACAATAGTTTAAATATGATTAATAACAGTGTTATCCAGATGCAAAATTATGATGGTATAGCGGAAATGTTGTACAGAAGAATTTCTGAAAAGCCATTCAAGAATTAAATACTTTAGCATAATGACTCAAATATTTTCAATCATGTGGAAAGTGTTTGACTAGGGAGTCAAAATCTGGTCCCCAACCGGCATCTTACGCAATTCCTATACGAACAGAATGGTATGACTAGTCTGTAGCATTGTCGAAAATGTAAGAGATTCTTGTGGGTTCATGTGTTATTTAGATTTCTTGCAAAATGTTCTACTAAATACTTCCTAATTCTTCTATCATCTGAAGACATTCGACATACCTTTAGGTGGGATCGAATCAATGGCTGTGTGCATGTGTGTGTTTGCATTCGCTCACACACGCACACCATTAAAAGCTAGTTAATTTTGTAGGCAGAAATATAAATTGCAGTTCGATAGAAGAAAACTGATTCTGATAAATTTTTCGTTATATAAACAACTAGGTTAAGCAGTGGGATGGATCGAAAACGAATAATTTTTAGATGTTAAGTCTTTCAGATGATCTTATGAATGTAAAAGTCGCTAACATTCGGTAGAGAACATATGAATTTTTGAGGTGAAAAAATAAAGAAGTGCTCATCATAGGCCTAGAGTAATGCAGGAGAGCCTGATAGTATTAGGAGAAAGCAAAGATAGACAGATAAATATATAGTATGAGAGATACAAAAAAGGCCTCATCTCTTTTATATAATCATATGGCCAAAGGCTATCAGTTTTCCTTTTTCACCAACCTCGTGCAGATTAATAACCAAAAGACCAATTGAAACTAAAGCGCAAAGATGATTGGTACCCAGGTTAACCCATCTGGGTTAATCGCCTTGAGTTAGCCTTCTCTGTCTTGGATTGCTCTCACTCATCCGTGCAATTGACTATAAGACCACATTGAACTAAGAGAATGGAACTGTTCAATAAACCTCTCATAGCAATAATAGACAGAATTTTATCTTCCCCTAGTGAATATTGCATAACGTGGGTGGTCTACACCATCTAGTTATAAATTTGATATCTCCTAGAATGCTTCTTTCTAAATACAAAAATCATCTGACTGAAAATTTCCACAATGCAGTATTATAAAGTATTTGTATGCCATAATGCTGGTTTTCAAATCCATGTTTCTTTCTAACTTTCCATAAATTGTATTTTAATTCATTAATTACAAAAATCGAAATTCTCTTTCCATTACTAACGGGTGTTGAGCACTGGAAAAAATAACCTATTCTGTGGTAAGTAATGGAATTCTCAACACATCACATAATATATTCCAAATACGCAGGCAAGTGGAAGCTGCAGAATAGGTCTCTACTGTTTCCAATCGGTAACAGATGTCAGAGATCAGATCTCCGATGTTAAAGTACCACCATTTGATGATATTGACTGGAAGGTGACTATATGCAATTCTCTAAGCAACATCCCTCCTGTTATAGTGTCCTTGGAACTTCAATGAATTATGAAACAGTGTTGTTGGCAGTACCAAAGTGCGGAAATTCGAGGCGAAATAAATTAAAAAAATAATTATGTGAATTTGATAAGTAAACAGCGTTATTTGTATAATTATATAAATTTGATAAGTAAACAGTGTTACTTGTATTTGATACGTAAACAGCGTTACTTGTATAATTATGTAAATTTGATAAGTAAACAGTGTTACTTGTATGTTAAGTTATATGTATAGAAGGAATATTTTACACGGATAATTAATTCTATAAAGTGTATTATATTATCTAAAAGAAAATAATAATATTTCAATAAATATAAAGAATATACGATTTATAAAAAATGTTTATTTAGTTAAAACTATGATATATATAAACTATGACATAATCCAATATATTTAAATAAACTGATTAAAAAGAACCTGTGAAATTTGTAATAGATAGAGAGCGAGAGATTTAGGGTGTGAGATTTTAATTTGTGCTTTCTGTGGATAATTATTTAATGGCTTTAAACCATTTTATTAGGTCGAACTCAAAAGGAATAAAAGTGAAAAAAAAAACGTAAATGGAACATAACTAAATTTGTAAGAATATTTTAATATTTATTAATTTTCAACTTCTTTGGGGTTTTAAATGCGATTTCTTCTCTCAAAAATATAACTTCTAAAATTACGTACCGTGAAGAATACAAAACCCTCCCGTCTTGATGAATTCGAACGAACTTGTTCGGAGAAGTAATGGTATGAAGATACGATTGCTTTCCATTAAAAAAATAAGTATCAGGACGCCATATCTTTTCTAACATGGAGATAGACAAGGCCAAGGTTGGCATTGCCCCTGCAAATTCCAGTCTTCTGTCTACCCAGCTCTGGCGAAAGTAGCAATCCATTGAAAAAGACTAGAAAACGTACAGTAACAAAGTAAGACATTAGTTTCTATGGAAATGACCACGTTTTTATTTATATTTACGATTTTTATGTTTGCTGTGACGACGTGCATTTACTTTAGTTCACATACAAAAAGTATTATTTAGATTTTTATTTACAATTCAAATTATTATCATTAAATTTTATGAACTGTTGCCCATTAAATCATGGGGAAAGATGTTTCTGCATTTCATAAATAGTAATGTGCTAGCAGATTAATATAATTAAAAAACACATTGTGACACAGTTAATAAAATACTCCTTTCGGAGCTGTAGAGAATTATTATTAAAAAAGGAATATTTCGGAAATATTATCTTTGCGCCATTTATCAATAATCGAAATAATGGGAGTTTTTTTTTTTAACAAAAAAAGTATTATAATTTACCATGTCTATTTCGGACACAGGACCCATACTTCGAACTTCGATATCTAGAGACACTTGAGTTGGTTGACCTACAGAAATAAAAAATGAAACTTGACCTTTCTCTATTGCACTGAATCATATCAAACGAAACAGTACCGATATAATACTCTGCAACAATCAATAATTGGTAATCATTTAATAAATCAACGAACGAATCATTTTATTCTGACATCCAAATATACGAAATATATACAAGAAATAAGTGCAACATACTGTAGAGTAAAAAAGTGACATATACAAATTATTAGGCAAAGTAAACCCAAAGTTAGCTATTGGCCAATATGTACATTTTATGTATAAGATAAGATTCGTGAACACATAGTCAAACCACTGAAACTAGTACCGTTGCCAATCGATTATTTTATACATTTTTTCTGAAATATTTTCCTTAATGTGAAAAATAAATATTTAATGAAATGATTATATTTTGACTTTCTTCATTCCTTATAGACAAAGGCAAGTTATTAGAGTATTAAATGTTTTTAACATGAATTAGTTCCTGTTTTGTGTCTACAAAGAAAACTATCTTATTTAACTTACACTCTTCAGTATTATTATTATTATTAATAATAATAATAATAATAATAATAATAATAATATAAGAAACACTCAACCGACCTCCTTCCAGTTATACAAAAACTGTTAAATAAAATTTTCGAAACGGGACACATACCTGAAGCACTGAAGACTGCACTAATCACACCCATACACAAACAAGGAAAAAGAAACATAATAAGTAATTACAGACCTATCGCCACGCTGCCTGTAATCAACCAAATCATGGAGCGCATTGTACATCAGAAACTCTCCACATACGTTGAAAAATTTCAAATCATACCCAAAACACAATATGGCTTTCAAAAAAATAAAGGAACAGCAACACTCCTGGAAGACTTCACAGATCTAATAAACTCCGCATTGGATAAAAACAGAATAACATTAGTGGTATTCATTGACTTAACAAAAGCATTTGACACACTAACACATAAAACCTTGTTAACGAAACTTACCCATATCGGAATTGGAGGTCGTCTACTCCAGTGGTTTAAAGCATACACGAAAAACAGAAAGCACATCACACGTATAGGATCAGCACACAGCAAAGAGGTACATGTAACCTGTGGAGTACCACAAGGAGCTGTCCTATCTTCCATTCTATTTAACATATACACACACGACATAAGCCAACTCCCCCTAAAAAGTAAAATCTTCCAGTATGCAGACGACACTGCCATAGTATCCATTCACAACAATGCAAATATCGCTTACAAAAATATGCAACACGACATCAATCAAATCACTAACTGGTTAACCGAAAATGGCATATATATAAACCCTGGAAAAACAAAGCTAATGGTATTCAAAAACCCCCAAACCCTGCCCATAGAAACTAAATATCTCACTATCAAACATTCATCCTCCTATACACAAAATGCAGAACCTAAAATCACAACCATCACACAGGTGAAAACAACACGCTACCTTGGACTTCACTTCGATGCAGATCAAAGTTGGAATAGCCATACAAACTACCTACATACCAAGCTTAGGATAATAGCAAGCAAACTAGACAGATTAAAAGACATTGCCCCAACCCACATAAAAATACTAATCTATAAAGAATTATGTGAAAACATTTTAAGATATGCAATCACATCATACGCATTTTGCGCAGACTACAGACTTAACAGGCTACAATGGTTGCAAGATAAAATGATAAAACTGATATTCTGGGAACAACCCACTCTTATGCAGGAAGCATGGACAAAACACAAAATACTTAAGGTGAAACACTTACGCCACTACACAGTCATGTTAAAACACTACTACAGCCCAACTTATAGAGCAACCAGAACAACATATCAAATAACAAGACCACAATCAACAAACTACATAACATATAAGTACAACAATCACCACGGCAAAGCCACCCGAAACTTCTACGTACCTGACATGATAAACAAACTGCCGTTCGACAACAGAAAACTAGGAACATACAGAGAGCTGAAACAGGCACTATATAAATATTATAGCGAGAATGAAAATTAGAGCAATTCCTGTTTCTCTCTCCCCACCACACATACACACACACACAAACCACGACAACCCCCCCCCCCCTCAATAAACTACCACTACAAGAACAAAAAGAAACAAACACACCATGTCTAAATCCAACCCTATTTGCACAAAAAAAAAGTTAAACTGTAATAGCAGTCAAAGTCTTTCAAACACGTACCAACAAACAGTAAAATCAACACCTGGCTTGTGACCACTATAGGAACACAACCATGAAACCACCACCCTCTGTCATCTATTATCTTCCTCAGATAAGCTCTGCTAAGCTTCGAGGAAGAAAATTACTGACTTGCAAGTATCTGTTATACACACTTGTAATGCGTTATAAATATTATATACATATAATTACTACAGCAACTATGTAAGCAATTCATCTGAGACAAAAAAAAAAAAAAAAAAATTCTGTATAATCCTTATTGTAAATACTGTAAATATTATTATTGTATGTAACTTATACTGAGACATAATAAAATGTAAAAAAAAAAAAATTATTATTATTATTATTGAATTGTGTGTGTATGCTGCATTACTGCATTGTATCGTGAATTGTGTCAGATTGGTGCCAATCCATATTTAGCTAGTTTAAAAAAATGTATATTCATAATTATAAAATGTACTCTGCATTTTGTATATCGAATATTCGTACTGTACAGAAAAGATAATATGTTTTTCATTGTGTGTGTGTGCAGATACTCTGTATGATTGTAAACCTTATTATTTTCATTGTAAAAACAAATAAGTCGTTTATAAAAAAAAAAAAAAATTATTATTATTATTATCATTATTATATTCTAAATTCAAAAATTCTGTATAAACCTTATTGTAAATACTGTAAAAATTATTATTGTATGTAATTTATACTGAGACATAATAAAATGTTAAAAAAAATATTATTATTATTATTATTATTATTATTAGGAACAGTAGTGATCTATAAGCTATAAATAGCTCAGAAGTAATATGTTTAATATGGTATGTTTATTGCACATTGCGATACCGCAATATCCAGTTATAATTAACATCTGAATTATTTAGTAGTTATAGGCTTCACTGATAGAATAGATCCCTTCACAATTTAGGATTTCATAATGAGCAGCATTCTGAATCTATGCAAGATATATAATATAATATTTTTATTTTTATTTTTAATTTTTAAGTTTAAGAATCTATCATATAGTGAAGTCTGTTTAACGTGTATATATATATATATATATATATATATATATATATATATATATGAATAAAAAATATTTTTAATTATTTGTATGTATTTAATTATGTAGAAATTTATTTCAAAACCTGTCTGTTATTGTGCTGAAACTTAATCAAACAATCGAAGTACTCCATCCATCTATTCATTGGACATCAACAGATGCAGTATGGTCATTCAGGTACTCGGTGCTGTGCCACACTAGTCTTCCAAGTGGTACTGTTTTATCTAACCTTCTAATACTGTTTTGAAAAGTCCTTCTATCCTTTCAGTGTGTCCAAAGTATTTCAACTTTCTTCTGTCAATGTCTTTACCGAGCCTTTAAGTTCCGCTGATACTTTCTAACATCTATTCATTTGATCGCTTTTCAGTATATGATACCCTAAACATCCTTCTGTCACACCACATCATATAAGTGGCTATTCATTTTCTGTCAGAGTTGTGTAGGTTCAAATCTCACATCCATAAGTCACTATTGGAAAAATAACTGCCTCAAATACTAGAGTATTTAATTTGCGCTTTTACAACTCTCTCTCTCTCTCTCTCTCTCTCTCTCTCTCACACACACACACACACACACACACACACACACACACACACACTATCTCTATATAGTTTGGTTGTCATTATATCTTGTTTTTATTTTTCAATACACTATTGTAAGAATTATAAATATTACTTCATTAGAGTGAGTCGCTTAAGCATCATAGTTACATAACGGAGGACAGATTTCCACATAGAATCCAAGGGATACCAAGAACAGAACAGAACAGAACAGAACAGGAATTTCGATCCATTTTTTTAATCCATCATGAGCTCTATTATTAGGTATCTACCTGGATTCCGTATAAACGAGTATTGGCTGGCAATTTGACATAAAATGCGATGAAACATTCTCACAACGGAGCTCCGTAGATCATTCAGTATAGACGAAGCCCTTTTGTGGCAAAGACCAAGGTTCAATTACCGTCAGTGAAGTGAGGAACTTTATCTGGCCTTTTTCGACTAAGGGCGAGTTAACCGGTCTCATACGAAGATGGATGTTTTTTCTTCTGGTAACTCGGGTTTTTCATCCCTCAAAACAGGCAAACTGGTCCTGAGAACACACACGGCTACAGTCATAAAATATGCCTACGGTAAGGAAGACAACAGAAAATGACCTTGCTCATAATCATATCCCTAGTATGGTAGCATATAGCTGCCCCCATGAGCCGTTTGGCTGAGGGAATAGGATAGGATAGGATCATCACAACTGGAGAATCACTCAGTTCAACACGACTTCCAGAGTTTTTGTTAAGGTGCTAAGCTAATATTGAGAAGTCATTATTGGACAGAATTCAGCTCACGCCAGAAGAGATGAAGATAAGCACTATTAGGTTAAAATTATTAAACGGATATAAATGGATCAAGAGCGGACGTGGAAGTAAAATAACATATCTACATGACTGATGTTACAGAGAAGACGACTCAAAATCAGGTATGATGTTGCCAAACAATAATAATAATAATAATAATAATAATAATAATAATAATAATAATAATAATCTTCATTATTATTATTATACATCGTACTGACTGTTTTGTTAGATAATTTGCAGTCTTTTATTATGAGGATTACGTGTACATGAATGAGGCGGATTAATCCCACCTATTGTACTTCGAAACTTGTGTTAGCTTTTATGAAGCGAGTGGGATTTAGGCTTCACTATTTATATTTTTGTTACTGTTTATGGATGGGATGTAGGCATTGGATGCTGGTGATTTGTGATGTGTATATTAGTGTTAATGGTATATTAACTTTGTTGGTATAATTTACAGAGCTCGAGTTTTAATGTTTTGTAGTTGTCTATGTGTTTTAAATTTCTTAGTAGGTTGTTGAGTTGCTTGGGTATCTGATGTGATCTCACAAAAGAACCGTATTAGTTGTTGAAGGATGTAGGGATGTAGAGAGTTGTTGTGGGTCCCGTTATACGAAATGTGTCTCTGTTGTTTCGATAGGTGATTTTGAAGTAATTCCTTAGTAATATTATATAGTGTTTCATATTTTTAATGTTCAGGATTGATTCTCTGTATCGCCATGTTCTGGTCGGATATTGGTTGTTGCGTGTAAGGTGTCCAAATCACTGTTGACACAATTTTCGTATGTAATATTTCTAATTTTGATAGGTGGCTATTTGATGTATTTGCATAGACCATAGATTTGTTGCATAGATTGCATAGATTTGTTGCATAGATTGCATAGATTTACATAGCATAATAATAATAATAATAATAATATGGAGAGGCAAGAGGAGCTATGATATTCAATAGTAGACATGAAGAAAAACATTAAATGGCAGATAATTTCAAGTAGGTTGGTGAACGAAAATTTCAAAATGGGATAACTTATATTTGTTAATGATCTCATAAAAGGGTCTACTAAAGCATAAGTAGAGAAACTTTCTGAGTCACCAGAGAAGGTTGCCGACCTTACTTTTTTTCAGCTCTAAGCAGCAAACTGAAAATTCAATAAACATGTAGAAATCTTTTGGAAAATAAGAATAAAAACAGGAAGCGTATAATATCATCCAACCACCAATGATTCGGCATCGTTAGTGGTTGGATGATATACAACGCCATTTAACCATCCTGACATTTCTATAGGGATGTCCAGCAGTATCTCCCATTTGACAATTTCCTCGCACATGTTTCGTTTTTCCAAGAATTGGCAACAGCTGTCAACAGATTTCAATCAACCATTCATCCATGTATAAAAATGCAAACTGAGCGAACCATCATCTGATCATAAAGCAATTTTAGCGAATTCTGGTGTCTATAGAATGTTGCGAAATGACTTTTAATCTACTAATCAATTAAACTATATATCACATTAAAATGACTGGGATGACCTAAAAAATTTCAAAATGAATGTGGAATTTATCTTCAAAAATTACTCTTTATTCAAAGGAAAATTCATCGTTTAGTAATATTATTAATCCCAGAGAAGATTACAGCTGGGAAAGACGTGCTAATACTACAACAACTTATTAAGATTGTAATCAGATATGCCTTTAGAAACATAAAAATACATTCGTGTAAATTGGATGTTATTGGGAGGAAATAATAAACTTACTACTTTACTTATTGTCGATGATATGATACTCTTAAATAAATGTAGCGCAATTCCAAAGAACTCCTTCACTAAACTGAATAACTAATGTAAGATTCGGAGTTAAAGTCATCAGAAGATAACCGAATAAAAATGGTTGCAATGCATTAAACCCCACTTCCAGTTATGGTTCTGAAGGTTGGATCCGAAACAACACTGTCGATAAAAGACTTGTAACTACAGTATGAGAGTTCTGAGAAATATTAGAGGAGTGAACTACTGGAATTAATGGCAGAATTAATAACAAATGAAGAAATTATAAACGAACTTCATATTTTTAGCCTGAAAAAGGTCCATGTTTAATTTCTACAGCACATACATAAATTCAATATAAAAATAGAAACATCCTTAGCTCACTTAGGGCGTGTGTACTCTATGTTTATAACCATTCTTGGGCTGAGCTTTACATAAAACAATATCAGAATGTGAGAGGAAATATTAGCAAACCATGTAAGGGCGACCTGAAAACGATCCAGGGAAAACACAAATATCGAGCTGGACTAATGCATTTTAAACAAACTTGATATAGAAAAGTCTCATCTGTGTTTTTGAAAAATAACTTTTTCGATGTTTAAATCTGATTTTAGGAGATAGAAATATAACATGAAGATATAAGCAATGTTTTAAATCTACCTTAAAGCAAATACGATGTTTTGATTGGTCCTCAAGAAAACATTAAAAAAAAAACTCTTCGTATAGGAAGCATAATATACAAAGATATTACACTATTCACACTCACGCATTAATTCTCTATTTATACAGGTTTAATTAATGACCTAATACTTTCTTTCTCTCCTTCAGATAATTATTACATTATAAAACTTACCACCTAGGTCTGGACGGACGTGGTGATCGTATCCATCTAGAAGTCCATCTAGGAGTTCTGATATATTTTCTTTCAACGATGTCTGGTGTTCGTTAGCACCTAATCTGTAAAGGTGCACAAAAATGAATACAAGGTTAACGCAATTCCATGTTAATTTCAAAATAGACCAAAGTAAATTGTTGCGCAGTTGTATTTTTGGAAGAGTGAAAATTATTCTGTCAGCGGCAATATATTATCAATATGTTTCTCTAAAACATATTATAACAGAAAAATTTATTTTTCCTTTTCTTTCAATATATATATATATATATATATATATATATATATATATATATATATATATATATATATATATATATATATATATATATATATATATATATATATATATATATATATACAGGGAGATAGAGGGAGAGATAAAATGATGCATTTT
Organism: Typopeltis vanoorti; assembly: GCF_054136105.1. NCBI lineage: Eukaryota > Metazoa > Arthropoda > Arachnida > Uropygi > Thelyphonidae > Typopeltis > Typopeltis vanoorti. Next base: position 82,382,544 of record NC_143556.1, on the reverse strand, counting down.
AAATGCTAAACCACTTCTATTTTTGGTTTAAATATTGATGACTTTTAGGACAACCCTCATACAGTGTAGTTCCATCTTATTTCCCTCTATTCAAACCCTGAATAAATATCTGAAATAGAATTATTTCGTACCAAATGGTGAAATCAAAGGTGAAGTCCTGGTTCGGTCAAAATGCGCTGCTTTCATCACGATGGACTCGTATTATTTGTGCCCAGGGTTGAACGTGCCAAGAGGTAAACCAGCGCGCTACTACAACTTTAACTGGTGAACAGAGTGTAGGTCGTGAATTCAGATAAGTGGTTCGTTATTGAAAGTGGCTTTAAACATATCCCATGAAGCTTGAAATAACACCGTTGGTTTGATGCAAAGCCACAGCAGCATTTGCTACCTTTTTTTCGCATTTCCGACATCATCTTATTTTTTTTTATACAGTGTGACTTGTGGCTAAATAAATGTATATCCAATGTCGGATATGCATCGTGATATCTCTAAAGGAATGTTCGGAATATATTAATGATGGCTGTTACAGTTCTTGTTCCAAGACCCTGCAAGTGATGTCAACAGGAAATCAATCTGCTAGTTATCCATGTGAAAATGCAAATACACCAGATACTATAGACACCAGAATTGCAGCCAATTCTGGTATCTGTTTAATGGATACTGTTATATTTAATTTAATCAAATTAAATAATATATTTCACTTAAAAGCAATTCGAGATCATCTAAGAAAAAGGCCAAGATTATTGTGGCATTTATCATCAAAACACCATATTTTATCATGAAAGAAATATCTCATTTATTAGTAACTGAATCCCAATGATTTCTCTTATAGTTAGCTAACGAATGCATCTTACAGTAATGCTATCAGATTATATTGCATTATTTATAATTTAAGAAGCCGGTAGCTCGCCTTGAATTCATTGAAGTAGAAGTCACAAGCATGTTGGTGTGACGCCTTTAGTTGTAATGTCCTGGGTTCAATTTCCATGGAGGACACAAGAATCCTTAATACAAATTTCATTTAAAGAAGCGCTGGTCGGTTTCATACGGAGTCAATTAAGTTTCCATCTGAAATACTGTATTTTTCCTACTGCTAAACAGGCAACTCATCCATTGAATATACCTAGTGAATAGATACAGTGTATTAGCCTTTAGGATATGAGCAGATAAAAGGAAAGTAATTTGCAATAAATGGTAATAACTATTAATTCAAGACAATCCATTATGGGAACTAAGAAATTACGAACATATGCGGAATATGTTCGTAAGTTTAAGAAGAATTATAATTCCAATAAATTATTATATTCAACAATTTTTGACTGATAAATATTCCAAACAAATACTTTGCGGTTTAAAGGTTACAGATGGACAGTATGAGATGGGTGAGTGTCATCTTGATCCTAATCCGTGGAGCAAAAAAGGGCGGTTTCGAATCCGGTGTAGGACGTAGAACTATCATAAGAGCTTTTCGAGTTAACAAAACATATACAGTTTGATAGTACCTAGGAATATTAGAAGCCAATGATATTCTCCAATCTAAAGTTAAACAACAAGCAGCATCAGAATACATCAAAAGAGTTAGAAATATTCTGAAAACAAAACTAAATGAATTAAACGCAATTAGAGCAATGAATTCTTGGGTTACACCAGTGATCCGATACACAGCTGGCATAATAGATTGGACAAAAGGAGACCAGGACAATCTGGACAGCAAAACTAGAAAACTAATGACTGTGCATCATACATTACATCCACAAAGTGATGTAGACCGGTTGTACCTACAGTGGAGAATAGGTGGACGGGGTCTGATGCAAGTGAGACAGACTGTGGAAGAAGAAGAAATTAGTTTAAGAAGTTACATCGACAATAGCTCTGAGCCAATGCTTCCATCAATTACGCAAAGGGACCTTCTAAACGTAACAGAAAACAAATCCGATTACAAAAAGGAACAACAAAATAACCGATATATACGCTGGAAAAAATAAACCTTTGCATGGCCAATTTCTTCGAGATACTGAGGACAAAACTGACGTGAACATAGCGTGGCAATGTCTACAAAATGAATACATTAAAAAAGAAACAGAAGGATTTATTCTAGCAGCTTAAGAACAGGCATTATAAACTAATGCAATCAAAGCAAAAATTTTGAACATCAATAATAACAGCAAATGCAGATTATGCGATCAGAAAGATGAGACTGTAGAACATCTAATCAGCGCCTGCAGCAATATAGTTCAAACTGACTAGAAATACCGCCATGATCAAGTGGCCAAAATAATTCATTGGCATGTATGCAAAAATATGCCTTTCCTACTTCTAATGACTGGTGGCAGCATAAAATAGAGACTGTATTAGAAAACGAAACAGCAAAAATTCTCTGGGACTTTAGAATACAAACTGATCGGCATTTGGAACACAATAGACCTGACATCACAATTATCGAACATTGACAGCGATATCAATAATCCAGGTTTGGATTACTGATATAGCTGTATCCAGTGATAACAACATTAACAACAAAGAACTGGAAAAACTTAATAAATATCGAGATATGGCAATCGAAGTTGGCCAACTGTGGTTTAAACACACCAAAGTCATCCCAATAGTTATCGATGCACTTGGTGCAACTTCAAAGAAGCTATTCAACTATTTATAGCAATTAAATATCAACGAAGTGATCCCATATGACCTACAAAAAACTGCATTACTTGCAACACTCCATATTTTACAACGCTACCTGACGGACTATTCTTAGATTCTTGGGTAGAATCTGAATTGTTCTGTATCACCAGTCAAATTTTTGGTTATATGATATCTTGTTTTGACTGTGTATCAATTATGTGAATAATTTTATTTTATTTTTGTTTTGTTTTAATTTCACGTTTGAACATTTTATTATGTCACAGATAAATTACATAAATAGATACAGCAATAATTATAATACATTACAATTGGGAATAACAAATACTTGCAAGTTAATAATATTTTTAAATAATAATAATAATTTTTTTTCTGTATAATGTATTATATTCTTTCTTTGGGAGGCATTTCTGATTTCTTCCTCGAAGGTTAGTAGAGCTTATCTGAGGAAGATAATAGATGATAGATGGCGGTGGTTTCAGGGTTATGTTTCTATACTGTTTTTACTGTTTGTTGATACGTGCTTGGAAGACTTCAACTGCTATTACAGTTTAACTTTTTATTTCTTTTATTTTGCAAGTAGGGTTGGATTTAGACATGGTGTATTGGTGTATTTGTTTCATTGTGTTCTTGTAGTGATGGTTTTTGAGAAGGGGTTTGTCATAGGTTTGTGTGTGTGTGTGTGTGTGTGTGTGTGTGTGTGTGTGTGTGTGTGTGTGTGTGTGTGTGTGTGTGCGTGCGTGCGTGCGTGCGTGCATAGGGGGGAGAGAGAAACAGGAATTGCTCTAATTTCCATTCTTGCTATAATATTTATATAGCGCCTGTTTCAGCTCTCTGTATATTCCTAGGTTTCTGTCGTTGAACAGCAGTTTGTAAAAAACTGCCGTTTTTTGTAAACAAACTGCCGTTCGACGACAGAAACCTAGGAATATACAGAGAGCTGAAACAGGTTCTCTATAAATATTATAGCGAGAATGAAAATTAGAGCAATTCCTGTTTCTCTCTCCCCCCCCTATGCACGCACGCACGCACGCACGCACGCACGCACACACACACACACACACACACACACACACACACACACACACACACACACACACACACACACACACACACACACACACACCTATGACAACCCCCTCCCTCTCAAAACCATCACTACAAGAACACACAATTAAACAAACACACAATGTCTAAATCAACCCGACAAGGTACGTAGAAGTTTCGGGTGGCTTTGCCATTAAGATTGTTGTACTTATATTTTATGTAGTTTGTTGACTGTGGTCTTGTTATTTGATATGTTGTTCTGGTTACTCTATAGGTTGGGCTATAGTAATGTTTTAACATGACTGTGTAGTGGCATAAGTGTTTCATCTTAAATATTTTGTGTTTTGTCCGTGCTTCCTGCACGAGTTGTTCCCAGAATATCAGTTTTACCATTTTTTCTTGCAACCATTGTAACCTGTTAAGTCTATAGTCTTCGCAGAATGCGTATGATGTGATTGCATATCTTAAAATGTTTTCACATAATGCTTTATAGATTAGTATTTTTATGTGGGTTGGGGCAATGTCTTTTAATCTGTATAGTTTGCTTGCTATTATCCTAAGCTTGGTATGTAGGTAGTTTCTGTGGCTATTCCAACTTTGATCAGCATTCGAAGTGAAGTCCGAGATAGCGTGTTGTTTTCACCGGTGTGATGGTTGTGGTTTTAGGTTCTGCGCTTTGTGTATAGGAGGATGAATGTCGGATAGTGAAATATTTAGTTTCTATGGGCAGGGTTTGGGGTTTTTGAATATCATTAGCTTGGTTTTTCAGGATTTATATATATATATATATATATATATGCCGTTTTCTGTTAACCAGTTAGGGATTTGATTGATGTCGTGTTGCATATTTGTGTAAGCGATATTTGCGTTGTTCTGAAAGAATACTATGGCCGTGTCGTCTGCAAACTGGAAGATTTTACTTTTTAGGGGAAGGTGGCTTATGTCGTGTGTGTATATGTTAAATAGAATGGGTGATAGGGAAGTTCCTTGCAGTACTCCGCATGTTACATGTACCTCTTTGTTGTACGCTGATCCTATATGTGTGGTGTGCTTTCTGTTTTTCAAGTATGCCTTAAACCATTGGAGTAGACGACCTATAATTCCGATATGCGTTAATTTGGTTAACAAATTTTTGTGTGTTAGTGTGTCAAATGCTTTTGTTAGGTCAATGAATACCACTAATGTTATTCTGTTTTTATCCAATGTAGCGTTTATTAGGTATGTGAAATATTCCAGGAGTGTTGCTGTTTCTATATTTTTTGAAAGCCGTACTGTGTTTTGGGTATGATTTGAAAATTTTCAACTTATGTGGAGAGGTTGTGATGCGCGATGCGTTCCATGATTTGGTTGATTACAGACAATGTGGCGATGTGTCTGTAATTACTTATAATGTTTTTTTTCATGTTTGTGTATGGGTGTGATTAATGCAGTCTTTAGGTTTCAGGTATGTGTCCCGTTTCGAAGATTTTATTTAACAGTTTTTGTATAACTGGAAGTAGGTCGGTTGAGTGTTTCTTGATGGCTTTTTGTCTGATTCCGTCTATCCTCGGTCCTTTGTTAGGATTAATTTGTTGAATTGCCAGTGATAGTTCTTCTTTTGTTACTTTGGAGAACCACATCGACTGGGTTGCTCGTGGATCTAGTGGAGAATGTTCGTTTGTGTGAGGAAAGGTTGTTTCTTTTAGTTTTTGAACAGAGTTCACGAAGTGGTGATTAAAGTTGTTTGCCAACTGTTTGAGGGATTTGGGATCGCAGGTAAAGCTGTGTTTTATTGTTTCTGAGGCAGTGGTTCTGTGTATATTGTCCAGCATTTCATTAATCAGGTGACAGGTTTCCGTCGTGTCATTCTGAGCTGTTGTTAATTTGTTGCTGTAATAGTTTCTTTTTGCCGTTCTAATCTGTGTTGTTAGGAGATTTCGTTTTCTTTTGTATTCAGCTTTTAAAGCGATATTGTTCGGTGACTTCTTAAGTTGTTTCCATAGGGCATCCTTTCTTTGTATGTATGTTAATATGTTGTCTGTTATCCATGGATTTTGTTTCGTTTGGGTGCGTATTTTTATTTTTGCTAATGCTTTGTTATATATTTTGTTAAATGCAAGTTTAAGATTATTATATGCAGCTTCAGCAGGGTCTAAAGATGCTATCTGCATCCAGTCTGTTTTTCTGATTTCATCGTTTATTATTGTTTCGTTTAGAATGCTATAATACTGTTTTGTAGTCTCAATGAGTTTTATCGGTTCTGGTTCAGTGTGTAACTGTAATACTGTGAAATAATGGTCTGCGAGTTTGCATGTTATGACGGCTGCTGTGTGGCCGTTTGGAAGGGGCCCTTATATTTATATGATCAATGCAGGATGAGGTTATTGTGTTTCTGACTATCTCTTCTCGTGTATACGACTGAATGGATGGATGGGGTTATCTTATATGCCGATAAGAGGTCTAGGTATTGTTCTGTGCTGTTATTTGTTCCTAATGTTTATATTCATGTCTCCTATTATTATCAAGTATTCTGAGGCGCCTACTTCCGTGGCTGAAAGCCATCTGTTTAGTTCTTCAATTTTGTGGTACTTAAGTTGGGTGGTCTGTATATTGCGTTTAATATCAAGTTTTCTTGTTTGATGTTTTTAATTTCAATGCATATGTTTTCTGCATATTCTAATTTATAGTTTATTTCTGTTACTTCTAGTTAATGTTTGGTAAATATTATTATATCACCGTCTCGTTTTGTTTGTCTGCAGTGTTTGTGTTGTTGGAAGTGTGTCATTTGGTAGGTGGATGCCTCTTCGTTTGTCGTAGATACTTAAGTCAGTATTAAAATGTTTATGTCGTCTAATAATAATAATACTTTTAAAGTATTACGTCATTTCGAAGACGAGTCTTAACCTCTCCAACACGGGACAATCTTTATTATTACTTTAATAATTTGGAAATTGCGATTTTTTCTCGTGGCATTGATTCTGTGTGAAATCAGTTAAGGACAGGATTATATCATTGATTGATTTGAAATAAAATAAAGTGGATTTTTCTTCTCCATAAACAACAGACAATGGATAACAGATATCAGTAAGCAAGCGACAACTGACTTTATTTTGTCATCGTAGGAAGTACAAATTTTGTTATCTATTTCATACGGTTTACAAGAAAACGAGTGTCCTTGTGGGTGTTTTCACTATCATGTGGGAATAAGAAATTTGTTATACTAGTTACAGTCCTTAAACCCCGTCATGGCATGATGTAAATTTAAGCAATTTATTTTAATTTGCTGTGATTACACGCTTTATGTATTTAACTTTCTGCTAAAGCTTAGTATATTTCTCTGCCATTGCCGTGTGCAAGAAAAGAAAGCAAATAGGATTAAAAGTTGTCATCTTTATTTATATGATTTATGATATAATTTACAACTTCCTGTCGTAACATATATTTCAGGAAGTGTATTTATTTATTAAGACGAAACCACATAATTAAAGAAACTGATTAGAGCTTACCTTACAGACGAAACCGATGACACTGATGAATATCCTAGAAACATAAAAATATTAACTGCAGATTGCAGAAGTATCATGGAGCAAACTAGGTAGCAAGCTGTCATTGTTTTAACATCCACTTTCTTGAGAACATCCTCTAGTAAAAAAAAAAAGATAAAAAATACTTTTTCTTCTGAATCTTGTAGTATATGAAACATAAACGAAACTCTTACACTAACAATAGTGACAAATCAAAAGTAATTATGTTACAATTCCTAAAATTTTTTAAAACCTTCTCAATGGTAAAAGATCAATTAATGGAAAAAAATCCATTTTCATACAAACGAAACTGCATCGACGCGAAGATAGTCAAGAGGATGATAAATTGAAGGGTACAGTTGTCATTAGATCGAAGAAGACTGAGTGCAGTCATATTGGAGAGTAAAACAAACTTCCGGCGATCGTTTAAGACTGGTTTATGTGAAACAGAACTTTTCTTTAGAGTGTTCTGGACAAGCACGCAAAGGGAATAGGCAGAAAGATGAAATCAAGGTAGAAACTTACTGTTATTTGTTCTCAAAAAGTTTGGCAACTTCTCGTGTACTTGATTTTCAATACTTGCAGAGAAACTAGAAAGTGACATGGCTGGATAAGTATTAGGAGACATTCTTTTATTCCAACTAGTCTTCTCGATGATGACACTGCTGAATATATGAACACTTTCGCAGCCGTTATTTAATGTACGTTTTTTATCGAACCAAACTCAAAATGCATTATTTTCAAAACCACTATAAAAATACAGTTCTTTCACTTTAGTACTTTTTTTAATCAAATAATATGATTCCTTTGGTTCACCCAATACCGATTTAATTACTTTTAGTTCGCTTTTACAAAGTGATGAACAATACTGTAGTTTAAAAAATATTTATTTTATTGTCGCAGAAAATCAAACAAATGAATGAGATCATATTAAAAAATAAAGATGCTTAAGATTCAGAATATATACATTGTTTCCGGAGATCGTTTATTACATCCAGAGGAGACAAGGAAAAATACTTTAACCAGGAATGCCAACAAATAGAAGACCAAAACAAAATAGGAAAAACAAGAGATCTTTTCAAAAAGATCGGGAACCGACAGTGAAGTTCAGCGCGAAGGTGACAAAATTGAAAATTAATCACAAAAGATATCTTACAGAAGCGGCAGACATCAAAGAAAGATGGAAAGAATATTCCGAAGCTCTTTACGGAAAGAATTTCAAAATTACCGAACATTTTGACCAGCAGGAACCATTAACACTGGAGAGTGAAGTGAGGTGGGCACTGCAACAGCTTTCCAGTAATAAAGCACCAGTAGGGGATGGAATACCTATTGAGCTGCTCAAAGCCCTAGGAGAAGAGGAAGTTAAAATTTAAACTGCTCTAAATCAACGAATTTTGGTCACAACTACATAGCCTAGTGAATGGAAAAAATCAGTTTATATACCTTTATTGAAGAAAGGCGATGCAAGAGAGTGCAAACCTTACAGAACTATAGCACTGATTTCTCATGTAAGTAAAGTCTTACATAAGATCAATCAGAAAAGACTGGAGCCATTGATGAAGAGAGAAATGCCAGATGAACAGTCAGGATTTCGAAAAGGCAGACGAACAAGAGATGAGATCTCCAATGTGAGATGGATAATAGAAAGAGCACAGGAGTATCAAAAGAATATCTACCTTTGTTTCCTTGTTTATAGTAAAGTTTTTGACTCTGTAGATCATGTGAAACTGTGGAATGTCTTAAGAACAATGAGAGTATCAGAGCATTTCATTATCCTTCTGAGGAATTTTTATTGTGAACAAGAAGCTACTGTCCGAACAGATAATGGAAAAACTAAGTATTTCACAATTGGAAAAAGGGTATGACAAGGATGTATCTTATCTCCGTACCTGTTTAACTTATACAGCGAATACATTTTAAGAATGGCAGGGCTGAAGTTGGTGGAAGAAATATTAATAATTTGAGGTAGGCAGGTGATACCACCTTGCTAGCACAATGCAAAGAATATTTGGAGGAACGTATTATGAAAGTTAAAGAAGAAAGTGGTAAATATGGCCTTAAACCTAACCTCAAAAAGACAAAAGTTATGACAACATGTGAATTTAATGATTTTGAAGTAGATGGGGAGAAAATGGAAGTAATTAACATGTGCTCCTAGGATCCAGAATTGATAAAGATTGGTATGATACTGAAGAAGTTAGGAGAAGATTATTATTCAGAAGGAAAGCAATGACAAATTTAAGCAAGATCTTTAAAGATAAAGACATCAGCCTCGCAACAAAAATTAGAATCGTGAAAGCAATGGTATTCCCTGGTACTGAATGGATGTGAAAGTTGGACCCTGAGAAAGAGTGAAAGAAGGAAGATAGATGCATTTGGATTATGGGTTTGGAGACGCTTACTAAGAATACCATGGACGGTAAGCATACCAATAAATCATTGACAGACAGAATAAAGCCAGATTGCTCCCTCGAAGCTACGATCAGCAAGCAAAACTTGTCATACTTTGGACATATTATGCGAGAAAATGACAGTCAGGAGAAGACTATGATGCTTGCTAAAGTTGACGGAAGCAGGAGAAGAGGAAGACCAAGAATTAGATGGGTGGACGAAGTTAAAGAAGCAATGGCATGCGAGTGGAAATTCTGAAAGATATGGTCAGGGACAGATTTGATTGGAGAATCTATGTTCATAGAAGAAGAAAGTGCTAATGTTATGTAATGAAAGTGCTAGTGTTATGTTCCATCAAGTCGTTTTCGACTCGATGGAACATAACAACAACAAACATTGTTTCCACTACCTGTTTATTACCTTGTAACTGTAATTAGAATTTATAACGGAATTCCAATAGAGTTAATTGCAGTCACGAAAGAGATTCGATATAATGAATTATTAAATCTATATTTTTTAATGGATTTCTGTATTTCCAGTGAGTCAAAGAGAACGCCTGAAGTGGGGGAGCACTTCGTTTATAAATGTGAATTAAAGAACATTGATGAAGTGTTTGATGGTTCGTGGTCGGCTACGAGCGTGATAACCGCGTGCGAATCGTGTTTAACAAGATAAGACTAAATTTGATGTAAAACCATCCTTTGTTTTTGTTTTTTGTTGCACTGTTGAGGATGTTTGATGATTTCGGCTGACTCCGTCAACGGACTTCAGAAACGTAATATACGTAGTACATTTTTGGTTTGTTAGCATAATATTAATCTTTGGTTTCGGGTGTATGTGCTGCTGGTCCTTATTTGAGTTTCCTTTCGTTCGCTTTGTCCTCGGTATGTTCATGTGGTAAGACTATGGCAACACATTTCTAGAGACTTGAAAGTATAAAAGTAAAACATCCATTAATTCTTGAACCAGAATTGCGTATTTCATAAATAAAAACCGTAAAAACCCGAAATAACTGTCATTAAATTTATTATCATATAAAATACAAGAAAGAAATTGCATATTTGCCTGTCTAGTTGGATAACTGGTTAGCGTACTCACTGTTCGGTTCAAAACCTTCCATTAGCATACGTGCTTCGATCACTCGGTGTGAAAAATCCCATTTATTTATTGGAAACATGAAGGGACTTGAAAAAAGTTCCATTGTTGGTCCATTCTTGACAATGATTTACTTTCTTAATTTTTTTTTAAATCAAGTGCAATCAAGCAGATCTGCTTAAGCAAATTCGAATCTAAACATGAATTTCGTGTTTTAACATGACTATTTATGACATCACAGCTATAAACAGAGAAGATGTTGACTTCTAACTGATTTTCGTAGATGTTCAGATAGTTTAATTACTTATTAATATTATTTCCTACTTGATGGAATCTCACCAGTCAACAGAATGAAATTCTAAAAGCAAATCTCCTGATTTTGGATTATATTGCAGCAAATACTTAAACCAGCACTTATTAGTGATCTCATTGCTTGTATGGAAATATTATTCATACAGACTCGAATATGCTTTAAATTAGTTTAGAACAAGAAAATAAGTTAAATCAGTTGCAATTTGTAACAAATACAGCTTCAGAAAGGAAACGCAAACTTCACTGGCAATTCCTGTTAACTTCAAAATCAGCAATGGATCTGATGCAGGTACTATCAGGAGGATGGCGACGTTGATTCGGACATACGTTATCGATCAACTGCTATTTTGTACAGTTAGCTTATTTGACTTAAAAATGCTGAGTAATGGGGTACATTACTTTAAAACAATTTTGTTTTGTACAGTTTTGTAGATTATTTACAAACAAGAGTCATGGGCTGAGATGTTTCTTACTAAATAATCTACTTTATATCGTATACTTTTCAGAAAGTTTGGCTATTAACTGAATGCATTAGTGAAGAACCATTCGTCAGATGTTTACGAGTGTAACTACGTTTTTAAATTTTGTGTCGATCGATGTAAAAACGGAAATAACTACCATACGAATAGTAATTTAAACGAACATTTGTCTTCGTATTTCTTTCTCTATCAAGTCGTTCTTTAGAATTAATCATCATTTCTCGAACCCATTTCAACTTATCGTAATTCAGTCCTTTTCTTGACTGTACAAAAAAAAATCGTATCCATTACTAAAACCGTATAAAAATGACAGCCAGTATGATTTGGATTTGGAAGTCGGCTACTAAGTCCATGATTTTGTCAAGCATTAGATAGATTTTCTAAATCGATTATACAAGGAAATCACCGATTTAATAGTTTCGACCTGATTTTAATTTATTTCAGTTGCTCTGGTTGATGACGTCAAAGTTTTTCAATAAGATTTGCTTTGTTTTCCATAGAGCTTTATGATATAAGAGTACATGCATATGAGTGAAATCAGTCAAAAAGGCCGACATGTCCTGCAGCATTATTTCGGTAACCATTCATGCGTTAAGAAATGGATATTTGCATGGTAAATTTCTGAGAAGCAAATTAAAATCTGCCATAAAAATTTAATTCCCACTTAATTAAATCCTTATGACAAATGAGCTTAAATTTATAACAAATCTATTTAATTTTTTATGAAGTCAACACAGAAATAAAATATGCTATGATTCATTTGAATTTCATCAAATATTTGCATAGTTCTGCATAAGTATCTGCTGATTAAATATCTCAAATAAGTATAGTTCTTAACGTGGATAGAAAATTGATTGTTAAGTCTGCGGAAATTATCATTTAGAGAGGAGTCGTCTTAGAGACAGGTATTTAGAGGAGAGTACCGTAGGGATCTGTATTAGGTCCTCATTATTTAATGTATCATAAATGGTTTAGTTAAATATTACGAATAGAGTTTCTCACTTTGCTGGTGATTAGAATAGTAAAGGACAGACGAGTACATTGTTCAGATGATTTGAGTTCTTCACAGAATAAACTGAGGTACACATCCATACCCGCTACATAAAGTTTATTATGAATAAATGCAAGCATATTCAATCCTGTTCATTTAACAAAATAATATTTGGATGATACACATCGAACGGACAGGTTTAAAAAAAAGTTGAAAAGTTGATAAATTGTTGAAGAAAAGTTGACTTGGGTATATTGATTGATAAGGATTTAAATTTACGAATCATACTAACCACTAGTAAGTAATATTTTTTATACTTACGAGTATAATGTAATAACTATAACTAATTTCAAAGCCAGAAAGAGGTCATATAATCCTAATTTTACCACGTTGGTTATCAAAATGATAATCTGTTTTGAAAATGCAACTTGGTGAATTGTAAAACAAGAAATTAAATTACAGAATAAATTAGGATCTGTTGTATTGGATCTTCAATGCTTTATGTGCCTATTGATAAATTTTAATTCTTTGTCTTTCTTTTTGAGCATTCAATGATTCATTTATTTTTACTCCCCCACTTGCGATTGTCACATGATACACTACTTGTGATCTAAAAAATTATCTTGATATACGTGTACTAAATATGCTGAATTATATAACAAGTCCGCACGGTTAGCCTAGTGGCAATGAGCTTCGCAACCATATACCTGAGAAAGGAGTGTCCTGGGCTCGATTCCCGCCGCGAACGTGAAGAGCTTAAGGATCTTCGACAGGCGTAGCCAATTTAGCCGGTCTGGGGCGTGGACACAGAAATTTTCTCCCTAGTTTATCTCTGGTTTTTCCTCCCGCAAGCAGGCAAACTAGCCCAACGAACACACACAGAGCTACACCCATAGAATATACCGGGAGGAACAGAGCTAGTCACCTTATTTTCGGACGAGTACGACTTATAAGGTTAAGATAGCTCTGGAACAGGCCGGTAGGCCCTAAGACGTAGAAAGGAGAAGAAGATATAACAAAAATTGTGGTTTCTTTGTTTCGAAAGGCTTTCTAGGCTAAATTGTAGAAAATAAATTGGACCAATTCTGATTTATATCCGCCTATCAAAAGTATCTCTACTATAAAGTTATTACATGGCCCTCTCCAAATAATATTCTTGAACTTCGAATTCAGTCATTTTTAACATTTTTGTAAACACCTTTGACATTTTTTTATAAATACTCCATTCAATGTGATATTTTGACATACATACATATTACATTTCATTTATACACAAAACACAAAAAATCATACTTGGATTCAACCTGGAGCTATAGTGTGGAATACAACAGCAAAAAGAAATCAGAGCAATTAAACAGATGGCCAACATCTTGAAAAAAACAATATTTTTACAAAATACAAAAAAAAATAATAATAATAATAAATAAATAAAAAATTGAACATTAAAGTGGCCTTTAAAATTAGAAATTGAACACTCTGAAAGTAAGCTGCGATTAATTTTAAAACCCTACGAAACTGTACAAAATTTTTGAATTCGTCGAATAAAAGGGGTCGCTACAATTAATACGATGCTAGGAAAAATCTAATAAAAATGTTTTTTTTTTTCATCTAATAGGATAGGGTAACCAAATTGACTGTTTTCATTAAAATACAGAATTATGCAGGATCAATATAGCTGTGAATCTGATGATTTCAAATGAATGATCTTTTCTCTTTCATTGTTCACAAAGCAAGTAGGGAGTTTATTGTAGTGGGAACATAATACGAATACATTTTGATTTTCAGAAAAAAAAATAAAAAAATAAAAAATAAAAATAAAAAAATAAAAAATATATATATATAATTTTCATGATGAAATGGACATTATCTACTTGAATAACTAAGAAAAAGTTGTAATTTATCTTTTTAACTCTTTCTCCAGTTATACATTGGAAAATAGCTATTAGTGATCTTGCATATAATTCACCATACATTCCCAGAAATAGATTTTTCAGATTTTCTTTAATTATCACATGTTACGTAACTGTTCCATATTTGTGTACAGAGCCAGGCTACCGCTTAAAATGCACTGGTCTAGAAGGATAACAGTATACACTTTCCCTAACATTTGGATGCGGCCGACAAGTTTATTTGCATTCTGTATCTGTTAATCGGAGCATCCTTCACTATGGTGTGTGTGTGTGTGTGAGAAAACGTTTTGCTTACTGAGAGAAACGCATGGCTCTGAGATGGAAAGTTATTCTTATTCGACCATTTGAAAGGATGTGCTTAGCTTCTTCAAATTTAAGAATATACTGCCTTTTCGAAAAAAAATATTAAACGCTTTCGAGCTGAAATGATAACGATACGAAAACTGATAGATAAAGATTTAGTTGAAAATGAAACAGGCAGCACGATTTTTCGTACTAACGTGCGCTGCATAGCTATTCCCAAAGATTATAAAGTAGAGTATTTTGTGAGTTTTATTGGTTTCATAAATAAATAAATATCCTCTCAACAGGAATCATTTATTTAAAGGAATTTTTTCCATCTTGTGTTGAAAATCCTCCACGTATTTTAAAAACCAGCATTTAAAAGTTGTAAAGCTATATAATAAGCAATATTTTATTGCATCTATAAAAATATTATGCTTTCCGACAAGTAATCCTGTTGTAGATAGCATCAATTGGAACCATGCTAAATACTTACTCACATAATATAGAAAAATTAAACATAACAATGTGAGCAATTCATTGCTTGCATGGAAACATGATAATATTCTGGAAATAGTAAACGATTTATGGTGTACTATAATTTGTTTTTTGATAAAAGTAGTTGGAAGAATATTAATATTCACGTCTTTTTGTATTTTATTTAATTTTTATTAAAATAAAAGGCAGTATATCTGAAATTGCCGGCCGAGTAGTTAGCGTATCCTCTCTCCATCCAAGAGGCCGCGGCTTCAAATGCTGCCTAGGACATATGGATGTTTGTGATTTTTCCCCATCATACATTCATCCAGATATGGAATGGGTCAATATGGGAGAAGTAGACCTAGAATGGGAGATGCCTTTACCCAGCAGTGTGGAAGTTAGAGGCTGTTAAAAAATATCTGAAATTAGTAGAATTTATAGTCAACTAGCAGGTTATTTTTCATCTAATCCAATCATCCTTAATATGTATATTAAAACCACCAATGGGATAATCGAAAACCTCTTATTTAACACTCTACCGACATATTTCATTTGCTGATCACCAAAATACGTATAAAATATGAAAGATTTCAGTATTTACAGAAAATTACGAGAATATTTTATTAAATGAATATTTTAAAATTAAATTTAATTAATATTAAATTAAATTTAATATTAAATTAAATTAAAGATTAATATTTTATTAAATTATACTGAACAAATTACTATTTTAAACAGCTAGTACTAAGTTTCATATTTAAACTTTTTTTAAAAAATCTGGAAATGCTTTAATTTCTTATAAATTCTTATAAATATAAATTCATATTTATATAAAATATGAATTAATATCTACGCTGTGAAATTACAAATACCCAGAACTAATATACGTACCGGTGACTGAATTAGAAACTTAGAAATTAGAAAATTTCTAGAAAGAAATGCGAGTGCTTTCTAATTAGAAAATTAAGAAAGCAGTAGTATGTATATATATACACATGCGACTGCCTATACTAATCCTCTTCAATTCCCTGCGCATAGTTCGGTAAGATGTGGGTCGGAAACAGCCTTCGTTAAATGTTTCGGTCAATTGCTGCGAACAGGAAGTTCTATTTGTCCGTACACGCCTTCTCAGACAACGACGAACTTGTTCCTGACAGGCTATCTTAGGACCACATTTATGCCACTTAGACAAGCAATGTAGGCTATTTTTTCACTGAATAAACACCCGGGATATCTCACCTTTTGAGAAACCAATCACCTCTTCTGTTTTCAAAATCGTGGCTCAAGCCAAATGGGCATCCGTCTGGCTTGAGCCACGATTGAGAAACAAAATATCTTTTGTTTTTCCCATTGTGATCAACACTACATCCGTCATACTCTCACTTTTTGTTAAACGTACAGTAAACCGAGCAGTCTCCATCCAGACCAGCAACATTCTTAAATAGTTGCCTAGAACACGTGGTGACGCACGTGACCAAGTATTTTGCATATACGCTGAGTAAGTGACGTTTACGTGTATGCATAAAGGTTTCTAATTCAGTGGCCTCCGACCTGCTGTACCAACAATAGAGGTCGGAGGTGTTTTTTAACTTTCTAACTCACCATCAGATGAAATGTCCTGTACAAGTTCTTCGCGTTCTAGACGGGATTTGAACCTGATCTCTCCAACGAAACTCATCGTTAAAACCAACAGAGTTATGGAGGCTGTAATTATGAAATAGGATCGCTAGGGAGTTTAATCTTTAAAGATTTTTAGCTTAGCTGTACACCGGATAAATGCTTTAAAAATCTTCCTTCAAAATTTACATTAGACGATAATTAGAAATATGATTCTAAATGATTTCAAGTCTTTCGAAAATTATAAAATTTACTAGAAAATGTTAATAAAGTTCATATG
Organism: Typopeltis vanoorti; assembly: GCF_054136105.1. Taxonomy (NCBI): domain Eukaryota; kingdom Metazoa; phylum Arthropoda; class Arachnida; order Uropygi; family Thelyphonidae; genus Typopeltis; species Typopeltis vanoorti. The sequence goes on along the minus strand of NC_143556.1, from coordinate 82,365,514 downwards.
AAAATCAGAAAAATTCAAGTGAAGAACGTTTTAAAATAACAAAAGTTGTTCTTCAGCTTATATGCAAAATTCAATATTTCGAGAACTTTAATACAAACATTTTTCTTTTATATAGCTTAATTTATTTTCTTTTACGAAGTTGCTTTTCTATATATTATGTTTCAAAATAATAGTAGGGAAGGGCTAAATAGAATAAAGTTGCTTAGAGGCATATATATAGCACATTTTTCGCACATGACCTTTGTAATGTGCTGCCATTTTAACTCAGATTCTGCAATAGAAACATATTATTTCATTCCATTAGTTTACTTCACATGATTCTCCTAAGCGCATGCACTTATCTCATTTAAAAAGAAGGCGTGATTGGATTTTAACAAAATTATTCTTAATTGAGTAAAGAAATTCTGATCAACGCATTTAAGATACAGCTAAGAAATAAAAATTAAATTTAAGTTGAAACTTAACACAAATCTTAATCCCATTTGGTAAATAACAACACTTAAAAGAAACATTACTCCTATGGAAAATTTTGAATCACCCTGTATGATAATCTGACGATTTTATTGGATTCCAGAGAGATCACAAATTATGAATGAAATATGACAACAATTAAGAATAACACAAAATTTTCATGTGGTACTATTGTAGTACGCGTCTACACCATTTAAAGGGTAATATCAGGAATTTGATGATTGTGAGAACGAACACGTGATCCCTTACTGAAATGGGAATTTCGTGCTAAAATTTGAGGAATGAATTTCAAAAAAAAAACAAAAAAAAAAACTGGATGCATGAATGTTATCGATTGGCATAGATTTAGAACAATAACTTTTTATATCATAAAATGATTATTTTAATCATTTAAGAGTTTTACATTCGCTTTACACATCGATTTATATTTTTTCGGAGCGAACAATTGGTTCGTAATATGTGTCCCATTTATCTGTAGGAAATCAGACTATTCTTAGAAATTTCAGGCACCGAATCTTCAGATACTCGGCACCTTTTGCATACAATTAAGACCGACTCTCCCGTCCATCGTCTTTATTTGATTTGAAATTGAAATAAACGTGGAATGTTTTGAATTAAATTCGTCTTCGTAAAGGCAATCTTGCTGAACAATATCGTGATTATTGACAATTTCTCGGCTGTCTTCGTCTTTAGCAAGCATTTTTCTTAAAGACGATTATTGATTTCGCTCATAGTCCTTCACTGGAATCTCTATTACTACACACACACAGAATATTTGCTTTGCTGTGGAGAAATGAAAGGACATCTGGTGAAATTAATCCTTATTGCATTTTGAGGATGTATGAAAAGAGTGTGTGATTCTGGTTGCATTGATCTAGAAATTTAATTATGTTCATTTTGAAGACCAGAAAAGATCCTTTTATGGAGAAGTTTCTCTTCAACTATTTCTTGTTTACGAGCTACTCCAACACTTCACTTTTAGTAGTTTGAACTGTAAGAAACTATGGAATTAGAAAAAAAAATTAATCCAATGTATTCAGTTATATCAACAATACTAAAACGCACTGTATTTGGTGATATCGCGTAATGATATTTTTTGTAATTTTTATGTCTCTAATATATGACTATTTAACCTATTTTGAAAATGTGCATCTATAGTGACATATTTTTCAAGATAAACTATTTATCATCAACAATCAGAAAACCTTCTTCATAATAACCAGAGTTATAACAAATATAATTCGAAGATAAAAAAGAATTTAAAAATAATAAATATGGTAATAAATATAGTAAATATTTTAAAATCATATTTTCATCCATATTAAATCCACACAAGTGTAACAAACAAAATTTTCGTTGAAAGAAATTATATTGAAAATGGTACCACATTTTTGGTAACTATCACAATGGAAAATGCACTCCACTTGAAGTAGAATGTATACAGTTGTCAGGTTTTCATTTTTTTCTGTATACTTAGAATGTTAATTTATATTTGTCGCTGACAGAGAATAGTATATCAAGGAATAAAAGTGCTTTTTTTAATTAATATTAATTAACATCTAAATCTTTTGTCCCACTTTTCTTTGGAGCTTCAAAATTCACAATTTTTTTTTTTTTTTTAAGATCACACAAACGGAGCCTTGCTTATCACAGTAGAAATGAGAAATATCAGGTTAGCCGAAAACTAAAAAGAACGCTAAATAGTGAATTTAATTACCCGTGAGTTTAAAGAAGCCTCGAAATATGGCACTATGTACGAAGCAGTGTAATAGAAACCAGGGCCATATTTTCAACCAGCTTCGGTCAGCCTAATAAAACACATGAAATTGACAGAAACAGGTTATGATGGTGGACGATATGCAATACACGAAGAATGAAGCACGTATGTGACATCACTATCATTTCAACAATGATCATATAAACAATATTTTTTTTTTATTTTAAGAAGAATCATTTTGTACCTTTTACATCCTGATGAAGACCACCATAGTGCAAAATATAGTAGAATTAAATAATGTTTCGATCATATTTGTCATACGGAGCTATTTAATACGGACAACCACAATCAAAGTTGTCTTTTCTGCTTGAATTGTTTTAAGGTTTCAAATATTTTCCGGAAGCTTATTACAATGACTGCATACTCCTTCGCTATTAGAATATTTTCTGAAGCCTTCTATGCAGCAAAATCTTCATTAGTTTTAAGGTAGGTCTCGTAATACGTGATTCCTGGGAAAAATCTAGAAATGATCCTAATAACTCAACTTATTTAGTCCCCTGACAGCTTCATAAATTTCATTCAAATCCATAAACTTATAAAATCGAAGTATTTCGTCATAAAATTAGTCACGCATATGAGATGTCAACCCCATCACTCTCCTATGCTTAATATATCTTAGATTTTTTTCAAACACTCATTTACCTCAGAGTTTTTTAAACTGCGTTCCTTAGGCCTCGAGAGTTCCATCAAAGATTTAGGGGTTCTCCAGAGAATACAGACATTTTAATTGTATTATAGTGGTTTCTGAAAAATGAGAGAGAGAAAATTAAGTAAATAGAGAAAATACTGTGTGGGGAGGGATGATTTCTATCATAGGTAGAGGAGGCGAGACTCACCAGTTAGGGTGATGTGCAGGCGTTAATACTACCTTAATTATTTATTAAATTCATTTACCGATATGGGTAAACGAAGTAATTTATATCCTCCTTCCTCCCCCCACCCTTAAACTACAAAAGTTAGTGTAACTACTGTTACACGGCCTATGAGTATACACCATCGACTAGCATTCTATGTATGAATGTAACTGCTGCCGATGAAAGTTCTGAAGTACATACGCCATCTCCTAAGACTGATTTAAACTTCTAATGTTACATTTTTCCTCTAGATGTCTTCTAGCAGTTACTAGTGTTTTATAAACTTCGAGTAAATTGGGAAATAGTGGCAGCAGTTTGGGTGGTGTAGCGCCCCTGAAAATACCTTCAGTAAGTTTGTGTGCATTATAAGTGGTTAATTTTGTTAAATAAACTTCTTTCTAGAGCAACTATGTTACTTTATAATATTTTGTATCTTATGTTTTCTTGATTAAAATATTTTCTGTGTAGGCTTCTTTGTGATAATTTTCTTTCCGATAATTTTTTCTGAATATTTTTTATTCGGGTTCTGGGAAAAAGAAGTATTTTTTTGTTTACAAAATACTGGTTTAGATCGGAATATGACTATGGTAATCCAGAAGATGTATAATTCTCTCTTTTCTGCCTGCTAGGAAAGTTAACAATTAACGTATGAATCTCAGTTGCAAGTCTGTTTGCTTTATTGATTTATTTAGAAGAATATTAAAATATTAGACTGCATTAGGCTGTATTAATGTTTCCTAAGTCACTCATCTTTCACGTTTCAGTTAATCCATACTCAAATGGAGAATTTTGTATTTTAATCTTATAAATAATCTTCGTCATATTTCAAACCAGTAATATAATTAATTTGATTTCTTTCTTGTTATCAATAAAAAATCAAATCAGTACATATTCTGGTGCCTGCATGTGAAATGGCAGAAGTAGCTTATGATCATATCTAATTCAAGAAGACACCTGATCAGTCAGAGTCAAATACGTCACTGATGTTATAATGAAAATTATTGTTTATCATTGCGTACGTATTCAGCAGATGGTCAAAAAAAAGTAAAACTAAATAAGGCAATGCAGAACGTTTCCTAGTATATACCGATTATTTTGGATTGAGTTGTCCTTAATTAACTCTTAATGATCCAACTTAATGAGGAATCAATTTTATGTTTGTCGGCTGCCCATGTCTTTCGCCAGATATACCTTTTTATATGATTCCCTCAAGTAATTTCCAAACTGTTCTAAAATTAAATTGAAGCACACAGTATTACGTACTACTGTAATATTAATAAAAGAAACAAGTTTAAAAATAACAATAAAACAATTTTACCGTACAACAATCATGAAACTGTGACGCAATAACAACAGACACCATACATTCAGCTTGTACTCATGTACAACTCAATGACATAATTTTTGAACGAATGCCGCAGCTGCTAATACTATCTTGAATTTCTCGTACACATTACCTAATGTTTTGTAGAATAATCTCATATAGATTTTTGACCTCGTTCTACGAGAGGAGAAATTCCCTGTGATATATTAAACTGGGCTGTTATCTACAGTATCGCGCCCCCTTATAAAATTGAACGAAAAAAATGGAATAGGCGATGTAAAGAGAAAACTTGGGTTTGGAGTAAAAGAAAACGATCTTGAAAATGGTTTTCAATATCCACTTAATTTTTATTAAAAAGCTATCTGTAGAAAGTAAGATGAGACTAATCCAAAGAAAACCAAGAAGCTCATAAGGGAATTTCAACTGAAGGTGAGTTACCGACCTCCTACATATGAGGAGTGTTCCTCCAACAAAATTTGGCTGCTTTTTGCGAGATTTTTGATCTCGCAAAAGCAGACAAAACAGCCGGAAAAACACATGCAGTTCTATTATACCACACTAGCCGTGTGCGTGCGTGCGTGCGTGTGTGTGTGTGTGTGTGTGTGTGTGTGTGTGTGTGTGTGTGTGTGTGTGTGTGTGTGCGTGCGTGCGTGCGCGCACACACCCACACAAGAAGGATTCCGCGAAAAAATATTTTAATTCAAAAAGTCACACATGGGGGGGGGGAGGAATAAGGTGCTTTTATTCCCGGGAAGCCCGAAAATGTGCACTAAATTTCGTGAGTTTAGAACCTTCCTCTGTCAGCTGACTTAGTTAAATCCATGATTCGGAACTTTGAAGAAACTGGACCGCTAGAATTTCGTGGTACCAGGGGTAACTGAAAAAGTTGCCGCCTCGATTATCAACAGATCGTACGAAAATGGTGCTGGTAATAGCAGCGGCTGGAGTAGCGCGACAACTGGATGTGCCTTATTCCAGGTATGGAACGTCTTTAGCAAAACTATGACATTTTATCCATAAAAGTTCAGCCGCGTACAGCAGCTGCTACAAGATGGATATGATAAGCGAGTGGCATTTACTCTGACGTTTCTGGTCACATTGGAAGTTGACGGTGTTTGGCCTTGGAAAATTCTGTGGAAGAGATGGAAGCATGTTTATCTTAACGGGACTATAAAATTCCCAAATTGTCGAATTCAAGCTTCCAAATCTACCATGCGGAAGTCCCATTATATTTACCAAAAATTACCGTTTGGTGTGGTTTCACAGAAGATTTTATAATAGGGCTGTTCTTCTGTTTTGAGAACATCACTCCGACTGAACCAGTACTCGTTCCATTACCCACGGAAATATGGGATAAGCTGAACAATTTTTTATTCCGCAACTTCGGCAACGACGATGTCTAGACGAGACCATTTTTATGGAAGATGGGAGGGTTTCCCGACGGTTCCTCGACATTGTACACGGACGGTACAGCAGCTTTTACGACATCACTTCACAGAAAAAAAAGCGTGTTTCGTCGTGTATTTCCAGTTCCATTTCCACCCTCGCTCCCGTGATATATATCTCCATGATATTTTTGATTGGGTTACCCAAAGGCTGGCGTTTACTGTGGGTGTGTCTTGAACTTGGCAGCCTTAAAAGACAACACATTGCCGACTGTGACGAACTCTCTGACGACAAGACATCTTACTTTCTGCTGTTGGTGTACAGGATACAACTTATGGCCCACGAGAACAGTAGCCACATTGAACCAGATCCTCTTTCACTTGGGTGAACTCAAGGTGCTCGAATTGTGTAACAGGTTTGTAACAATACCATAGGACCAGTAATACCGTAATTGCTGTGCTAAATTAAAGTGATATTAAATGTTTTATTGCTGTGTTATCATAAGTGCAACAGATAAAATTAACATATTTAATTTCAGTTTAGTGTTTTGCTAATCATTTGTCTGTGCATTTTTACACTTTATTTTACATTGTCACATTATCATCATGCATATCAAGGATTTAGGCCTAGTGTGGCCTGTTCGGGCGTTAGAAGTCATCGTTGAATCTTTTAAGAGGATGTCCTAGTTTTCTTTTTCCTAATGGCTTATATTCTAAGGCTTATTTTGATAATCTTTCTATTTTAATTCTTTGAACGTGTTCCATCCATTTATGTTTATAGTTTTTAATTTTTTCTATTACTGATTCTTGGTTTAATTCTTTCATAATTTCTTCGTTTCTTTGGTGATCAAATAGAGTACACTTTGCAGTTTTTCTCATAAACTTCATTTCTGCTGTTATTAATCGTTATTTGTCTTTTTGTTTTATTGTCCAGATTTCACTTCCATACAATAATTTTAGGTTGCAGAGCGCCATATTCCCACCCTATCGGCAACTTTGATTTTTTTTTTCATTTTTTGTTTTCTCGCGGAATCCTTCTTCCCTTGTCTTGCTTAGTCTCCCTACCAAATTTACCGACATTCTCGTTGTTGGATCGAGCTACATAAGGTTCGGAAAGTTTAATTGTGGCCACTCTGTGTGAACACACACACACACACACACACACACACACACACACACACACACACACACACACACACACACACACACACACACACACACACACACACACACACACACACACACACACAATGCTTTCTCTGAATATTTTCCTTTTAATTTTCTGAATTGTGTTTCTAAATTTTTATTGTTATTTAGGACAGTATATTGTAAACAGAATAAGAATAGAATTCTGTAACAATCCGTACAAACTCATTGTTTATCAAAAATTCCTTTGAATTACGGTCAGGAAGCATGGAGTATGAAGTAGATTTCACGAGTAAGTCAGAGTTAGTTAAGCATTGATTTCATTGTTTTAAAAGTTTAGAATATGAATTTTTAATAATCAGGTTTACAAATCTGATCATTAAATTTATCTGCAATGCAACCTACTTGAATAATAAAACAGGATGCTACTGGAAAATTCTTTTTTTTAAGGGATACACGCAAATCCTTACACATTGACAGCACCCTGCTCCTTTAGGCTCGGAAACGTCTTTGGTATTATAAAGTCTGAGATTTGATTATCATTACTTAAGTTCGCTGACAGCTATCAGCAGCTGCCATTTTTAAGTCTGAAATTTTAAATCAGGGAATGCTTTAGTGATCATTTTGTTTTATTGCTTTAACTCATTTCCATTTTTAACGCGATGTCTCTCCACGCGGGATGAAAAACTCAAGTTTCCTGGAGGAAAAGGAAACCCTGCTACCTCGTATGAGATTGGCTGACTCACCTTCAATTGAAAAGAAGACCATGTATAAAAATTCCTCCCTTCACAACAAGAATCGAACTCAAGTATTTATTTACCAATCGAAGGGAACAATGTCCCTTTGTTCTTCCAAACAGAGATAATCCCCATCTATTTCACTATGGGCTCTGGAATGCTTTATCCAGTCCAGTTGTATGTGATGAAGACGTCACTGGTTTTTTTTTCTTGTCAACCAACATTTGAAATTGAATTTTCTTTACACCCAACTTCAAGTTAATTCCTTTTGGACATTCTCAGATTAGCAGACTACTTTCCCTAATGTTCCATTATATGAAAGGCATAAGTGCTTTAAATAACCGGATTTGAACCAGCAAAATTCAGCAGAATTTTAAATTATCACAAAGGATTTATCCATTCATATTTCATGTTATTAAGTAGAAGTTTGGATACTTTTCTCAAGATTCTTTCAAAATGAAATAGTTCCCATAGCTCCAATAGCGAAGAACTCTCTTTCACTTTTCCGTCGATAACTGCATTACATCTGAAAATAACTTACTTAAATAAATATAAAAATGTCATTTTGTGAAATCTCTGAACGTGGAAGAGAAAAATGGACACACTTTTCAGTCTTTCAAGTTTCCAATGGGACAGGTAAAATATTTAACAAACGAAAGTCATCAGAGGCTGTACTATTTATGGGAGCATCACAAGAATAGCCGAAATCCTGACGACTGGGAAACATTCGCTGCCAAAATAATCCATCAGAGCAGAGGAATTAAAGAATTAAAGAACGGAGCTGAAAATGCAACGAAAATATCATCATAAGCTTAAATTCGATAATATGAAATCTCACATTATAAAGAAAATAAAGTGAATAACACAAGTCTGTAATTTCTAGAGTTGAAAAAAGGGAGAGCGAGAGAGAGAGAGAGAGAGTATTAGAAGAGTAATAAAACTAATAGTGATATATTACAATGGGATTTAAGACGAATACTTCTTTCATATGGTAAATGGAAAGCATAACAAATATGAGCTATAGAATGAATCTTGCTATAGACATGGAAAGCAGTAAAGAAAATGTGAAAGAGCGGCATTTGTGCAGTTGCAGAAACAAATGCCGTGTGAACTGAAATGTATTAAAATCTCTTGGTTAATGCAGCCAATGTCAGTTTCGTGACTTTATCCTGGTTGGGGAATTATAATTGGTATTTAACTTCATTCCATGAAGAAAATATATGCCTATACATAAAAAGCATTTCGGTAACATTTCGTTTCTTAACTTACCATCTAAAATAAAGAAAAGGAAATAATTTCTACATTCCATAAAATTTTATTGCAGCACTTGGAAATATCTAATATATTTTGCAGATTTAAGCTACGATAATATCAAAGAGTTATATTATGTCATTTCTCCATAAATCTTGTATAGCTTCTATATATAAAAGTTCATTTGAAGTTTTTTTCTTATTCTGTAACAAACTGCATCCTCCTGAGATTGACAAAGTGGTAAACATGTTGAGCAAAATATTGTGTTTTTGAATACCTTTGTGTATCGTTTTTATTTGATGTATTATTCCTTTTAACTGTGCTTTAGACTTTTCAAATAATGAACATTTGAAATACCTGAATTTCTCTCATGATATGGCGTCTCCAGAGCTGAGGATGCTTTTCAAATGAAAGCAATCATTAAAAGGTGTTTGTTGCTACCTATCAAAGAGACATCTTTCAGTGAGCACGTTCATTTCAGAAGTTTTCTTTATCTCAGCCGCTATGAAAAACAAACTGATTTTTGTTTGTTTTGGAAAGACTTGGATTCGAGTCCTGTCTACTACGCAATGCCCGTTTACTAGGTCATCTAATGGTGGACTAGTGTCTTATACGGTGGTTACAGGTGTTTCTCTCCTGAAATGGGATTTCATTCCATAAAATAGGTAGATCCGCTAGAATACATGAATATCAATTCTAATTTACTTTCCTCATAATGACTTATCCGTAATTCTAAAAAAAACAAGAACTTTGATTTAGTAATTCTAAAAGACATCGAATGTCAAATATTACATGAATAATATTGCATGTAATACATCAACAGTAACGCTCAATTATCATTAAAAATGCTTATATTTGTGTTTGTTGACAGTTCCTTTGTTTGCCTGTAAGATGGCAACTATAGTAGGAGATCAGCGAAATTGTTGGGGTACTGTTTCCTGATACCATTAACTGAAGTTTTCAGTGTTGTTACGTTGCGAGGATAATTAAAAGGCTTTGTAATTGCCGTCCTGTCTGAGTAATTGGTTGGGTCAATGGTCTGTGTGCATGGTAACAGCTGGAAACAATGGCTTTCCAACCTTAGATTACATCTGATATGTCGTTGATTCGAATTCCGCGTCAGTCATGGTTGTTTGTAAAACCAGCACAAGAACTGGAAAGCATTAAGAGTGAGGGTGTGTGTTTAATTAAAGTATAAAAATTTAATTTATAAACTGCACATATTTTGGACAAATCAACAATAATTACTTAAAATTAAATTATGATATAATAATGTCATTATATCAAAGTAAAATTTAAATATTCCTTTGCAAAATATATGAGATATCTAATATAAATATTTCACTAATTTATACATTTTTTCATAAACTTTCTCAAAGAATGATTACACGTCCTAATCATTATCTGAGGAAGGAAGAGAATCAGAGAATGATTATATTTATAATTGATCTGCCTGAAAAGGTTCAGATATTTCGATCGTTCCTAATTAATGTTATGGATGTTTTCATTTCTGTCTGAGTTATATAGGCTAAATTAAGGCTAAATTTTCTATTTATATAGATAATAACTGTAGTAGTTTAACAATATCTTTTAGAGATACAGTTCTATTGAAGACGGTGATTAATTCGAGCTTTAAACAATTTGACATTTTCATTTAGTCAAGTTGTTTGTTGTTTTCATTCAATATTTCAAAATGTATTTATTTATTTATTTTTCTCTAATATGTGTTTTAAATTCGTATCATTAGGGAAAGATAAATATTTATAAACTTCAGTTTTCAAATTCATATTTTCAAATTAAAATAAATAAATAAACGTCAGATTCCATTCACTTAATGCAATAATTTTTTCTGCGTCTTTTACTTGCTTTTTCCAGCGTTATTCGATCTCTGTCTCAAATAAGATTATCTTTTTCCCAGTTTTTAATTTATCGCATTCTTGGTCTTTTATCTACCACACTATGCAAATACACTACGCTCCACTGTTATCGATTTGAAGAATAAAAAATAAAAAAATTAAATATTTATTCGTATTATATTATTATTATATTTTAATGAATCTCACATCAATATGAATTAATTTTAATTGATATATTGAATAAATTTACGTGTTTCTATTATACATTCTTTAAACAACACGAATGAACTCGCACAGAACTAACAACTCGAAATCAATATTTTTTAATGCTTATAACTTGCCACGAGAGTGCGCTTGTAACAATGATGCGTACATTAAATATCTCTGAAATGTTCATATCTTAATAAGTTTCCACACCATTCGCCAACTGGAAGAAAGAATTATGTTACAATTGTTGTGATTTACGCCGAAGCAAACTAAGACTTGAAGATAGTGTATTAGGTCACATACACGAGTATATTCTTCTGTCTGTTTTCATATTTTCAGGAATGAAAAGCCAAGTTTTCAACAGAAAGAGCTTAGCCACCTCCGTATGATCCAGGATGACGTACGTTCAGTTGGAAAGCCTTTATGAAGGGTTCTTCCCCTCCTAGGTGGGATAGAAACTCACGCCTTTCAAACTAAAGGGCAATGTTGACGAAAATCCAGCTGAATCATATATGATTACAGTGCTCATACTGGCTATCTTTTTAAATGCCAACTATTTTTTTTTTGCCCATAAGAAAAACCTGATATCTCAGATTAAAATCTTGCCTCCTTCGTATGAGACCGAATGACATACAGGGTGTTCGGGATAAATTTGACATATTTATAATTAATTATATTTTTCCGTAAGTTACATGTATTAACACACACTTCTCTTCATTTAAAAGTTTGGACCCTTCTTCATTCATATACAAGATGTCAGAAAGGATGGATAGCTGGAACCCACCTGAATCATGGAAGAGAATAACTTGTATCATGATGATTCGTGCCCGCCATCAAAATAAGGATATTACGACTGCTGCCCAATGCTCCCTGAATACAGTAAAAACAATCAGGCATGAACTAGAGACTTGCAATGGTGACTACGAGGATGTAGCAAGAAGAAAGATCCCTAGCAGACGATCTGATTGCGTTCGTACAGCAGAATTCCTCGCAAATCTGCAGGAACAGGTGTTGAAGAACCCTGGCATTGGAATTCGGGCTTTGTTCGTGGAGTTGCTAACTGTAGTCAAGCCCTGGATAACAAGGGTAGCCAATGGTAGGCCGTATGTATGGCAGCAGGATTCGGCCCCTTGCCACACCTCTGGGAAAAGTCAAAAATGGTTGTCTGAAAATTTCTACGACTTCACCAGTCCAAATGTTTGGCCTCCAAACTCCCCAGACCTTAACCCCATGGATTATTTTGTATGGGGCGCAGTTGAAAAAGACACCAATCGCACTTCCAGTAATACAAAAGCCCAGTTAATGGATAAAATTAAAACAGTTTTTGCGGCCCTTCCCAGGGAGACTGTAGCATCAGCTTGTTCGAGGTTCCGAAGCAGAATTGAAGCTGTGATCGATGCTAATGGTGGTTATTTTGAGTAAATCTTGTTGATAGTATTGTAATTAACTCTGCCTGTAATGTTTTTTTGTCAATTCATTAAATTTAATAGATACAAAGAAGATTTTCTTTTTCCTTACGAAACTGTCAAATTTATCCCGAACACCCTGTATATGAGAGATCGTACACCGACGTTTAGATTGATGGGATCACCATCTCAGTCCAGAGTTGAGTGATATATTGTATGATGTATTATTAGGAGGAAGATGGAATTAAACCATTCATTTAAGTTGACTTGATGGCGAGCGAGTGAGCGAGATTATCACCATACTTTGTATACATTGCTGCTATAGGACATTTTTTTTTTATAAATATCATGGAGCGCATACAAATCGGAAAACACGTTGTATTCTTAATGATAGCTAGAGTTAGAAGATTATTTACATGCGAAATGATATATTCCTGGGTTCTAAAATTAGGTTTATACATTTCGAAATTTAGGTGTCTTCAAAAAGTTTAATCCACTACATTTGAGTATTGGCAAGCTAAGATTCTTAGTCTGAAGCAATTTCCACAGACAATAAATAAATGGAGGAAGTACATAATAGATAAAAAAATAAAAAAAAGAACGGGTAGACCCCCAGTGAGATGGATGTATGGTGCGTCTGAAGTGACGGATCTTCAAAGAGTTGAAGCCTCAAGAAGGCATACAACAGAGCAACCTGGCGAAGACTGGTGTGGCACAACACCGGGGAACGGAGTAATCGTACGATATCTGATTTTTATTTATTTATTTCATATGGAGTTTCCTCCCTTTTCTCCCCCGTCCCTACTGGGGCGAGTTGAGCCCCCTCATGGGGGTTAAGTATTTATGGTTGGAGATCCGTGTGTGTTCACGGGGTCGGTTTGCCTGCTTGCGGGATGAAAAACCCCAGATAAACTGGGGGAAAAACCGTGCAGTTCACACCCAAGACCGGCTAACTTGGCTATGGCTGAGGAATATACTTAAGCTCCTCAAGTCGGCGATGGGAACCGAACCCAGGACACTCCTTCCCCAGGCATATGGTTGCAAAACGCAAAGCCACTAGGCTAACCGCACAGACACGGTATCTGATGACGCCCAATGAATAGATGGATGGATGGTACATAACAAGAAAGCACAAGTATATTACATTTACATCAATAAACTTTGCACACCTTATCTTATTGTTTTCTATTGCATAATAAAATGTATTTTTTTATTATTATATCACATAAAACATTATATAAAATATACTCAATTGTATAGAAAACAAATGTACGAATCATATTCATGCACATGAGTATGAATCTTACAGTAAAAATATATTTTCCGTCATAATTTGTTCCACAAATTATGGAACGATGTCTCCTGGTAGAATTATTTATTATATATTAATTAATCTATCGACCGGTCAAAGTAGTTATTTAGAAGTTTTAGAAGATTCTCCTTTGTTTTACTTCTCCTGAAGATAAATTCATTAGACTACAACTAATGGACCGATTCTCAAAACTATCATAACGCATTCTCTCTGAACACTTAATCAATTTCAGAATACCCTTGATCTTTTGATATCCATTCGAAACATTGATGAGTAAAACACGAGCAATAATCCAACACTGACTTGAGTGAGGCTTCTGTAAAGGTATCATAACTTATTTACTCTTACAATCAATTAAGCCTGCTGAGCTTGACTAATTCTCTCATCAACATGATTCCTGGACATAAATTCCCTATGAAATAAAATAACCACATGAACTTATTGATTAATTTCTAGAATTTGCCTCTTACTCTCTACTGTATGTATCTAAATATATGACCTTCGAACCTAGCTTCCTGACTACTAAAACTCCGGGATTCCTAGTTTAATCAGCTTATTCTAGCATAATTCTGCTAATTTGGTGCATTATTGATATCTCATTATAAAAAGTGTAAAGTTATAATAAAATCCCATTTACTAACATTGAACTGACAGCGATTTCCACATGTCCTTATTTCTAGCCTATTGAAAACATTCTGCAAGTAGAGCATATCAGAAGAACCTTGATAACGTTGCCGATATTTGCATCGTCCGCAAACAGCTCTATGTCAAATACTTCAATTCACATATCAAACCCTACCCGATGTGATTAATATAAAGATTGAATAACAATTCAATGACTGATCCTTGAGGTACACCGCTAGTTATCATAAATCTTACAGACTCGCATCTCCCGCACATTATTTTTTGAAATCAGTCAGTCAGCCATCCATTTATCCAAGCTAATAGTTGATAATAATTACAATAATTAAAAATAATAATGATAGATAATTATATTATTTTCTAATAAGAATGAACCAGTCGTGGCTAATAAACAATATAACTATTATTTCCTTCCCCCTAAAAGCATTTATAAAAGTGAATTTCCGTTATTCTGCTTATAAAATATTTTAATTTTTTCACCTTTCCTAATACTGTTCCTCCTTTTTTATTAACGTCCTGAGTAATTTTGTTCTATATTAATAGCGCTCAGATTTTAGAGTCTAACGTAAGATGGTTTAAAAATTAATTTTCAAGCTAAAGCTCTAACCCCAACTCTTTCAATTTTTAAGCACATTCTTGCCAATATTTTTAAATTGAGTTCATTGTTTCTTCCTGAAAAGTATCAAGAATTCCTTAAGTCAGTGCTATATTTCTAATTCTTTATTGATATTTTTAACTATTTAAGTCAATTATCGTAACAGAGGACTGACAAAAATCTGTTTATTTATGTATCTTTAGTAGATGGTTTAATATGAACACTAGAAACAATCTCCATCTTTCCGAAGGGCAATACCGAAATTCATGTTGAATTTCTCACATCAAATCTCAGGTAATTCTTCCTGGACATTCTTTTTATTTCCTATCCAGAATGTTTTCTCTGCTTGTTACATTCTCACGAAACATAACAATTTTGTGGAACGAGATTTCAACTAGAAAAATACAACGGAATTTTAAATTGCCTCAAAGGAGCTATCAATTCACATTTGATGTTATTAAGTATAATTTCGAAATTTTCTCACCTTTCCTTCAAACTCAATCAGACACCATTGTGAAGAACTCTTTTTAGGCTTTTCCCGATACCTACATTAGTTATGTAAATAACCACTTACATAAATATAAAAGTGCAATTTTCTGAAAAAATCTCTGCCTAAGGGGAAAATAGACAACGATAAAACGTGAAAGGAAGACTATAGGAGAGATAAAATATTTAAGAATACGATGTCATAACAGGTGCGCGATTCGTAGGAGTTAGACAAAAAAAAAAGTAGAAATATAAAGCACAAAGAGTACCTTCTCTTTACTGAGCAGTGGAATTCAAGAACAGAGCTGAAAATGAGAAACACACCAAATATATAAATTCGGTACTACGAAAAGATACATTTCAAGTAAAACAAATTGGGTGATATTACTCTGTACTACTGAATGACTCTTTTATATTTTGTTACAAAATTTGGTCTAAGCTCAAAATTTATGAAATGAATTTCGGGAGTACCAAGGTATCTTAGAGAGAGAGAGAGAGAGAAAGAGAGATTCATAAATGGGAATATCAGCAGAGAAATAAAAACGATACTTGATATAATATATATAACGAAGTCGAGACAACTTACATACTTCATAATGGTAATGAAGTATATAGTAAAAATATGTCGTTAGTACAAATCATTCTATATAAAACAAAATGAAAATTAACAATGTAAGGTTAATGGGGTTACAATCGTACAGTTTCACAAACTAATCAGTATGAATCGAGATCGATTATAATCTTTTCTGTATTGAAGTCAATGCGAGTTCAGTAACTTCGTCCTAGTAGCGGAATTGTAAGCGTAATTTACGTTTCATTAAAAATTATTAATATCTACTTTCCAATATAAAACAATCGAAATATTATCCTTTCTAAGTTCCCACCAAACTAAAGAAAAATTGCTACATAAAATTTCTCTCTCTCTCTCTCTCTCTCTCTCTCTCTCTCTCTCTCTCTCTCTCTCTCTCTCTCTCTCACACACACACACACACACTCGATTTTCTCGCTGCGGTGTTAAAATTCCAACTTTCTTATCCGCAGCTAATATCCACGAATTCGTAACTCAACTGATATATGAATTCTGTCCATAATTTTCTTCACTATTTATACTCCCGAGAGTTATCTTTTGATAGACATCAACAGAGATACTTCTTCATGGATGTTATATTTGAGAAGCTTCCTTGGGTCAGTTGTCATCGACGATCACCTTCCATAGAAAGCCTTGGGTTCAAATTCTCTAGGATGCAGTGAGACTGAACTTTAACACATTCCTTTCATCTAAAGGAGAGATAGTGTCTTACATGGATGACAGTATTTTCCTCTCATGAAACACGGTTTCTTTATTTTGCCTCAGAATTCACTGGAATTTCATTTCATTTTCCCCCAGAATTTCTTCAGAATTTTTAAACAGCTTTAAATGTTACAGCAATGTCACGGTTGAACTCTTTACTGCTGCAATTTTTCAGTATGACATTTACTATTAGGGAAGTGGTTTTGTGATTATTTTGCATTTTCTGCTTCTCATTTATATTTCTTTTTTAAATTTGACTAAGGATTTCATCATGTTGCGATGCTATGGCGTCTACAGATCGATCCTTCAACTATTTCTAAAGATACTTCTGTGATTAATAAAAACACGTGCGCTGAGGTGTTTTAAATTAAATGAATCCTCTCTAATAGTGCAGTTCTTAATATAAGGGATGTTTATGTATTGTTTTATTCATATTGCTTCTTATATACTTTTGTGCATCCAAAGTGATCCTTTGTAGATCGTCCATGTAATCGAACTCTTATAAGCATAGATGAATATATTCTGTCATTTCCTTATGGCTAGTTAATTTAACTTTTTTTGATAATTCTCTGTTTATAATAAGTGAATTTCGATAATTCGGTTTAAAACAGTCTTTATTTTATTATGTCATGTATAGATTTCTTCTCTAAAGTGAAATTTTTTTAAAATCATTTTTCTGCTTAACACCTAGAAAAATCAGCAATTTTCTGATTATTACACCTTTCATTGGACTTTTCCACTTAATTAATGTCTCGAACTATCTCTCTCTCTGTTTATTAAAAACTACAACATTTACAGGTGAATAGCCTAAGGTGGGTTTAAGAAATGAATTTACGAACTAAACCTGCGAAGCCAACTCTCTGAATTATTGAGCACTTACTTGGAAACATTGTGGTAATTTGATTCATTGTTAATTCCTAAAATATCAATAACGTCTTGACTTAGTGCTGAATTTCCAACATACTTCATTAATATTTCACAATGTTCATCCGAAGTCACTAATATTAAATTATGTCTGACAAAAATCTCTTATTTTTTATTTAAGTTATTTTTCTTAATAATCAACTTACGGCGTTGACCATTGTAGCAATCTCCTCCTTTCTCTAAAGTCTTTCGAACATCTTGTCAATCAAGAAGATCCAAGTATGAATTGTTTTCCGGGTCAACAGAATTTCATGGATACTTTTTTTGGCAACGGAAATAAGGTAAACTCTTCTAGCATATTTCTTCTGTGTCGAATACGGACCACGTGTCTTGCTATTGAACTCATGAATGGCATGCATAATATTGCATATGGTACTTCCATAATAATCCCTAGTCATCCGTATACGTATTCGTATGAAAAGTCTTTGTAGAAAGTCTCTCTGTTTGTAATGTCATAACTGCAAATGAGTAGCAAAACAGCTGAGGTATTTTTTCGTTGGTCACGATCTGAACAGTTTCAATTGTTCAGCTTAAATGATAAATGAGAATTTTCACAGTTGTCAGCCTTCATGGAGTAGTTTGTTTAGCCAGTGGTTTGTTAGTATAGTAAAAACAATGTATTTACTGGCTTATTCATTTCAAGTAAGGCATGGATGTGTGTAAAGACTCGCACACGACAGCTCTCGGAGTTAGTAAACTTCGAGAGTGTGGATGTGTCATATATTATAAAAATATGTAAATTTTATTTACAAACGTAAGTTTTAGTTCTTGTTTTAACAAAACAGCAATACTCACATGATTATATAATTGATATATTAATGATTATTTTAATCAATTATTTTAATGATAAAATTGATTATATAATAAATTTATCTGACTATAAAAATAAAATTTTACACATTTCTTTGATAATTTCGTCATTTCATCTTTTAATTCATATACTATTTTCAGATAGCAGTTATCTTTATGATATCATTCCTTGATCTAACGTTACGTAAATTAAAAATGTTTAATATGCAGATATTCCATCTTCTTATATATGAACTCATAACATATGGATTTTTCATCAACTGAATATCAGTATTTTTTATGTCGAGTAATAAGAGTTTAATGATTTTATATAAAATGTTAAATTAGTAATAACATTCAGTTTTTATTTAACAAATAACGATAGGTTTATTTTGTGCTAATATTTGTTTTATAGTTGTATCAGGCCTCCGAAAAAAAAAAACATCCTTCAGGTTCCAAAATTAGGAAAGATATTCAATACCATTCACTTACTACATTATGTTTTTCCAGGTCATTTTTCGATCTGTTCATGAGTTAGTCAATTTCCGTTGGAGATTTTTTTTATTCACGTAAGAAACACGCTGTCGAAATGTCCTCTAACTCATAGGCGAAATGCAGAATCTCTGCTAGAACTTTACTGTAGTGAATCGGTTGGTGTTTCTGTTAAAAAATCCATGTTAATATGAATGAAAACAATACCTCTCAAAGAAACACTAAGTGACATTGGTGATTTTCTCATTTAGTTCAGTGAATCGCCAAGAGATGGCTCTTGCGACAATTGTACGCAAATAGCGAACCAAATACAAAATACGAAATATAAATAAGTTATACCTGTCTTATATCTCTGCACTGTTAATAAAGATTTGCCATGATCTTCTAATTGAGAAAAATAATAATGCAGTATTTGTTGTGATTCACTCCCAAAGAAACGAAAGGAAACGCTATGAAGTCAGTGTGTTATCTGTTAAAACCGGGTATTCTCAGGCCTGTTTGCCTTCTTTGTGGGAATGAAAATCTCTGCTTTTCAAGTAGAAGAAATCTTCTACAGTTTTAAATAAGCTTGACTGGGATCCAGTCACACAAAATGAATTTTTTCTTAAATAAAAATTTAATAGTGTTTGATAATATTTCTACAATTCTCTTGAAATGTTTTTAGATGATTTGAAAGTATTTTTAAGCTATGTGTACTTTATGTTTTTCTAAATTAAATATCATTTCACAAGATGCTATAGACACCAAAATTCCCTGAAAATACCTCAACGATAAAAAGATTTTGTTATTCCCCGATTAAGATCCATTGACAGCTGTTGTTAATTCTTAGAACAACAGTCACTTTGTCACGACAGTGCCCATTCATATATTGCAGAAAATTTTTATAAAACTTTACAGCAATATTGGGAGGAATATCAGATGTTGCATATTATTTAGTCACCAACGATACTTAGATGTGTGCACTTCGCTCCGGGCACAAAATGTAGCTGAGGATATGCATGAAACCAACGATGCAATTTCAACCGTCAAAAACGGCGCATCAGATGGTTGAACTGAATGCTCTTTTTACTGACTGAGGTTCTAATCTTGCCTGGTTTCGCTATCGACGAGATAAACGCTGATCACATTATTTTGAGAACCATCGCGAGGAGATTGAGCTCCTTATTAATTCCAAATATTTATTGACTTTTTTAAGAGATGGAAGTAATTTAGAGTGAGGCGATGTTAGCTTAAAATGCATCAATGTTTAGACCTAACTTTATATTCAAGTGTTTTACCGTATAAAATGCAATCTATCCATTTGATGTCTGACCGAGACGGGATGAGTCCCTAATTAGGGTTTTAGGCAATTAGTGCAGTCGGCTTGGAACTCCTTTGATGAATCCTTAAGGGCGAGTGTGGGTTCACGACGCCCACACACTTTTTATTTGTTTTATTTATTAATATTTTGAAGAAGCACATCATGCCATGGAATTAAGTTAAATCCACCGTTGTGGTTCTGTTTCCCCGTTTACCCCTTGCCGCCCCCCACGTTCAGATTACTTGCCACCCAACCACACGCTAATAAAAGAAAAGTATTATAAGGCCAAGATGGGTCTTTACATGGTTATGATAACCACCATCCAAACCTGGGAATAGTTTTATAATATGTTCATTTTAAATAGAGAAAGAAAAAAATCTACTAATTTCATTGTAAAGTTTCTAAAATCTGTTTTAAAAATCCAAAAAGTTTTGGTTTTGTTCAAAAAAAAAAAAAAAAAAACGTACTTCGCTCCACTCCAGATTCATTTTAAATACATCAGTTCACCTAGATCCAGTCTTTCTCTGGATCGTCTTACTGCCGTCTAGCAATAAGTACATATTTGGCTAACATGTACTTAAAGCCTATGTTAATTCTTCTCCTATATTATTTAAATTATCATACCAGATTTAATTACCTCTGTTCACACTTTTTCTTATGTGACATCAAGCCACGAACGTTGTAAAAGAGAAGTTATTTTAGCTTTATCTAAGCTTTTAGAATATCGATGGCCAGTCAAATCAAACCCTTCGTCACCAATGAGAGCCGGAACGAGGCTATCAATGATTTAATAAGTATCTGGGGAGAAGAGTAATGCAGACAACTTCTGCCATCTCTTTTGTTCTAAAAACTAACATTACATATTATTCTCTGAATAGTGTGAGTTCTCTGGTTAATAGGTTTAAGTTGCGCAGTTAAAATCCCCGTAACTTGCAGAACAATGGAACTTCCTGTTCCAAGATCTCACTTGGGAACCGCCTTAAAAAAAAATAAATAAATAAAGAATGAAAACAGTTGGTTTGCGACTTCTATCGAATTTATAATGGTCTTCTATAAGTATATAATAATTTAAATAAAGTATTAATCGTATTAAATCGTTATGCATTTTATTTTTCATTTAATTGTTCCTCAATGAAAATAAACGCCTTATGACGCTTATAACCAATCAATTCAAGGCGTTTGGGCGAAATGTCCTACGACGTCTGTTGGCTTTTACTGTGTTATATCTCATAAAGCTGGTTATTATTGCTGTCGATTTGAAACAAGTGAGTCTGTGAAGTTTGTGTGTCTTCTTTTGGCCGGTTTCACAGTTTTGTTAGATAAAAAAAAAAAAAAAAAAAGAAAGAAGAAAAAGAACAGAAAAACAGAGAAAGGAAATAAACCGATATTATTACGAAGGTTGTTCGTTGCTGATAGACGATAACTGAACACACACTGCTCGCAAAAAAGTCAACGGACACTCCTATGGGCAAGGTACATGGTGCTATGAAACGGGTCACTTGCCTGTAGCCAGTATAAATTAGAGGAATATGATTCGTCCCAAGCCATTGTAACCGTGTCCGCGTGAAATGGCTGCGAGAAGGAAACTGACTGAGTTTGAAAGAGGAGTTGTGATAAGATTGCAGGCCTATCTGTTCGGGAAATTGTTGAGGAACTGCGCCAACCCAGGTCCAGTATTGATACCATACTGAAATGGAAGCGCAGGGAATCAACTCTGCAAGTGTAACCCGAACCAAAAACATCGAACGTGACCGTAATTTGCTACGAAGGTTAATATGTAAAAAACTCCATTTGTGGGCCAACATTCAGAAAACATTCAAAACCGAGGATCAGAACATGGGTTTCCATGGTAGGCGCAAAATACAAACCGCACATTATCCGAATCAATATGCAGCATCGTCTTCAGTGGTGCAAAAAGCGTGTCGGTGGGACGTGGAAGCTTGGAAAGCTGTTATGGAGTGATGAATCCTACTACACTCTTTACCACCACACTCACACCCTCTGGACAGGTGTGAGTGTGGCAGATGCTCGGTGAACATCTCTTACCAGAGTGCGTAACCCCAAGTATGAAATTCGGAGGTGGCAATGTGATGTTTTGGCCCCTGACCTCTTTTTGTGGCGCCACGAACATTGAACTCCGAGAGTGTCTATACATTCTGAACAATGCACTGCTTCTTACTTTGGGGCGTTTCTACGGAACTGGCCATTGTCTTTTTCAGCAAGACCGTGTCATAAGGCTGCTGCTGCTGTAACTGCGTGGTATATATGGACTTGAACGTCACCATGCCTCACTGGCTTCCACAGAGCACTGATCTCAATCCTATTGAACATCTGTAGGAAGAATTAGAGCCTTGGATGTGGTCACGGGGAGTTCGCCCCACAACAGCCTAGGACCTCATTGCATGCCTACAGTTAGAATGATCCAAAATTCCCATTGATTTCTATCGTACCCTTGTGGAAAGTATGCTTCTTAGGATTGCTGCAGCCATCGCATCGAAAGGAGGTTTTACATCTTATGAAGGTGGGCGCCATGGCTGTTTGTTCCTCACACCATGGTGTCTATTGATTTCTTTCCAAGCATTGCATTGCTGAACAGTTTTCTCAAAAACAAAATGCACTACTTCGTTCCATAAATATATAATTTCCTTTCCTTAACATTTTTTTCTGTGTAACCCCATCTCTTGGTATTACACAGAAAAAATATTCAAAAACAAATTCATTTGTTGAACTTACTAATATTTCATTGATTTTCTATCCAGCATCATCAGAGCACAAATTATATCCGTGCCATGCACACCACTAAATATTAGAAACAATTCGATTTGTAACTGATACAGGACTAATGTACTAACAAGACGCTCTCTACTGGATACTCCTTCACATAGTATTAAATGGAAGAAGGCATCGATTTTACCCATTAGTCACTATAGATTCGTAAGACTATTATCAGAATCATCTGCTACGAAGTACTCCCCAACCAGAAGTATGATTGTTTTAAGTTGTCAAAGATCTGAGAGACGATCGTTATAAGACAAGATAGCCTGACTTCTCCAAATCACCTCTTCGGTTATTCCGTCCATACAGGGAGAAATATTAGAACATTAGTTCATTAGGACATTTAAAATATTAGTAAGTTCAATAAATTAATTAATTTTTTTAATCTTTTGGTTGTTTATACCATGATGATCTAATAAGAATATTATTATTATTATTATTATTATTATTATTATTATTATTATTATTCCTCATAAATGGTCTCCCAGAAATAGCTATGGAACCTCTAAGAGACACTGTAATATAACTAAGCCAAAACATTGGCTCCCCCATTGAACCAAGAGACATCCAGTCAGTGCATCGGTTACCACAAAAAAGGAAAAGAGAAAATAATACCCGTCCTTCTCCCGTCGTAGTGCGACTCACCAACAGCCTAACAAAAACTACACTTATAAAAGCTAGCAGGATTAAAAATCCAGTAGTAAAGGATCTGAAAGGAGACCACGACAACACCTCAATATACCTGTCTGAATACCTTACTCCACACTATCAGAAAATATTCTACCAAGCAAGGAAAGTAAAAACAGAAAACAATTACCAGTTTATATGGATAAAAGACAGCAAAATATTCCTTAGAAAGACACAAGACTCAAAACCAATCGAAATAAAATCCGTAGTTGACCTCAACAGGCTGTCACATTGAAAGGAATATTGACAACTCGTAAAGAAGGACCAGCACCCCAACCAACATGAATGCACACCATCAAGCAGACGTAATCACCCCGGAACATGATAATTGCCACATTCTGAAATCAATATCAGAATGGAAACAACTGACAATCCCCAAAAAAGGACTATCTATTCTCCACATCAACATCAGAAGCATTCAAAAATACTGGCTGACCCTGCAAGCTTATCTGAAGGAAGATATAGACGAAATAGACATTTTAATACTGACTGAAGTATCTACGACAAACGAAGAGGCATCCTCCTACCAAATGCCACACTTCCAACAACACAAACACTGCAGACAAACAAAACGAGGCGGTGGTATAATAATATTTACCAAACATAAACTAGAAGTAACAGAAATAAACTATAAATTAGAATACGCAGAAAACATATGCATCGAAATTAAAAACATCCAACAAGAAAACTCCCTGATATTAAACGCAATATACAGACCACCCAACTTAAGCACCACAACATTCCTAGAAGAACTAAACAGATGGCTTTCAGCCACGAAAGTAGGCACCTCAAAATACTTGATAATAATAGGAGACATTAATATAAATATTAGGAACATAAATAACAACACAGAACAATACCTAGACCTATTATCGGCATATAACATAACCCCATCCATACAGTCGTATACACGAGAAGAGATAATCGGAAACACAACAACCTCAACCTGCATTGATCATATAAATATAAGGGCCCCTCCAAACAGCCACACAGCAGCCGTCATAACATGCAAACTAGCAGACCATTATTTCACAGCATTGCAGTTACACACTGAACCAGAACCCATAAAAATCACTGAGACTACAAAACAGTATCATAGCATTGTAAACGAAGCAATAGTGAACGATGAAATCAGAAAAACAGACTGGATGCAGATAGCATCTTTAGACTCTGCTGAAGCTGTATATAATAATCTTAAACTTGCATTTAACAAAATATATAACAAAGCATTAACAAAAATAAAAATAGGCCCCCAAACGAAACAAAATCCATGGATAACAGACAACATACTAACAGACATACAAAGAAAAGATGCCCTATGGAAACAACTTAAGAAGTCACCGAACAATATCGCTTTAAAAGCTGAATACAAAAGAAAATGGAATCTCCTAACAACCCAGATTCGAATGGCAAAAAGAAACTATTACAGCAACAAATTAACAACAGCACAGAACGACATAAAGGAAACCTGGCACCTGATTAATGAAATGCTGGACAATATACACAGAACCACCGCCACAGAAACAATAAAACACAGCTTCGCCTGCGACCCTAAATCCCTTAAACAGTTGGCAAACAACTTTAATCAGCACTTCGTGAACTCTGTCCAAAAGCTACAAGAAACAACCTTTCCTCACACAAACGAACATTCTCCACTAGGTCCACGAGCAACCCAGTCGATGTGGTTCCCCACAGTAACAAAAGAAGAACTATCACTGGCAATTCAACAAATTAATCCTAACAAAGGACCGGGGACAGACGGAATCAGACCAAAAGACATCAAGAAACACTCAACCGACCTACTTCCAGTTATACAAAAACTGTTAAATAAAATCTTCGAACCGGGACACATACCTGAAACACTGAAGACTGCACTAATCACACCCATACACAAACAGGGAAAAAGAAACATAATAAGTAATTACAGACCTATCGCCACGCTTCTGTAATCAACCAAATCATGGAGCGCATTGTACATCAGAAACTCTCCACATACGTTCAAAATTTTCAAATCATACCCAAAACACAATATGGCTTTCAAAAAAATAAATGAACAGCAACACTCCTGGAAGACTTCACAGATCTAATAAACGCTGCATTGGATAAAAACAGAATAACATTAGTGGTATTCATTGACCTAACAAAAGCATTTGACACACTAACACATAAAACCTTGTTAACGAAACTTACCCATATCGGAATTGGAGGTCGTTTACTCCAGTGGTTTAAAGCATACACGAAAAACAGAAAGCACATCACACGTATAGGATCAGCACACAGCAAAGAGGTACACGTAACCTGTGGAGTACCGCAAGGAGCTGTCCTATCTCCCATTCTATTTAACATATACACACACGACATAAGCCAACTCCCCCTAAAAAGTAAAATCTTCCAGTATGCAGACGACACTGCCATAGTATCCATTCACAACACTGCAAAAATCGCTTACAAAAATATGCAACACGACATCAATCAAATCACTAACTGGTTAACCGAAAACGGCATATATATAAACCCTGGAAAAACAAAGCTAATGATATTCAAAAACCCCCAAACCCTGCCCATAGAAACTAAATATCTCACTATCAAACATTCATCCTCCTATACACAAAGTGCAGAACCTAAAATCACAACCATCACACAGGTGAAAACAACACGCAACCTTGGACTTCACTTCGATGCAAATCAAAGTTGGAATAGCCATACAAACTACCTACATACCAAGCTTAGGATAATAGCAAGCAAACTATACAGATTAAAAGACATTGCCCCAACCCTCATAAAAATACTAATCTATAAAGCATTATGTGAAAACATTTTAAGATATGCAATCACATCATACGCATTCTGCGCAGACTACAGACTTAACAGGCTACAATGGTTGCAAGATAAAATGATAAAACTGATATTCTGGGAACAACCCACTCTTATGCAGGAAGCATGGACAAAACACAAAATATTTAAGGTGAAACACTTACGCCACTACACAGTCATGTTAAAACACTACTACAGCCCAACATATAGAGTAACCAGAACAACATATCAAATAACAAGACCACAGTCAACAAACTACATAACATATAAGTACAACAATCACCACGGAAAAGCCACCCGAAACTTCTACGTACCTGACATGATAAACAAACTGCCGTTCGACAACAGAAACCTAGGAACATACAGAGAGCTGAAACAGGCACTATATAAATATTATAGCGAGAATGAAAATTAGAGCAATTCCTGTTTCTCTCTCCCCCACCACACATACACACACAACAAACCAAGACAACCCCCCCTCTCAAAAAACTACCACTACAAGAACACAAAGAAACAAACACACCATGTCTAAATCCAACCCTATTTGCACAAAAAAAAAAAAAAAAAAGTTAAACTGCAATAGCAGTCAAAGTCTTTCAAACACGTACCAACAAACAGTAAAATCAACACCTGGCTTGTGACCACTATAGGAACACAACCATGAAACCACCACCCTCTGTCATCTATTATCTTCCTCAGATAAGCTCTGCTAAGCTTCGAGGAAGAAAATTACTAACTTGCAAGTATCTGTTATACACACTTGTAATGCGTTATAAATATTATATACATATAATTACTACAGCAACTATGTATGCAATTCATCTGAGACATAAAAAAAAAAAAAAAAAAAAAAATTCTGTATAATCCTTATTGTAAATACTGTAAATATTATTATTGTATGTAACTTATACTGAGACATAATAAAATGTAAAAAAAAAAAAAAACCAATTATTATTTTTATTATTGAATTGTGTGTGTATGCTGCATTACTGCATTGTATCGTGAATTGTGTGCACATTGGTGCCAATCCATATCAAGCTAGTTTAAAAAAATATATATTCATATTTATAAAATGTACTCTGCATTTTGTATATCGAATTTTCGTACTGTACAGAAAAGATAATATGTTTTTCATTGTGTGTGTGTGTGCAGATACTCTGTGTGATAGTAAACCTTATCATTTTCATTGTAAAAACAAATAAGTCGTTTATAAAAAAAAAAAAAAAAAAAAAAAAAATTATTATTATTATTATTATTATTATATTCTAAATTCAAAAATTCTGTATAAACCTTATTGTAAATATTGTAAATATTATTATTGTATGTAATTTATACTGAGACATAATAAAATGTTCAAAAAAAAAAAATTATTATTAAATTTGTTATTCTTATTGATTATAGGACTTCCACTAGAAGAAACGAGTCCATCACTAAATAAACTCGTTTCTTTTCGTTAACGCCTGTAATAGATGGAATTAACTCCGCAAATTACTTAAATTCATTTTTATGCTTGATGTACACTTGATTATTACGAAATATCTTCAATGTGGGTTAATGAAACTATATGAAAACCATCAGAGATCTATTAACCAGATACTGTAATAATAATAATAATAATAATAATAATAATAATAATAATAATAATAATAATAATAATAATAATCTGACTATAAATACCGCCATGATCAAGTGGCGAAAATAGTTCATTGGCATGTATGCAAAAAATATGCCTTTCCTACTACTGATAACTGGTGGCAGCATAAAATAGAGACAGTATTGGAAAACGAAACAACAAAAATTCTATGGGACATTAGAATAAAAACTGATCGGCATTTGCAACACAATAGACCTGACATCACAATTATCGAACATCGACAGGTTTGGATTATTGATATCGCAGTATCAATAACAAGATTGACAACAACCATCAATAACAACATTGACAATTGACCCAGTGATAACAACATTAACAACAAAGAACTGGAAAAAATTACTAAATATCGAGATCTGGCAATCGAAGTTGGCCGACTGTGGATTAAACACACCAAAATCATCCCAATAGTTATCGGTGCACTTGGTGCAACTTCAAAGAAGATATCCAACTACTTGCAGCAATTAAACATCGACGAAGTGACCCCATATGACCTACAGAAAACAGCATTACTTGGAACAGTCCATACTTTACGACGCTACCCGACGGACTATTCTTAGATTCTTGGGTAGAATCTGAAATGTTCTGTATCACTAGTCAAACTGATGTTTATATAATATTTTGTTTTGACAGTGTATCAATTATGTGATAAAAAAAATAATAAATACAAATATATCCGATTCAGTAAAAAAGATAATTATAAATAGATACACGTTGAATACAGGTTTAGAAATTAATGGATACATGAATTTCGAGTATTTGGTTAATAGGTAATTTAAGTTAATGAAATCATGTTGGTTATAGAATCAGTAAAGCTCAGTACACACTTCGTGCACTCAGTTCACACAACAGTATTATCATGTTTAAGGACATGATAATACTGTTGTACTCAGGGCAAGCCAATATTGTATTATGGCTCTTGTTGCTTTAATTATTAACGTTTGTAATGGATATTGAAAAAAAGAAAACGAGGATATTGAGAGATTAAATGTGTAGAGAGAATGTGCCATGATAGTTATGCGAACACTTCATTTATGTAATTTGATGAAGTTATTTTTTCCTTTTTCCTTTTTCCTTTGGCTTAACTGATGAAAATCAGGCACATATCTAATTGCTTAGACTGTTTTAAAAGCATTGTATGCATCTATAAGTAGGGAAAGCAAAAGAAAAAAAAAGATTCTGAGATGAATCTTGTTTACATGACATGCGAACTGTCTCCAAACCAGAAAACCTTATAAAGGGGGTTCTGGAACCATTGAAAACAAATTCATGGCATTCAGTAGCACGCCATGACGAAACACCGGATAATTGTAAAAGTAGATACATTATTAAATATATTTAAAATAAATGTAAAGTGAAAAAAAAATTTTATAATTTAAATTTCGTTATTTTTTGTGTTAAAAATTTATTATAAAATAAAATTTAACAATAAACCTATTATTATTTAATATAAATACATTATATTTAATTGAGAAAGCTATTATTAATTGTTGGGAAGAAGGAAAGGAGAAGATAGTCCTTTTTAGAACTGCCAGGGTAACGGATGGCAATGCTGTAGCAAATGAAGTTTTAACTGAGGCTCGGCTATTACCGTTACCCAGCCATGACTAGAGTTTTTAGCTCAATAACACCCAATCCACACAGATTTTCTTCATTCAGATGACGGGATAAAGAGTCAAGGACTCAGTCTATCTCCCAGTTCTTTTAAGAACTTTAAGATTAATTGTTGGGCAGATGTGGCCAACTGCGATTTTCCCTGGGAAGGTAATGGATGGCAATGCTGTAGCAATGAAGTCCTAACTGAGGCTCGGCTATTGCTGTTACCCTCCTGCCATGATCAGAGCTTTAATAGCTCAATAACACCTTATCCTTACACTGTTCGCTACAGATAACAGGGAAGATGAAAATTATTCTTGCTTCGCCCCTTTAAGCCAGTCCCTATAAGGACTATTAATTGTTGAGAAAAATATTGGATTATATCTCCACTTTTACTGGTATTTGAGGAAACGTTTTCGGTACGATTAAACCACCATTTAAAAAAAAGCAAACGTATAAATATACTCATAAATGTATATAAGACTTCCTGTTTCGGATATGGTCTCTTTATAGAAATCATCTCTCCAAATTTTTTCATAGTTCAGCAACTTTTCGAAAGAAGCATTTCAGAGTTTTAAAATAATAAATCGGCAATGCCTGTGTAGCTCAGTGGATGTGGCGTTTGCACACCATGGCGCTTGGCCTCACGAAGGAAGACTTGGTTTCGAATCTAGTCGGCGACTAGAGGAATTTTTTCTAAGCCTTTTTTCGACCGGTTCCCGAGTTAGTCGATCTCTGGCACGGGCAAGCAGGTTTTTCCTCCCGGAAACTCGGGTTTTTCGTCCCGTAAACTCAAGAAAATCGACCGTAGAACCCACATTATTTTCAGACATTAAATATATTGTGTTAGGGTTAGGGACCACGAGATGGCGGCACATTTGAGCCGTCTCTCTTCACTGTGTACCGCTTAATTAGTGATAGCCTTGTGCCATCTATCTCTGATTGGTACCAGTGGGGTTTGAACTGCCCACTCAGTCTCCAAAAGTTAGATAGGGCTAAATGGCCTCGCCTACTCCCCGTATACGGAAATAAAAAGGCGTTAGCTGTTTTTTTTTTTTTAATCGGCAATAGCAATTAATTTCCTCGCTTGATATGAGAAAATTGCTCTAATTAGTGATGACTAAAATGATTCGTATATGCTCCATGTTGATATTTAAAGTGGGAGTTCCGAATAATTTAACACTTTCATTGCCATGCTGAAAATTGGAATTTCGTGTGGTGGCCAAATTTTTTTTATTTTTTGTATTTAGTTAGCAACGTCCACGCGATAACGCGTGATCGACCGTTTGGTGAGAGCTTGCGTCGCGCGATATCGCGTGATTGGCAATGAACATGTTAACTGTTAAACCGCCCACAACAACAATAGTAATATATTATACGTTAATATCCTATCATATATGAGATTACCTTTTCCCATTGAAGTATCTGAAAAAAAAAAAATAAATAAATAAAATAAAATAAATAAGACTTTTTGAACTCGGGAAATCCCGTGTTTGATCTCTAGAGCAGGATTTTCGATTTATATCAAAATAAAAAAATAAACTTAACATACCTACAATACTACAGTATGTTACTATACAGTATGTATATACCACATAAAATGAAAATGAACAATCCAGTTTCATCTTGATTTGCATTCATCCATCCAATTATCGTACGTTCAAGACGGGTTGAGTCCCCTGATTAGGAGTTGAAGGCAATTAATGCAGACGGCTTCCCATTCATTGCTACATCCCCTAAAAACAAATATTTATAACTGCAAATCTGTATGTTTAAGGTGCCGGTTTAGCTTTCCGGGAAAAATCTTCCACCCTTAGCGAACCGGCTAACCTACCATTTGATTGAAAATACATGATAAAGATCCTTCATGTCATAAACAGGATTCGGATCTGGGCTTTTCCAACCATAGGGCTTTTCGTCTGTAATACAAAGATTTGGCTAACCTCATATTAAAGTTTCAGTAAAAATGAAAGGACTGTAGCGTAACTGATTCTATTACTTTCAAACAAAATGCAACAATGTGTGAGTGAGATTACTTTAACTGGGAGCATGTTAAATCATGTGGATAAAGGCTTGATGCAATCAAAGAAACTGCAAGAAATTCATGAAAATTCAGCAACTCACACAAGTGACGAAAAGGAAAATGTGACTTTAACAAATGTTTTGGCGTTCCTTCAGCATCAGAGAATTCAAGAGTTCTTTAGCGGAGTCTCGAATTCTCAATTACAACATTATGTACTAAATGCCATAGAAGTTAATTCAAAGTGTTAATGTTTAAAAGTGTAAGTTGTATATAGGAAACACCAATTGCGATAGTCACTCTTCGTTGAAGTTTATTTACATGATGGTTGAGTAAATTGTTAACATTGTCAGTAATTTTGAGTTGTCCATGTGTGGCAATCAATGGAAACGGACAGTTGAGTATCAACTTGATACTCAACTATCCGTTCTATAAGAAGTGCGGGGAGATATTTTTAGGAAGCGCAAACTTAATTTAATTAGCAAACAGTTTTAGGGCTGATTGAGGCAAAATTTAGCAAATGGTGCAGTCAGATTTATTAAAATAACAGAAGGATGGTCCGAGAAGGCTAGTCCTAGAGAAGAGTCGTCGCTGAGAGTTTATCGCAAGAAATTTAGAAAGAAGACTAATTACGTAGATCGTAGTAGGCAAGCTTTTCCTATTTAAAGGAACGGGATCTGCAAATAAATATCAGTCCTACCTGCCTCGTATGAGTGAGGAGATTGTGCTTAATATTATTGCTAAAATTACAGCAAGCCAAAATTATTATTATTATTATTAAGAAAGATCTGCAGTGAGTCAGGAAAACTCGGCGACGGAGGCCATATTATTCGCACGTTCACACTTTCATGCCTGTTCTTGAATTCATTCAGCTACTGGCACACACAAAATCCAAGGCAATCCATTCCAACGCACTACTCTATGAGAAAACAATCTAGCTTTCACCCCCCCCCCCATTCTTGACAGCATTTATTATCAGCTTCGAAGGATGCCACGCGTCCTTACCCCACCCTCCATAAAATAAAAAATTCCATTTATTGAAATTCTGTATAACCCTTTCAAACTTTTGCAACTCTCAATCATATTACGCCTCTGTCTCCTCTCTGCTAGTGCCTGTAGTCTACAAATTCTCAGTCAGTTTCATGATCATTATTCCAAAATCCTCATATCATTTTGGACACTCTCCTTTGCACTCTCTCCAATATATCAGAATCGTTACGGAAACCAACCTGCTTCATAGGAGATGCCGATATGAGGCGGGATCTCGTCATGAAGAACGTGACTGTGTCAAGAACATTTTTTTCCTGCAGTCATGGTACCACGGTTTCGCGTAGCGGTTTTAAGTAGCGCTGAGCATTTACTGATCACATCTTCCAGTTCCTTGTTGCACATGGGTCTTCAAAGAAAAAGGGACCGACAATGAAGGATGCAGTGAAGAAAAACCGACCAGTTTGCTACGGAGAATGCAACTGCTCCTGTGTGCAGGCGGATGGATTGTCCTGCGCCTAAATTCGACAGTTATGTCTATTAATTGTCCCATACAACGAAAAAGGCGGTTTATCTGTCCAAACGATGTTGTACAGTCATTGTGGATCTTTCTTCTGTGACTTTTGTCAAAGCGTACGTTGCATATTTCTCCTTCCGTCAATTTGTAACAGCTGTGACGAGATTGCAGCTTGAATGGATAAGTTTAACATACCATGAACGATGCGGAACGGACGTTTCCTCTATGCCTCTTATTCTTACAGCTTCTCGTGCACTGCTTACAGCACTTGTTGATTGTGCCACTAGGCCATTCATTTGCAATACCACAACGTTGGTACAGGCCTCGGATAACACTGGTCTGCCGGTGTGAGGGCGATTTAACAAATGTCCAATTTCCTCGTCGTATTAGCGACTGTAGTCTGACAGGAGTGATAGGACCTCGACCTTTCTTCATTCTTTTCTGCGTTCGAAACTTTCGTGAAGATTCTGCTACCGATTCCACACTTACATAAAACAACTTCACTAACAATACGTTATCCACCAACATGGCAGCACCAAATTTTTCTATTCACTAAAAAATTCTGTTCGCCCCAATGACTGGAAATTCTCGTGCATTCATTACTAGCTGTCAGTGGAACACCCGAGTCTGTAGTACTTTCATTTGCAGGTATACAATAATTCATAAAAATTAGTATATTAGAGTGCGGTTTGCATGAAAGTGAATCGCAAGGGGGAGGATTTTTTCGGGTGGAGAAAAAAATTAGTTCACATTTTTACCTATAGAAAGCGCTGTATCACATTTCTCATTTGCGAATACCTGCAAATGAAAGTACTACAGACTCAGGGTGTTCCACTGACAGCTAATAATGAATGCACGAGAATAATTTCTATATATATATATATATATATATATATATATATAGAAAAAATCAAGGGAATGGAAAAGCAATTAGTGGAATATGGGGCATCCATGTGATCGGTTCATTCTTTTTTCCTTGAATGGTGGTCGGTTAGACATGCCTGGACATGTTCAAGAATAAGATTATAGTGGCATTGGATTCCATTGGCTGACTAGAATGATTAATGCAAGAAAGTGGCACTTACTATTTTTCAATGCTGGTTAGCAAATTGGATTTTCTTCTAATGTTGCCAATATGGTAAACGGGGTAATCTAAATAATCTAAATATTTTGAGTATTTTTAGTAAAGACAGTTTCAGTGTGTTCTGGATTTTTTAAACAATGCAAAATTATATTAGGTTTATCGGAAACAGAAATATAATTCACTAGAAAATATCGACATAGACATATTCACTGTTTGCAGCGCATATCACCCCCCCCCCACACACACACAATCACTGAAAAATACATAAATTTCAAATATTGTTTTCAAATAATGTTTGCTCATTATGCTATCGGTAAAATTATTATAGATTATCCCTTAATCTAATTCAAAAACTTTTTTTCTCTCTCTTTTTCTCATGCACCCACCCACACACGTCCTGAATTTAGATCGATTTTTCTCAGCTATAGCTTAAAAACTCTAATTTTCTTACCTTTTTGAAATATCCACTAATTGCAGAAAATTAATAAATTGCACAACTCAAGTAATATCTGTAATTCCTCACCGGATGAGAAAATTCGCATTGACTGCAAATATCAGACGAGTTACGCATCCTGAGGGTAATATCTTCGACGATTTAGTGACTGCTGTCATTTGAGAAGTCACTTTAGTTAAAAGAACTGAGTTTGAATCACGTCTAAACAATGACCGTTTATATCTTTTCATCTAAAGGAAAGTCTGTTTCATACACTTGTGATACGATTTCCTGAATCGTGCGTTAATTTATCCCTCAAAAAACATACCCATAGAGCACGTCTAATTTACTGAATTTTTGGTATTTTATTTCAGCTGTAATCAAAAACCACAACAACACCAGTTCACCTTTCAGTGAAAAGTGTAAAGTAAACCAAATATTGTAGTATGCATAATTGTGTATTTATTTCCATAGTAACCCTTAGATGTCAGTAGACGTTCACATAAATGCTCTTTGTTGAGA
Source organism: Typopeltis vanoorti (assembly GCF_054136105.1). Taxonomy (NCBI): domain Eukaryota; kingdom Metazoa; phylum Arthropoda; class Arachnida; order Uropygi; family Thelyphonidae; genus Typopeltis; species Typopeltis vanoorti. The sequence continues at coordinate 82,330,183 of NC_143556.1, read as the reverse complement.
ATCTCTCTGTTTATGATGTGACAACTGCAGCTGAACAGCAAAACAATTTAGGAATTATTTCATGATACCAATCTCTGAATAGTTTTCATTGTTGTAAAATTTAAATATTAGATGAGAACTTTTATAATTGCCGGCCTGAATAGTATAGTGGATATGTTTGTATCTAAAAGTTGCTCTATAATTGTTTGTAACAGGCTGTGGGTTCAAATCTCACGTAAGACATGGATGTGTGTAAAGACTCGCACACGAGCTTTCCAGAGGTTTGAAAGCTTCGAGAGTGCGGGTGTGTCTTTTTCACAAAAAATTAATTTATCAGGAGAAATCTTTAAAACGAAGTAATTATTATTGTCGACAGTATTTATTGTCTTATTCCTATATAATTGATTGTGTAGGAATTTTATTTCTTTTATAAATACATATTTTATATATTTTTAATTTAAAATTTTAAAATCCAAATTTAAATATTCTTTTGAGAATTTTAGAGGAAGTCCAATTATTTCGAAATTCATGTTTTATTTATTTATTTAATTGATAAAATAAATAAATTCTTCGTGAATTTATTTATTTTGCCATATCGGAATTAATGATGATATTAATTTTTATTTTTATTTTTTATTTTCAGTATCACATATTTAGGTTAAAGGTTCGGTTATTTTATTTTTACTTCGAAGAAAATAAGAAATAAATGATCTTACTTTACCGTTTACAGATTATTTAAACTCATTGCTTTACTTAATCACATAAAAAATAACTACATATTCTGAGATTCTCTGGAATAATATGTGTGATGCAGTTTTACTGAATAAGATGACTTTAATTCAGCTGGATATCACTAAGTTTTTTCATTAACAAAGTCAAGGTTTAAACATTTTAATTAAGATTTTAAATTAGCAAAAATGTTACCATTTTCATTTAATCTGTAAAATTGTTATTTATATATTTATTTATTTGCCATTTTTTCCTAGTTATATCTTTGATTCTAGTTACTCATGAGATTAAATGTTTCTAGGTGATTTATCTACCGATTCCAGACTTCGTGGGTCCCTAAAGCAAATGAGATCGCTTTTTCAGGGAATTTCAATTTTTTAAAAAATCTGTTTTATATTTGATCTCTTGTATAATACTCTGCGGAAGTACTACACAAACGGTAACAGGATAGAGCTATTGTTACGGTTTTTGGAAGGAAGAAAAAAAGATTTATTAATTAATGATTTATGTAATACTTTAATTATTGATTGTTAATACATTATTAATTATACATTTTAATTTAGACTTATTCCATTGAATAAGTTTATATTTATAATACAAAACTTAATAATATAAATGAAAAGAACTTAACGAAATCGCCAGTCAAACAGATTTCTTTATTATTATTTAATTGAGTTAAACTCCACGAGAGGGCTCTTGCAACAATGGTATCCAACAAAGAAAGCCAAATGGAAATGTCTAGTTATATGTCTGTTCGTTCATATCTTAAAACGTTTCAACACGCCATAATTTAAAAAATAACTACTATAATGTTGTTATTGTGATTTACTCAGACCTTTTGGCTGTTTTGTGGGATTATAAACCCAAGTTCTTGGGAGGAAGAACCCTTCCATCTCTGTATACACAGAATATCATGCATTAGGATGAAAATCCTTTATAAATTACGTCCTAGATGAGATTTGAAGGGCTTGCTAATTTTAGGGCATTGACGATACCAAATGCGGATGGGGATTATTCATATATATACTGACCACCTGTAACCTTATAAAATGCAGACGCTATTGATCCAGAATAATTATCACAATAAGTCAATAATTACTGTATAAAATAAATTATTGAAAGTGCAAGCCTTTTTTGGCTACCCAACGTTTATAAATTGTCATTTATCTGATCTTATCATAACCTATTCTGTTTAATAGCGGTTAATGGAATTGAATGCAAATTTCTTGCCATTCATCTGTTCATGTGCTATGGTCTAATGCACTGTGTCGTTGTCAGTTGGAGAACTGATCCCAGTTAGAGCTATTCCCTGGCAGGTTTGCCAGTTATCCAAGAAGAGAAACCCTGGATCACAGATGAAACCCTGCTACAACTATATGAAACTGACTGGCATATCTTTAAATGAAATTGCTCTTTGTCATAGACGAAATTCGAACCCAGGACTTTCCAATCAAAGACAAATATCTAGAAGTCTTTTGCACACGACCTCTACTAAATCTTTGTAAATTATAAATAATGCAATACAATCATATTACACAATAGTGATACGTCTTCTCCAGCTGTCTCGATGGGATTCATTTACACTAATAAATAATGCTTTTTTTTCCAATAGCATATATTAATTTTTATGACAAATTCCAAAATTACAATGGCATATTCTTAAATAATCATTGCTTTTGAGTGAAATTTCGTTTACTTTTTTTATTAGATTAAACATAATTTCATGACATCATGTAGACATCGGAATTCGCAGAAATTGCTTCTATTATCCTGTGACGTTTCGCCCACTTTGACATATTCATACATGCTAAACTAGCCGATTAGTTAGAACTTAATGTTGATGTTAGTGACCAATGATACCGCATCGATTACATAAAAATAATGTGGTGGTTTGTTCGGCTAACAAAATATTCGTAAGGATATTCGTCAAATCAATGGAGCAATTTTAACCATTAAGTGACATGTTCGCAGCTATTTTCAATAAGGATTCAGCAATCCTGATATGAATCGTCGGAGTTCTCGACTTGACTGCTCTTTTTACTAGCTAAGGTTCTATTGGTCATCTTTGGACCAAAGCTTAAAGATGATCACAAATATTGCGAGAGTCGGTCGCGAGGGAGCTGATGGCCTTGTTGAAGGAAGCATATCGTCGACTCTTACTGGATTTTAGCACTTCACACGAAATGGCGTTAATTCAAATATTTACGCAGTTTTTGAAGAGCGGGAAGTAACATAGAGCTAGGCTGTGCAAGTGGTTGTACTGCAACGCAACACCTTTCAGGTGTAAATTACAAGTGTTTTAGCATATAATGATTAAAATACATTAAATTCCATCATAAGAATCTCTGAATTCTGAGTGAATGAATAAAGACCCGGTTTTCAAACTTACTGAATGATGCCACTAAAATAGTCTCATTTGTTCCTGTTGGCTGTGCGTTAGCAAAGATAACTGTATAAATGTTTTTCAGAGGTAGACGCTTAGTGAGGTTATCCTGAAATTTCACTGATGTAATGTGCATAGTATCTTTCATACTAGCGCCTATATGCTAGTTTCTAAATAACGACGCATTCGTCATTTTCGATGTGTTTCTTCTCCGAAGATAGAGAAGTTATGGCTTGGGACATCTGCAGAATGAAGATCTCTGTTTATTATAGGAAGAAAACAAATGAATACATACGATATCCGAAATATTATTATAACTGGATTTTCCTTTGATAGTGATAGAGTACAGGTTAAATGTGTTAATACGCTGATTAAAATCTGTTGTTTGTTTTGCAGTTCCTACTAAATAAATTCACAGAGTAGATAATTATACTAGTTTTAAGGTAACCTGGTTCATTTTCATTTACTCAGTTTTAAAATATCTGAAAAGATAGCTATAAATATTTATATTGGTTATTTCTCCCTTGCAAAGCCCATTGACAAATATATTGTTAATCACATCTTTGTTGCCGAACACCGAACACGCACTGTAAGAATCCTGTTTACTAGTAGAACAGATTCAGAAACAACAATTAAATAAATTAGTCAAAATTCACTTTTCTAAATTAAATATAATTTTGGAATTCTTTATAATTTGAATATAAATATTAAACAAAGTACTACTGTGCACATTTTTGTCTATATGCACATAACACTGTTCACCTCGATTTTTTTTTATATATTTCAAAAACAAATAAAACCAAATCTCGTTCTCGTCAATCGAAACCTGAATTTCGATAGAAACTTGCCTTATAATTGTGCTACGTCGTAGAAAGTTTGCTCATTCGAGGGGGAAAAGACGCATCATTGATTGAAAAATATATGAGTTTTAAACGTGCACGGAATGCTACATTTCAATGAATCCCTTGGACGTGTCTCTTAAGTATTTTAATGTCATTACTATTTCATTGGAAACAGCTTCATCCTACTTTTAGAATAACTCTCTATTTAAACTGACTGCGTTCTAAATTTTTGCGACATTGCAGAAAACGTTTTAAATAGTAAAAAAAAATATATGCTGTTATTCATGAGCAGCTCTTTCAGCTTTCTTTAATTACATCGATATAAATGCATAGCGTTATTGATGCCAGGCACACGAGAGATACGGGGAGAGGTGCTTTATATCGACCATGCCAAATATGTGGCTTCGTGTTGTCTCTTCCAAAACAAATCTGGTGCGTGCATTACAAAAGTACAACGACTTTCGTTTTCATGTTTTTCTCTTATCTTTCTTTGTCCGACTTGCTGCCTCACGTGTTGGGATATATGTTATGTGTAATGATAACAGAATAGATACTTCGTTCGCTATTGGGCGAAATGATGCAATACAGCATTGTCATAAATGACATTTTATTCTATTCAAAGATGTAGAGTAGTAATCTTCTAGAAAAAGGGACACTTTTATTGGCTTATAACAAAAATATTTAAGAAAGGGAAGGTGGAGAATAATTAATCGATCAGAAAAAAAATTCTTTTAACATAATATTTGATATAAGAAACTAAAACATTTCTCGTATTCAAACCGTGTCATTGTCTTACCTGGATAATAAGTCAGCTAAAACAATCCATTAAGTCTCACTGACAAAATATCGCAGTAACGTATATATTCTTAACATTATACAGTATTTAGTTGTTTTTAATATGAAACATTAAGAAAGCCAAAGACTTTGGAACCTGTACGGTATAAATATCGCAGTAATTTATATCAAATATACTATTCTTAAAATTATATTTAGTTTTCGTTTAATATGAAATATGAAGAAAGACAAAGATTCTAGCCTATACTGTAAAAATACTTTATGAAACATTAATTGCAACAAAGACTTTAGAGCCTATACGTTAAAAATACTTGAACGTGAGATATCGCTACTATTTGAAGAACTATTTATAAATAATTATATGGGATATTGGCTAATTATTAATTTAAATACAGTTATGTAAAGAAAATGTCAAAAAAATTAAAACATTTTAAATTGAAGTAATAGTTGAACACCGATTGTTAATATTTTATTAGTTAATTTTTCCCCAAGCAATAATAATAGCCTTTCATTTATTATTAAAAAATCATTCAATATACAATTTATGTTTTGAAATGCTGCCGTCGCAATTGCGACTTGTCTTGAATTCCTGTAATTTGTGTAAAAGGCAATTTTAATTCTCCTCTTCTTCGGCACTACAGCCCCATATAGGGCATTGCCTCCCATTTTTGAGTTTCATAACTCACTATGAGGTGGGGTCGTTACCCCCACGCTCAACTGTGTGTAATTGTCTGTGAAGCGTTGTGTTCTTAAGACCGGTTTGCCTGCTTTGCGGGAGGAAAAGCCCCAGATAAACTGAGGAGAAAAATCCTGCAGTCCACGCCCAAGACCGGCTAACTTGGGTATGTCTGAGAAAGATCCTTAGCTCCTCACGTCAGCGACGAGAATCAATCTCAGGACACTCCTTTCCTAGGTATATGGTTGCGAAGCGGTAACCAGTCGGCTAACCGCGCGGACAATTTTATCACTAGTGGTTATGAAAAGTCCTATCACAAGTCGCTACAATTGTTTTTCTGTTCTTAGCATAATCATTTGTCTGTTTTGCCAATATTATGAAGCCACGTTAGTCAATATTTTAAAAATACCATATGCATGCATTTAAGGATTATTATAACAGTCATAATTACATTAATATGTAAAGATTATTTCTTCTTTCTAGGTACTACACACACACACACACACACACACACACACACACACACACACACACACACACACACACACACACACACACACACACATATATATATATGTGTAGAAAGATTTTTACCTTGGGTATATAGTATAGTAAAGACTCCAAGCAATTTTATAAGCTAGGTTTTAATCCTTTTTTTTCCCAAGTAAACAACAAACAGACAAGTAAGTCAATTTTTCGCCTGCACGTAGTGCAAGTCTGAGGCAACTCTTGGTAAAGGTGGAGTAAGCTCCGATCACTTTCCTTGCATTTCCCCTATTTTCCCCAATAAAGGTCGAAACTGGTCTGGGTAGTGACCCTTGCCTTTACTGCATAGCATCATACATCTCCGCAAGGGGATGTGCTTTGCATTAGGGGAAAATCCCAAGGAAAGTGATCGGGGCTTACTCCACCTATACCATGAGTTGCCTCAGGCTTGCACTACGTGCAGGCGCAAATTTGACTTACTTGTCTCTTTGCTTACTTGGGAAATAGGATTAAAAACCTAGCTTATAAAATTGCTTGGTAACTTTAACATAATAACATAATATATACCCAAGGTAAAAAAATCCTGAGAATTTTATTTAATAAGGTCAAAACACCTTGTGGGAACTTGTTTAGGTAAAATTTATAAGCTCTGCATTACTTCAATCTTGGCATTTTTAGGTCTGGCTCCCACTGACAACACCTCAATAAAGGTCGAAACCGGTGCGGGTCTGGCTGTGATTTGAGAGGCTCTGCTTGGAGGTAGGTTTTCGCCTGTCTCTGAGTGGGGCCATTGCTGAGATTATGGCTCTGCTTGGTGGTGGGGTGAGCCTGCCACTGGGTAGAGCCAATGCTGAGAAGTTCTTCTCGGTGATGGGGCGAGCCTGTCACTGAGTGGAACAACGCTGAGTTGGGCGATCTTTCGAAATCGTCTTATTTTTAGAGCCCGCTTCACCTAAACAAAGGTCGAAACCGGTCTGGGTAGTGACCCTTGCCTTTACTGCATAGCATCATACATCTCCGCAAGGGGACGTGCTTCGCATTAGGGGAAAATACCAAGGAAAGTGAGTGGAGCTCACACCACCTTTACCACGAGTTGCCTCAGATTTGCACTACGTGCAGGCGCAAACTTGACTTACTTGTCTGTTTTCCTACTTGCGAAAAAAAGGATTAAAACCCAGCCAACATCAGTGGAGTATTGAAGGCAAAGAATCGTTGTTACTTAATCTTAATCTACACATATCTTGATAATAACATTTGATAATACCAGGATATAATTAAGAAACTTACCATGAAGGCTGTCCCTAGGATCCAATGAATTTACTTTGCCCGTTACTGTGGCATTGTTCTTAAGGAAATTAGTAAAATTATTTGCAGACACATGAATATTTCAATGTCGCACACTTTAAAGTGAAAAGGGACTCCTTCGAAGTTACTGGCTCGTCTTACACGAACAGGAACAGCTAAACTCTTGGTAAGGTTCCAGTATTCTGTGCGCCCTGTTTGAAAAGAGAGAAAAAAAAAACTTATCATCCAGGCTAAACTGATTCGCTGAAATTATTCCATCATTACTGCTTTTGAGAATTTCTATTAAGAACCAACATAATCAAGGGATACGCACTGTGAAAAAGCTTTGACCCCATTTAAAAAGATTGTTTGAAACGGAGCAGGAATGCTGGAAATCAAAATGAGATATCTGCATCTTTTAAATGGTTGGCAACATTAAGGCATACGATTCTGACCTAGATCCCCTACAGTTTTTGTTTTAGGTCTGCTTTCCTCACGTCTCCAACTTAATAAATGGAACCAACAAAAATATTCAAAACTGGAAACGCATTTTAGGTTTGTATTCTTTGGCAAGCTTTAGCCAAATATGACATTTTATCCGAAGGCAGAATCAAAAGAGCAGTTGGCAACAATTTCTTCTTGATTGCGTACAAAGGCGTCTAACATTGTATGGTTGCTACTTTAACATTGAAGCAAGCACGTTATTTTTCATTGAAGAGAAAACAGACATTATAGCGTGTTCGTTTTAAATGGATATGTTAGGATAGAAGTAAATTCTTTATTCTATACTATTTCACAGTAATGGCCGAAATATAGGCTAATGAAGAATAATCGGTACTGAGCAACATTCCCTTAATTGTTTTAAATATTATAAAACTAAAATAAAGAGCCTAAAGGCTTCAGTTCGCGATGCAAAAAAGCTCTCTGGTCAACTTATATTTAACGAGATCATGCTCGTTAATACGTTGCCATTCGAAACCTTCATAGTTTCTACATTCGGCTTTGAAATAATGCTCATCTAATATCCACTTGATTTTTATAATTTTAAATATTATAATTTATGTTTATGTATTTTATATATTACATTCACATTTAGATATTATATTTTATTGATTTATATATTATAATATAAGTCTCCAAGTATATTATCATATATAGTATATGGAGGGCAAAACAATAAAGGAATTCATTAAATAAAGATTTTAATGAAATTCGCAGAGGTATTTGAAAAACTCATTATTAAAATTAAAATAACGAAATACGCAAACGTTAACAAAATAAAGTGAAACTGTGTTATAGAAGGTAACAATCTTTGACAAAGTTAGATATGCTTTATTTCCTGTCTTTTCGGCACTGTACCTAACATCAAATCTTATAATTGAGCAGGCGTACACTTTTAAAATATTCAAAGAATCTTGAGAGGAAGCTGAGGCTTTGTTTAGGTGCGGGAATGTTTTTCAGCTACTTTTTTTAACAGGTTTGTGCATGAAACATTGGTGATTCACGTGCGAGATCAATCTGAATGAACGTGTGGGACCTGATCAAACAGAACTGAAAAATTGAACCTAACACTATCTTTGTTTTTTTCTTTAAGATTTGAGTATACACTGCCTTGCTAAAAGTATCCTGAAACCACTTGTCTGGTAGGCCATACATGAAAGATGCACTCACTAACATGTTGGGCCATCCTTTATAGAATAGCCCCTGAAACACGTAGTGGAAGGTTGTCTACAAGTTGCTGTACTGGTCTGGTGGAATACGTTGCCATTCGGACTTCAAACGCTCCAACAATTGATGGTTGATGGTGACAGGTAGCTTTCACAGGAGTATGCGTCGCTTCAGAATATCTCACATCACTTCAGTAAGGTTCAAATCGTGACTCAGGACCGGCCAAGGTAACAGGCTAATTCCAACCTCTGCGAACCGCCTTTCTGTTGTACACGCAGCATGGCATGGCGCAATGTCCTGTTGGAAGAAGCCATCGGTTGCATTCCCATAGAACTGCGCCATCGCTCCAGCAAGATGGTTAGCCATCACCACGTGGTACCTAGTGGCATCGAATATCGTGTACAAACCACATATGGGCCTACACCTGCAGAACAGAATATTGCCCATGCCATGACTCCACCCCTACAGTCTTTGACTGTGGGGACAAGATAGTCTTGGTGATATCTCTCGTGACCACAGCTCCAGACCCACACACACACGTCCATTCAACTGGTAGAGAGTAAAGCGACTCTCATCACTTCTAATCACTTCCGCCCACTGGTCACTGGTCCAGTGCTGACGCTCTTGACACCAGCCTAGACGCCGCCGAGCATTCGTCTCCAAGATGAAAGGCTTCTCCTTCGTAGCCCGCCCCAAAACCTCATCTTATGAAGAGCACGCTGCACTCTCCGTGTTGATGAGCCACACGAAGAAGTGGAAGGAGAACCCGCTGGGTTCACTGATGCAGCAACTGTGATGGTCTAAAGAGTGGTGCTACAAGTCCTCGTGACCTCTCGGGTAATGACTTGCTTGTTGCAGTCTGAAAGTATACAGAGTCTTTCTAATCGTGGTGCTACCGTCTTAGCACCTTGCTTCTCGTATTTCTGTACAAATTTATGTACAGAGAATCGTGATACCGGTCAGAACACTGATCTCATGGATGGACTTGCTACTTATACAGCATCCAGTGACCATGCCTCGAACAAAATCACGTAACTGGCGTGTTTTGGACATGCTGGCTAGCTGTGTTCTGCAAACCTGTTGCTTTCGATGTCTGTTATCTTTCTTTTATAGTAGATGCATGTTGTGCTTTACGGGAGTCCAGTACATTATATCTAGGGATGTCCGGATACTTTTGAGAGGGCAATGTATATTATACATGGTTTTATTGCAAAAAAATTTCATGCATTTAAAATTTCTATTCTTTTCATGCACTTCAGTTTAAAAGAGTTCCTTTGGAGTGACGAAAGGCAGAGGAAAAAAATAATATCTGATAGCTTACAATTAATAATAACATAACTTCTAAGAAAAGCAAGTCAATAACGATTGGTTATTTCTATTTACTAGTTATGATATCATGCTTCACGCACGCACACACACACACACACACACACACACACACACACACACACACACACACACACACACACACACACACACACACACACACACACACACACACACACACACACACACACACACACACACACACACACACACACACACACACACACACGAATAGCAATAATTGCTAAGATATTATTGACAATATAATATCTGTTATTTGCGTTGGCTTAGCTGGCTTCGGTTTACAATACAAATTATTGGGCTTTTGGCATCTTCAACGCTATTTTATATCTAACAATATTTTATGATTATTGATTTCATATGCATAATCGAAATGAAAAGAGGACAAAATCTAATTTATCCAATAAATAAACAAATAATTTATCGGCTTCATATTTAGATTTGAATTAGATTTGCTTAATATATAATTTTAGATTACAATATTTATCTCAAAATTAATAAAAGTCGAAATGTAAATATTATTGCAAAATTGTGATTCCTAACATCAGTTTGTATTATTCAGGAGTAATACGTACTTACTGGCTAATATTTAAATATAAAAGAACACTCTTAAAGTATTACAATATGCCGTTCTGGTTAATCATCGTACCGAAAAGTGAGAATATCATTAATTTCTTATTATTATTATTCCTTCCCTCCTCTTTTATCTTCGGTATCGAGGATTTTTCTATATTCAAACGCTCTTCAGGGTAAGGTCTTTAGCCTCCGGTGTGTCCTACGTCTGTAGATGCGTGTGTTCACAAGCCGGTTTGCCTGTTCTGGCTGACGAAAAACCCGAGTTTAAGGATGAAAAAAACCCCTACCTCCGTATAAGACCAGCTACCTCACCTTTCCTCGAAAGAGACCAGATAAAGATTCCTGGTAAACGTCACTGACGGGAATCGAACCCAGATCTTTCCGATCAAAAGGCTTCGTCTATACTGACTGATCCTTTGATTTAGCATGTCTAAATAAATAAATGCACTGAACATGGATCCATCAGCTGTTACTGAAGATATCATTTCGGTATATCTGATTTCGAATTCTGAATGTGACGCGGAGGATATTCTAAGGGTATTCGGCTATGGTAAGTAAGCCACTCTGAAACGGAGATAAAAACATTTTTCCTCCCAGATACTCCTGCAAAACAATCAAATCAATTTGGCATTACTAGATTTAGCGGATTATAAGGATGAAATAAATAGCCCTATTACGATTTTTAAAATGTTCTTACCAATGCTAAATTACATTCTCTTAACTCAATTGGACCTAATGAAACAAATAAGATCAGATGACAGTTTATTATCTCTATATTATAACGAGAGGCAGAAATGTTCAATGATTTCAATCTTTTTATATGTATTCTTTTATAATACATCGTTTAATATTAGATTGCCTTTCAATAGTTACATAACCCTAGACTGTCAGTTATGAAATCATTTCATAAGAGGGCTATTAGACCTATTTATGAAACAAAATGTAAATTAGCACTTCAAAAAATCTGCTTTTAATCTGACTTTAAACGAAATGTCAAATGTATAACTACTATAGATAGACGCTCTTGGCAAGTATTCATCTCATGGGCTTAATTACTTCACTAGCACATTTGGGAGAGGGTGGATCACAAGAAAACTAGGACACTCTTTATGATAGTATTGTTATTACTACTACTACTTAGAAAATTAATTTGAAAAATATATGAACAAGTCATCACTCTTAAGAAGAAGTGAATTTCCTGAAAACTAAACTACAGAGCGATAGAGAGAGAGAGAGAGAGAGAGAGAGAGAGGAACTAAGTTGTAAGAGAGAAGATCTATTACTCCCTGGTATAGAGCAAAAGTCAATTTTATCTGCAAATAAAGAAATGATGAGGAACATAATTATTGCATCCGGACAATAGAGCAAAGTCAATTTTATCTGCAAACAATTATGGAATTATGAGGAACATAAGTATAGCATCCGGGCAGATTCTTTTCGCCTCTTGGTCACTGACAAGTACTCTTCCTGTTGAACCGACGCTATAACAATTTGCAAACGTCAAGGATCATATCAAGAAAACATTCAGAAAGGCAAATATTTTACTAATCGCTATAACAAGATTCATAATTTCAACAAAATACTGGACATATAAACACAATAGAGTTATTTCATCCTATCAAAGGTTTTGATCCCAAACCATTGATATATCTAAACTTAGCCTATTTCTTACCGCAGTAATGGTCTGGTCTGGTCACCGAGTTACATAAATTTATTCGCATCTTGGGCCTTGATAATAAAGCAAGTTGTTTAATTAATTTCTTCTGGGGTGATTTATTTATTTATTTATCGCATGATACAAGTGTGCGGGATACCACAAAACGACTTATGATATCAATATATTATTATTGGGTGTAATTTATTTTTATCAAATTTTATGTATCTTATTGTGAGGCTTGCCTGGTTCGTTTGAAAAAACAACCGAGTTTCCTGGAGGCTAAACACTGCCATCACCGTATAAGACCCCGCGAACTCACCTTTATTGAAAAGCTTTGATAAAGGGTTCTTTGCCTCCTATACTGAATTCGAACAGCGGTCTTTCCAATCAAAGCCCTTCGTTTATACTGATCCAGAGTATGGTGATCTAAAGTTTACATGCTAAAGATTACTTTTAGAATTAGAAATAATTAGAAATACACACAAAGTGTACGAGGTAGTTAACACATACATCGTGCAACTCAACTTATGTACTGATGTTCCACTGTATCCCAAATTTCTAACATACCTCAAAGAGCTAGTAAGGAAAGCACGCTTATCCAATATCTTTGTCTGTTTCCATTCCTTTCTGAATATGAAAACTAACCTAACTGGGATACGCTTGTATGATTTCATGCAGTCAAAAATATACTGAAGATATAATGATTACTTATAATCGTGTTTGTTTCTTAGTTAAATAATAATGATTTCATTTCAAACTATTAAGTAATTTTACTTCTAGTATATTATTCTTTATTTTAAACTGGAACATAATTTTAAATCTTAATTTGTTTATTTTTTATAAATATTTTAATATTTGTGCTCCCTTAAAAAATTTGAAGACCGCTCCCTTTCAATTTTACTTAGTGTGAGAGGAGAGTAGTAATGCCAGCTTAGGTTTCCAAATTTCCAATGTTTCTTAGTTTTGCTAGTTGAAGAGCGGTCGATGAAGCAACCGCTCTTCAACCAGCAAAACGTAGATTCGAATTCCGCTTTGGCATCGATGTACTGTATGTGATGACGTTAGATGAGAGAAAATTATTATCACTGGGTGTGATACTACTCTGCTTGTTGAAGGTCTGAAGCAGGTATGAAAAGGTTACAAGTCTGGTTTCTACAGAAAATTTCTCGATTATCAAATTTTTAGCTTACTTAAAGAAGTAGAGCTAAACGCATTATAGAATTCTAACCTTTTTTTGGTCTCCCTAATCATGAAATAATGCAAACATAACTCTCAATTCTAACTTTCAGAATATTTTTACTCGTATATATCGTAATTGCACATAATACTGGAACTCTTCCAACGCATATAGGACAACTAAAACGATAATAACAATAACAAAAAAAAAAAAAAAAAAAGAAAGAAAGAAAGAAATGCTTCGTCAACTCCACGGGCACTTTAGTTATCTTAAGGAAATTTAATTTTAATAAAAAAAATAAATAAAAATAATGAAGTATGTTTCGTTTCATTACGTTAACATTGTATTTCGCAGCATAATACTTTACCATTTCCCTATGAATATAAGGAAATGCGTAATAAACCATAAACCTTCACATTATTATTTGATTAAAAATTAGTACAGAACTAAGAATATTAACATAAGTCCATCAGACTTTTCTGTTCAATAATAATCATAATTATAACAATAACAATCTGCAGTACTTACAGGCCTTTAAGGCCTACAACCTTCAAAGATTGACTTTTGTGAGCAGAATTTTTTAGCACGATGCCACCTCTGGATGAGAGCAGCTTTATATGTATTAGGGATGCTTTGAAGGATATGATTTGGCTGAATAATAACCGAAAACTGAATATTCAGTTGGAAATTTGGCAGAATCACCGAGTATTTCGCCGACGCATGCTGAATGAAATTTATAATGTTTTTGTAGAATGGGAAAAATATAATGGGAAAAACATTTACTCGTTAAAAACTGATAAAATCTTAATGCGTGAATGTTTCATTTAGAGTTTTTAAAATTTCACTCAGCATGCTTTACCCGAATATATGGTGCTTCAGCCAAATTGCAGAATAAAGAATGAATGAAAAATATGCGGAATATTACTTCACTTAATACTTTTTATCACTGGGTGTGATAAAAACCATGTCACTGCATGAAAATGCAAAAATAAAAAGAACCTTTCTTATTACACAATAAAATCTTTATGAGAAAATTTGGAAAGTTTCATAAAGTGACCAGGGAACTTTTGAGAACACATTCGGTGGCATCGGATTTCGCTGCCCAGGTGCCCATATATTTCCCTTTTATTAGGAAACTTTTGATTAAAGTTTCGCTGGCTTGACAGTTGTTTCGAATGTTGGTTTTCATCACAGATCAGACAGAAACTTAGGGCCTAAACGTCTTATTTTCGGCGTTGTGGAATAAACAACGGAAACAGAGAGAGAGAGAGAGAGAGAGAGAGAGAGAGAGACGAAAAAAATGTCCTTAGTGCAAGCTAAAGCAACTCTGCTGCCGAGGAGTGTATTCTCCTACTCCTATATGTTCGGTTATGAAATGATCATGGATATTTAATATCCCTTATTTTTGCTTATTAGGGATTATTTTAAGCCAAGAGGCTTCAATTTTGCATTAGTAAGACATTAAAAGAAGGATATTATGAATCCATCCATATTTTATAGCCAAATGTAGAAAAATTTACAAGCTATGAAAACATAATTTTTTCATAAACTCTCTGGTAAATTTTAAAAAATTTTAAAAATGTTTTCCACATTTGGCTATAAAATATAAATGGATTAATAACACTCCATTGTATATCTAATTTATTCCAAATTAACTGTATTTCCTTTATGCAATATTTGATTATGCACCCACTTAGATTTCATTTACGATGAATTTAACATTTTGTTATAGGATTGCTATGGTTAATTTAGCAGGAGGATTGTCACTCTTTTAAGATTTCTGTAGAGTCTATGATCAGAACGAACAGTTCGCAGCTCCTATCAGGCCGCTGAAAACTAATCAGTGCACTAATGAAGTATGTTTACACCTGAAGAAATCCTAATTGCACAGGATTTCTTCAGGTGTAAACATACAAACTAAGAGACAAAACTGTATCGACTAAGAAAGTTGACAACTATTATCTAGTTATTATATAAGAGACTAATAATATCTTAAAACATTTCTAATTGTATGTTGCATTGTTAAGAACTTTGTGTGTGTGTTTACGCATTCACGTGCACATATTTGGCTAATATTTAGATGATTAGAATCTAAAGATGCCATTTCTAAAGACCCAGATTTTTCTCTCCGTTGTATCATAGCACCGGTGTAACAGTTTTATCCCATTAACAATTGCTGTCTCATTTGCGAAGAGTCTTGTGGGTCAGATGAATAGAATACATACGATAACAAAGTTTCACTGCTATGGTATTCAATATCTCAAACGTATTCTTCAATATCCTGTTCAGTTGATTTTTTGTCTGTCCATAGTAACATGACCAGCAATGGCACCTTAGCCGATAAACACCCGAATATTGAAGTGGGCTAGGCTATGTCGAAGTTTTGTGGTTCGGAACAGTGATCTCATCATGATATGTGGAATAAATACTACTTTGGTTTGATATTCCTTTTTGCCAGTTTTATGGAAACAGAGCTTAATATATGGAAGCGTGAAGAATCCTTTGCTTTCTTCTTCATTAGAAATTTTTCTGGTCTCATGTTGGTAGTCTAGAGATGAAGTTGTTATTTTAGCTGTTTTGAGAGAAAGGGTGTTTTTAAATGTTGAAGCTATTTGGCTAATTCATTCTTGTCAGTGATGAGACGGAAGGCTCTTGCTTCAAGATTGGAAATAATACCCAACTTTTCAGGCCTATAATGATAGGAAGAGGGATGTAGATATCTTTCAGTATGTGTTGGCTTTTGGAATAAAGATACTTTTAATTTTCCCGATTCCTTAATAGAAGATTCAGTAATGGAAATGAACCATTAGTTTCAAATTCACAGGTGACTTTTATGTTAGGATGTTTACAATCCAGGTACTCATTAAAAACCAGAAGTTAAAGTATTTCACGGTTCCAGACTAAGCATATATCGCTAATGTACCATAATTGTGGTTTATGATGGCATTTTTCTAGGACTTTGTTTTCGGATGTTTCCAGATAAAGATTTGCTAAAACTGGCAAAATAGGTCTGCTCGTGTCCAAACCAGATTTCTATTTGTATATTGTCTTTTCATATTTGAAATATTCAGATGAAATACAGTGCCTGATGAGTGCCATAACCTTCTAAGAGAGGTCATCTTGTACCTGTGCAAGTACGTCATCGGTAGTAACATTGGTAAACAGATTAACTATATCAAACTTGCTAAAATCATGTCCATCTAGGATAATACTGCTGATAATTGAAATAAAATGCTTGGCGTTTTTAACAAAGGATGGTGATTGTCCTGTCAGGCATTGAAATAGTTTAGCTAAATGTTTAGCTAGAAATATGTAGGAGAATCTATCTCTTATGCTAGTGAACGTAGAAGTGTGTATATTTTATAACTTTTGGGAGTCCCGTATAGACATGGAGGATGAGGAGATCGAAGAGCTAAAGGGCTAGGTGCAACATGTATTTTCGTTTGGAATAGGTTATTAGGACGATTCATTTAGTTAGATGCTGTGTTTGGCTCTGCATTAAAATCTTGTTTTACTTGTGGTATGTACTGTATGGGATAAGAGAGGGAGCTGTGTTTTATTATGTAGGGTCGTTTTCATTTTACTCTAATTTACATTAAATATCGTTTCATTTACTATATTGTCTCTAACTGTCTCTGTACTGAGTAAATAACTGTTTTGGTTGCATTTGCAATATATAGTGTCTGTTGGAAAGGGGAAGTTTATCGCTATACAAGGACATTTTTCATTCCAGTGTTCTGAAAAGATAAGTGTAGCAAGCAAAGATTTGTTTATTTCTGTGAATAAAAATTAATCCCTCTCTATTTTATGGCAATTGCACTTGTCGTATTAAATATAATATTTCCTAATTTCTGCTTTTGTGGTTTGAATTGTTTTTAATGTTCTATTTAAATATTAATAAAATCAGGTTTGATATTAACATTGTTATATGTTTACGTTTAGTTTATTAAATGTAGTATGTATTGTTTTGTGAACGGGTACTATCCTTTTCGTATTTGGTGCAATATGTGTTTAGTGATCTGTAAAAACACGTGATAATATGGGAAAACCCATGCATAGGCCGACACATTGAATGAGAAGTGACGACCATCGTAGTCATGTTGCAGTGTAACGGCGAGGACTTACAGTACAAAGAGAAATAATTAAACAAATGGGTAGTCGACTTTAATATTTCCTCTCAGTCACAGAGACGAAATATTAATCAGGAATACGAAACATCATCAGGAATACAATGGTACACATATGCAAAGATATATGCATAAATAAGATACTAGATAAGAACAGAGACCTGATAGTTGTGCAACTGCTGTGACACACGGACTACAGACAAGAGAATTAAAAAAAAATAAAAACAATATATATATATATATATATATATATATATATATATATATATATATATATATATATATATATATATATATATATATATATATATATATATATGGATTAGGTGCTAAAATAACCAAGCATATAAAATTGCTTGGTTATCCTAATATAATATATATATATATATATATATATATATATATATATATATATATATATATACAGGGTGTTCGGGATAAATTTGACATATTTATAATTAATTATATTTTTCCGTAAGTTACATGTATTAACACACACTTCTCTTCATTTAAAAGTTTGGACCCTTCTTCATTCATATACAAGATGTCAGAAAGGATGGATAGCTGGAACCCATCTGAATCATGGAAGAGAATAACTTGTATCATGATGATTCGTGCCCGCCATCAAAATAAGGATATTACGACTGCTGCCCAATGCTCCCTGAATACAGTAAAAACAATCAGGCATGAACTAGAGACTTGCAATGGCGACTACGAGGATGTAGCAAGAAGAAAGATCCCTAGCAGACGATCTGATTGCGTTCGTACAGCAGAATTCCTCGCAAATCTGCAGGAACAGGTGTTGAAGAACCCTGGCATTGGAATTCGGGCTTTGTTCGTGGAGTTGCTAACTGTAGTCAAGCCCTGGATAACAAGGGTAGCCAATGGTAGGCCGTATGTATGGCAGCAGGATTCGGCCCCTTGCCACACCTCTGGGAAAAGTCAAAAATGGTTGTCTGAAAATTTCTACGACTTCACCAGTCCAAATGTTTGGCCTCCAAACTCCCCAGACCTTAACCCCATGGATTATTTTGTATGGGGCGCAGTTGAAAAAGACACCAATCGCAATTCCAGTAATACAAAAGCCCAGTTAATGGATAAAATTAAAACAGTTTTTGCGGCCCTTCCCAGGGAGACTGTAGCATCAGCTTGTTCGAGGTTCCGAAGCAGAATTGAAGCTGTGATCGATGCTAATGGTGGTTATTTTGAGTAAATCTTGTTGATAGTATTGTAATTAACTCTGCCTGTAATGTTTTTTTGTCAATTCATTAAATTTAATAGATACAAAGAAGATTTTCTTTTTCCTTACGAAACTGTCAAATTTATCCCGAACACCCTGTATAATATGTTAAAGGTACCAAGCTATTTTAAACCTGGTTTTACTCCATTTTCCAATTAAGCAAACAGTCAAACAAGTCAAGTTTGCACCTGCAAATGTCGCAGGTCTAGCTGACTCTGCAAGTAGTGCAAGACCAAGGCAACTCATGGTAAAAGTAGAATAAGCTCTGATCACTAATCTTAATATTTATCCATAATGCAAAGCACCTCCTAGAGGAGATGTATGATGCTTTGCATCATACATTTTAGTAATACAGGGCTTATAAGTATTTTACCAGAACAAGTTACCATAAGGTGTTTTAACCTTATTAAATAAAAATCTCAGGAGGAGATATTGGGTATGATAAATGTTAAAGATACCAAACTATTTTAAACCTGGTTTTACTCCATTTCCCAAGTAAGCAAACAGACAAACAAGTCAAGTTTGCGCCTGTAAGTGTTGCAAGTCTAGCTGACCCTGCACGTAGTGCAAGACCTAGGCAACTCATGGTAAAGGTAGAATAAGCTCTGATCACTAATCTTAATATTTATTTCTACATTTATATCTCCTACTGAGATTTTCATTTAATAAGGTTAAAACCCTTATGGTAACTTGTTCTGGTAAAATACTCATAAGCTCTGTATTATTAAAATCTTGGTATTTCTAGCCGGGCTCCCACTGATGAGACCTCAATAAAGGTCGAAACCGGTCTGGGTAGTGACCCCTTGCCTTTAATACAAAGCATCATACATCTCCTCCAGGAGATGTGCTTTACATTAAGGGTAAATATTAAGATTAGTGATCAGAGCTTAATCTACTTTTACCATGAGTTGCCTTGGTCTTGCAATACGTGCAGGGTCAGCTAGACTTGCAACACTTGCAGGCGCACACTTGACTTGTTTGTCTGTTTGCCTACTTGGGAAATGGAGTAAAACTCAGGTTTAAAATAGCTTGGTATCTTTAACATTTATTATACCCAAGGTAAAATATTTTCTACATAATATGCATGCACACGAATGTATTATAAATAAAGAGATACGAGTTTGTTGCTTTGGTCATGTTAGTGCCTCATACTATAGGCAATAATCAGACCTTGCTATCAGAAGAAGCCTGCCTAACTAGTGTCGTGTATAAAGGATACATACATTATTAAAAGGTTGCCTGTAATATTAGTAACAGTTTTTTCATTTGCCAGTTCATTTGAAGTCATCTGGTTTGAGATGGAGGTTAACGAGATCAAACACATAGTAGGATGTTGATACAGACCAAGTGGGTCGGTTGCGAGTGAAGAAGAAATGCATCCCCAAATAAAGACGATAGATGCAAAAAAGCTATCATAATAAGGGAACTTTAATTAACGAAATATTGATTGGGTAAAAGTAAAACCTCATGACAAGATTGAAACTGAATTTATTGAGCTGTTACGAGACAATTTCTTCAAGCAGCATGTGTTATGGAACTCCAGGTCAAAGAGTTTTAGGTTAGGTTTGATTATAATGTTAGAGAGGGAGTGGATATTCTGCCTCCGTTTGCTGCCAGTGATCATGAGGTACTTACTTGGGGACTGGTTAAGTTTATGAATGTTTTCCATTTAGGAATGGTTACATGGTGAACTACAAAGCAGGAAATTTTCACCAGCTGAAGAGTATACTGGGTTCTGCACTGATATCAGTATTTGAATGGGACTGATATCGACAGTGCATGGACAGTTTAAAAATACTTTAATGATGCAATATTAGAATGTATTCCTAGAGTTCGAAGAATAAATTGCGTGGCAGTGAAATGAATGTGTAATCTCAATCCAGCAAGAGATTTGTAAGAAGAGGATGATGTGGAAGAAATCTCATGTGCATAAAGCTGATGTCGTTTTGAGAATTGTATGGGCAGAAGAGTCAAAACTATTGCACGGTAAGCTAATCCTGAGTAGGAAATTAAACTGGCTTTGCAAGCTAAAGACAAACTCAAAGACTTATCGTTATGATGTAACTAAAAGAAATAATGAATATGAAAGAACTCTATATTATAACTCTAAATAACTCTACTGAATGCTCATGTGCTAGGGTGACAGAAGAATTTGTTCTACAAATGAGTGCCTATTTTGCTAAAGGCTATCAAACTGGTGAATTTAGCATTGCACCGACTGCTACTACCTCCTCACCGAATGAAGAATTCAGGTATATGAGGAGGAAATAGTACATCTGTTGCACAAACTGAATAAGAATACAGCAATAGCGACTGACGGGATGTCATCACGGATGCAACAAGAGTGTTTAGCTGAACTGGTTATTTCTTTGATCAGGCTATATAAAAAGGAGTCTCAGGACAGGGACGATTCCGGAGGAATGGAAAGAATGTATGGTAATCCCATTGCACAAGGGTAGTGCAAAGACCAATACATCCAGCTATCGACCAATTACTATCTCAGGAGTTGTGATGAAGAATTTGGAAAAATTGGTCAGGGCTCGCATTCAGAAATGGGTTGAGATTGAATATGTACTTTGCAATGAACAGCATAGATTTACAAAGGAAAGGTAATTTTTAGCAACTTGCTTATATTCTATAATAATGCTGCCATTGAACTAAGAAACTGCTCAGGCTATGCTTCTTGGAGTATTAGTAGGAGTTGAAGTTCAGGGGCCATGTAGCAAGGACTGCAAGTACAACTCATAGGATAATTTCAATGCTGAAACTAGCTTTGACATGTGAATCTTCCGTCTTGAATTTTTGTACGTAAGTGTGGTTTTCATGTTTACATGGTGATTCTGATACCGTGAAGAGAATGCAAAGAAGAAGAATAATAAAAATGACATCGAGATTGCTGGATACTGATTATGAAGACATTTTGATAATTTCTAGACTACAGACACTAAGTAACAGGAGAACAAGGGTTGAGGGGTGGGGGAAAGGACAAGAGAGCGTCCTTGGAAGTTGAGAACGAATGCTGTAAAGAAGGGGATGAGGGCTAGAGTTTTCTCTCTGTGTAGATTGGTGCGTGATTGGAATGGATTGCAGATGTTATGTGCAAATAGACTGAATGAATTCAAGAACAGGTATTACAGCTGGTGCGAATAGTATGGCCTCCCTCGATTAGTCCCTGACACCATGAGGTCTTTATTGTACTACTACTACTATTACTACTAAAGATAATAATAATAATAATAATAATAATAATAATAATAATAATAATAAAATGTCCATTTTGAAATTTTGAATCTTGACAATGAAAAAAACATAAAATTTACAAGTGTTGTTATTTATTATTATTATTATTACTATTATTATTTATGGTGAAATCTGTACTTTTTTCAATATTTTAACTCAAATTTTAATAATAACATATGAAAAATTTCCCGCTATATACAAATTTTATTACTGCATAATATAAACTAATATAGAAACACTGAATTGCCAAAGAAACGCAACAAGCCTTTTTGTGCAGTTGCGCAAGATATACGGGAGATTTTTCATGATTCTTTCCATTTGTAATGATACCTACAATGGGTATTTTTCCACTTCTTCGGTCCAAATACTAAATACTTAACAAGAAATTAATTTTTTATATAGTAAATAGCACTATATTCCAGTTATATCAACTTCCTGTCTACTTTCCAAATCGACCATTTAATAAATTTCTTTGAGTCACTACATCTGTGTACCTCAGCAGTATCTTTTGAAGTTAAACAGCTATCATATGCCAAAACACCGGTTATGCTTAGTTCTTAAAAGAACTGGGAGATGGACTGAGTCCTTGACTCTTTATCCCGTCATCTGAATGAAGAAAATCTGTGTGGATGGGATGTTATTGAGCTAAAAGCTCTAGTCATGGCTGGGTAATTGCAATAGCCGAGCCTAAGTTAAAACTTCGTTGGCTACATCATTGCCATTCGTTACCCTGATTAGTAAGTAAAGGGTAAAATCTCAAAAAATCGGACGATCTCTAGGCCACTCCATAGTGGGCGAAAGACCGTCCATATCTCAGCATTGGTTCCACTCAGTAACGGAAGCCCCGTCCTAGCACCCCGACGGGCTCCCCGTCCTAGCAGAACCGCTCAGCGTTGGTTCCACTCAGTGTCGGCCGCCCCGTCCTAGCACCCCGACCACTGAGCAGAACCGCTCAAATTCCGAGGAAAATAATTCACCGAAAAGAACCCCTCAGCGGGCCGTGCCGGAGAACACCTTCCCCGGAGACTCAGAGTGCTCCCTTAAGGCAAAAACCCTAAGGGAGTGAACTCAAAAACTCATCACCCAGGATAACAGCAACAGCCGAATCTCAGTTAACTTCCTTGGTTCAGCATTGCTAATTGTTACCCTGAAAGTCCTAAAAAGGACTATGGCTCACCTTTTCACCGGTTATGTTCTTAAAAGAACTGGGCGATGGACTGAGTCCTTGACTCTTTATCCCGTCATCTGAATGAAGAAAATCTGTGTGGGTGAGATGTTATTGAGCTAAAAAGCTCTAGTCATGGCTGTAGTAACGGCAATAGCCGAGCCTCAGTTAAAACTTCATTGGCTACAGTATTGCCATTTGTTACCTGATCTATTCCCCGGTTATGCTTCTTCAGTTGATATATTTATAACAAGCATTAATAAAAACGAGAGTAGGTGTACTAGCTATATAAGCAAAACATCCTAGAAAATAATTAAAACAATTTATTTAATGATTAATTACTTTAGATAATAAAAAAATAACAATTTTTATATATAAATGAAAGGTTTTTATGGGAGATTTGATGTTTCTTTAAAACTAAAGGTCGTGTCATGTTTATTTCCTTTTGGTCTGAGAATATATTTTATTTAATTAGATTCAAGAGTCATGATGTTCAACCTGCTTGTTTTGCTGTCAAGTACAAACAATAGCGACTATCCCTTATGAGTGAATTATAGTCTAAATCAGTTTAAAAGTTTAATTTTCTTATGTAGAATACATGTCATTACGTCACTTTGATGATTTTCAAAATGAATTCTGAATAACTACGCGTTTTTTTTTCTGATCATATTCTAGTTTCTTGATCGTACGAAAAACATTCTGCAGACCTTATAATGATGACTGTCTCTCTTTACCGTGTTCATATTAATATCCATCAAATAATGGTTAAGATTTATCTAAGAAAGTAAGATTATTTTATGTCTAAAAATAACAAATTGTGTAACATTTGCCATCCGAATAATCATCAACTAGATTCCCCAGTAAGATGACGATTGAAAACCGAAATTCTTGATAAAGAATGCGATTAGGATCCAATTATGTTAATGATCACTGTAATTAAGAAATTGCAACTTAAGAAACGTTTTAAGTTTTACTCTTTGTAGTTATTTCATTTCAATTTAGTCTTAGTTATAATTCCTAATTTGTATTTTTAAAATGCTTATGTTGAAAAACAGATTTTTTTTTTCATTTTTGTGCAAACTACTGTAAATGTGTTTGCAGAAGATTCCATTTAAGTTCTGTCTGATATTATGAAATTGATGACAAACCGTCTTTCAATATAGAACTCCATATTTCACAAAAACATCGTTTAGTAAAATAAGAAAAATAAAATTATCTAACCACTTCGGGTGTCGGAGGCATAGAAATTTCCGTTTTGGCTGACGTTTTCTTAAAATAAGCAGTTGAGAAACTTTTCAACAAACACTTCGTCAAAACATTCCTTTTCTGTATTGATCAGGTAATTCATATTTTCATTTAATATGTTTACCCTAAGTTATTATATAAATATTTCTTAGTGATTCCTCTTAGATAGTTGCAGTGATACTGAAGCGTTCTTAAACATCAAAAATTCTTCATCCTAGAAGCAGAATTTACGTCTTACAAGAAGCAACGAGACACAATGACTAAGAAAATTGTCACCGAAATATTTTTGACATTTCTATCGTAGAGACAGTTCTTTGCTTTAGGCGATAACAGTCTGTGCATCGTCTAGTATGAATTTATTCGCATATAAAATATATAAGGAAAGATGTACACCATTTAAAAACTCCGATACTTTAAATGGAAATGGAACAAGTTTCTCTACTAGTTGTGTAGGAGGGAGGTTCATATCAATCGATCGTAAGATGCGGTGATCAATACCCTTGGAGGGTAATGGATGGCAATGCTGTAGCCAATGAAGTTCTAACTGAGGCTCGGCTATTGCTGTTACCCTCTTGCCATGATCAGAGCTTTAACAGCTCAGTAACACCTTATTCTTACACTTTCCTCTATAGATAACGGGTAAGATGAAAAGCATTCTTGCTTCGCCCCTTTAAGCCCGTCCTTATAAGGACTAAAGGACTACTTGTGTAAAATTTATTGGAACGTGCTTTCTGATTATATGTGTATTGACAGTTAAAATACACTGTCATATATAAGAAGAGAATAAATTATTTCTATTTATTTCTCAAGAAAATACATCTAAGGATTACTTCAAGTCTGGGACGAGGTTGCGCTGAACACAAACATTTAAATTGAAATCATTGCTATAAGTTAGAGAAGTATAAAACAAATAGTAAAATATATGTCGCCTTAGATATTTCTTGTTAGCTTTAAAGTAAAGAAATTATATTATTTTTCTTTCTTTATTTTATCTTTTTACAATTCAACATTGTATGGTTATATTTTTTTCAAATGGAAAAACTCTCAGTTGTTCAGAAGATACGTTCGCTATAAGTCAGTCCTGCATAAGATATATTATCAAAAAAAAAAAAAAGAAAGAAACAACACTCTAATGTCTTAAGAAACAAAATCATTATATACTATTTCAGAGTTTCATGTTTCTTGTCAAGTCCGAGGAAAGGAATGTTCTCTTAATTCTTCCAACTGTATTCCCTTCATTATAACCCGTTAGCAATTTTTCATTCTGCAGTAAATAACGATAAAACATGTTCGGTGTCATATTAGATCTCCAGTTTTCAAGAAAGAGAGCAAAAGCTTCTCTCACTTAACCTGACACCTTCATCCTTCACACACATTTGCCTAAAGCTGCAAATATCTGGCGTAAAGAATGCGCTCAGGTTTCCAGAAAGATTGTTCGATCTGGACAAGTATCCTTCTTCGCACACATAATGAACAACTGACAAAGTATCGATGTTCTTCACTCTGCCAAGAAACTGAATCCCTTGGTATAATAAAGCTCTAAAACGAGACCCTTGCACCGCACGAAACCCGATTACAGTTTTATTTGTTGTTTTTGACCTTTTATGCACAGTCACTTCCTCTGCATTAGATTCATTGCTTTTATAGCACATATATTTCACTAATGTTTCTTTGTCCAGTTTTTATTTCGTCGTTAAAAATGTCATACAACAACTCATTCTGTGTGATGGAAGCAATTTGTAGGACTTCACAATTCCTCGCGTTGTAGATTGAAAATCGTACATAGTGGAATAGTAAATAGCTGATAGAAATAAGTACAAAAGTCAATCTATTCTATGTCTTAGAACATGTATAATTTTTCCCCTTTATATATCAAGTCCAGTAGTGAGAAACTCGAAATCGTTTCTTCAAGAATGTACTATTCATGTTCAAAGAAGTATTTAGACTTTATTTGATTTCGAAACTCTTTTGCAATCTTTGTAATGGATCCTAATGGTAATGGTGAATATTCGGTTATGAAAATATTCTTCAACAGTTGCAGATAAGTCGAGACAAGTACTTATTTCTATATGAGCATGTACTTATTTCTATATATTTTAATGAGATATATTTCTAATGTATTTTAATCCCACACTATGAAGGAAAAGTGACAAAAATTCAGAATAAAAGGAAGCTGACTGATAATCTTACAATCATCAGTATTCGAACGTGTATAACACACATGGCTCATTTACACATAAAGGTGAAGTGCGGTTCATGTGTGCATCGCACCAAACCGTGGACGATTCGCAAGTTAAAAATACAATTACATTTTACCCGATTTATAATAATAATAATAATAATAATAATAATAATAATAATAATAATAATAATAATTAATAGGAGGAGGAGGAGGAATAGGAGTAGCAGCAATCATTAGTATTAATTATTCTGTATCTTAAACTTTCTTACGAATTATTCATGTCTTGCCACTCGCCATTAAATATAATCAAGTAAAGATGATAAGTATTATAATTTTGTGATTTTATTAGATGAAATTCAGTAACACTTGACTCTAATTCATTTTACACGCAAGTTGAAACGGACATACAATGCGTTTAGTTACACTCAATATGTTGTACGTACAGAAAAAAATCAACAAAAATCGACACTAATAGCATTTCTGAAAATACACCTGAAATCGTTTTTGAGAAAAGATTCTTTCAAAAATACCGGATTCTCCAAGAAATTCGCATCTGCCATGTTATGTTGTTACCTTTTAGGATAACATTCTTTATAAAAATGACATTTCTATTTATTTTCAAATAGGAAAAAAAAAAAAAACGACCAAGCTTGGTAAAAAAAGAAATTCATGTTTTCAGTGATAACATTTCAATGAAGAACTTTTACGATCAGATGATGATTTGTCTGCCATTTTCATTCTCTCAAAGAATAACATTGCAACAATCCAAGTGACAGTGATAAAAAGCACAATTTTTTTAGGTAGCCACTCGCCTTTATTGTAGACATTTCTGTCACTACCAACTCCACACCGATATGTCACTTTATCCAACAAGCTTTACTCTTATCCGATATTCTGAACGACCTGCTTCAAAGAGATTGTTCGGCCAGCGTATGGTTTGCTAGAGCATTTACGTGAACTCAAATATGTTGAAGTGGCAGTTAAGTAATTCACAGTGTACTGTGTTGTTGAATGACACTAAGGAACACTGTAGCTAGCTAGGATTCTGTCAACTGGCTACGAAACACGGAAGTCGCAGCAATTTAAGTGAAGACCTACTGATATTTTCATTGTAATATACAGTGCAATGTGACTTCCGTGTGTCGTAGACGGTAGACTGAATATGGAGAAAGTAGAAAGAACAAATAAAATATAATCATATATATCCTCAATAAAATATTTATTCGTTAATTATTTCAATTACTTAGCAAGATTTAAATAAAATTCGGAAAGAAATATATTATTTTTATAAATATAATATATACACTTTTTATTCACCGATTGGTTAATATCATAAATAATATATAAATGTGGTATATGAATGTAGTATTTTAATTCGGACCATGTGTGGTGGCAGGGATAAGAATAGCTCCACTGCAGCCCATGCATGTCGTACGAGGCGACTAAATGGGTACCCAGGGAGGGTAATGGATGGCAACGCTGTAGCCAATGAAGTTTTAACTAAGGTTGGGCTATTGCTGTTACCACATATGCCATGATCAGAGCTTTTATCCCTATCTCACCCATACATTTTCTTATACAGATAACGGGGAATGTGAAAAGCATTCTTGTTTCACCCATCTAGCCAAAATAATAATTATAATAATAATAATTAATTCGGTGTTTAATATTATAATCCTGTGGTAATTTTTGAACATGGTGTTATTTTATTTTTAAATTTTAAGTAATTTTCCGCGTCCTTCCCAATTTCAACTCCACTTAAACATAAAAAGAGAAGCAGTGAAACCTTACTTCAGAAAGCCTTCCAGATGCACTTCACTAGCTGCAGTGGAGCTATGCATAGCCTTAGTTCCAAATTAAATTATGTTCATTTCTATTTCCAATCTGTAAAACCATGTTTACTTATTTTCCAATAGAAACACAAATATCAGATTTTTCAAGCAAACCACATATAAGGATCTTAGTTTTCACAATTACATGCATTTTGAGTCATTCTCGCCTTAAAGGTGCACACGCTTACTCCAATATGTGAAGTTACAGATTTTCCACTTAGGATTTCCTCTTTTTGATCTTCCCTGATTAAAACCTCTCTGATCCCATTCTATTTAATTAATATGCTGTCTTCATTATGCTTCCTAATCCACCAACTGTTCATAACTTTTGATTTCCATTCTTTAAATGAGTATTTCACTCAGCTTTCCTGGAAGTGAACTTATCTTCTTTGGAGATTTTAATGTTCATAATTCCAACAGAATTTCCTTTATCCACTATGCCAATCCACTAGGAAGAGATGCCAATTTTACACCTTATACAAATGTTCGCCTGCCATGAGCATACCATTGTTCCTAACCGTTCTCCGCATTCTTCATCTTTTCCCATTAATGATTCGTCTAAGTATATATTGATAATGTATGTTGTTTGTCCCCTAGACAATCCAGATCGCAATGTACTTTCATTTTTCTCCCATGGTGCAACATACACACAGCCACTCAACTATTTTCATCATATGAGGCATTATAAAAATATCAAGAAAGAAATGCCCTTTGTGATTTCTCTGTCTTATTTATTTAGTTAGATTATTATTTTCCATCTTCAATGCGAAATTTCTGCTTGGCATGGAAACATTCATTCCCCAATATACTTTAAATTTTTGTCCGTTAGTCTTGGTTCTCCAAGACGTACACCAAAGCATATATGAAAATCTCCGGGTGTATATCAATTGGCTTTTAATCGAAACCTAATTTTCATTTTCGGTTCATAACAAATCATGAAATAGCTGCAAGCAAATTATCAGCACATCCAGAAGTGATTTTGAAAGGACAATGCAGATAACCTGGTATCTTGCACAAACGGTGACTAAGCCACAGTTTTCTGCACTCTTGGTGTAGGCAATGGGCATACTTTTGGTCCAACTCTACTTCAAGCTCCTTTTTAATCCTTGGAGTGTACCACTATATTAGAAGCAGGCAATCCTTGGGCTTCTTTCATCACATTCTTGCATGGAAGACCTTGATAAATGCCCTGCAGCCATTCCAAGTAAGAATATTCAACAATTCTTTAATTAATTTTTCGCATAAAAACAGAACAACCTCTCTCTCTCACTAAATTCAATGCCGAAACCTTGTTTTCAATAATTTTTCTGGTTTTTATAAATGTTTTTGTTCTATAGATGATGCTTTTCTATATCCTCTGTTAATATACATTTATCTATTCTGCAGACTCCTAAAGAAGGTGACCAATTACAAAATTCATTTCTTTCCAAATGGGAAACCATGCACTCAACCTCTACGCCACATAGAAACCTCTCAACTATTTTTTTTTTATTAATTGAGGCGAATTTGTGCTTATAACTTTGCTCTATATACCTTCACTTTCTCTCCCGTAATCTCTAAGCTTAGCCACCAAATTTTTATTTTGCATCACACAACATAAAATTATAAATGGATTTATCTCCGAATTATTTTCTTGTTGTCTTTAACACCATTTCTGGTTCGATTTTGTTATATTTGAAATTTGAAGCAAAATGCTGTAAAGCTATAGACTGTAGCTATACAGCATTTTCCTTGCACTGTTAAAACAAGAAAAACACTCTTCTTTCTTGTTTGAAGTTCCTACTTATTTGTTAATAACATCAAAAATAGCTGCCGTGTATGAAAATGCACTACTAAAATAAACCTGCCGATAACTGAACGAAATTATCAAAACACAACTCGGAAATACTTCTATTGATTTTCTAATATTTGCATTTAGTTATTTTGTCCAGAACCTTTTTAATTCATGAAATTTATGACTCTTTCGAAAGAGTCAGACTTTTTTGTTGTTATTTCTTTTATTCTGCATATGACTTTTTTTAGCAAAAGCAATTTCTTTTTCGACTTTTTTTTTAAAAAAAAAAAGAAAAATAACGAGTAAAAAAAAAAGAGAAATTTAATTCTCTCTATCCGCCAACAGCAGGCTAAATAGCATTCAGAGAATGCAATCAAGGGGGATAACGGAATACTCTGTGAAACCAATTCGCTGCCTGCATGATTGAAGTAGAACGTTCATCAGTTTCTTCAATTACGTTCGACGGTATAATACAGCAAAAACGATAGTAAAATTACACTTACTCTGAAGAAAAATTAAATATTGTAAACAGATTTGTTATGGAACTATGTTTAGTTCTAGCGTTCAGATAGTATTCCCTCTTTAGAAGCAAACCGAGATAATGCAATTTTGGCCGTAACTCTCTTTATTGGATACCAACAGATTAAAATCAATATGTCCAATACTTTGTATTGGACATATTGAGCACTGGATTCCATTTACTCCTATAATAATGTATGCTCGCATTTAAAGAGAAATCAGTTTTAGAGAAAAATGTCTAATGGTTGTGGGTTATTATCTGCATTAAGTAAGTAGAAATACAGACTACGACCATACAACATCAATGTGATACCTTTATCATATTAAACAAATTAATACCTCTTATTGCTATAGTTAACAATAAGCTACTTAAGGACTGTGACACGTGATTAACTTGCACAATACAGATTCAGCCATAACATCGTACTGAACGTGTGAAGATACACTAGGTTTAAACTACGTTGGATTTCCGTCAATGGAAAGGGCTCTAAGTTGAATTCAGTTGTATGTTATGTATTCATTCCTTTGAACTCTGATATTTATAGTTATTCCCTACTATCAAGGCAATGATTCGTTGTCTTATGCATGCAAACTCTATGTTCACTGGCTGAGTTTTGTGACCTGTGATTTTGTGAGATAACATGCCTTCCACTCTGCATGATACCAGGTAACCAGGGCTCATTTACAAGTTCTTCAATGGGTTTCTTTCTCCCTTCATAAGATTTATACTTAGGTCACTTTTAGAAAAAAAAAAAAAAAAAAACGCATGGTCTTCTGACTCCACCACATAAGAGAAACGTGTGGATGTAGAAATATAAGAACGAAGTGAGGTAAAGACACGGTTGTCCTATAGTGACTAATAGTATGCATTTTTAGCAAATTGTTTGTTCATCCATGATTAATATATTACTTTCTATGCTTTGGATGACCTGCTGTAATTACCAAAAACAGCTGGCCTAATTGGCCGACTTAGAGAATGTCATTATTCTCAAAGAAATAGCCTGGGTACGAATACCCACAGGACATCGATTTTGGGAATGCCTTTAAGAGAGAGAGAGAGAGAGAGACGCTAGATCCAACTAGGTATCTTATTTACGGATTTTCGTAGCGATTCGGGATTCCTTCATTGAACGAAATCCTTATTAAAAAATTCCTCGCCAGTTTCAGTTTGCATACAAATCAAGTGTATGCAAACTGAAATCCCCATAAAATATGATGCTCAAGATTGCAGCGACTTCATTGTAAGTTGTATTTCACATTCTTTAAAGGCGCGACTTCCACGGAATACTCTGCTTCAATATTACTGACTCTTCTTCAATTACTTCCTCCTCGGCTTCAGTCACTGCCATGATTCTTTTCGAATGGAATAATTCTTCATCCAGCAGAGGAAATTTTAAAGATAACTGCACCAAGTAAAATTCTTTATTTATTATTTTGTAGGGTGTATTCATCTGGAAAAGCAAATTCTCAATTTCTCATTCAAGGTTTAGAAATGAACATTTTAGTTCCCTACATATGTTAATTAATGGCACGGATTACTAATTTTATTTTTGTAGATGTTACTCATAAGCTCGTGAGATCCGAGAAGGTTGATAAGGTGCTCACGAAGGTATAATCCATATGTTAAAATATAAATCAGGGAAATCAGTGATGTCGTCGTCAGGAATATATAAGTTCATTCACAGACTGAAGACTGCTTAAACAACCTGTTTGGTAAAGAAAAGGATACGAGAATAAATCCTTATCAGTTATAATTAGTACTGCAAGCGCAAAAAACTGATAATATCATGTCGTGTTTACTGGCAAAAGAGGAAATAAATTATGTTGGCCATTGCGTATCCAACTATTCGGGTGATTATAATTATTATAGCTAACGGCAGTCTTTTCATTGGACAGTGTGGGTATATACTTCGAGGAAGATTGCTGAGTTAATTAATTCTTAATTAACTTACTCATGTTCCTTTGTCATATTTTAGTTTATCCATGTTTATGACTGCCCTTAATGTTTTGTGAGTGGTGCTCTGTGAACTAATTTAAGATCATAGTTGGATTCTACCGTTTTGTGATATTGATATTTACTAGTTTTATTTAGATTTACTCTATGTTTATATCATTCAAATAAAATTGAAAATTAATTGGTCAATACAACAGCGATGCATAGGATAGTCAGAGGAAAGACTGCTCCTTTCGACTGGAGAGAACAGGATTGAAATTGTAAGACGGTGTAAACACATCACTTTTATCTGGATTCGTCAAGTTACTTAGTCTTAACGGTAGAGAGTCATTAGGAAAGCGGCATAATATGCCACAGTTTGGTCTTTCGAACACGACATCTGATATATTATAACCCTTAGCCAGTCCATGAAATAAATTCGTATAGCTTCCCTTCGTTTGTATAGAACTTTCATAAAATAATAGACAGGAAATACTGTGGAGATAATAATCGTATATAAAATAATTTATATTCGAATTTAGGAAATTACAATTATATCGATATTATGAAGAACACAAGATTAAATTAGACAAGTTTAAACCACCGGAGAAATAGCAAAGGAGATTTAAAAATAAACAAATTAGCAAAAAATAAAATAAACCTCTAAACTCTCTTACATCAAATCGTAGGACATCCAATATTTTGTTGGTTACCATTAAAAACAACAAAAAATACAATTAAATGAAAATTCAAAAGGAACAAAGAAAATGAATTATTCATTATTTGTTTTAACTGCTTTAGTGAAATTAATTAATTTAAATAATTAATAATTAACAAATAATTAACAAAAATAATTAAATGAAAATTCAAAAGGAACAAAGAAAATGAATTATTCACTATTTGTTTTAACTGCTTTAGTGAAATTAATTAATTTCTCTTACTTTGATCTTATTAATTACTTCAATGAGAAGTCAATGTCAGTAACTAATAACGCAAATTTTGTATTCTAAGAATGTTTATATATTTTAAAACAGAATAATTAAAATTGAAATTTTTTCATTAAGGTTTCTTTTTTTTTTCCCATTCCATTCTGAATAATATGTAAAATGATAAAAAGGAAATTCAAGGTAGAAATTCGAATATTCAGCATAATGCTAAATTTTATTTTTGTAGAGAAAAATAGGTGTTCTGAGATAAACAAAGTTCTCATAGTTGACTCAAATACTCGAACATAAGTCAGTTCTTTTTTTATACGAACACATAGAAAAAAAGGTAAAAAACAAATGAGAGAGAACCAAAGCTGTAAAAATAACAATTTCTAATGACTCCAAAAAACGAAATAAAATGGGAGTTTGCAAGAGAGAGAGAGAGAGAGAGAGAGAAAGAGAGAGTGAGAATAATCCATTTGTTTGGATAAAAAAATCTCAATAACGATCAAACCACAGTTTGGATGTATGATGGGAACGAAAGAATGAATTGGTGAGAAAACGAAACACATATATAGTTTGTGATTTTCGAAAAAAATGTACTACGAGACTATTTCGCTAATGTATTTAAGGAATAAAAGAATCAGACATGCGAAATACGGTTATAGAATAAAAAAAAACATTCTAACTTAAAAACTAAAAAACTATATTAACAGTGCAATAAGATAGTAGAAATGCCAATTTTATTTTTTCAATCTCGTATCAATTTTTAAAAGTGGTCTATGCGTTAAAGATTTCCAAAGATGTTTTAGAGAGTATCATTTGGACTATTTCCAAAATATTCTTAAAACTAGAAATTCACAAATAAAACAACACAAAAAAACACTTTTTTCACCTACGTTATGCAGTGTTACATAAAATGATTTATCGTTAAATTTCTGTATGGTTTGCTTCTATGAAAAAGCGAAAATAATACTCAGGATGGTAAATTTACAAGGTAGTATATTAGAAAAGCTATTCGAAAAAAAATTTTTTGAAAAGTATCTAATTATTTTCTATGATCATAAAAACTCAGTATCCAGTGATATTTATCTGATAAATGTAATTTTTTCAATGCTTCACTCCGATACAACTGATCTCAATAATCGATCATGGATGGCAAGCCTTAATTGATAATTTCGTCCACGAAGCAAGAGATATCTGCATCTTTTCTAAGCAAGCAGTATTTCATTCCTTATCTAGCATTAGATCTGATTGGGATCTAATACCAACTACGGAATGAAATATATGATGTTGTAGACTTCGTAAGAAAATCATACTTTATTATAATTCTGCGAAAATTGCGGCTTTAAATTATTCACAGAATTCAAACTGACTTGAATAGCAAATTATGAGTCAGTTATTAAGAGCTAAATACGTTTGAATGATGATTTTACTTCGATAAAACGTTACGTTCTGGCAGACGTTTTATAGAAGTAAATCTGGCAGTTTTTTCGGTGAATTTTCTAGAGAGATAAAACTCAACATATTTAGTTACGTTACCGTATTGCTGTGCAGTATAACAAAGATATAAACGGAAACAACTGATATTATTAGCGAATCATTCAAGTTGTTTATTTTTAAATATGCAATATTTATTAAATATTTATATTATTATGAATAAATATTATAAATCGCTTTCAAAGGGGGGGGGTAACAAACTTGACTTAAGATGCTGGTAACATTTTTGAAAAGAATGTGAAAGTTGTATTCCATTAGATTAGCTGAATTTAGGACAGCAACGCAATTTGTGATTGAATGCCATAAAATCTACTGCAGCGACGATACAAGAAAAATAGGTCAGGATATACTGAATTTTAAAAATATCACATTGAGGATTACTGTTTACAGTTTTGTTACTATAAAAGTTTTCAGCAATAAAAGTTCAAGAACATTATCCGAAATGTGTACACAACAGCATTTGAAAGTAGAGTTTATTCTTCTTTGAGAGTGGAAATTCTACGATATCACACCACTTTAATTTTCTTGTAATGGTTTATCTTCTACCGTTTGTTATATTAATTTTAATTTTAATTTTTGTTTAGAAGTTAATCATTCTCTCTCTCTCTCTGTTTCAAAAATTGGCAGAAAAAAACTATCCAAATATTAGTAGGGAACATATTTTGCAGAAAACAATTGTATATTTTTTGTACATATATAAATTTATAAATATAAATGTATTTATATTTATAAATATAAATATAAATACATATATAAATGTACAAATATATATATATTTGTACATATATATATATATATATATATATATATATATATATATATATATATATATATATATATATATATATATATATATATATATATATATATATATATATATATATATTATTGAAATTAGGATTTACTCGGAATGTATACATTTACAAAAATACATTTAACTGACTAGAACCGGAAATAGGTA
This sequence comes from Typopeltis vanoorti, assembly GCF_054136105.1. Lineage (NCBI taxonomy): Eukaryota > Metazoa > Arthropoda > Arachnida > Uropygi > Thelyphonidae > Typopeltis > Typopeltis vanoorti. The sequence goes on along the minus strand of NC_143556.1, from coordinate 82,293,940 downwards.
TAACAAAAACCCAAAAACCTTTAATAAATCTTGACTAGTTTCATCGGTGCTCCGACTTCTTCAGGTGAGAAATAAAAAACATAAGACATAAAAATAACAAGGTAAAAAACATGGACTTTCCAGCTTAATAAAAAGTAGAATAGTAACAGTCATATTTGAATAGGTGACCGCGTGCTACCGTTGGCATGAGTTGAATGTGTGCGACAGCTAATTTTAGAGCGCCAGTACTGGATTACTGCGCTATGGGAATCAGGCAAATTGTAGCTTAGATTGTTGTTCAAATGTGAAGGGTCCAGAACTATTTCTTTTGATTCGATAATTCTTCTTTCGAATTCATCCTTGCATATATATAAATTAGTAGTGCGTTCCCAGCCAACTTGATGTGGCTGTTCTTCAAGGTTAGAGTTTGCCGAGAAGAGGACATGACTGGAAAGGGCGCTCGCTCGTGTTCTACTGTAAGAGGTGTCACGCCTATGTTCCTCAAGACGAAGTGAAGCAGATTTATCTGTCTGGCCAAAATAAGGTCGACCACAGTCGCACTAAACGTTATAAACATCAGGAAAATGCAATTGGTTGTGTTTTGGTTTTGATCGACTCAGAAAAGAAGGAGGTTTTGGCAGAGTAGTATAGTCGGTCTTTATGTTGAATTTCTTCAAAATCTTAGCTGGTTTTGGGGTAAGAGAGCTGATAAATGGTAACCGTATATGAGTGATAGGGTTGGAATAATCTTCTTGTCGAGGATGTTGGCGTGGTCTCAAACGTTTAGTGATGTTACGAGACGAATATCCATTATTTAAGAAGGTGTTTTTCAGGAAGTTAAGCTCTGTTTGAAGGTCTTCTTCTGTGGAAGTCAGACATCTTGCTCGATGGGCAAGGGTAGAGATGATGCCCAGTTTCTGAGGAGAGAAGTGATGAGAAGAACCATGTAAATATCTATCAGTGTGGGTGGTTTTTCGAAAACAAACAATCTTCTGAACTTCCTAGACACACAAAACTATCTCTCCGCTCTCTCCATCCCCTCATTCCTCGGTTGTACGGCTTGCCTAAGATCCATAAGGCTGACACTCCTTTAAGACCTATTGTGGAAGGGATGGACTCACCTACGTACAATCTGTCTAAATATCTTGCAGCTTCTTTAAAACATTTAGTTGGCAATTCCTCCTCCTTCATCAAAAACTCTGAAGATTTCATCTCAAAAATAAAAAATTTGAATCTTTTAGACTCTGACAGAATGGTGAGTTTTGACATCGTGTCTCTTTTTACGAATGTACCTACAGATGAAGTTCTGACTCTTCTTAAGGAGAAGGTTTTTAAAAAAATGTCTGCTCTTCTAACTCACTGCATCAATTCCGGCTATTTCTGCTACGAAGATAAAATATACAAACAAACCAGCGGGTTAGCTATGGGCAGCCCTCTATCCCCAGTCTTAGCTAACATTTTTCTAGAAGATTGTGAAGAGAAAGCTATTTCTTCAGCTACTTTAAAACCTAAACTGTGGTTACGCTACATTGATGACGTCTTCCGTATCTGGGGACATAGTTTAGAGGAACTGAAAAACTTCCTAAATCATTTAAATAACCAACATCAGAACATTAAATTCACATCAGAACTAGAGATTAACGGCATTCTCCCCTTCTTGGATCTAAAGATCAACAGATTACCTGACTGTCTTAAATTTTCAATTTTTCGAAAAGCCACCCACACTGATAGATATTTACATGGTTCTTCTCATAGGTGTGGACCTTTCACATTTGAACAAAAATCTAAGCTACAATTTGCCTGATTCCCATAGCGCAGTAATCCAGTACTGGCGGTCTAAAATTAGCTGTCGCACACATTCAACTCATGCCAACGGTAGCACGCGGTCACCTATTCAAATATGACTGTTACTATTCTGCTTTTTATTAAGCTAGAAAGTCCATTTTTTTTACTTTGTTATTTTTATGTCTTATGTTTTTTATTTCTCACCTGAAGAAGTCGGAGCACCGATGAAACTAGTAGTGATGTATTAAAGGTTTTGTTATACTTTCTCGGGTTCTAGTCAGTTAAATTTATTTATATATATATATATAAAAACATGTCTTATGTAAAATTTTTATATAAATCAATAAAGGAATAATTATTTCTATTTATGATGTGTAAGGATAAAATAATATTAAATGATTATATCTTGAAAGTAAAAATAATGATAAACACGCTGAAATTAATTTTTCATTCGTTATTTAATAATGATCTTATTACTACATAACAAATTGTGTTCCCGTGTGGTGGCCGGGATAAGAATGGCCCCAATGTAGCCCATGTATATCGTACGAGGCGACTAAAATGGGTATCCTGGGAGGGTAATAGATGGCGATGCCGTAGTCAATGAAGTTCTAACTGAGGCTAGGCTACTGCTGTTACCCTCCTGCCATGATCAGAGCTTTATATATAGCTCGATAACACCCTATCCTTCACTGTCCTCTTCAGGTAACGGGGAATATGAAAAGCATTCTTCTTTGCCCATCTAGCCAGTCGTTTTATGAATTAAGGATAACAAATTGTGATTTAACAATTTTGGGTAGCGGATGGCAATGCTGTAGCCAATGAAGTTTTAACTGAGGCTCGGCTATTGCCATTACCCAGCCATGACTAAGGCTTTTAGCCCAATAACACCCCCATCCACACATTTTCTTCAATCAGATGAAGGGATAAAGAGTCAAGGACTCAGTCCATCTCCCCAAAAAATAAAAAATAAGTTGACTGCGAAGTAATATGTACCATAACTGATCACTGACTCAGACACTTATAATATTGAATGGGAGTTTAAAGAAGTCATCTTAAAAAAAGCTGTTTAAGCCAGATATGCATCCGGGTAACGATGGCAATGAATGATGATGGTTGGAAGCAAAGCATAAAATGATCAAAGGAAAGTTCGAGTCGACTCTTGAGACCAGCACACTTATATTATCATTCGTGAAAATGTGCCATATAATATTCATTAGGCGTAACGTATTTTGTTCTACAAAATATGAGTTGGAACACCTATAAATAAATACATATAATCAATGGAAGAAAGGTGTTCCAGAAAAATGGAAGTGGACAATATCAGGGACATAAAAATGCAATAATTCGATGAGATTACAGTTGGACTTCGAATCACTGACAGCGGATTTTCAGATCCTATCTCAATGGCTTTAACAGGCCTTTAAGGCCCACCAAGCATGCTTGGATTTCGTAACCGAAATACGAGGATAGAATGGTCACTGCTATACCTCAAGGTATTCTTGGCTGTATCCCTGTGTGTTCACGGGCCTGCTTGCGGGATGAAAAACACCAGACAAACTGGCGGAAAAAACCCTACTGCCCGCGCCCAAGACAGGCTAACTTGGCTATGGCTAAGGAGGATCCTTCAGTTCCTCACGTCTCCGACGGGAATCGAACCTAGGACACTCCTTCCCCAGGCATATGGTTGCGAAGCGCAAAGCCACTAGGCTAACCGCGCGGACTGGATTTTCAGATGTTTTTACCGAATTTAGAAGAGAGAAGGAGAATTAACAATGCATCTGCAGAAAAAATCATCAAGTTCGTGCATCTATCACTGATTAAATTCATCGTCCTTTTTTTGGATACTTCAACCGGAACTATATTATGTCTTAAAGCAGTCTCTTCTATAGATGGCTATATCACCGTTGTAACATTAAACTTTAAAACTTCACAGGGGATGAAAATAGCAATGTTTACCAATTAAACTCCAATTAGATTAATTGGAGTTACTTCAATTAACTTTGGAGTTACTGAAGAAAGAAAACTATGAACAGGCCAAACGAAATAAGAATTCACTTAAAGTAATAATGAAATCAAATGGAGTATCCTCTCCGTTGGAGGAATCAGGAGTTATTAATATAAAAACCGAACCTGTTTGTATAACTCCATACATAATTTAAAGTCTGCGCCCCCCCCATTCATAAAAATTATGGCCAACAAAATTCACTAGCGTTTGCACAGTAGTAAAATATTAGAATATGATTGATATATAGAAAGAAAATCATATAAGCTTCTTTAGCATTTGGAAAGTTTGAAGATAAGAATTCACTATCATATTTATGAGAGCACATCAGCCAATCAGTTGCAAAATGCTGTTGATAGACCATGATACAAAATCTAATTCCGAAGGCCCCCTTCTGGTAGACTAATTTAATGTTATGTAATTATATGATTATAATCGAATTTTTTCATGGCAATTAACTTAAGATAGATAATGACGAAATGCAGAGTAGCAATCATTACTCATTATGGATAATCTTTTAACTAGATTATTTTAATTAATAATGGATTATTGCATTATTTAAAAAATCTCTACAGTAAGTAATCTTACCCAAAATATTGGATCCTACAATACATTGTTAGTGTGGATTGATGGAATATTAATAATCATAAAAGGTACACTAAAATCAACGTATGGTACTATGTCTAGCCACAGATAAGCAAACCTCAAACGAATTTGCACTTGGCTCGTTGAGTAGTCCCCTGTAACAGGTTTCCTTACAGTGTTTCACCGAGTTACATATATCAAGTATCATATACCGAGTACCATATACCATATACCGAATACCAAGATATCCAACAAAAACCATCGATAGTTCTATTTTTAATTGTTAGTTCCCCACTCAGTGATAATGCATGTTGCGTGGTTACCTTCTCGTGTTAGCAGTTGATATAAAAGAAAAAGAAAATGATGATTGAAACACTTGAAGCTACCCAAGTAGCAAAGCAACAAAGTTGAGAAACATTTTTCCAGGAAAAGTCGCCGTTGATAAGACATATGCCAGCCTGCAGTAAAGTTTAATGATTATTGGTGAACAAATATATGCGTGTTGGAAGATAGTTGATTCTATTAAACAAATTGCTAGATTAAGCTTCACGCGATAGTTTTGGTTCCAACAAATCCTTCTATATTTCTGCCAGCAGGAGAAATATATTGAGAATGAAGAACAAGTAGATGTTATGAACATTAAAGCGATCAAGAAACATAATTTCGCTTCACAGGCAAAAGTAGGGAAATTTGAAGAGATAGGAAATCATTAAAAGCATCACTTATATATTTAACAAAATCTAACTGGGATTTGACAGGCGAAACGAAATGCAGCTGTTGATGGAAAGATATGTAGGGTAGGATAATCATGGATGCGGCTGATTGCACTACTTCCAGAATGATTTGAATAGGCTGCATTTGTGGGCATAGGAAAATGGATGTCACTTCAATGTCAGTCAATGTAAGGTCATATACACTTCGGCGTGATTAAATATCCAATGTCGTATTATATTGGTAGGATTATGCTAGAAGAAACTGATCAGGCTACGAATCTTGGAGTATCAGCAGATAGAAAGTTGAAGTTCAGGGGGTCATGTAGCAAAGATTGCAAATACAACTCAAAAGATTTCAGTGCTGAAACGAACTTTGACATGTAAACATGTCATATTGCCTCTTTATAAGCCCTTAATAAGTCCTCACTTGGACTATTATGCGCATATCTGATCTCCTGGTTTCCGTTGTGATTCTGATACAGTGGAGAGAGTGCAAAGGACAGTGTTAAAATGATATCAGAATTGAATTACTGATTATGAAGACAGATTGAGAATCTGTAAACCGCAGAGACTAGCATACAGGAGAAATAATTGAGACTCACACGCTTCTGAAAGGGTCATACACGATTTCAGTTGAGGGAATTTTTTAATTTATAGAGGTAGGGAAAGGACAAGAGGGAAGCTTAGAATGAATGCCACTAATAAGAGGGCGAGGGCTAGATTTTCTCTCATAGAGTGGTGCATGATTGGAATGGAGTGCCATTGGATGCTGTGTGTGTAAGCGGTATGAATGAATTCAAGAATAAGTATAATAGCGGCTGCGTATATTTGTGGCCTCTCTCGATGAGTACCTGATTCATCAGATGTCTCTTTTAATAATAATAATAATAATAATAATAATAATAATAATAATAATAATAATAATAATAATAATCTAAAAAAAGATAAAAAAGAAATGCAAATCCAGACAAAGAGATTCTTAAGTTCGGGATGGTTAAGAAGACATCTAAGCAGAACGTACAAATAGATATATATTTATTTATCCGTGTGTGTGTGTGTGTGTGCGCGCGCACGCAGCTTCCTATCTCATGATAGAAATTATAAGGCGTATAATAACACCTGCAGATGAATCTGTTATTAATAGAATCCATGCAAATTTTGTGCTACTTTGTTATGTTTAAGTAAAATAGAATATATTATTATTTATTAATATTTATATATATATATATATATATGCAGAAAGTATTTTACCTTGGGTATAATAAATGTTAAAGATACCAAGCTATTTTAAACCTGGTTTTACTCCATTTCCCAAGTAAGCAAACAGACAAACAAGTCAAGTTTGAGCCCGCAAGTGATGCAAGTCTAGCTGACCCTGCAGGTAGTGCAAGACCAAGGTAACTCATGGTAAAAGTAGAATAATGGTACAATCATGGTAAAAGGAGTAAAACCAGGTTTAAAATAGCTTAGTGTCTTTAACAAAAATATATATATATATATAATTTACAGAGTAATTGACTCGGTAACACAATGAAAAACAATACGAGAGATTTAATAAGGTTTCACTAATAGTTTCATCGGAAATGTCCACTTCGTCAGGTGAATACAGTACCATGGAGAAAACAACATCTTAAAAATATATTGTACTTTACACAAAAACAGTTTATAACAAGTAGTAGTTATGTTTGAAATTGAGTCCGAGCGTTAGTTCTGACGTGAAGCACTGTGCATGTGAATAATATCATGAGTGCGCCAAAACTGGATTACAGCGCTATGTGAATCGGACAGGCTGTAACTGAGATTGCTGTTTAGATGGGTAGGGTCGAGAGCTATTTCTTTGGAATCCAAGATACGTCTTTCTAATTCATCGGAGCATTTATGGATGTTTGAAGTTTAGTTCCAGTCTATTTGATGTTGTCGACCTTCAACATTAGTATTGGCCGAGAATAAAATGTGGCTGGATAGGGCACTAGCACTGACTCTGTTATAAGAAATGCCACGTTGGTGTTCTTCTAGACGGAGAGAGAGAGAGAGAGAGAGAGAGAGAGAAGTAGCCTTTTCAATATATATATATATATAAACTTTTAACTTTTAATCAATATATTTCTGATGCCGTTCCGTCAAACGTTAAAGTTGCGGTTCTATAAAGGTATGCCGAAAATTATTCCTTTATGTTACTTTTCTAAGTTATGCTTTTAAAATACACATTATCAGTGTTTTAATTTAACTGGAGTAAAAAAAATCCAAAGATGTAATACAAATTAGCTATAGGTATCAATATCATTTTTAGAGGAGTGATATGGAAGGTTTCCAGAAATAATATTTAATTTGTTTCATTTTTCACTTTTAAATGAAGCATTACAAGAATCCAACTCCACTTAAAAGTCTAATCTTGAGTAGGAATCCTGTCACATACACAGAGCTCGTTTGCTATTAATTCAAGACTTTATTTTAACCTAACTTACTAGTCTCACTTAATGACAAAGTAGCCGTTATTGAAAATAACAGATATAATTTCCATTGACGGTTCTGTGTAGACAAGCTATTCATACTCCAAATAGCCAAAGTGTCGTATAATGGTTTGTTTTCACTTATGCAGAACCCTACGGCTTGTAAAAACGATCTGTGACAAGTACAGTGACGTCACAATCTGAGTGCACCAAATATCTGATAATAAAACAGTTAGGGCTGGTACAAACACCATTAATTTCTAAATGTGTTCTCATTTTTAGTACCGAGTGAAACCACCTCTGGGCCTAACTGACTAAAATTACCCTTCGGGGCATGCTTTACCAATTTCTGATACATCGCAACAGGAATATTCTTCCATTTCTCGCGAAAAGCCACCTCCCCCCCATTGCTCATGCTGATGAATCTACTTTTTTTTGAACACGCCTCTAGTGAATTCGACGTCCTATTTCGTCCAAAAGAAGGTCTAAGAAGTTCGTTTGGACGAAATAAGCTCTTAGAATCCAGAAATAAGTTCTTAGAATCCAGAAATAAGTTCTTAGTCTGCTTAGTATCCAGACCTAAAGAACTTCTTTAGGTCTGGATTCTAAGCAGCTAGTCAAACACTTCAACGTTGTTTTGTGGAACATAGTCTTGGACACGCAGTTCAGTATGGCATGGTGCCTTGTCGTGCTGAAACAAGTAAGTGCCATTGCCTGAAGTACTTCCACAGCGTCGGAAGGATGATGATATTCAGGATATCCAGGTAACCATCGTTATGGTTTTGGGAATGTGTACAAATGAACCAATCCCCATAAACCTGAAACATCCCCATACAGTTGCTGAGCTTACACCAAACTTGACAGTAGGAATGATACAGTTTTTCTGGAACGGGAAATCTCCAGATTCCAGCACAGCTATAAGCGTCAAACATTTTGTAGTGTTATTCGTTGCTCCACAAAACCCTTTTTCAAATCATCTACGGTCCAGGAACGGTGTGAAAGACACCAGTCCAAACGTCGTTTGGCGTTGAGGAGGTTGTCTTGCAGCAGTCTGCCGTAGTCACGTAAGGCATTCAATGCTTTGTGGATAGTTCTAGCGATAACAGAGGTCTCTGTAGCATTTACCAGGCTGATTGCGAGGTCCGCCGCTAATGACCTGCGTGATGCTCGAACATTCCGAGACAGAGTTCGTTAATATTGGTTAGTGAGTGTCGATGGCCTTCAGGGTATTTTCCTGCTGCGGTTGCACCATCAACTTTCCATCTACGAATGACATAAGCGACAGTGGATTTCGATATACTGAGACGGGTAGCAATGTCATGAACAGAAAGACCACTGATATGACACCAACTACCATTTGGATGGTAGTCTGTCAGTTCAGCTGACGTGGCATCTTGACATAGAGTATAGTGCAAAACATGTAGCACATCCCACCTTATATTAAAAAACTTACGCAGACATTACCTGAATATTTGCATGTGGTGGGATCCGAAATTTGCTTTTACGTAGGGTGTCAATCCTACTTTCATGTGGTACATCCCATTCCAATAAAACAGGCTCGGTCGACAAATTCACGGCGATTCACCCTTTCTCTCTGCAATTGAGGAAATGCTAGTCCACATGACCAATCCACTTAGCCAGTGCGGTGATTATGGTTACAATTTCCCGAGATTGATTGATATTTCACAACCATGATAATACAACAAGAAAAATACAAAATAAAAACTTTGCCGTCATTATCCGGGATAGGGTTGGTTACTGGTCAAGGTAGCGGCCAGTGCTAGAGGGCAGAGGGTTCTAAGAATCCGCAGATGTACGGGCAGAGCTGCCATTTGATACTTTATACTTAAAATTAACTGGGATATTGTTGGGATAAATGAAGTACGAAGAAAGGGGTAAGAACTTATAGAATTACATAGTGGACACCTCTTCTACTTCAGATGGTAGAGACAATGGGTGCCATAGTGGCATAGGAATAACAAACGGAAGAAGAATATCGTAGAAATCGAAAGTTCCTCAGATATAGTGGCAACGCTAGCTATCCAGCTATCCAAGGCTGTAATATTCTTAACAAATTCAACACAGTGATCATCGAATGGTCAGATGTAAAATACCCTGAACGCGCAATTGGAAAGACGGAAAACGATAATTAAATGAAGTAAAATCAATACAGCATACCTTCTGAACAACTGTAAAAGTATTTCGGCTGAAACTTAAAAACCGTTTCTCACCACAGGAAAAAATCTTAAAGGAGGAATTCTGAGAAAATGACATAACAACAATTAACAGGAGAATGTCAGCCTGGTTGACCGAGTGGTTAGCGTATTTGCTCTCTATCCAAAAGGCTGAGGGTTCAAATCCCGCCGTGGGCATGGATGTTTGTGATTATCTGTGAAAATAATAGTGGTGATGGTGGACAGTAGATGGGGTTGGTGTAGATGAGGCGGTTTGTGAATGCGGTTGAGTGATGGAGACGGAGAGTTGTAGAGTAGATGTCCTCCGTCGATGAGTCGTAGGACTCCCTGGAGGTGTCAAATAAAAATAATAATTACCAAAATGTTGATAGAAGTGGCTACAAAGATAAAAGGCAAAGAAACTAAGAATCCTAGAAAAGTTTTTTTCCAGCAATTTTAGATTGATTCTTATGATTCTTAACAAAACAAAGAAAATATGATTCTTAACAAAAAAAATTCTATCATCAGCAATAACGTATCCGGAACTTTGCAACGCTGTACGAAAGTATATTGCACTGGACATAAGAAAGTTCAACTGTGTTGTTCAAGCTTATTCAGAAAACAGTTGAGAATAACCACTCTGAGCAAAACCTGATATCAATTAGGAAATGGAAGGGAGATTGAAAATTGCAGAAGAATTCCATGGGGAACTGTACAGTAAAGATGATGATAATGGTACAGTAAAAATCATACCTAAAGAAAAAGCTTCACCAGATCGGCGACAGAAAGTTACCCATGCTCTCACGAAAATCAGCTGAGGATTTACTGGATGCATTTAAAAACTGCTAATTCGGAAGCGGAGACAGTACTTGCCCAACTATTTACTAAATGCTTTAGTTAAGGACGAATCCCTATGGAGAGGAACAATGCTATATTGACTATTTTACATATAAAAAAGGGGAGGGGAGGGAGGGAGAGAGAGAGAGAGAGAGAGAGAGAGAGAAGACCTGAAAATACTCATATATGCGTGAGCTATTTGGCTGCCCAAGTGGCCAACGAGCCCGAACATGTTTGTAGATAGTGTATTTTCTGATGGAATTATATTTCTTCGGGTTGAGAAATTCAAAGTTTTTGGAAGAAAACAAACTCCATTACCTATGAGACAAGCTAACTTGTTTTCAGTTGAAAAATCCTATGAAGTTACTTTGTGCGTCAGCCTTTACGACAAAAGGACAAACGTTGCATCTTGCGACTAAGCTTTGAAAACGCTGATATATTATTCAAATAAAAATATTGTATCTATAAAAATAATATAATAAAATTAATAAACGAAGAAGAAATTGAATTTGAAGTATAACACCACGATGGAAAATGTCAGTTTACTGTAGTAATAATATTTAATAGGGAAGATTACAAATATTTCGTATCGAACATTTACGGGTATCTCGTAACCAGTGAGAACCAAATATTCGGTGAACAAAATCTTTATGAGGATTCATAAAGATTTATGATTTATTTATTCAAAAGGATTTATGAGGATCACATGCAGCTATCCAGTTACATTCTGTACGCCAGAATGTAACTGAATGCGGCTATCCAGTTACGTTCTGGCGTACATTATTGATTGGTCCAATTAGCAGTAGATACTAAAATCACTAATTTTTTTTGTTGACTATTTTGGAAGTTAAATCACAAGAGAAGAATACGCACTGTTTAAGGATCACTAATGTTCGTTTTGCAAATAAACTGCCTGATTATATTGATAGCAGTTGATATCGTTACAGAAATTCACTTCACACCTTAGAAGTGGAACCATTCATTGAATTTGAATGCAAGATGCCAATCGCTTGGGGATTTCAAGTCAGTTCAGATCATTCTGGGTAATAATCTCATCCACGCTACTTAATCCTCCATCAGCGCATAATGCCCCATCTACTATGCACACACAACGTCATCTACCACTCAGAAGTACTATTTTATATTTTTGTCTTAAACTGCAGGTTTTCTCTGGGGAATTTGTTGCTATGGTGGATAAAAAAACTCCTGATACTCTGTATGAGTTCTACAAACCCACCTTCATTGGAAAAAAAAAGAAAAGGCTATATTAAGTTTTCTCTAGTCAAAATGAGAATCGAACTTAGGTCTTTATATTCAATTGCAATTGCACTACTTAGATCGAAAAGATAAATAATAAAACAAGTATATAAAAACTATATTTTTTATTGACTATATTTATATTTTTATTGACTTTTTCATAGACATATTTACATATGTTTATGAAAAAAAATATTTTTTTAATAACCAGATATAACCAGATATGCAAATTATAATTAGATACAATATCCGGTAATATTATTTAATTTGTAATTATCCTAAAATGTTTATTTTTAGGATCATTCCAAATTAAAAATATTTTATGTTACGTACCTAATTATTAGATCATCAGTTATTTCTTCATGTTTTCTAGGATTATTTTAATGTTAGCTTTTACAACGATAAAGCATAATTTTATTGAACACAGCTTAGCATGTATCATTGCATATAGTTTCATGGAATACTAAAAAACACAAAAACCACTTTAATTAACAATTGTTTCTAAAATATAAGTTAATTGTATTTAATTTAAAATGTCAATTTTTTAATATATAATACACCATTTCGATGTGGTATTAATGTATGGCAATGCTGTAGCCAATGCAGTCCTAACTTAAAATGTTTTGTGTTTTTTAGTATTCAATTAAAGTACATAAAATAAACGAGAGCTCTGTATATTGTTAATTTATACCTGACCGTATTAACTAGAGAAGCAAAATCGGTCTCAGTGCAATGATACACTAAACTATGTTCAACAAAATTATGCTTTATCGGCTATTGCTGTTACCCATGATCAGAGCTCATAGCTCAATAAAACCCTATCCTTACACTGTCCTCTACAGATAACGGGGAATATGAAAAGCATTCTTCCTTCCCCATCTAGCCAGAAAAAAAAGAAAAAAGAATGTAATGAACAAAATAATTATATCTATATCTATAATATGATAAGCGTAAAGTAAACTGTTCGAAGTTAATGGTTTAAACGTTTGTTGTGGTAACAGACATTTTTTTCTTCGACTGTGAAGGAGAAATTCATTAAATATTATTTGTTGAGAACTACTTAAAGTTGTGTTAAGACAGTTCTTTTGTACGAGAAAACTAAAACACTTTACAGTATTTTAGTTTTCTCGTTATTTATATTTAAAATGGATATTTTATATGCATAATCTAAATGTCCCTTTTAATGTTTTACATTTGCAACATGTTTTGTTTTTCTTTACGATTTTCATTGCATGCATTTAACATTCCGAAAAGCTTTTCTGTCCTTATATAATAACATATTCAATAACAAAATAACTACACTCTTCATATCCACTTTTTCCTTGCAGTTATTTTTACACTTTCAGATTTTCCAGTAGTTATGACTTTGCTGAACTCGTTGTTTGTTGTGACTTTACTTTGATCAAAGTTTTTTTTTTTCTTGTTGGTTTACCGCATGCATTAGTTTCTATTTTCAGTATTGACCTGGAATCCTTTATCAGTCTTTGTTTCGTTCTTTGGAAGTTTATAGCGATCGTTGGGATTGTTTCATTGTATTTTATATGGCAACGCCTTTACAAACACATACGTTCGTCTGTCCAATACATTAATATTGAACTCCACTATTCAGGAAAAAAATGCAGATTCTATTGGATGATTGTTTGGTTGTTAGGAGAAGTTATAGTTGATCATTTCAACTGACTATTTACCTCAGTTCAAAAGACAAGAGAATAGCGTTATATATTGCAACGTTATATATTGTACTTGATTTTATAAATCGATTTATAGCATATATTTCTCTAAAATATGAGATGTGTTTCCAAAGAAAGAAATCTTAAAAATCTCTGAATGCAAAACAGCACTTGCATAAAACGATATGTGGAACTTTAAAACTGAAGTCTACAGCAACAGACCAGTTCTTGGGTTAAATAAATACATTTTGTTTTAAAATAGGCTTTATCGATGAATGCAAGAATCGACATGAACATTTTAAACATGTGGAGCAGTTGACATTTCGAGTGGTGTTTCTAAAATATGATAGTGTCGTAAATAGAACAAACTCCTTCCTAAACTTTAGAGATCAGCCTCGCATGCAGCCTATACACCTTTTCTAATGACTCTTCTCCCTTTCTCTCTTTTCACGTGTTCCTTCCTTCATATTTATCCTTAATTACAAGCATTCCGATTCAGTGATCAATTTTGTACAAAATGGTTTTCAAGTAGAACAGTTTTATCCGCACTTTAAACTTCGGGCTAATCATATACATGGTTAAACAAGCTATATTGCAATGACATTCGACTTGGAAATGGCAGTTCCCTGGTGTCACATTACGTTCGTACAGTTTGATCGTATGTAGTGCGTTTGTCTTGTTCCTGTGGTTGCTTTTATAGGCAACTTAATGTCATCTAATTCTCTTCCCTTGTATCAAGGCAATTATGCAAGAAAAATATTTCCCCTCACTTAATATTTTCTTCTCCTTCTCATCAATCGTTATCATTCAGTCATAGTTTCATACATACAGCCTTTATAAATCTTTTATACATTAATTTTTTTGTATTTTCTGGTTCTAGTACTCCCTTTCTTCCTGCCCAGATACAATCGCATTCTCTTAGGTCTGGTGAAGTTCTTTCTATTTACAATCACCTTTCACTTGGAGTAGTTAACGGTTCCTACTGTAATCGGTTTTGTTTAGAATTTTTAAAACGTTTCCTCTCTGCTTTAACTTAATATATTTTCTTCGGTCAGATGCTTTGAAACGTTTCTCCCTTTTTTTCCCAATAATCCATCTTCATTTCCTTCCCTAATCAGGCTGTGGTTTTCAGCTTGATGATGAACCATGCTGAAGATCTGAAGTTTAAAAGCGATGGCAGACCTACGAAAGTTCTGATGCTTGTACTCACTCACAGCATCATAACTTTCGTAGGTCTGCCATCGCTCTTAAACTTCAGATCTTCAGCATAGTTCATCATCAATCTGTAAACTACAGCTTGATGCGTGCAAATAAAGAAAGAACTATCACACTGAACTAGATGAACTAATTCATGGTTTAAAATTAAAGAAATTCTAACAACATAAAGGAATCTAATGTAGTGTTGATCGTCACAGAACTATATATTTATTCTACCATTCAGGCGCTTATAACCATTCAAAGGTTTTTTTTTTCTCTTGTGTGAACGTCTCCAACAGGTACCGGTTTTGTTTAATTTTTTTAATTTCAGCAAACACAGAACGAGAACGAGAAATATACTTCGTAAATTTTAACTGACTTTTTAAACTGCATATTGTATACACAAATGCATTCCTAAGAGCAGAGGTGTGAGGTGCGTCATTGAGGTGCATCCGCCTCCTTATTGTGGTTTTAACCAGCGGAATAGGTTGTAGTTCTAAAAATAATAACAGTGTGCTTTCCATAACGTGTCTTTGCATTGAACAGTTGGTAATCAATTAACGATCTGGGGGAAAATGCAAATTAACAAGAACTACATAAATTATTAATACTCTAATAGTGTAAACTCGTCATTATTTATTAGTTCAACTGTGCAAGACAACTGATTCAATTTGTGCGCTACTGCAATTTTCACCAAAGATAATTAACAAAAAAAGATTCAAAAGAAATAAAAATAATAAGAGCAATTAAAAATTGATGCAAACGAATTCAGTCTTAATTGTAATATAAATTTTTTTATTTTCATTCAAAATGTATCTGAGGAATTATGAAGGAATGGCGAAGCACTTTTAACATATTAACTAAACTGAAACAATGAATTAAGTGGACTTAAAATTTTGAAGCGTATTAAACATTTCAAGATTCTGTTTTTTTCTTTAAGAAAAGAGTATTTGCCTACTATTCAATGTTTTCGTTGCGGCTTTATACTGCGATAGGTACGGTCATGAATTTGTTGAAGTTTTGTTTTAAATCAATCATTTTAGCTGCGATTTTGTATTTATTTTATTTATATGAATCGTTGCGATAGCATCAGTCTTTTTCCTTCAACATATTTTTAAGGCAGAAAACATTGTCTGCAGTAGAATAAATCAAGTCATTCTAATAGTTGAGAACAGTTTCATGTAGGAAATCATCCTGTATTTCCAGCTGTTTTTTAAAGTATTTTCGTGACTGCTTGCATGAACTTACTAGGCCTTCTGAATCCTTACGATGTAATTGTTAGATAAGTTAAGGGGATTGTCCTTGAAATAAACCAAACATAGATACATTTCGGTAAGCTATTACGAACTGCACTATCTCTAGAAGTAAACGAATACCACCATCTCTACTGAAAAGAGCTCCTCCGTCGCATCTTTCAATTTTCGTACGTTAGCCTTCCTTCCACTGTAATAGGTATTCCACATATTTCTAGAGATTTTACGTCACATATCAGGAGTTCGGTAACATAAGTGCGATTTCTTTTTATTTTCAGGTGATTCACGCCGATGCAAATGAAATGTGGATGATAAAACATTTTCATGCGCTATCTTCTGCTCTCTCTCTCTCTCTCTCTCTCTCTCTCTCTCTCTCTCTCGATATGGGATAATGTATTTGTTATTGAAAGCACACTTTTGTTATGTTTACCAAAGAATAATATTCTAAAAGAAACAAGAAAAAAGAACAAAAATCCCGAATTGTGACTCATAAAATAAAAATAAAACTGTTTTGTTAAGAATATTTCAAGCCACTATTTCCTGAAAGACTGCTTTACATATACACTAAAAGTAAATGCATGACTGTAAGGGACAGAATGAATTATAAAATTAGATTAATTATTTTAGAGTGAAATTAGACTTTCACATATCCATCTATTTATTCACGGAACTCTTTTTTTTTAAATAAATATTTGTTGCTCGTCAAGTATGATTAAAATATATGCAGGATAACTATTTTATATTGCACTGAGTAAGTATTATTTCTTTTACCAAAGCGAATATCATTTTGTTTATTTCTTACTTTCTTTTTGGGTTGCGCTGAGAATTTATTGATGAGAAGAACCATTTTTTCATATCTAATTTCTGAGATCTAAAATATCATTACCTTAATAACATTGATATTTACCAGAATTACTGAATTTAATATTCAGTCTAGCGACAGAAGAATCACTATAATCATTTGAAATCATTTTGTTAACGTAAACGACTAATTATAACTGCGAAAAAAGAAAGACGGGAAAAACTAATCATCATAGAGTTGTGAACTTAAGTCATAAAGCCAATGTACTACGGTTGACAGAATAGCAAAAGACCTACAATTTTAAAATATAATGTACAGTTTCAATTTCTTTATAGATAATTTTTGTCGTTATTTCTATCGTTTTCGCTAGAATTATAATAAAAAATTTATTGCGACAAAGTTTGGTAATTATTATAGAACAAGGTGGTTTCCATTAGCCTTCCTTGTCCAATATTCTATCTACGTAGAATACACGGGAATGGTTTGCTTGTTTTGGAGGACAAGAAACTAAACGTTGCGGGAGAAAAACCCTCCATCACCGTATGAACGGCTAATACACCTGATTAAAAAACTCTGATAAATGTTCTTCGTGTCATAGATGGAATTCGAACCTAGATATTTCCAACCCAAAGCCACGTCTCAACACACTGAATTAATGAGGCTAGAGGATTTTTGCTACGATAATGAAAGTTAATATTTTGAATTCTCCATAAAAGTAGCAAATCTTTACAATTTTAGATTTATTCAGACTGCTTCTAATAACAAAATTAGAGAAAATATTTCATTAATAATAATAAATAAAAACTAATTTGTAGTAGCAAAACAAGGCAGAACTATATTTAAAGCCTGCACTAAATAAGCCTAAAATTGGTCGATGTTTGCTTAAACCTGCTGAAACTTCTGTACATAAGATTTTTACAAAACTATCAACAATCGATAGAGTAGTTTGAATAACATGTAATTTTATGTTATTATAACGAAACTACTTAAGTGTATCACACTCTACATCCGCGGTTCCGAATATTATAATATTCCAAACAAGTAGAATTATTGTTGTATATACGTTCGATATGTTTCCTAACATTGCGAACCTTGCAAGAGGTACAGTAGAAACGAAAATTGAGATAACACAGACAATTTCTTTGGAAGGATTCAAAGTATCAAATTTCTATGAAATTCTCCTAATAGAGTCCAGGAGTAACTTTACGAATCTAATTAAGCATTTTGTGAAATGAACATAAAAGGATGTAACTTAGTTGAAGGAGAATAGTTATGAGTGTGTTTTTGTTCTTTTTATTATTTACATGACATTGGGAATAGGATGTATGTTACAAATAACACATATTGTTCTACGGAGGAGAAAGGAATTGAAATTTTATGAATAAGTTATCTGAGAACGAACGCTTTCTTTTATTTAAAATTTTAAGGAGAATATACATGAGCTTTTTCAGAACTACTATAAACTTGATTGTACTGCTACACAGGGCAGTTGTTTTCGTAACGTATTGCCCGTAGATTAAGTTTGGTGGGGGGGGAGAATAAGTGAGGTGCACATAGATGTTGATTACCCACCTGATTTTGAAAAAAAAAATAAATAAATAAAATAAATAACCTAGGAGATAGAAATGCAAAACGCATGCATTGGAGTGTTGGTCTGTTACGCATTCTACTTATTTATATATAAAAAAGCACATTTCTATCTGTTTCAAATTTTTAAGATAAAAACAAAGAAAGGTAAACTTTACGACACATTTTTGATATAAAAAATTGGATATTATTATTATTAGCTTGGAATTACGGCCAAAGCTGATAAAGCTATGATGCCAGCTGTGTTATGATTGCAAATTGTGTGTTCTTCTTTTTATAAGTTAGCATGTTTTGCAAGTTTAAACCCCCATTGCCTCCTCATGGCTAACTCATCTTCAGATGAAAGAAACAACCCTTAAAAAGATTCTTCGTATCCCAGACGAAACCCAAATCCGTCTTTGCCACCAAAACACCGGCAACAGAAACTAAGATATGGAGGCACTAAAAAATAAAAACCGGACAAGTGCTGATTTTGAAGAACGTAGGTAACTATATGGCTTGCTGCCTTCAAAGACATGTTCTGCATCAACACCATACAGGAAGATTATGAAAAATGAACAGTGGTGTATTATTACCAAGCTGTATTTAATCCAGTATAGAATGTGCTGTAATAATTATGAACCCAAATCATTTTTGAAATTTATTATATAATGATTTTATGAATAAAACGCCCTTCTAGTTCACGTGCTTTTCATAGTTTTAAAATATAGTGATGATTTCAAGTAATGAGATGATGAAGAATCTAATACAACTTTGTAAGAACACCACATGTACTTTCATCAAAATTTTGTATATTCAAGGAGGAAAAAAGAAATGTTAATGTGAACATTTCGGTAATTTTAAGGATGTTTGAAATATGCAACATGAATCCACCATTCATAAAATAATTAATAATAATAATAATAATAATGAATAAATAAAAATGAAAGAAATGAATAAAACTTTGATTTTTTTTTTCAAAAAAAATGCCCAATATCCAATCTGTTCTCCAATATCCATTGCATTGGCAAGACCTCGGCAAGACTGTCGCCATTATGAGTTTTTTAGAAGCTTCAACTCTCTGGATCCTAGTCAATAGAAAAATCATCTAAACACAATCTCACTATGAGATCAACCGCTTGCAATTTTTCCGGGAAAGTTTCTTTCCATTATTGTTTTGAAACGTCTACCGTTCATTCTTACTATGAGTCCAATTATTTCAGCTTTCATTTTTCAATGCTATAATTAAGTTTATGAGTTCTATTGATCCTTTCAGGACCCCATTCATTCGTTAGTCTTTCAGTGTGGCACTCATCCACTACAATACCGTATCTCAAAAGTCTCCTGTAATACCGTATCTCAAAATCAAGTATCCATTTCCTATCAGATATCTTTAGCTTCTATGTTTCATATCCATTGATAGCTACTGAAAAAACAGCTGCATTTAGAATCCTCAGCTTTGGTCCTATAATGACAGTGTCGTTCTTCCAGACTTCAGTTAAAAATCTGACTGTTGCCTAGTTATTCCTAATCTTCTGATGTCTTCTGAAAACAACTCTTCGCATTAGTAACAGATTCCAGATACGATATTCAAATGTAAATAAATTCTCCATTAAGTTGCACTTGTTTCTCAGGTTCTCTGTCTATATGCCTCTTCATCTGGAACACTCTTTAGGAAATATAATCTTCATCTTACTATGGTTGAGTTTAATTCTCTGTTCTTGATTATCTCATTAACGTCCTTACTTGTGTACTCAATCAATTAATTCAACACCTGTTCTTTCCGTGGCTTCTTACTCACTGTACAGATTAGGCATCATTCTGATAATGTGTTGAGGAAAAACCAATTAATTTTCTCACAGCCAATAATTTCTCAAGCTAAACACGGTCAAAACTTTTTGAAATACTTTAATATATGAAATACAATACCAAAAGAAGTCTAAATTCTACTTACTTCTCTATGGTTTGCATAAGCTAAAGGATCTGATCTCTGGTACTCTTACTTTTCCTGAAAACTGCCTATTCCTCAGGAATCTAATATCAGTCTCGACATTGTTCTCAATCCATATTTGTCATAATCTTTAATGGAATTTTGCTTGCATGAGAGATTAAAGTAATGGTTCTATAGTTCTCGCAGTGCTTCATATTTCCCTTTGTTCATTGGTATGAATAGTGACTCACTTCTAATCTTTAGCCCACTCTATTGTCTCCCACATCCTTACAGTCAATCTATGAACACTATTATCCTTCTATCTTCATGTGGCCTTACCATCTGTACTTGATTTCACTTTCATCTAGTGCCTTGTTATTACGCTCCTTAATGCCCAAGTGGAAATGGTTTTAATTCAAGATTTCACTTGGGGGGGGGGGTATGTTCCAACTTTCTTTCCCATTTCTCTGTACAGTTGCCTACAGCACATTTTCCATTATATTATTGATCGCTTGTTCTTTCGTTAATATTTCTCCATTCCTGTGCTTGAAACATTTCACTTTTCCATACTGTGCTTAGGCTAATCCAACTGCTCTCATCTCGAATAGTCTCTTCATATTTCTAACTACTATATTTCTCATTGTCCTCCATGATTTGTTTTCTGACTTATCCAGCGAACCAGATATTTATCAGTCCTGTGTTTCCTTCTTACTCCATCTTCCTAGTCTCGATCAGATTCCATGTTGATTCTAACATCCATAAGACCCTTAGTCTTCTAATTGTGTCTTGATATTTGTTAGCTATATCTTGTATTATGTCCCTGACCCCTTACCAGAACATTTCAGGAGTGATCTCTTCATCATTCTTCAAAACGTGATTCAATATTTTTGAAGTTTCATCTAAGCACATCTGAAAATTATACAAACATCCAGTTTGGTGAGATAGGACTAACTTGGAAGTTTTAGGAGTCAGTCTTACTTTAGCCTTTACTAACTGATGATCTGTGCAACAGTCTGCTCTTAGACAAATGCATCCATCAAAGACGCTTATTCTGGGTGATTGATCTACTGGTGTTTGATGTCCAAATGTAGATACATTTCAGATGCTTCTGGAAGCAAGCATTTCTAATACCTAATCTGTTATCATTGGAAAATTCCAAATATTTAGCAAAGAATATTACATTCTTACATACCAAACCTGTGAAGTTTAGGGCTAATTGTTAGGTTGCGAACGCGCTAAAACATACGCGAATATGGGGAAATATCAGAGAGAACCAAGGCAGAGATTTGTCAAGTGGATGTCCGTACAATGACTGTGATGCCAAGGTGTGGGAATAAAATCAGTAATATGCTCCCAACTCCTCATGCACTGACGACATTTCTTTGTATTTTCTTTTTTGTTTAAGAATTAGAAGACACTGTTGCTTAAGTACACGATTTTCACCGGCAAATCTAATCAGCAAAAGTACGTTTAATTAAACAGTGTGAATATATTTTATCTATTGTGTTCCTTTTCCGATTTGCGGTCAGAGAACACAAAAGACAAAATGCAATTAGTCTTTCGTTTCGCAGACAAAGTAGCGTGGATGACGGAATATGTTGTGTGGATATGGTAGATTGAATAGTTATGTAATGTAGAAAGTGGAGTTGATGGCGTACTCTGCGTGCTAACGTCATGGAATCTGTCCCTGTCAGATTCCGTGACGGTATCAAATAATAAGAAGAATATGAAGAAGAAAGACTGTAAGACTGCCACCATTTTCACATTTACAAAAGCGATTATTAATTTGAATGGAAATGGACAGAAATCTCATCATATCTGTCTTTTTACCCGGGCTGATTTATATTATACACTCTCGACCAATAATTATGCGGACACTTTAGACAATTTACAATTGATACCAGCAGGCGAATCCTATATATTGGGTATGTCCACATTTGGCTTTGATCACCTCCTGCACCCTAAGAAGGAGACTTTCCACCAATGTGCGGCAGATATCAGGTGGAATTTGTCTCCATTCCTCCAAAGCAGCACTGAGTTCAGCGACAGATCGAGGACATGCTGCTCTGAAACCTCATCTATCGCTCGAATTCGTGCAACGGGTGGTCGGTGGGGTTGAGGTCAGGGCAGTCAACACCTATCTCTTCATACTGTTCCATAACACATGCAGCTTTGTGCATGGGACATTGTCGTCTTGATAGTAACACAGGTCCGTTCCATAAAAATTACACAGTGTAGGCAGCACCTGGTTATCCAGAATATCAAGGTACTCAGCTGCCTTTATCGAACCACGGACAACGACTAGGTGAACTTACTGGCCAATCGTCCAGTTCACATGCTGTTTGTACCAGGCCAGACGAGCCGCCTTGTTCGTTGTTGTGCTGATTTATATTATACACTTTGTTGTGATGTTTGGCTTGTGTGCCACTGTTCTTCCCTGGAAACCTAGTAAATGAAATTCTTTTGGTATAGTATTAGTGCTCACCATGGTGTTACTGGAACTCTGAAAACTCATCACGGATGATCTGTGCCGACTGTAGCCGGTTTTTCCGTGCCAACCATTCTAAAACCTCCTGTCCCTATCAGTCATTTACGGCGGCCGCCTTGGGTATTTTTCTGCGCTAGGGATGCCAGAACGTCAGTCAAATGGCCAATTATTGATTTTGGATGTTCCAAATGAGCCCCAATAGCACGTATGGATATGCCACGAATGTGACGGCCCACGATGACACCACCCATGAAGTCACTGTGTTAACGTAGCGTTGCAATACCACCTATATTCAACTGCTACGATGATATACGGCTTCCTACTATCTGTACACCAGTTTTTGTGTTATTAACAAACCTGGAATGCTCCATAACTTCAAATAACAGGAGTGTCCGGATAATTATTGGTAGATAGTGTATACTTAAATTAATATTGGCATGTGCTGAATATAACTGAATATTATCAGTTAGATCGAAGGAAAGTGTTTTCATTTGCGTATTCTGTTTATTTTGGCTTTATGGATAAGAAACTTTTTCGAATTAACTAATGTTAAATAACAAGAATTGCTGCCTATTTCAAAACAAATGTATCTTAAGATATAATATGAATCTGTTGTTTTAAACTTCTATAAACAAATTAAAAATTGTCTATTAAAATTGGCTTAAGTGTCTAAAGCATCAGTATTAAGTATCGAGCATCAGTAAGGTTGGACAATCTAAATGTCTAAAATTATCTAATAAACCTAATTAAACTAATTTAACTATTATTAGTATCAATGAAGAAGTTGTTTAAAATCAAGCAAACTAAATTCAACTTTGATCTTCGTTGCAATTAAGAAGGCCCTAAATATTATTATTATATTATTATTATTATTATTATTATTATTATTATTATTATTATTATATAAATATAAAGACATAGTTCTCACACGCCTAAAAACACTGGTATACAAAGCACTATTCCAAAATATACTAAGATACGCTGTAACAACGCATGCTTTCGGTGCACCCTACGAACTAAATAGATTAATCTCGTTACAGTACAAAATCATAAAACTGATCTTTTGGGAACAAAGAGAAAATAACGACTTTATATACACTGCAATGTAAGAACATAAAATACTGATTGCAAAACATTTATGTCACTAAGCAGCTTTGATAAAACATTATTTCGATGCTAACTACAGGACAGTCAGAAACACATATCGCATAACAAGACCTCAGACAACTAATTATATCACATATAAATACAATAATCACTACGGCAAATCCACACGAAACTTCTACATCCCAGACATGATAAACAAATTACCTTTTGAATACAGAAACCTTACAAACTACAATACCCTGAAAAGAGCTATAAGGACATACTATGAACAAGAAACACGCACCCAAAGTACCATACAAACTTAATATATTCGTTCAGGCTTCCAGTTCAGCTACGCATCAATACATTCCAAGTTATTTGTGTGTGTGTGGGGGGGGTGGATTGTGTGTGTGTGGGGGGGTGGATTGTGTGTGTGTGTGTGTGTGTGTGTGTGTGTGTGTGTGTGTGTGTGTGTGCGCGCGTGCGTGTGTGTGTGTGTGCGCGTGCGTGTGTGCGTGTGCGTGCGTGCGTGCGCGTGCGTGTGTGCGTGCGCGCGCGCGCGAATTTCTCAATCATAGATTTCGCAGCTTCCCAACACAGCAATAATAACCAACTGGTGCAATCCTCAGATAAGCTTACATATAAGCTTCGAGGATGAAAGCAGAGAAATTACTTCTCATCCAAGATGTATCATATGTAACCAAAGGCATTTAATGTACGTATCACATAAAAATCAATATGTGTAATGTATGTATTATATGTAAACAAATTTACGTAACGTAAGTATCATATGTAAACAAATGTAAGTAATGTATCATATGTAAACAAATGTAAGTAATGTATCATATGTAATCAAATGTATGTAATAACTGTAACAAATGTAATAAAAGAATGTAAATCATGAGTTTACACTGTATGTCTGTGAGAAATAGGAAATGTAATATTTTGATTGCATATGTGTAAATACTGTTGTATAATCACACCTTTTCGAACTTGGAAAAAAAATAGTAAACTACAACATGTAATATTATACAACTTATGTAACTCTGAACAACATAATTGTAAATTATTACTGTGATTGTTATTCAAAAAAAATCAATGTTATCATCATTACTATTTAAATCTCATTATATGTAGCACAAAGTGCTGATCCTTGTAAAATAATATACTGAATAGATGATCATTGTACAATTGAAAATATTTGAAAGAAAGAAAGAACAATGCGTGTTTCGCATGTATATGACTGTTCTCCTGACCCATATATGGCAATGCGAATTGATCCTTTGTGTTACATTTTGTATCGTATTGTAGAGATATGTGCATTGGAATGGCGAACAGATAGGAATATTATTACATCTGGTGACTGTACATGCTTCATCGACCATAAGGTACAAGAAATTAAATTAACAAGAGGCCTTACTTTTATCTTGCGAAATTTTATTTTGCAATTTAATGGTTATAATTCTCTACATTAAATCAACTATAACTGTACACGAGTTTTCGATTTAACAGAACCGAAATTCAAATCGGATTTGCATATTTCGAATGTTACCTCTTCGAAACCCAATAGACCAACGTTAGGAACAATGCGGTGAAGTTCAACCATAGTTAGCAATGATTGCTATAATCGTCTCCATCAGTTTAATGCAATATAGGAAACATCGGGCCAATGGTTTAATCTATTGAATCTAGGGGATTATATAACATTAAGTGGACAGTCAATCAACGGAAATCTCTCTCTCTCTCTCTCTCTCTCTCTCTCCTTGTTGCTGCCGCTGATCGCACACCTTCCGTATGGCGAATTAGGCGTGAAAGCTCTCCGCAAACATTCGTTTGAGCAGGTCACGGAATGGGGAATTCCTGTCTGCTGAGACACGACACAGCACATGCCAGTTATTCCGACGTATGCTTAGCAGATGTGATCGTTTGAAGAAAGAGATTAATCTTACGGACGACTTAGTGCAAATGCAATGCAAGAGAATGGTTCGACTATTTCTGTCTCTGCTAGCAGAAAAATATCGAGCATCAATAAGGTTAGAAAGCTTCTTCGGTGCTTATATTTTCTCTCATTTAACCTGGAACAATGCTTAATGGTTTTCAATTAGAGAAAACACTCAAATGAAAATTAGTAGCCATCGGCGGTTAACATATAAATGCTCATTTTCCAATATTCAGAATTTATTGTATTATTTACTTCAATGTATTTCGCATAATTTTGAATGATAATTAAGTTTTAATAATTCCTTTAATGTATAATATGAATCATTTCGAACATCTTGATATGATTGACAAAAATTAATTTCAGCAGTTTTTCAGTACAGCTGAATAAGTTTGGAAGCACTGGCATGATTTTCAGTGGTTTCATTGAACTAATTTTATTAGATGCTTTTCGGCTAAGCACTATTAGGACAAGCAGTGCTTATCTTCTTTTTTTACTTATGCAAAAGTACTGCTGAAGTTCAATCGTGGTGTCAAACTCGCAGGTTTCTCTTGTAAAACAGTTAAACTCAAACGCGATTTTTTTTGTATTATCGAACCTTCACTCACCATGCTAAATGTGTTGTATGCAGGCGTTCACTGGTGGAATGCATAAAAACTAGAGAGAGAGAGAGAGAGAGAGAGAGAGAGAAAGAGAGAGAGAGAGAGAAAGAGAGAGAGAAAGAGAAAGAGATTTAAAATGAAAATATTTTATTTTATGACCTTAATCCAATAGCAGAAACTTTTCGTGGCGTAATTTTTATTTACATGGAAATTTGTTCAAGCGTGATAGAAAAGGATGAATTAAACTAAAATTCGAAAATGGCAGGACAGCGTGGTTGCAATGGAAAAAGGAAATCGTGCGAGTAAAAAAACTTCAAAACGTCTTAAATTGGATTTAAATTCTAATAACGAGAACATAAATGAATCAACACGAACATTTCGCGTTGGAATTTCTTTCATATCGCTTATAACAAACTACCGTTATTCTAACAAAGAGAATTATTCATTGAAAAGAGAAAATAAAAAGTCTCCGAAATCATTGACACAGAAGGCGAATTTTAAGGAGGCTATGTCAGGGCTAGTAAAGGTAGTTGGCATTAGGATGGGAAATGTGTTCCTGATTGTGTTATAAATTAGGAAAATAAATAATTTTTATTGTTTTCAGCACTTAAGAATTCTTTTTCGTCATATCAAGAAAAAAGATATGTATGAACAGCAGCAACAGTACCGAAATTATTTAATATAGAATAAAGATATAACTAAACAATTATGAAAGCTGAATACTCCTTATAAAAGAATGGCTTAATAAATATTACAAATTTAAATATAACATTAAAATTCGATTCAAAAATATAAATTAAACAAACAAAAATAAAATTTTCTTATGAATATAGCATTGCTTGAAGAACTTGAAAAACCACCGAAATAGTTCTTTATTAATTAAATTATAGATAGCATGCGTTATCTAGAACTGAATAATTCTAGGATGGAGAGAGTCAATTTTAGGACTTCCAGGGTAACTAATGGCAGTGCTGTAGCCAATGAAGTTTTAACTGAAGCTCGGCTATTTCCGTTACCCAGCCATGACTAGAGCTTTTAGCTCAATAACACATCCACACAAATTTTCTTCATTCAGATGACGGGATAAAGAGGCAAGGACTCAGTCCATCTCACAATCCTTTTTAGGACTTTACTGAATAATTCTAGACAGTAATTCACATTGCCAAATTTTTTACGATTGCTGATTATATATATACTGTATATATTTGTAGGGGTTTTTGATTTTTTTTATTTCAGTGGAATGCACAAACGCCTTTCATTTCCGGAATAATATGGTGAGCACACATGCTCGCACGCACGCACGCACGCACACACGCGCACGCACACACACACACACACACACACACACACACACACACACACACACACACACACACACACACACACACACACACACACACACACACACACACACACACACACACACACACACACACACACACACACACACACACACACACACACGATGCGATGATACTGATTTTGGGACGCGACGGCTTACAGTTTAGAAGTATATGCGAGAAGAAAGTTACCTTCAATGGTACCATGTCTAAAGTGCACTGCGTGACAGGTAAAAAAAGTAAAAAATCACAACAACCTGTAGCGGTCCTCCTAAACAGGGAAGTTCTCGAGGTTTCCAGCGAGCTAAAATACTTAGGAGTAACAATAGATGAAAAATTTATTTTCAACAAGCACATCTAACATATTACCGAAAAAGCTTACAAATTGTAAATCTTCTAGCGAAGTCGACAAGGATTAAGTGGGGATTAGGCCAACGAACGCTGAAAACAATATATACCGGAGCTATACTGCCATCAATATCTTATGCTGGAGACCTTCCTGGAAACATTCACTAATATTAAAAAAAAAAAACAGACAAAAGCTAAACAGAGTTCAACGCCTTAATACCATTGCCTTACTTATAAATAAAGGATACATGAGAATATCCTTCGAGGCAGCTTGCGTTATTCCAGCTCTAACACCGATCTGCCTGAAAATACAAGAATTAACTCTTATATATGAAGTCACTTCCAGAAGATATAACGAAAATTAAAGCATCGATCCAAATTGCTACGAACCTCCAATTCACTACAGTAGGTCGCCTCACTCAATAAAGAGAACATATATTAAGGAGAAGGATAGCTCTGAAAGTGAAGAATTCCATATATACACTGACGGAAGCAAAATCGGAGGGAACGACGGTGTTCCCTCCGGTTCTTTTATCGCATATAATAGGCAGTTCATTATACAAGAACGCTGCTCCAGACTGCATCCTTTCTTTCCCAACAACCAAGTAGAACAACTTGATATAGTTCATTCACTTACATATCTCCGGGAATTAGAACTCAACACCTCTCATCAAAAGACAGCAACAATTTACAGTGATAGTAAAAGCACTATAGAAGGCATAAAAAAACAGATCAACCATATAGCGTTAATAGAACAGACATGAAATCTGGTTTGGAATCTCACTCTAGAAGGATGGGAAATCAAGTTCTGTTAGGTGAACGCGCATACTCGGGTAACAGGAAACGAGAGAGCGGATCAGCTGGCTAAAGAAGCGGCTAGAAACAATTTATCGAAATTTGCTATAAAAACACTTGCAGAAGAAA
This sequence comes from Typopeltis vanoorti, assembly GCF_054136105.1. Taxonomy (NCBI): domain Eukaryota; kingdom Metazoa; phylum Arthropoda; class Arachnida; order Uropygi; family Thelyphonidae; genus Typopeltis; species Typopeltis vanoorti. Next base: position 82,265,010 of record NC_143556.1, on the reverse strand, counting down.
GAAGCCTAGACTTGTGGGAAGAAGAATGGAAAACATCAAAAAACCGATCAACAACAAAAGAATTCTTGCCAAGCATCAGTAGCAGAAGCAGACTTCGGCTGAAAAAAAAAACAAAAAAAAAACGCCATTTCTCCAGATTTTACAACGCTACTGACGGGACATGGAAAACTAACACACTACTTACACAGATTCCATATCCTGGAATCATCATCATACATTTGTAGTCCCCCCCCCCAACATACTTAACGACTGTCAGCTACTGGACTCCATCCGGATGCACCTAATGCAACACGTCATCACTTCCGGAGACAAGAGGCCAGTGTCAAAACAGAGACTTATCGAAAAGTATTACACAGAACTAATTAAATTTGCCAATAAGATCAACTTCCCGTCGTTGTATAGTTACATAAATTACTGATATATTCGTTCGCTGTTGTGTCTCAGTGGAAGTGAACAGTCTATTCACGTTTGCGTGCGAAAGCTATTTGGTTAAAGCTGTACTTAAGCCTATTCCAAGCTAGAGAAAGAGTCTCAAGGGAGTGCGTTAGTTATTTTTAGATGGGAGTGCATGGGGGGGGGGTTGGCTTGGCTGGTTAACCGAGGGGATAGCTTGTCTTCTCTCCAATCAATCGGCTATGAGTTCGAATTACACTCTGGTTGTAAATGTGTTTACCTGGTAGATAATGTTTCTCTCCCAGTGTAAGATCATAGCCCACTTAATAGAGGCCTAAAGTAGCTTTAAACAGTTCAAAGTTTGTTGTCAAGAGCACAGATTATCTCATCCGTTACGCAGCCGAATACTACATTAGCATTCGGATGGATATATAGGTTTTGCAAGCTATTTATGAGTAGTATTAACATAAAGGGAAAAACTGACAAAAGAAGATAATTTCGCAGATTTTTATTTCTCAAAAGTGTGACATCTGTGCGAAAAATCATCAGTACAGCGTATATGCCATTATACAATGGTAGAAATCTGTTTTCCTCCATCTGTAAGCAAGTAATCTTTTCCAGTATTCTAGCTGGAAGTATCTTATTCAGGTCTGAAGTTTGGAATCCATAATTAAAACTGTTCGACCTCTCCAATTTTGTTTCATTCTGAATTTGATGATAGACTAATGGAAATATCTAACGGGGACTGATTGACAAATGAGAGTATATCAAAAGGCATGTGCAAACAAGTAAGTGTATACCTGAAGGACAGTGCAATGAGAAAAGACAAACTACTTTACTAGAAAGGCTTTTCCTATGTTAAATGTAATCAAGATTACTTCCGTCCATATTTATATGGATGGAAGTAATATATCCATATTTTTTCTATCATAATTTTTCAAATAATAATTTCTAATGAAAGACCTTACTCTGGAAATGACTTGAGACAATTCCAATACTGATCAAAAAGCAGATTCAAAAATGATTGCTGCTAGAGCAAATCTGTTTGTTTAACGCAGAAACAGGCCTCGAATCAAGTTCAGCTCAAGAAGTTGAAAATTCTAAAGAAGACACTAAAACTATCCTTGAAACGATTGTCTTTGCAGATTGCGCTCTATCGATAACAGAATCCGACAGAAATACTCTCCAGAGAATTATCCTTCTCCAAAAAAAGAGTAGATAAGAAAACCTAACGTTTGTCTGATACACATACCACACGTTGGTCAATATATAACCATTATGTACCTAAGTGCGCACGTCAACCTACAAAGTAAATGCATCTGTATGTCACCGACTCGAACAGAAGTCCTCCTGCTTTGAGAAACAATCGTTCCTGTTGTTCCTTCTTTCGATGTGCTGTGTATTGACCTTGGAGGTTTCCACATAGGCCATCGAAAAAAGGGTGTGTTTATTCGATAGCATGTGATTTTTTTGAACTCACCAAAAAATAGTGCACTGGATGAAGTCTTAAAAATTTGCTTAAGATAATAAATACATATTAGTGACATACTTTCTTAAAGTGTAACTTTTACCCTGGAGAGAATGAGTTATAATGTTGGAAAAATTTTCTCTACTTCTCCTAATGTCTTTCACTTGCTTTTTATGACCTCTGAGTATATTTACTAGGGAACACGGTGCCATTTGAAGTTTCAAAAACTTCAGTAGACAAAATATCTTTTTAGATATATAAATACATAAATCGAAGTGACGCTTTGATTTATCACAATGACTAGCGCAACAAGATAGTGTAGTGTGATACGATTGGTTGCAGAGACGTTGCTGTGTATCAGTAGATAGCAAAACTACTTAACTTCATTCATGAGTGATAAGGAGATGATCTCTCTCTCTCTCTCTCTCTCTCTCAATCTCTCTTACAGGAAACAAAAGAAGGATCATCTTAAGAAAAAATATCTCATTACTTAGGAAAACCGGCTATCGCCTGCAGTGCTATTGAGCATGTACGCACGCAAGGGCCAAACGATGCCACTTAAATTCATTTCTTGTCGAAACTGCAAATAAAACTTAAAAATTACAGTATTGATTAGAGTAATCTACAATCTCTTTAAACATTTTGTTTATCCGATATTCTAAATGCCAATATACGAGATAACCATGGAACATTTCATTTAAACAGTAGACATTGCGTCACTTCAGAATTCAGGCGAGTTCTGAAGTGACAACGTCAGACCGGTAACACTCTCCATAGCACTTTCGCATTGTTTCAAAAATTCGGCAACTGCCTATGACTATTTGTCTTTGAAGACTTCCCATCCGATCTTTCTCGACTCTTAAAGTTAATGCCGTTATTTTGAATCCGTAATGAAGTCATTTTTAAATGGAACAAAAAAAATGGCCTGCAAACCTTCTTCAGACATTTTCTTTCTTTTCCCATTGAATTATAAATCTGTGTCTGTGTGTCTATGTGCGTGCGTCTGAGTTGCGAAGGACAAAAACACGAAACAAAAGAGGCTGTCGCACGTAAACACATGACGACGATATTACATACTGTAGTATGATGTTTTATGCGAAATCGTCCTCTATACTGATGTGAATTGGATACTGTCCAAGTGAAACCATGTCACAATGTACGGGTAGACAGAAAACGGCGTCTGACACCACAGGATACACACTGTCCATCGAGAGGTAGGCTTTCTAAATACTGTACAAAAATATGACTCAAGAAAATGATATCTGTTTTCAAACCATTTAAGAAAATATGTATTATCCCTGTGTGACTAAAACGTCCTTTTAGGGAAAACCAACTACACCATTTTTATTTATACAAAAGAAGAAAATGTTTCCTAACAGCAATTTTAAAGCAATTTTATGATACACGAACCATGTGGGGAAAATGTAGTTGGCAGTTAGGTATTGTTAGAAGCTTGTGATTTTGGTATTAGCAATTCGAATGTTTAGGTAAAACAGCCGGCAGGTAGCTCTGCAAACAACGGATTGACAATAAGGAAAGAATTGCTAGCTTTTTTGATACTTCTTTAGAATGAGGGTATAAAAGAGAAATTCGCACTGTGCTGTGATGTGTTGGCTTTCTATTGCGTTTTTCTTTTCACAGAAAAAATAATCCAAATTTTTATAGCTTATCTGAAAATATTAATGTTTTGACGTTAGCAACAACAGCAACACAACTCCTTCGGAAACTATGATCAAAATCAAATTTTGATTTAATATGACTTATTTTAGCTTAACTTTCTGACGTATATCTTTTCTTCAACAGAAAATGCATTATCCACATGATCCGAGTCCATTCAGATCATGTGGATAATCCGAAGGAACCTTGGATAATTGATTCATATAAATACTCTCTACTATAGAAAGCCATATGTATAATAATATCTAGAAGAGTGATTGATACTGTATGAGTTGTGTTCATTTTTTTTTTTTTTTGATTAGCAGCTAAATAATGCTGCAGTAAGTACAAAGCTACTTCTATAGGGTGTATTCTTGAATCTGTTTAGTTGTACTATGAGTCCCTTGCAAGTAGTTTTGAGTTCTTTTACATATGCCTAAACGAAATTACCTTTTTACCAACTGGATTGACCGTATTGCTTCATCGTAAAATGATGTTGTATAGAGCGCTAATATTCTATTTTTTTCATTGTTATGACAGCGGTAAACTGTTCTGCTTCTGATTTCTGTGCTGCGTGAAAACATTCACATTGAAAGGGAAAAACACAGGAAAAAAAACTTAATCCCTCTCTTTAAAGATAAGTTAGCACTTGCGCACACAATGGTTTGCAAAAATATTGAACTGTCGCTCTTCATGTACGAAACTCTGTCTCAATTCTAATAATCGGAGTGAACATCGTCTCTTCATCCTTCCAGAACACCCATGAATACTGTTCCTTTTGATGTTTTCCACCATGCTTTGTTGCCTCTTTAAGAAACTATGAGCTTTTTTTAAGAAACTATAAAATTATGTTTTCTTAACGAGAGTGTAGAATTTACTGTCAATATGTCAATAAAGTGAATTTAGATTGTCACAAATCAGCCTTTGCAATACTATATTATATCGAAAAGCGACAAGGATACCCATAAATATACAATAGACGTTTATGTGAAGTCTGAACTTAAATAATAATAACAATAAAAGCTGGTTCGTTTTGGACGAAATGTAGATCACTACAATCTGTTTATTTCATGAGGTCTTTTTATCTTGCAAAGCAATAATTAGAGAAACACAGAATTAAATACAGGTTATCAGACAGGTGGACACAGATGTTAACCAATAAAAAGTATGCTGATTATATTTTCGATTCTCGCCTTTTTTAAGAATAAATAAATTATGAAAATAAAATTATGAAAATAATTTTATTTTCATAAAATAAATTATGAAAATTTTACGAGAATAAAAGCAGAAAATATTAAATGCGATAGAAATGCTAGCTATTTATTTCCATGGTATTCTGAAGCAACATTATTTCCAAATCTGGCATATGCTTCATCAGGCATTATTTCGGTGAGCACCACCATGTTAAAGAGATGTGGATATCTGTATTTATATTAAAAGGCTGTTTTCAGTTCATTCCAACCTTCGATGACATAAAAAACCAGGACACTCAGGCACATGCAGAGATTCCATTAACTCCCCTCTTATCACCGGACCACTATTTGCTGCTTGAGCAGAAACCTAACTTCTGCAACCCACTTGAGTAGAAAAGGTAAAGACGGAGCGAGAAAACCAGTGCAAAAGGAAGAAAGAAGAGAAAAGCGGAAAGAGAGACCGCAGAAGTGATGGTAGCAATAATGCATTCCCTAACAAACTTTTTTTCGCTCTCCAAGTTCTTTAGAAAAGTTTAGCGAAGTATTAGCTTAGCACGCATATTATGCCGGAAAAGAGGAGGAATTCAAAACAGAGCCGCTCTTCCTTCTCACTGACAGATCTGCACGCGTTAGTTTATAAAGACGGCCATTTTCGCCGAAGTTAGGAAAAACATCGAAGTCCTGAAAAGAAACTTTATAATGTTACTAAGTGTGATCAAAAAGAATTACTATGCAACTCATTTGTTATTAATCAGATAGCCAAAGAATTCCAGTTTATGACAAGTTTGGCTACTCTGATGAAATTTATAACCGCTTGTTGAAATATATTTATTCATCACTAAAATATGATAACAGATAGTCACAATAACACAGTGATTTTCATCTTATAATTACTAAGTGTAATTAAGACAGTGTAATTCAAATAAAAAAAATCTAAACATTTCGTTTTAAATTTTTCATTTGATTTGCTAATTAAATTAGATTATGATTAAACAAAATGGCTGACGTGTATATTGTTTTTATAATAAGAGTTGGTAAAAAAAATGTGCAACTAGAGTAACTTTCCCTCTAACGTTTCACATAGAATAAAGTTCCAATATGAAGCAATTAGTGGGTCGATCATTATTATATATGGTGTTGTGTTATCGTTTTTACTGTACCTTGTGTTCTGCATCTTGTCCATTAAAGGCTAGAAAAACTGGAAACTAAAATTGTAATGTGGCTTCTAATCCAATAGTTTAATGCATGATGGCAATACACGTTTCGATTTTTCATATATATGCAGATATACAAGAAATAAAAATAAACATGAAGTTTTAAGCACCCAAATCAAAATAAAAATGTAATAACTAATCAAAGGTATAAATATCTAAATTTATCTTTTTATTTATAAAATAAAATTTTAGTATTTTAGTACAAATAAGGAAACACGATAGAAAAATAAATATAAACATTCCTGCATTTAGACTGAAAAAAAAAAAGTTCGAAAAAATGCATTACATAAAATTACTAAGCTTAATATGATGCCATCATCGCAATATATAAAATGTACACACTTCAAACTAAAACATCTTAGAGCAAAGTAAGTTATACAATAAATATATAAAAACTAAAACGGTGTTTAATCATATTCTAAATAAAATTTTGTCAAAAAAAAAAAGCATGACATTATTTTAAATTTTATTTTCATTGATCTGCATTTTATTACCGTTTACAATAGAGGGAAGTCTTGTTTTTCATTTATTTGAAGAACATCTGAATATAGTTAGAAACTTGTTAGGATAAGCGCGAACGCATTATGTTTCTAATAGCGTGTAATATCCTTTCTGTCACCAAAGTGAACCTCTTGTTCACTTTGGTATTTTCAAGTTAGGAGAAAAAAACTAATTTTTTCTCCTAACTTAAATTCACCCCTTTGGTATATTTCATTTCCGTCGAAAGGTAAATTGTAAGAGAATAAGAAATACTTCTCAAGTACCCTGAAGTTTTTTTATGCTGTATTAAAATGAATATATATATATATATATATATATATATTAATTTTTTTTTTTATTTCCTCAAGTTTCTCAAACAGTATACCGAAGATCCACGTGTTAACCATAGTAGGCGTAGAGTTTTTCTCACGCTGTTATTTTCGGCTCATTCCAATCGATGACATAAAAACTTGCAGGAGAGCAACTAGAGATTTCATTAAATCTCTCTTATCACAAACCGCTATTTGCTGCTTGAGTAGAAATGCAATTATTATCATTATTATCTCAGCCGCAGCGACTGCGGATGGTTCACAACATTATCTATTACCTCGCTGTGCAAAATTCCTTAATTCGTAGCTTCTAGGCATCCCTCTGTTAACCCGGCATTTCCTTTTCCGTTCAGTTTTGCTTAGTAGTGAAATGAAAGTAAGCAGAATGTGTCACAGCATGTTCCCTCAACCCCACCCTCTCTCTCTATCATAGCACAGTAGAAAAGGACTTCCTGATATTCCTGGATATATAATAATAATAATAATAATAATAATAATTATTATTATTATTATTATTATTATTATTATTATTATTATTATTATTATTATTATTATTATTTGTTCTTGTTGTTGTGATCAACTTTCTATACGTGACTGAAGTGTCTGAGAGAGTTCCACCAATTATGTAATTATATGTAATTATGATCACTCCCTTGACGTGCTGCACTACTATCGAATGTGTTTGTGATAAATTTTATGTTTGTAAGCTGATAAAACCGGAGCATCCGGAGAAAAATATATTTTCAAAGCTGAGAAGAAAACTGTAAGTGATATATACTATTTAATCAGCACGAATGGCTGGCTGACTGATACAAGTGATACGAGGTTAACCCTCCATCTTTCTACTTTTCGCTTCTCATATTTATCTATAGTTTGAACTGAATGTGAGTTATTCTGTCTCAGACAAAAATGATGGATTTTTATCACTGATTTTTTTTTTTTAGTTAATTCCTTCTAACAGTAAATCGAGCTAATAAAAAAAAACACTCTATTCACGCCCATATCTTGCTAGATATTAATGCCACAACGTGATCTAACCAACCTAATAAGAGCTAATTATTTGAGAAAATATATGGTCATTTTCTAAGTTGGGATTAAGCAACAGTCGTTTTTCTTTTAAATGTCTGACAGCAAACTCCTTGTTCTCCTCTGCAAACCATTAATATTAAAAGTGTTCAAAAGCTGCTGCAAAGTTTGGATTATTTTTAACCCACAAAAAGTTTCTGTACTGTAAATGATTCCAAAAGTCAAGAATTTTTTTTTTTCGATATGAAATTGAATAGATGCAAAATTCGAAAAACAAAAGTAATGGATTATACCTATTAACCTTTAAATCACATTTACAAAAGGAGAATTTAACGGGTGGAACTCCAATTTACTGAGGGGAAAAAACCCGCCCACTAATGAGATGGCAATGACCGTATGGATTCCGTATATGGGTCGGCTCGTCCATGAAAGACGTCTGCAATTTTTATCGATTTTTGGACACACCCTCTCCATGTTACACTTTATCCAAATTTCATGAGTTCCTTCTAGAAAAGTATGTCAAACCTGCCATATTCTGTTCATCCCCATCCTCCTGTAGATATCTGTCGCTAAATGCAGCATAACCTTTAGTCAGATACATAATAACATATACACGTTCGTCGGTTGTCGTCATCCACGCTGACAAGTATTCAAAAAATGATGATTTCTTTAATAATTGTCTAAAAATAGAGAAACAAGTGGACAGACTATTTAAGTAAATACAAATCATACATTATGTGTAATAAATTAGAACAATATTTCGAAAAGTTTTTCACAACTAGGTATTTCTTTGATGATGATAGGTGTGTGACTCTTCTGTCATGTTGATTAATACCATAACTTTACGAGCTTTTTTTTATTTTTATTCTCCTGAGACTACGCATCATATGAGGTGTTTGTCACCTACTTTGATGTACTGGTCTAAGTCTGAACTACATTTAACAGGAAACCAGCTAGGTGATTATTGCCGTGAAGAAAGATAAATTTGCCACGCCACCATTCACCTGCAGCTAATGACATAAAAATTAAAACTGCTGTCCTTGGAGACCTGCCACCGATCGTCATGCATTCCCGAAGCTCACAATTGGTGCAGGTACATCGTGATATTCAACAATAAATTAATTTGTATGCTCCAAGTCATTTTTCATGGTCAAAACTCCTTCGTTATAGCTATTGTCATATATTATAGCAGCATGATGCGCACGCGCACGCGCACGCGCGCGCGCGCGCACACACACACACACACACACACACACACACACACACACACACACACACACACACACACACACACACGCGCGCGCGCGCGCGCGCGTATAAATAAAGTGGCACAGCACAATATCACATAATTTGGTATAATTCCCATTAAGTTCACCAGTTCACACTCGGTCAACTGATTGCGATATTGTATCCATTTGTTTCCTCTATCCCATTATTGCATAGTTTGTAATAAATGTGTTTAGAGAGATAGATGAATTTCATCAGCTGATGAGAGATCACCACCGACTTACTGGTGACCTGAAGCAGCTTAAATAAAAATTCGACATTGGTTTCTAGAAGAAGGAGACTGGATTATCTATTCTAATCACCTCTCGTATTACTAAATGTCTGATAGCTTAGCAATCATTCTTCGGTGTAATTCTCATTAAAATAATAAAGTTACATTTTCATCTAGCATCATCCTCCTTGACCATTACTCTATAATGACAATATATATTCTAGAATCAAATATAGTTTCAGAATAGATGATGAAGGCAGTTTGGCTTTCTTCAATGTTCTCCTCACTAAACCTCTGGAAACATCGATATATTTGCCGCATCTTAAAACCATGCGTACCGGCAAGTACGTGCATACCACATCACATCATTTGCCTCGTCCCAACTTTACTTTAAATTCTCCGCCTTCAGGGCAGAGCGAATATCCTCGTTAGGAATGGAGTTGTTCTGTGAATATCAGGCTTGCTTAACAACATTTGAGCACAATGGATACCAAAATCTAGTATTTCGGACAGAAAGATTAGATTCTAAAGTTTCCAAGTTTCCGTTTAATATTTCTCATTATGTCAACTTACGTACCACTACTGTCTATTATACAGACAAGATAACATACATTGTTATTTTGTCTGTACTGTGTAATATTTCTGGAACTAACTTAGAATATTCTAGATGTTGTTGTTTGAAATTACAGCCAAAGCTGCGAGATTAACCATGATGAAAAAATCCACGTATCCGGAGGGGGAAACCGTACCACTGCCGTATTAATCCGTATAAAGGGATTATCTGTCATTGCCTAAAGGTATCCAAAATTCTGCTTACTATTATCCTTCAAAACACCTCAAATTCTCATCCCAAAGAAATTAGCCGTGAAGGTGACCTCCTTGGTGCCATGTATCCAGCTGCTTAGTCTTGTTCCTGTTTTTCATTTTCTTGTTTGTTCGAAAGCACAAAATAGTTTCTTTCAACGAACATTTTAAACTTCATTTACATTCTAGGATGAAAATATTTGCATTAAAACTAAAACAAATAAACAACAACAACAACAAAAAATAATTATATCCTATTTGTATTATAGCCAATATTTCTTATATAAGTATTTTTTTTTAACTTTTGGAACCAATATTATATATATATATATATATATATATATATATATATAATATTGATTTAAATTTAGCGCCATTTATGCGGTAAAGTGTTGCCAACGAGAAAAATAAAGACAGCGTGACAGCTGACAGTTCAGGGTTATTAAAAATGGAGCGCTACACGAAAGAACAACGCATTTTCAATGTTCAGCAATATTTTAAAAATAATGAAGGTTTGGCAGCTACAGTTCGCAATTTTCGTACAAAATATGGTCAGAATAGTGATTTAACTTCATCAACTGTGAAAAGATTAATTAAAAAATTCAAAGGAAACTGGATCAATTAGTGATCTTATACTCTTGCCGTCCTTCAACAAGTCGTTCAACAGAAAGCATCGAAGCAGTTTGTGAGAGTGTTGCTGAGAGTCCAGGAACATCAATTCGGCACCGTGGTCTTGATTTGGGCATTTCGAGAAGCTCTATACAGCGCATTCTCACGAAAGATTTGCATCTTTATGCTTACAAAGTTTAATTGACTCAAGAACTGAAGCCTACTGACCACACACAGCGAAGAGAGTTGGTTGAATGGATTATGGAACAACAACAAGTGGATGCTTATTTTTCGAACAAAATCATCTTCAGCGATGAGGCTCATTTTCATCTTGATGGCTTCGTTAATCGACAAAATTGTCGCATTTGGGGTTCAGAAAATCCACGAGTGATTGTTGAGAAACAAATGCATCCACAACGTGTCACTGTTTGGTGCGGAGTTTGGGCTGGAGGCATCATCGGTCCATTCTTCTTCGAAAATGCGGCTGGTAAGGCAATAACAGTTAATGGTGCTCGCTATCGCGACATAATAATCCAGTTTTTTGTGCCTAACTTGCAAGATATGGATGTAGACGACATGTGGTTTCAACAAGACGGTGCCACATGCCATACAGCCTGAGAAACAATTAAATTACTGCATGAGCCATTTCCTGGTCGTGTAATTTCCCGTTTTGGTGATCAGAATTGGCCGCCCAGATCATGTGACTTAACGCCGTTGGACTTTTTTCTTTGGGGTTTTCAGAAGTGTAAGGTTTATACCAACAAGCCCACGACCGCCCACGCCTTGAAGGAGGAAATTGAGCGCTGTATCAACGAAATTCAGCCACATTTATGCAAAACGGTGATGGAAAATTTTCGACAAAAGAGTGCGTATGTGCCAGCAAAGCCGTGGAGGAATTTACCCGATATGCTATTCCATGCATAACCGTATACTGTATACTTTATGAATCAATAAGAAATTACATTTATTAATTAAAAACCTGTGTTTTCTATCGAAATTACTTCTTGCGTGAATTTTGGGACACCCTGTATATATATATATACACAGTATATAATATTCATCAAAGCTTGATTTGCTTCCTCAGTCTTAAGAAAAAGCTGGTTATATTCCACTAATTCGAGTCCTACCCAAGGGACTATGAGTTGTGTAAATACTTTCTGAAAATGAAATCTGTGCCGAACAAAGCGGCCTCTTGCAGCTGCCCACTTTTTAATCCATCTAATTCGAGTGTGTCTAGATGTTTTTTCAATGTTTTAGGGATGGCGCCTAAAGCACCTATTATTATGGGAACAACTTTCATTTTCTTTTGCCAGATTCGTTCAACTTCGATTTGCAAATCGCAATACTTTGTAATTTTTCATTTTCTTTGTTATCAATCCGACTATCTCCTGGTACTGATATTTCGATAAACTTAACACCCTTGTTTTCACTTTTTTCAACCACTGTTATATCGGGTGTATTACATTCCAAACTTTCGTCAGTCTGGATTTTGAAATCCCAGAGTATTTCAGCTTTTTCATTCTCAACCACTTTCTGGTGAACTTTATGTTTCCAATATACTGTATATATACCAATTCTTAGAATGACAATGCCCCGTTACATATGTCGCCAAAGCATGCCACACGTGCGGAATTAATCAATTATTTTTTATTTTTTATTTTTTGCCAGTTGATTGAAACTGTTGAATATTTGTCTTGTAACGTTAGAAATCTCTTATACGTACTTTATCAGGTACCAGTTTTACTTAGTTATTCGGAAAATACTTAAAAAAAACGGTAAACGAAACAGTAAGCAGTTATTAAAGTCGTTTGTTGTTAGCGTCGTTTATACTACAATCTTTTCAAGAAATGTAACCCAACTTTCATGCTAAAATATATCCAACTTTCAGTTCATAAGGCGTTATAGGAATAGGGGGTGGGGGGAAAACAATATCGGCTGCCTACGAGAGATTCACTAATCGGTTTTCGAAATAACAAACCAATGCCAGAAACAAAACTTTTAATCCTTCGAAGCGAAAAAGAATTTCTTTTAAAAACGCCAATTTGTCTTGTGACCATTCGAAATCAATATAAAACTTAAGTAGTGTCGTAAATATACTAGCTGTCGTAAGTATATATAATTCGATGTCTTCCTTAATCTAAATTATACTAAGAATAAACAACAGTGCCTATTCATGGTAACACGCGAATATCAATTTCTACTTTCTTCCCTGTATATTAGATTAGTACTGAACACTAAAGTCATCCACGCTAACAGACATTGTTAGAGTACTTTTCCTCTTTTTTTTTTTATTTAACTACGATATAAAAATTCTTAACACAATATGATTGCTTATTACTACCCCTGTCAACTCTAGTAGTTGATAATTAAGCTGAGCTGTCTGCTTATGATGTGCGCTCTTTTGTTCGCGAGGTTCGTAAAAATGACAGCAGGCTATCCCGTGCCTTTCATATTAGCGAGTTCAATAAATGGGCATCATTCTGTGAAATTAGAAAGAAGAGAGGCACAAGTGCGATGCACTAAAGTGAACTGTAGAAGTGCTTCTCTAGAAGTAAAATATCCACCTATTCGCTTTCATGCAGATTTTATTCTATGGAGAAGGTCCTCTAAAGACCCACTCTGACATTAGAGTTAATTAACTAATTAGCTGAAGCTGTTTTTCAATCATAGTGAAATCAAGAAAATTAATATGCGAGATATTTGTTTACAACACCAGAGATTTTTTCGAAAATATGTCATTGATATGGAAATGGAATTTGCTTTATATTTTTAAAATGCGATTTATGGAGGAGACTATGCTTTATTTTCAGTTCAGTTGAAAATCTAGCCGCTTTATAAAAAGTGCAATTTTATAAAGTTTCACTTTCCGTTTTCTTGTTTTTCATCTTTTTGCATACTATGACTTCTGAAACTGATATAATTTTACATGTGGACGAGAACACGAAGAAGAAATCATCGATAGGTTACCACAATGATAGATTTTTTGAGTGCTTCGACCCTGAAAGCGGAAATAGAAAGCTCCGAAGGGAATATCAAAATTCGACTCATCTGAATTTAGAAACAAAGCAAACATAAAAATTGGAAAGTTGGTGAGTGCTGAAGTCATTAGATTATCATTGTTTTTAATGTTTTATAAAGCTACAAACAATGCTCTTTAGGGATGTTGGTACTTTCTCTTAGTTTATATCAGCTTTACAAAAATAAAAACAAAAAAAGAAGAAACAACACGGTTCCTAAATCTCGAATCATGTTTTCAGGAGACTGAAAACACAAGCTTTATTTCTTCATGTTGTCTCCGTATTAAAAAAAACAAACAAACATGGATTCTAGATAATACTTTGAAAGGTCTGCAAAATTGTAACTCGATTTCGAAACTTTCCTAGGCTTAAGCCATACAATTCATAAAAAAAGGCAGAAAACGATTTTTCTTTGGTGCTTTTTGAGCCCAACAGAAAAAGACAAAATCAATCTTATTAAATACTTTATATTTTATAGAATATTCATAATTGTAAAACTTCCATCGCTTTATTCAAATGAAATAGAAGTTTTACAAATAATATTTCTTGTGTTTTTAAATATTTTACAACTAAACTCTTTCCAAATTTCACCAACAAACATTATTAATTACAAAATGACTTGTTAATTGAAATTATTAAAGATATAATTCCATAGCTCAGCTGATTTTCATTTGGTTAGCAGTTTGTAAATCCCCGGTTTTAATCCTGTCAATGATGAAAGAAACCTTCATCTGGTGTTTTTAATGAAATGTGAGTTGGCCGGTCTTATATGGTATGAAGGCTTTTTCTCCCGGAAACATGGATTTTTCGTTCCTCAAAACAGGCAAATGGCTACGTGAACATATCCACAATAAAAGATCACTAACTGTGACTTATACGCGATTACTGCCACAACATCTAATCTTTCTACTGCACCTTATGGACCTAGAGTTTGTCTATTTTGTACCTGAGATCCATAAAAGTAAGCCTTCTGGAGGGAGATGACACATGGCAGGACAGGAAATTGACAACCCATGAAATGGGTATATAAAAATGAGTATTTTTATAAGACATCAATACTTTTAAATATAAAACAGGCCAGAAATTTTCATGGAGTGCTATGTCTCACAAGGTACTTTAAAATACATGGATTGGTTGGGATTAAAACCACGTAACTATGACTGTGAAGAAATTGTACTATGTCTGTTAATTATTTCCGTGCTCTGGAGTTTGTCTATTTTGTAGAACGTAAATTTCGAGTTTCAGGAATAAACAATTTTCCCCCCCTTCAAGATGTTGGACAATCCACTTTTAATTCTAATTTTAAACTATGATACTCCGAGTAGAACAAACAGTATTGATTGTCATTTTAGTTCAGTTTAGTTATTATTGTTATTATTATTATTCATATTTTAGTAGTGTTACTCGTTTTCAGACCCTTTTATTAGTTTAGTTTAGGAGCACTTATTATTGAACAGACGTTTTTGGTTTCATGTTTTATTCTTGCGTACATATAGGTCTACTTGAGATATGCATTTTATTATTAACTAATTTTATACTATTGAACCAGCTAATGCGATCTGAACTTTCTCGTTTCTCTCTTTGAATTAAGTCAGCATTGAACAAAAATATCGCTTCAGTCAAAACGTTTGATTTATATGCTTTGCTTTTCATGAATGCCATCCATGAATGGTTGAACCATATATCGTGTTAGTATTTTGGTTATATAATCAGGATCCCTGATCAAGAGACTTTTAAGCACCAAAATCAATGACTTAACTTGCACTGAGGGATGAAAATCATTTCCTAATCAAAACTTCACACAGTTTCTTTGCGTTAGCAAAAACTATGAGCTTTGCATTCTCATAAGCGAGAATGAGATAAACATACACTTTTTCCGCAAAGAATCAAGAGTTTTAAATGATTTAACTGCACTAAAATTTGTTTTAACACCCTCGCTAGAATATACTGAGTTTTGCAGAAGAGTAGTAAGAACTTGCATATCTTTAAATTTTAAATAGGAATGAGTACTTTCACTTCTTAATGGAGATGCTTTGATTTATATGCTTTACTTTAATACTGGGAGGTATGCTTTCACAGTATGTGAAAACATACCTCCCAGTCCATGAGCATAAGCTTTGTTGATCGAAAAAAAAAAAAACCTATACAATATAAGGAAAAAGTTTAAAACATTAAATCGATAGGGTATAACAGGAATCTTATGCAGAGCGATAAAGAATTTTATTTTGTTAGAAGCAAATTTAGTTAGTTGAAGTATATATTGGTTGCAAATCGGCAACTAGAATATTCTTAAAAGAATTAAAATGATGACTTGATATTAATTGGATGCAATATACGGGTGTACACTTTCTTCATTGTTTTTATAATCTGCATGTACCACATCACTATGACATTAGCTGGATTATTTCTTTAGCCGTACTGATGATTATCCTCTTAAATAATTTTTTTATGTCTTAATGTGTTTATATTCATATCGAATAACTAATTGCTTTTCATATATCTGATATAAAAATCAGCATTAAAATACTAACTGATGAAAATAAATTGGAAAGAAAATGAAAATATCAACGTAATTTTAATGTGAATCCATTTAGGCACATTTTTTAATGAAGTTGGCAAATGAAATACAGAAATAGGCAATAGATTTAACCATGATGAGACTAAATGAATACGTTAACTGAATGTATTAGTTTGATAATAAACGAGTAAAGTTATTCTGACTCGAATAAATTAATTTCGTTTATTTCTTTTACATTTAATAAATGAAAATATGAACCAATCGGGGAATAAATTTGAATAAGAGAGAAACCAAGCTAGTATTATACAAGGTAGTGTACAAACCAATTTCAAAGTATGGATCAGTGAGCTGGATTAAGAAATAAAACAAGTGGTGAAGATGCAGAACACAGAATATGAAAGTTTTGAGAAAAATCAGGAAAGTGAACAGATGGCATCAAGAATAGAAGCATATTAAAAATGATGATATCAGGAAAAGAAATTGACATTAATAATATTCTAGAATATATGTGCAGAGTTAATTTTAAATGGCTTGATCACTTAACCTAAAGAAAGAAAGAGCGAGATGAAATACCTTGTTTGATGCGGGCAGGTGTACATAAATCTGATCTGATCGTATCAGAGACCTGTGAAATAATAGACCAATATGTAGAAAGTTGATGACCGATAACTTGTCATGAAATATTAAGCGGCAGACTCTCATAGTAGTAGTTGTAGTAGTAGTACTAAGTGAGAAAAAAAAAAATAACCTCATGATCGATAGCCGGATGAGCACCATGGGACATTAGATCGCTTTCTTTACCTAGTCTTATGAGAGTCCAACACAGTTAATATTTCATAACACGTTTTCGGTCATATGATAGTTTTCTATCATCATGTAGGAAAATATGGACTACTATTGCTACCGTTTTCACGAATATATGTGTAGGAAAATATGATAGTTTGCATACCTCGCTTATTAGCTATTTTGGTTCTATCCAGAGAACTATTAAGCTTTATGACTTTTTTTTTCTGGGTAAATATTACAAGAGGAAAAATATGCCAGTATAATACTGTGTTGAAGGATCCATGTTTTGAGCAGTTTTTAAAACAGATTTCAAGCGACCGTTTTTTTTAATTAATTGAAAAAGACAAAATATCATCAGATAAAAGAAAAATAGAAAAATCATAACTCTCTAGAACATTTCTCATTATAATCCAAAAATAGACGAAAGAGTTTGTGTAGTTTAATTATATAAATTCATTATATACTAGATTGACTAAGAAACAAACAGTTATTCACAATTATATAAGAGCCAGCCTGAAACTCTGAATTTTCTTCATTGCAGCAGGTCCATGCATCATCTCAATCAGCCGTATCCTATTTACATGAAAATAAGATAGAGGAAGATGTTAACCAACATTACAGTAAAGTATTTGATGAGATAAGTTTTTATTTTGTTATTAAAAATAATTTTAATTTCCTAGGAGAATAAGAAGGAGGTCTTCTTGACCTGTGCGATCTTTAGGATAGAGCAGTACGCAATAGTCAGAAATAATCTAAATATTTCACCATGATTATACTTTGTTGAAAATATATGCACGACTATCTTTACATAAAATCGTATTTCTCCATACAGTTAAGGTATCAAACTACTCCTGCAGATAGTTTATAAATCAAAATGTATGGAGAGAAAATTTAAAACAAAAAAAAAAAGCTTTCTCCGCTAAAAGGAGGAGAGATATGCAGTCCACGGTAAAAAAAGCCAGACAATGTATTATATAAAATAAATACATAACTACATAACTCATCTACATGAAGGAATATGTATATCCGAAACAGTAATTTATGCAAAATTAAAGCGGGGGGAGGCCCTTATTTCCACATATCTTTTCGATTAACAAGTTCGGCCCTTATGAAAGTGAAAACCAAATTCAAATCGTAAATGAGATACGGAGAATGTAAGCTTTTACGCGTATTTTAAATTCCAAGCAACGGCATCAGAGATTCAAGGTTCTGAAAGAAATCGATGGATACATTTCAACTGATCGACCGTGCAACTCTAAAGAAGTCACACTTGCTTGAGAGAAGCTGACTATAACTTTCTTAAATAAGTGGTGGTTTGAAATTATTAAAAGCTTATTTTTCATGAAGAAAATAAGCACATTAATTACACATCATGCCAACATACCATATATGCCTTGTTTAAAAATATTTAAAAAACAGTCCATTATGAATTTCACAAGACTCCAAAAGGTATTATTTTAGGCTTATGAAGTAATCATTAAAATTCGAAAGAAATATGAGATATAGTGAGATAGAATTCAGCATGATGTTGAGTTTTTCATAACTGATTCAACGTTTTATTAAGGGAAAAAAAACCTCTCTCTCTCTCTCTCTCTATATATATATATTTTTTTTTTTTTTTTATTTATTTATTTAAAAGAACGACTACATTTTAAATGTTATGAAATAAATAAATAATAATAATAATAATAAACACTTTTAAATATGCATTACTTATTTCAGGGAAGATTTCCGTCTAATCCTAAAGCAAGCTTTTCACATGACAATTGCGTTAAGCATTTCTAGGAAAATCGCTTGTCATTTGATAACTTGATAAATGCAATTGGTAACTGTCACATTACTACTCTTTTGACTAAATCCATCCTTCTAAAAAAGCTGTTCGCTTTGTATTTAATAGGTGGCTGCGCCTCGATGCTAGAATTTCTTTTGAAGGTTAAGAAACCCTAGGAATCCTAGATTTGACTTTTAAAAGTACAAGTTTTTCTCTAAAGCTAATATATAAACCATATAAATCAATATTTGTTATTCTAGTGCATCGATTCCCAACCGGTGGTACGTGCACCCCCTGGGGGTACGTGCTGGGCCGTTCAGGGGTACACGAAAAATAATCAGCAATAGCGGAAAAACAAGTAAAGTAAACAAAATGCAAAACGTTAGTTATGTAACAATAAATGTCAGTATTTAGAAACAGCTATTTTTTTTTAAAAAAAGGAGGGGGGGTACAATTTATAGAAATGGGTTTAAAAGGGGATACACAAGTGGAAAAAACGTTGGGAATCACTATTCTACTGTAAAGTCACTCTTGGCGATAGAGGGCGCTGCAGCTTATTAAATAGATGACATACGAAACAATGGAAAACTGTAAAATCATTTTATGATTAGCATGCACACTTAATATGACTGTTCTGCGTTTAATTCATATAGAGTTTGCAAGTAAAATTTTTATTTAGAGCTTAAACAACATATGCTGCTGCTTTAACAGAATGCATCTAGTCATATACATATTATTTTCAAGGAGATAACAGACAATTGGCTTTGAATGTTGATGGTCATTTGAAGTAAAACAAACGTTAAAATGTCTCATCGCGGTAGAAAACGAATTGATTAAATGTATTTATACCGTGACTATGAAACGTTTTAAAAAAAAAAAGAGATTGCCTTTCTTCGGCTTTTAAATGCCAAGAATGGCAATAAAAAATACCGACTTTTCAATTCAATCTTATTTGAGTCCGGAATTATTGGATGAACCAACGTTGAGAAATACGCGAAGCAATGACAAAATAAATAGTTTTTTATAGGTGAAAGTAGAATAAGAGAAATTTGCGCGGGCGGGATTGATGTGCAATTGCAGACATTGGCGATACGACATAGTTTTTACCATTTTTGATATCGACCTTGAAGATTTATTTTTAAAGTTTACAAAACAAAGTACTTGAGCGTTATATAATGCATACTCACAACGGCATGAAACATTTCCAACTTTTTTTTCTTCCCCATTTTATTAGGAATTTCTAAATTTCTCAGATTACTATTCTTTACGGGACAATCATTATGCTAATTTCCTTTAAAAATGTCCAGTGTGTACGATATGAAAATATTGTTACAATGCTTTTAAATAAAATATTAATTAAAATTAAAACTATAAATAAAATTATAGTAAAATTAAAACTATAAATAAAATTAAAAGAAAATTAAAACAATTAAGTTGTAACTGGCGTTAAAACTTATGGAAAAGTGCGTAATATTTTACCCATACAGTTTTCAAATAGACAAACTTGTGTTCCTGTCATGAAACTTCAAAGAACTCACCAAACCTTCACCCTGAGCTGCTTTGATCACAGTACTTAAAAGATAATTTCTTGGATTTATGTTGTCGCCTTTTCTTTACGTTGATTGGGGTTCAATTGACTCGGTAGTTCGGTTTAGACCAACTGGTCCAAATTCTCTTTGGACAAAAACCATAGATAGCTAAGCTAGCTGATGTTTAAATGCCATGTGATCCCTCTCGATTGGTTATAAACTGTATATCGGTGATGTCGTGGGCCATATATAACTTTACGGTTGATTCACTCAGGTCTCCAAGAACATGACAGGTTATTTCTGTAATACTCAGATGTAGTGGCGTATTTAGGTATTTCCCGCCCCTAGGCCCGCAGAAAGTGCCGCCCTTCATGTCCTGCCTATGGGCAGGTCATGATCCTAACCTCCAGTCATTGCCGTAGAATTCCCACTTGCTTCACATCGCATAACTTTCTTCTGGGTGGTGTCATTTTCAATTTCGGATAAAGTGGAAATTATTTCCTTCCATCCCTCACGAAGACTCCTACAAGTATCATCACGAGCTGACCAACGAGTAGGTGAAGGACGTTTGATTACTTTTGCAGACGTTTTCAGGTGCTTTCTTAGAACACTCCACCATTGTGTTGAAGATATGAAAAATACGTACCGTTTCTGAAGGACATCAAAAAATGCGGAAGAGTCCGAACAGGATTCGGCAGAGCAAGTACCAATTAGA
The DNA here is from genome assembly GCF_054136105.1 of Typopeltis vanoorti. NCBI lineage: Eukaryota > Metazoa > Arthropoda > Arachnida > Uropygi > Thelyphonidae > Typopeltis > Typopeltis vanoorti. The sequence continues at coordinate 82,244,004 of NC_143556.1, read as the reverse complement.
GACATAGATCCAGCGCATGGTGTGAATTCTGCCAATGGATTTATTTCGAGAATTCTTGCTTGCAGTCCTGTGTACTTGCCTGACATGTTACTAGCATTATCATATGCTTGCCATGTCAAACTTGCTTCTTGTAACTCTTCAGATTTGTGACTTAATTAGGAATGAAACGCAAGAAACACTCCACATCAGTTCCATTTTCTTTCCCATAACGTACAATGAAGGAGAGCTCAACATTAGAGTAACAATACAGTAGCTTTCCGTACACGTGTCTTTGTCTGTATAGTTATGCGGAATCTGATTACATGTCAGTATGCTTGGAGACTAAACTAAAAAAAATGAGGAAAAGAAAAATATTTCTCTACTTGTGAGTAGATGCGGCATATAAGGAATATGTTATAATTACAAAAATGAGAGCCTGGAAATTTCCGCCGCCCCTCAAAATTTCCGCTCTAGGCCCGGGCTATACGGCCTATACCGAAATACGCCACTGCTCAGATGTACGTCAGCAAAATCTCTGATTTCGGAAAAAACATAATACGACTTCTTGACTATGTAAATATCATGAAGTAAAATCGTATGTTCTTTACTATTTTTCCCTAAATGCTAAGTTGTATTATGAAGTTTTTTTAAAAAAATAATAATAAAATAAAGTTATGGTTGTTAACAGCACGTGGAAGGGATGATCATAAATGGAATGAAACATTATAGAGATATAATATTAGATAAGTTAAGGTTATATGATTATTTATGCATCTATTTCGGCGGAATGTGGGGGCAGGGGATCCATGTTGACCCGAGATCCGTAAAAGCTGTGTACCACAGCGTGTGATATCGTTTACTTTTCGAAACATTTGAAGTGTCAACCGTCCGCATTAGTTTATATGTTAGGTTACAGCGTGGAGAACAGTTTCTTTATTCCCTTTCTTATATACATTTAATTCGAAATAAATTTTTACTTAATCGATAGCTCATCTGCGAACTATATAAATTTAAGGCAGAAGTTTCGTTAGATATCATGTCTTTCTTACTTCTGAGAGAAAAAAAAATGTTTGAAATTGCGTTCTCTGTCTTTAGTCAGATGGCTAATATGTGGCGACAATATCATTCAACATCAAGTAAATCACTAATACGAATAAAAGGCGACGGTATCGCATAACATCAAACAAATCACTTTGCGTGATAAGTGTGATAGAGTCTGTTAGGATACAAACTCTCTCAAATAAAATAAAAACCGACAACATACGAAATTTCCAGAGATGATTTAAGAATTAAGTAGTGTTACACTTAACATAAATAAATGAAATGAAATGAATACCTGAAACATGAGTTATCGTTACACTTGATAATATTTTAGTAGTGGTCAAGTTGGAGCTCGATATTTTTTTACTATTTATAAACAGTTATATTGAGGTTAAAGATTAAATTATAACACATTCTTAAATTCTAAAATTCTGAGATATACACCGATCTAATATAACTAAAGAAAGGGAACATTCCATTTAAAAAGGAAAAAAAAAACTGTCACCAAATCGGCAAATATCGAAAGCTTCTTGTAATGCTGTAGCATGACTCAAATGTATCTATTTGGAGAATTCATAAAGAAGAATATTATGGATCCATTCATACTTTATAACCAAAATACAGAAAGAATCTAAAATTTTTCCAAAGTTATTAAACAGCTCATTACAACATCTGTATAGCCTTCTGCATCGAGGTTGCTATCTTTTGCACTACTTAAACGACACGGACTCTGTCCGTATATTCTCCTTTTATAGTATTTATAGTATTGAATCTTATGTTCAATACAAGAGCAATCCTATCAGAAAGTTAAATACATCATAAGTGAACCCTACCCTTGATAGATGTATAATCTAATACTAAAGCATAGATCTGAAAGCTTCGATTTGGCATAAATGGTAAAATAGAGAATAGTATGGTTCCATCTATATTTTACATCTGAAACTTATGCCGGCAAAGGTTGGTCGATTGGTAGAGCGTCTGCTACTAATGGCTCACGCAAAAAGTTAAGCAAGTTTGAGCAGGGTTAGTAGTTGGACGGGATTTTCTTCGATGCTGTTGGCACACTTTCTTTCGATGAGTCTTTGAACTCCCTGGAGGTGTCACATAATAATAATAATAATCCGAAGCTTATAATAAACTGAAGAGTTTCGAAATTTATCAGGGAGCTTATATGAGAATGAAGCTTCGACTTCAGATTTTGTCTTGTTAATGTTTTTGCCTGGTGACTGTGAATGTCAGTGTTTTTCTTTTCTTGACTTATTCTTTCTTTCTGTGTTTCTTTTTCCGAATAGTGTCTCGCTCGCTAGCAGCGCTTTCTATTCCTCTATTTAGAAATCTTATTTCATAGAACACCAATGATAAAAACAGAAAAGGGGCATTCGACATTTTTACTTCGAATAAATACACTGGCTTTTAGACTTGATGTTGTTTCAGAATTCAAACCATCGCTAAAGAAGAATCGAATCCGACCAAAGAGTATCATTCCTGGCGACTATTGGAGATAATTCCTTACTTATATTAGAAAACATCGATATTGTCTTCTTTCTTATCAAACCCGACTAAATCATGAAACTGATGTGAAATCATTTCTTAAAATAACGATATGTCTTGTTTTGATTGAAGAGTAACTAAATTAAACCGAAGCTTGTACGGAAAACCCGAAATAATTTAAATGAATCATTTAAATGGACAACGTACACATCAATGTATTTCTTGATGTTTAAAATGATAAACGGAGTGCCTTTCATACATAGATTTCTGTAGTTTATCAAGAAAAAAAGGAAAGAATTATATTTATCGGATTTAGGCATATAAAGCAATGATTGTTATTCATTATATGGAAGAAAAAGAAAAAGACAGAGTTGAAAATGTCTTTCTGTCGAAGAATGTTTTCTTCGTAAAGTTTCAATTCAGTGATTTTTAATGCGCTATTGATCTTAAAGAAGACATTTTCTTGGAAAGATACTGAAGAAAGAAAAGAAAAGAAGCATTTTCTTTTTAGCACCTATGCACAAGAAAAGGCTAAGTATAATCCTTTTTAAGAAAAAGAAAGAAATTACAATACAGACAATAGTTAAATGCGTATATGTTGAATACCCATAAGGGACTCAATGAGTCAATATAGTAAATTTTATGAAAAGAAAGAATAAAATATACTTTTCTTTGAGTCAAATATGATTAAATGTAAAGGCATTTAATAATCGTTGATTAGTGTATTTTATTATATTTTATTATTGAATTACTGAATCCGATATTACTGAATGGAAATAGAATCTAAATTACGTTACAAATAATCCTGCTTTTCTCACCAAAGTTTAGAACTATTATATTTATAGAGTAACTTAATGGAAAATCATTATTTCTGGATGGCTGACTAGTATTTTACAATGTGATCCAATATTTTTAAGTTGTCAAGCAGCACTGACAAGATTCTATTGCTGAGCCAGTCTCCAAATCCGAGACCTAGTTCCATGTTACTTAAACATGGAACTAGGTTGCGCAAAACATGGAACCATTTGTTCCCTTAACTTAAGCCATTTTAGGTGGATTCAGTAGGATAAGTTGATCAACTTTCAAGTCTTTCCACAATATGTAAGCCGATGTTCGGTTAATTCGGTTAATTTTTTCGTGGCGGAGATTAAACCTACTCAGAGGAAATTCGCAAATTGTGCCATATATTTAAATATCAGATTCACGTTTTATTATGATAATCCAACATTTTAATGTAATAATTGGTCCGAGGAAAATCATTTTTAAACTAATTATCATCCTAAATACCTACATCATTGACGAAGTTACAAATTTGCTGTTGAAGGAGCGTATTGAAATGATTCCACTATCTCTGAGACATCTGAAAAATCCATGCAGTCTTTGAATTCAAATGGCTAGTAAACTCCATGGTAGTCCAGAATGATATTCAGGTTGCTTTTTAATTTTTTGGTTAAGCAATTTGTTCGTATATATATTATGCTGATATTCAACAGGTTGAACAATGAAAAACAATTCTTGGGTTGAATTTAATTTACACATTTCCAAGGGAAATTCAGTTAGCTGATCTATGAGAAGAAGATGCTCCGTTCCAGAGAATGTTGCGATTCTCCTTTCCACAGACAAACAAACCAGCCGAGTAATACACCATTAACTGAGAAACATAACTGTCTGAGCATATAACTGACATTATTTTCTTGGCTGGAAAGATCTGGGTTCGAATCCAATCTAGAAGACGAAGAACATCCATAACGAGTTTTCAGATGAAGGCGAATTATCCAGTTTCATACAGAAGTCACATGATTTTCCCCCTCTAGGAATCCCCAAACCCTCACAAAATAAAAAATAAAAATCCCAAAAATAGATTTTGTGACTCACATTCTTAATTCCATCTTCGTAATATTAACAACGAATTTCAGCTCATTAATACACAGTTATATAACCATGCTGTTAGTTTTGAATAATGTTGTTTATAAATTTAGCAAAAATCACATTCGGTTAATATTGTCTAAGTGACAGCCAAAATGTTGATGATCAGAATTCAAAACACAATATTGCCAAACTGAAGTTACTTGCAAGTTAATGTAGATACTTTTAGTACTTTTGTCTTAGAATAAGTTTCTTTCCTGTTGTATATGATACTTTTGATTGAAAGACTGAGCGAATGAAAGGTAAAATTCAGTCATACTAAGTGAAATTTATTTCTTGATTTCACAATTCTAGCACCATAATAAAATTTCATGGTTATTGATATATGATTTCACCAATAGAGGTTTCGTATTTCATATTTAATAAACCATGGAATCTTCCTTAACACAAGATGACAAAAAAAAAGAAGGAAACGATTCCTCATTTTGATGTATTGAGAATACAGTTCACTATGGATCTGTTGATGGAGATCAATGATTACGCCTAAATGTATGTGGTGGGAAAGAATTGAGGTCGCGGCTGTGCAACTGTTACCCTTGATGACAAGTGACGTGCCCTAATGCTTGTGGTAAAAGTCATTCATCAAGGTACTGTCTTTACACTAAGCTACGTTTAATGGTTGTTTTCTCTTGACGAAATGGGTGTTGACAGGAAATGTTTTAACAAACCACTAACGGAAGAAGACATCGCTAAGCCTTGTTTGCCTCTAAAAGCCTCAGTTCTGAAAACGAGTTACAGTTCGGGTAATTTTATGCTTTCTCATGGGATTTGTGTATATTCACTTTATTTCTGTTCTATAGATCGCGTATTGATCAACCAAAAATCAGAAAACTAAAAGTTCTTATCTACCTTCCTTTCTTCTGTAATGTGATATTTCAGTGATTTTCCGTTCTGTATTTAGAACACCGTCAATTCTGTAAGGTGGTATTGACATAAAGATCATCAAAAATAAGTTTTCGTTTTTCAATTGACGAATGTTTCTTCCCTACACAGCTGGGAGTTGATTCCTCTGAGAGAGAAACGAGAGAAATACATCGCTTAGAATAGCAATAAAACATCAGCATTGATCGAAACTACTGGGCTTGATTTTTTCATTTATTGTATTTTTAGACTGTTTTCTTCATAAGAATACTATTTCTTATGCAAACAAAGATAAAGAAAAAATTGAAAAGTTGGAAAATATCCGATAATCTGCAGTTTAAGAGCATTCTACTTATTTCAAATTCAACAGCAAATGGAAATGGAAACTCATCCAGTGAAGCAATAATTATCGGTCGATTTTTGAAGTTCAACATATCAGGAAAGCCAAACAGGGAAGATAATTTTCACGATTCTACTTAAAAGATATTAACTTATAAGGAAGTGACGATTCTTGGCATCTCCTTCAGTTAATATCTATATTTAGAGTTGTATGGATAGGCGTTTCTCTCTCTCTCTCTCTCTCTAGTATCAGTTGTCAAGTGATAACAAACTATGCGGCCAACGAAACAAGAGATCAGACCAACCTACTGCGTGTATAATACTTCCGTACTAGGATAACGATAGATTTAACTAAGACTGGCCTCATGCATAATATTTCATAATCCGAAACCGATTGAGATCTTGACAGCAAGTTATTTATCACAAGCCTAATAAGTGTTATACTTACGCACAGACTGTCTCAAATCAGAGCCTTTAGAAGTTATGTGTGATTATCGCGCCAATGCATTCGCTATTCAATGTAAATTATTTTGCTTTGCACAGGAGAACTGACATCTTCTCAATGATACGATACTTTAAAACTATATATATATATATATGTAGAAAGTTTTTAACTTGGATATATTATGTATTCAAGATACCAAGTAATTTTATATAAACTTGGTTTTTAATCCTATTTCCCAAGTAAGCAAACAGACAAATAATTCAAATTTGCGCCTGCACGTAGTGCAAATCTGAGGCTACTCTTGGTAGTACCAGTCAGGGGCAATTCTCCATGCTTGCTACGCTTGCTGCGCAATCTCATCACTTGAGAAAGAAGTAATATTTATAAATGCATGCATTTATAAGCATTCGATTTAGGCTTTTATTTTTATAGACGAAAGACGTGTTAAGCTTGCGAGGCAATAATTGAGCTTTGCGTTGTGTATCGAAGGCCGATGCTTGCTTGTCTAGTGAGAGCTACCTTGGCTTGCTTAGTTGTTGGAGCTTCCAAGTCCTCGCTACAGCACTGTGATTTCATGCGCGCGCATGGCCATTTCCACTCTCCTCACTTCGTCTTAAACACACGCCATACGCAGTCAAAGTAGCTCTAGACAGTGAGCTTCAGCCAGCCTTTAATAAGTGTGTGTGTTGCTTGGGAAAATTAAGTTACGACCAACTTTTTATGACGATGTTATTGACCAGTTCATAAAGAAGAACCGTAGGGTAGAATTTGTATTCAAGTGGATAAATTGAAAAATATAGAATATCACTTGTTAAATAAAGGTTGTATTTGTATGATTAAATGTACATAAATTTCTAAATATATACTTTTAAATGGTCAGTAATTCATTATTCCGCTAATCAGACTTCTATTACACCTCTCACTCCCTGAATGATAACAAGAGCAAGCGTGAATTTCAAGACCAGCATTCGCCCCTGTTGCCAGTCGAGGCAACTCGTGGTAAAGATGGGTTAAGCCCTGATCACTTTCCTTAATATTTTTCCCTTAATGTAAAGCTCACCCCCTTACGGAGATGTATGACGCTAAACATTAAAGGCAATGGTAACTACTCATACCGGTTTCGACCTTTATTGAGGTCTCGTCAGTGGGAGCCAGACCTGAAAATGCTAAGGTTGAAGTAACGCGGAGCTTATTATGAATTTAACCCACCTTTACCACGAGTTGCCTCGACTGGCACTAACAAGAGTTGCCTCAGACTTGCACTACGTGAAGGTGCAAACTTAACTTACTTGTCCTTTTGCTTACTTGGGAAATAGGATTAACAACCAAGTTTATATAAAATTACTTGGTATGATCTTCAATATATATGCATGAATTTTGGAGAAAACAGTATGACTATTCAGTGAACTATAATATAGTATTATCAAAACTGTAACAAGTATCTAATGAAGACAGACTGGGAATTGTCTAGGACGAACGTTTAACCGAGTATGGGTTATGGTTTATATGCATTTCAAGCAGTGGCAATACTGTCGTATGGAAATAGCCGATGATGTTTGATGGGTTAAACGTAACACTTATTTAAAATGAAAGCATTTCTTGGAGTAGAAATGATATTTCTTTTCATCAAGTTTTGCTTCACTTTCAAAGGAGTTACATTGACTGACACTTTCGTTTATATTATTCTGTCCGATCGCATTTCTTAAACGCCTAGGGTATATCTTAAGAAAAGACTGCTTGACAGTTATTCAGAAAATATGTACTCGGCATTTTCAGCGTTGGCACCATTTTATAGAACTGAAGCATAATATCAAGTTATTAGCCAGCCTTCACAGCATGATGTTTTAGAAATAATTTTGTATTTAGGCACTTTGGTTTTGTAGTCATTTTCATTTTGTAAATATAGTTTTAGAAGTTATTTCATCTAAAATCTTTATTCATTTTCTGTATTTTCTGGAGAAACGATTTTTTTTTTTTTTTGCTTGCAACTGTCGATATTTTTTCATTCTAACCATTTCTTTCAGTTCTGAAAAAACTGCTTGGACATAGCTGGAAGAACTACAGGCGTTGTTTGGTTGAAAAGACTTGATTTCGAATCCTGTCAAAGATTCAAAACCATATAACCCGATAGATCAGACATTCTTTTAAATTTTATAATCGATTATGGTATTCCAAATCACTATTTCATGCAGGATTATCTTCATATGTTTCATCCATTTGTACGTGCTGATGATCGCTGCCGTCTGTAATTACTAGCATCATTAATGATATATTTAAACCAAATTTAGTACAGATAAATGGAACGTTAAGAATATTCAATATTAGCTAACATGTTATATTATATGGAATCGGAACATGTCCAATGAAAATGTGGACCAACGAAGAACAAACGAAATCTCCAAGATTATAAAGATTAATACAAAAATAGCCAGACAATTTTTAATCCGTCTTGAAGGACGGATTAAAACTCTCTCTCTCTCTCTCTCTCTTTCTCTCTCTCTGTTTTAACCTATTTTAACAAGTGGTTAAATGGGACACATTTTCCTAAGGGAAATCATAACAAAAGATTGCTGTCTCTATCCATGGAGAGAGAGAAATATATTATATACTCAAGACTTCGAAAGAGGAGCATTAAAAATCTGCAGGATTAATCCGCTTTATTTTTTTATAAATCCGATTTTTTTTATAAAGTTTTATAAATTCGCTTTATTTTTTTTTTATTTATTAAAGCATCTTATCTCAATGCTTTTGAAGTTATTGAGATAAAATGGAGTATGTTTTGTGATAAAATTTTTGTTTTTATTGCAACATTTTTGTAGTTCATTATAAGAAGCATAAACGATATATTGATTTCATGGTTTAAATCCCGAATAGCAAGTTATTAAATATCCATTGCACATTAAATATTCCAATACGTGTTCCATATGCATCATAGCTTCATTTAATTCATAATAATATAACCAGAGCAAGTAAAGAAAGAAAATTATGTTACGAAGTTCAGCAATATATATCAAATGTGATAAATTATTTTTAAAAAATGAACTACAATGCGTTTTCCATTCTATTCTAGCTTATTCTAGGTTCGCTTGAGAAGCATTTGACCATTCTTTGTGTCCTTGCTTAGATTGGAATCCGCTGTTATTTCTCCAGAAAAGTAGATTTATGTTTATAAATTACTAAAGTACCTCAACGTATTTACATTATTTTCAATATTTATCTCTATTTTGGAATTGGTAATTCTGCGAAAATTCCTGATTTCTCAAAGTCAGAATGAAGACAAAGTTGAAATTTCAAACATTTTCGATCTTGTGGTAGATATTTAGTATTGGCTATTTATGTGATTAATGAATTTATTTCATGTAATAGTATTAATAATTCACAATATATATAATACTCTCTTGTACACTTAAATGTTATTTTGGAGTTTTCAAAGACAAAACTTTAGCAGGCGATCAAATTATGAAAAACTGCTAGAAATTTTTTGGCCGTCCGTTTTCAGCGTAAACTATAATGTGCAGTATGATAGCTGGAATTTGTTACATTTAACATGAAAGAATCATTCCAATTCCTTCAATAAAATTGCCTCGTCGTGTGAACTCCAGAAATGGTATACATCTCCTGTTCTTCTTCTCTTCCTCCTCATCTAACTTTGGTTTTTTGCGCCAATATCAATGATTGATTGTCAATGTGGCAAAAGTATTTTGTAGTAATTGGGAAATTACTCAAATCAAAACTTCAGATTGATATATACGTAACTAGGTATAGTAGTTTAAACCATAAGATAAAGTACGACTGGCTCGACATCTATCGCCATGATTTTATTAATCACGATTAGTATCATAATGCTTCTAGGAGTTATAATATTTATGAAGAAAGATGCAGCCCGTCTGTTCAGATTTATCATATGAATATTTCTTTTAAATAACTTAAACCATTGTGATTTACAAAGAACAGTTTCGAATTATGAGAGTTTTCTAGACAATGTTTTTGAAGCCAAACATGTTTTAGGTGCCCTTTACAAAACGAGTATGTGCCTATATAGGTAAGTTTCTTTCGATTTTCTCCTCGAATCTACTCCACTCCGCTCCACTCTAAATGGGACAAAATGAATAATAAAAATAAGTATTGCGTGATTTTAATTTTGACTTAATTGATCTGTTTCGGGATAAAACTTAGCAAAAAAAAAAGGTCTGAAATCATACAGAGAAATTCCGTTCCTATTCAAATTACTACATTTATTATGTCCCTTGTTGGAAATTTATGAAGAATAACTACGTGAAACAAGAAATGATTTATAAATATTTAATAACTACACTAACTAAATATTTACACTTCAATATTTCGCTGAAACACTTCAACGCTAGCTGAAACTAACATTATCTTGGCATTTGAAAGATATTTAACAGAGAAAAAATGAAATGATCTGCAGAACAAGTACAGTCCGGCATGAAGCTGGAGGAGAGAAATGACCTCTTTTTTTGGGGGGGGGAGGGGGGAAGGGCAATCGTGAAGATAAGGCAATATGCCAAAATTTGTAAAACATTAAACCATCAATTAGTTCTATTATAATTCTCCAGAGTTCTGTAAGATTTCAGCAACTTTGAAGGACAATTTTAAATTTAAGTATGATTTACGCCTTTCAAGTGCTCTGTAAATAACTCCAACGCATATAACTGAGCATGGTTAAGAAAGATTTCATTGAATTACTGAGCCTGTGTGGGTCAGTCGGTATAGGCGATATATTTTGATCAGAAAGAGCTAGCTTGCTAAATGATGCGAGGAACGCTTATCAGGTCTTTTCGACTAAAGATGAGTTAGCCGGTCGGAGGTGGAGGGTTTACCTCCCATAAACTCGGTTGTTTCTGCCCTCATAACAGGCAAATCGACTCTGACCACACATATCTGCATACAGCACTTCGGATGAAATGATTGTAGCCTGCACTGATCCCCGGCGTAGGAAGTACTTACTTCTGACCAATACCTCATCTCGGATCCAAATGCCAATAGTGGTATCCTGGATAGTCCTATATGCTAACAATATTATTCACTTATTTAGAATTGAATTAGGAACGAAATCTTTCCTACAGCTCCAACTGATAAAGAAATCTAATAACATTAACAGGAACTGATAAATATGCGTTTATTAATCTATACAGATATTCTATAAAATAAACAAATAAATTACATAATGAGGTGCATTTTCAAACACAGGTTAGGATATTAGAACACAGGCTGTTAAGATTAACATTACTTTTTATTATTATTATTTTTATTATTAGTATTACTCTGGGTATGTACAGGATATACCTGAGTTGTCTTATTTACTTGATAGTATTTACATAACTCCAACAGAAGATACCCCTTGCAATTAGTATCACTGGATATAGTGAGAGATTAAATATATTATTATTATTATTATTATTATTATTATTATTATTATTATTATTATTATTATTATTAATTTCTAACGTATACTCCCATCAGTGTTTTTTTGCGAAATTCAACTTTGATCCGAAATTTCTCTTATTACATCAGAGTAGAATACACGTGAAAAACGTTTTGTAAAACTTTTCCTTCAGTTATTCTATCTCACATGGATGCAGCCAAGTATTTTTAGCAGAAACTATTGTTTTTTCTTCTTCCACACAACCATCGCAGCTGACGACAAATTGTAAACTACCATGATCTCCGTTGATTTTCAGTAATCTAATCAACCAGTTTCTGCCCGAGAATTTAAATAAACATGTACTATTACATGTACGTACGTATAGTCTATTTCGTTAGCGCAAATTTATTTCCGATCATTCGATTAAGGGGTGTGTATATAAATATTATGATAATAATAACGTTATACTGATAGGCATCAATGTTGAAAATCTCAATTATTATCTTCTCTTGCAAGTCTACTCGTTAAGTCAGTAAATCCATAACTCAGTAAAAATTAAAATAAATAAATACATAAAAAATAAATAAGATATTTTTTGAAAGAATCAATCTAATAATATTCTGCAGAAATAGCAAAATTGTCTGTCTGAGCTGTGGAATGAATGTTTAACTTTAAAATTTCTCAAAATAGCTCCCGTAAATCTTCGCATAACGAAATTCATTACACTCAATTTATTCTCCGCAAAGACTGGGCGCCATTATTCACTTTGGTCAATTATGAGATAAAAAAACAGCTTTGTTTTGTTTTTAAATAAAATGTGAAAAAATAATAAGATAACAACAGCTATTAAACAGAGGATTTCATCCTGATGTACATGGCCAATAAGCAAAATTTAGTACACGTTACTTTTCAGTAGAGTTGCCAGTGATGCTCATTCATTTGTCACATAGTGAAATCCAGGTAAAGAAGAAATCAGTGCACGAATGTTTTTAATTGTATCTCGAATTTGAATTCTCAAAATATAACACTGTGCATGCCATCGCTTTCTACAAGTACAGTGTTTTCACGCCCATTTAGTGATCCATAGAGATTGAAATCATTGAGTAGAAGATCTTGATTGTTCGAACAAAAAGCTCTGGGAGCTGTTTAGGCATCCAGTGCATACAAACCATTATGTAAGATACTGTTATGCTATGCTACGTACATCACCTAGTAAAAGATGTTAAGGTCCTGGGAAAAGTGAATCTGTTTAATGTGCTTGTATTTCCTAATTAGGACACTACCTGACAAACGTTGTTCAGGTTGGGGGGGGGTGAATACTTTTTGACATGTCTATGAACTTGCGATGATTCTATGCTAAAGCTTACTTTTAGGCATGGGAGTTCGTTCAAGCAGTGCATTCTCAACGAACAATCGTGTTTTTTGGTCATCGTGCTATCTTACAATTGATGATGCAGTGTAAATTTCTATGTTGTTGTTCTATGAGGACACAAATCCTGTAAAAATGCATATTCTCGTAAATCGTGATGTACCATAATTTTGTACTTACCTTCGTCTATAGACTATTTTGAGAATTAATACATCTGTCGAAAAGGTACCATTTGCGACACTGATAACCATTTTTGTTTTTATCTTGAACCCTTGAGAGACTTTCTTGGCCTCAGAATCAACCCATCAAATATCTCTTTATTAAAAAGAACTTAGATGCATCATGTTTAGTTATGTTCGCCGTTGCTTTTAGAAAAAGAAGGAAACAGAACGTTGAGTCCATAATATAAACTTGTCAAATCCTTCTAAGTTATTATTGAGGGAAGAAAATAATGAACTGCTTTATAGAGAACTAATGATAAAGACAGAAATGGTAATTTTCTTGCTAACACAAACAATTCAAATTGATGTTTTGTTTTAGCAACAACAAACAATAAAAACTATTCGGTATCATTTTCTCACTAAATAACATTGTGTATTTTCATTTCGTGATATTATTTTTAAAATATATTATTCAATTTGAAACACACCTGTTCAATTTTTAGTCACTCAAAACCGAGAAGAAAAACACTCGGATTATAAGAAATATATAAGGAAAAGAAAACCACTAAAAGAGATAAATTATTTCCTTAAAAACACGAAATTCACATTATTACTAAATAGGAATTCTTCCCGCATTCCTTCTACAAGCCTTTCATTGCTTACCCTTACCCTGAGCAATTCTGCCATTAAAAGATTAAGTAGAAAAAAATTAGAAGAATAAAGATTGAATGGTATGCATTTTACTATTCGTTGATTTAAGAAATGATATCATTAATTTGCAGAAGGCCATTTATTCATTACTGGCATCTTCTCCTATTTTTTTTTATTTTTTTTTTTATTAATCTTTGATTCGTATGGGATTAAGTAAGCCACTCAGCTGACAACAAACTAAAAAAACGAGAAATAATACCCGCACTTTTCGATGTCGAGAGACAATAGTTGCTTAAAATGTTCTTGAAGAGCGTGTAGAACAACAGCGCATAACTGGCGACACTATTCCTAAAATGCCTAATAATCAAATGCGAAAAGAAGCCGCATCACTTCTTATCTGTCTCAATTTTTTATCCAAATCACTTATTGTCATCGAAACCACTTCCCATCTAAATCCAATCAATTAAAATCTAAATCGTTTCCCATCAAAATCACTTCAAATCACTTCCGTCGCATCATTTCTCATCTGAGTCACTGATGTATGTCTGAGGATGTTTTATGATATGGTTTTTTTAATTGATTTGTCCATTACTTCATCATGTACGCATCTTTCTGAATTCGGATACCTTTCATTTGTAAATACTACACTACTTCCATGTTTGTCCAGGTCTTCAGTGATGCGGCCATTTTGTTTTTATTGAGAAATGCACATGTGCAGACAATGCAGTCTTCTCTGGTTACTGTCATATAACTACCAACACTAACTAATTGGTATTATTTTGAACAATTATTACGCAATTCTATATTCCTTTTTATCTTGCTTTGGAGCAACCTTTGTAATAGCTAGAACTCCATATTTTAGTTTTTTAATTGTAATAAAAGAATTTCAGATCTCATTCAGTAAATTTTAGACCAACAAGATCCATCTGTGTTCATCAAGAAAGCACCCTTTCAGTTTGATACCATTCTTACATTCGACAGCTAAGAGTGTTGGCCGAGCACAGAACTCTTTTATAATTCAGCAGTGCACTAAACTTCCTGGACGCCACTACTTTCTATATCAACCTCTATTAACCTCTAGAAGATGACTAAAGCCATTCTGAGGGATTTTCTAGCCGAAGGAGCAGGTGAGACTGCAAGGACATTGCACTTAGAAATGCTGACAGTCTTCACGCCCTTCTCCATGATGTCATCACTTCCTGCTCAACGAAGTTAAAACAGGACATAGTTCTCCAAGTGTCGAGAGTTCAAACAAAGAAGCAAGAACCAACTTCCTGCACAATTATAGAAATATTTATTAAAATATCTCTAAAAATAGTATTGAATTGTTTTAATGAAACATATACAAATAAATAAGAGTGATAATAATTAAAATACAAATTATCTGAAATAGTAAACCTATTCTTGTAATGAATCAATCAAATTGAAAAGGGAATTAAATAAAAATACTTTAAGAAGTAAAAATTAAAACTGTTGTAAAATTGTATTGGTCAAAGACCTTAGAAAATTCTGCAGCAATTTAATATACTTGAACGAAAATATGCAAACCCTTTCCTCTTACATTCTGTAAGAGCAAAGCAATTCGGAAGTCAGGATCTGAGAAACAAAATCCTCATTAAGAAGTCTTCAGAATAAGAGTAATCTATAAACAATTAAATTCCCGCTAGCATTCATTTACTATCACTCAGGCAAATTAATTTAAATGCTATGAGTTTTTATGCGTTGCCCTGTCGAAAACCAATCTCGGAGTCTTGAAAATGCCATTCGTTAAAGGAGAAAGGATAGCGGAATTAGCGATTATTTTTACCATTTACGCAAAGCTCGTGCTACCTCTGTTCCATCTGCATTTTTTCGCTCTTTCTCTCTGTCTCTCTCGGATATTCTACCACACCCCACTGATGTCGTGATTAATCGTCCGTATGTTTTAGGTGTGGCAGGGAGATTTTAAACTTTGCACATACCTCCACACCCATTGTTGATCTTGTGTTTACTACCGAAGTCCTGTCTATGTCAGATTAGGAGTAAGTCCTATAATGAAATAATTAGTGAAAACTTTTCAAAATTAAAACTTTCTGACATATTGTAATTAGATAACTAACCTGAGGTTTGAAAGGGATCAATAAGAAGTACTTGTCTTGTAAGTAAAATTCTTTCTGGTAAATATGTCATTAAACCTTTAATAGCATACAAGGATTTTACTTAAGAACTGACACACACACATCCCTGTAAGTTAATTGAAACAAAACGTAAGACTTAACAAATTTCATAAGGTACGAAAAGTACTTTTTGATAGGGTTTTTGGATTCTGATATACGTCAATATTTGGCATTTAAAGCAGGGTACGTAAACAAGAAGTTTTTCAGGAAATATAGCTTCCGTGTTATCAATAAATTAACTTAAGTAATATATTATAATGAAGTCCATAAAGTTTTTAAAATCATTTTATCTTCACGAATCTCCATTTTATTACAATTATCAAACTTGCGTTTTTTTATCTCAAGGTGCACGTGAAGAAAAATAAATAAAAAAAAGTAAATAAAAACTTCGAGAGATATTGACCAAACAGCACAAAAATAGGTTCCAGTAGACAGTGTTTATCATAGATGTCCAATTTCGTTATTTATTTATTTATTGGAAGTATAATAAGCAGGAAAAATAGTTAGCGAAGATCTATTTCAACAAATTTGAGAAATATAAGGATGACAGTTTTCGTCTGTTTTAAATATAATTACCACTAAAATTAAACTATGGAGGAAAGTATAGGGGATTAATATTACTCATATATATACGAATCAAAAATACATTATACTGCATTACGCTGATGGTGTGTTTTTATTAAAGTCAAATCAGAATTTTTGTACTCTGCACAATTTTCGCACATTCTGTTAAATATAATTCTACGTCGAATTATATTTCACAAGATAATATTTAACTTTTTTGTGACAAACGGCGTTTTTAGATCAAAATTCGTTAATTAATGATATCAGAAAAATGTAGTTTTTAAGTGCATTTAAAAACGATAAAGATGAAACACTATTGGATCTAATTATATCTTTATGGAATTAGAATTTACACCAAAAATCAATAATGTTGGGGAATATTGACTAATCTATAAATAAAATTAATAATTGTATACATACTCCGTATTTTTGTTTCCCAAATATGAAACAAAAACTTACTTTCTGTCCATGTTCGAAATATGAATCCTTAAAACAAATATGAATCAACTGCGCTGTCAAAATAGTTTTTTCAACTATAATACACATCAAAACTTTCAAAACAGATGGGACATTTTGGCGAGATATTTCATCTCACAAGCGGTCAGTACGAAAGCAACCTAAACTTTAAAATTTTAAATAATATGTTTCAATGTAAAGCTAAAATTGACTGCATGGTTAATAACCTACATAAACTTTCACCTATATAGGACGCTACGAAAACTATAAATGATCTTCATCTTTTTACGCATAAAATGCCACGCGAATCGAGCTGCCGCTCGTGTCTGTCAAGTTCAGCACTTTGATGACGTTCACTCTTCTCTTGCTGTTCGCGCGGGAAGCCGATGAAGACCAGTAGAGGGCGCTTTCGTCAATTGTTAACAGATTTATCAGAACTTTTTTTTTATTTATTTTTATGATTTGACAAAAAAAAGAATGAAAGGAAGTGAAATCTATTGGCATTCGCACTTATGCTTCCTGTGTTTACAGATTGAATGTGACAAAATGTCCAGCTTTAGAAGAAATAACTTTTCTTGAACACACAATAAAACATAAAAGAAAAAGAAAAAACATAAAGGCTCTTGCTGTCTGTGTAAAAACTTCACGATGTCAACGGATCAAAGTGTTAAGAATAGGCTACGTTTTGTTATTTCTTGTAATGCAAACAGACAACTCCCTATATTTCCAGAAGACCGAATACTAACTTTAATCATACCTGCATATATATCTGAACAATAACAGCTTGCAACAGATTTTTTATGAATCAATAGAAGTTAAATAACAAATACGCATTTTCTATTATTATTATTATTATTATTATTATTATTATTACGTGACATTTCCAAGAATATTCTTTTCATGTAAACTATATATAAATGTAACACATTTATATATAGTTTATTTTTCATTCCTTTGGGGGATGAAAAATCCCCCAAAGGGGGATTTTTCATATATATATATATATATATATATATATATCATTTTAATATATATACATACACACTACCCTTTTACTATCTTTTTTTGTAAAAAAGGCTGAAAAAAGAATGTAAAAATACTGTAAAAAAGACTGCATAAATTTCTCATTCACTCTTTCTCAAATAGAAACTCCGTATAATATTTTTTATGCGACGCCCGCTCATGAAAATTTGTAAGATTATTACCGCCGTGAGTGGGCTAAGAATAGTTTCTATTTTTATTCATTTTTATATCTTTTTCTTATTTATTTCTACATAGTCCGACATAGTCCGAAAATCCCGTTTTAGAGACCAAGCATAGAATTTTTTCAAGCCACTTCAGGCCTCCTGTAAGCGCGGTGGTGGTCTCACACCGAGCGACGAAATTCCTCCTACACCTATCCATATTTCTCTGGGAGAACGACATTTCGCTGCTGATACTTAAGGCACACTCCATCTAGTTTTGAAGCATGCTGAAGTATATTTTATGATCTAAGAAGAAAATATCCGTCCTGAACCGAACTAGGAACCAATTAAGAAAAGAAAAACTTGATTCACATAAATATTCCTCTTGAAGAACATGTGCGCCTTGCGTAGATTTCTAAGCGAGAGTTATATTTGTTTAAAGTGATTAAAATCTTTCTAAATGAACCTAATTAGGAATTTGTAAGATTATAAAGTACTAACCGTGGCTTTACGCAAATACAATGTTCTGACTATTTTGAAGTGTTTTATTTCATTTCTGTACAGTTCCTTGAGTTTTCCTTGGAGCTACGCCAGCTGTTTGACAGACTTCCGGTGCTGCAGACACTTATGGCCCACTGGAGTAAGATCTATTTGTATTTTTTTTCCCTTTGACGTAATATTCATAAATATCAGCGTCCTTGAATGTGATAAGTAAAGTAAAATGAAAACGCAAAATAAAAACATTGGCAAGAATTAATGTGCATGTGTTTCAGGAAAATAATTTTAGGTTATTTTATAGAATCAATTTTTTATAAAAAGCAAGCAATTATTTTAAAAATTTTAAATTTAAAATATTTTTAAATTAAATTTAATATTTAAAAAAAATTAAAATTAATTTTACACATCATAACAAAAATTATTTAGTAATAATTGAAATTGATGATACAAATTGAAATCACACCTTTTATGGTGCGGTTCCATTTTATAGTGTAAAGGAACCATAAAATATCTTTTTAGATAGATATTTGTAGGGTTCGTTTACACTGTTACTGTTTTAAAGAATACGTTGAGGAAGCTGAGGCTGCGAAGCTAGTCTATCACCCTGAGTTTGAAATAAAAGCAACCCTACAACTTTTCTATGAGACCGCTAAGCTCACATTTAAATGAGATGCTAAAGATTTTATCTCAAGTCCTTCTAATTAAGGGTTTCTGACTTCGGACGGATCCACAAATTTTGAGAATTTATATTTTAAAATTAATATAATTTAGGAATAAATTATAATATAAACTTTTAAACTTTCTCAGATATTCCCATTGTTTCTAACGGATGACTCATAAAACGCTACTACTTAATATTTATTAAGGACTTGTTTTCAAGTGCCAATTTTCTTTAGTGCTGAAAGATGAGTGAAATCTCTGCGTGACTAATCATTTAGTAAGTCTGGAAAAGACTTTAAACATGCTTTATGTCGGCAATGTCCTTGGTAATTCGCTAATTAAACAGAAATCAACATTTAAGGAAACTGCTGACTGCTGAAACAGATTTCCAATAAAATAAGGAACATCAAAAAATAATATATAAATAAATAATAAAAATAGGGAATGTATTAATACCAGGATTCGGTTTTATCCATTTTCAGATAGTCTATGATTACCTGGAAAACGGAATTTAAAACCCGGAATTTATTAAAAGTACACCTATCCAGGCACATCAACTCGATCTAAGGTTATTTATTATAAGAGAAATAGTTATCATGAATATGAGATAAAAAGGAGATTAAACTTTTTTTTCTAAGATAACTATACTTTTTACTTGGATAAATAAATATACATAAGACTCTTTTCTTATTATTTAAATAATCTATAAATTCAAAGAAATTATTTAATATATTTAACAACACCTAGTATAAAATTACATATCTTTACTTATTTTGAGATAGGTGTGTATTTGTTCTTTTAAGGAGGGTTGATCGAACGTGAGATGCGGTGATTAATACCTTTGGAGGGTAATGGATGACAATGCTGTAGCCAATGAAGTACTAACTGAGGCTCAGCAATTGCTGTTACCCTCCTGCCATGATGAGAGCTATATTTTATTTTTTTGTTCTTTTAAGAATCTCATTAAAAGAAGGTTGGCATAGACGCAGAATTGGTTTCGTCTGCAACTAAAAAAGGACTAATACGGAACAGATAAAACAATGTACTTATCTCTCAGTCTCAGGCAGTTCAGAAAATCTTTCGCAGTAGCCAAAATTCAACATAGTTGGATAGGATATTTTTTGTTACTGAAACATTCTATAAATTGAATAACTTGTGGAAATGATTGGTTCTTCCCTCAGCTATTACTTCCTTCACTACTTTGAGGAACTAAAACATGCCCAGCACATCATGTGTATATATAATTAAATTTCGACTATTAAAATCACAACAATCAAGATCGAATGAGTGACGAAGCTTCTAGTAAGACTTTGTTCATCCTGCATTAACACTGTTCATTCTTCTACAATAACATTTTGTAATTCATATGCCAGTTGAGCTCTCATATTCGGTTCCGATTAGTACAGTCCGTAGGTTTGCAGTTTTTTAGCCTCATTCTTGGAAGATGTTGTATAAAAATAAAATAAGTTGCTTTGATTACAGTTAATCATATGATCCTACGTAATTTGTTCAGAATATTAATATTGAATATGACTCTAGGACATTTATTATTAGGCTGGTTTACTGTATCTTATTTAATATGCAGTGCTTGGGTTTTTCTAATTTCATGTAACTCAACAGCAGAATAATAGAGGGGCTCAGTTTATTAAGAGAGTTAAAATTCAGCGAAAGACTGATAGTCAGAATGCTTGAAATAACTGGTGATCCTCTATTGAGTGATGGCCTATTCTGAGATGAACATTGAACCTAGAGCTATTTTGGCATATGTACTTAGATATATAATCTTGGATCACCTAATTTTAGTAATTTAAATGGTTTAAAATAAAAGAAAAAAATATTTTAAATAAAAGAGAAATTGAGATGGCTATAATAGTTTGGGGATCTTAAATACAAAATCTCTTTAAATTTTCACACATAAAGAAATTATTATTATCATGTCAAAACGCTTGCTAATAAAGTGGTCCGATTCAATCCAAATTTAAGCTGAAGAAAATTTAATGGCTATCTTAAATATTAAATTTCATTAAAACAGTATACTATTTATAAAATGTTCTTTATGAAGCTGCAAGTGAAACTATTACTAAATACGTAGGTGGTTTGAAAAGTTCCCGCCCTCAAAAATAAATATCAACACTATCGGCAAGAAGTTTTTTCTCTAAGTTGGTATATCTGTCATAAGCATCGATCTGAAATTGCAAGTCATTATATCAAGTAGTTTTTTTTTTTTTTTTATACAGCTGTAGAAAGCCGAAGTGTTGTCCGTATCCCTTGAAATTGATGAAATTGAGTATCGTGCAGTTATCAAATTCTTTGTAAAAGTAGGTTTAACGCCAATGGAAATTCATTTGAAGTTCATAAACGGTGATTGCAGCTTTAGAAGGGTATTTTGCAGATCTTACTGAGAACCACTACAGGACGGGATAATGGCGCTGGAGCATTTCTAGAATAAATGTATTAGTCTTAAGGGAGATTATGTTGAAAAATAAAAATAATTTTGAAATTATAAATTCGTTTTGTTATATTGCCCATTTGGGCACACACTTAAAACCCCAATGTGGTTTCATATTCTGGACTGAATATGGTTGCATTAGTCTTTGACTGCATGTAGTTATATAATTTCATTTCAAAATTTGATAGAATTTTTTGAAAGAATTTTTAAGGTGTACAAAACAAGTAGCTTGTTTTGTACACCTTGTTAAACTTGTTATCTGTGAATAATATGTAGAACTTCTCAAAGGGAACAATAATTCATTCCCGTGTGGTGACCGGGATAAGAATAGCTCCACTGCAGACATGCATGTCGAACGAGGCGACTAAAAT
Source organism: Typopeltis vanoorti (assembly GCF_054136105.1). NCBI lineage: Eukaryota > Metazoa > Arthropoda > Arachnida > Uropygi > Thelyphonidae > Typopeltis > Typopeltis vanoorti. The sequence goes on along the minus strand of NC_143556.1, from coordinate 82,222,017 downwards.
GGGTACCCAGGGAGGGTAAGAATGGCAATGCTGTAAGCTTATAGCTCTATATTACCCCATCCATACATTTTCTTCTACAGATAACGGGGAATATGAAAAGCATTCTTGCTTCACTCACAAAAAAAAAAAAAAAATAATAATTCATCTGATAATTAGATTCGATTCATTCGAAAAGAGGGGGGGGGTATGCTTGCTTACGTTTACTAGTATACGCATCTGTATATGAGGATTGGGATGCATGTGGGCCATATGGATATTTAGCTTGATCTCATCAGAAATATTTCTCATTCAGAAATAATAATAATAATAATGACAACAGCAATAGCGCCCACAGTTATTTTCTTTATCCTTTCTTTTGGTATATGTGTATTATTTAACTGAAAAAATGTACATTATATATATATATATATATATATATATATATATATATATATTTACATTTTTGTGATCAATTTACAATCCTTTTACATTCTAATAAGGAGTGATTTAACTGAGAACGTATGCTCGCCATTTACTTGATCGGTATGTTAAACTATGCAACCTAAGACGATGAATGAATTATTCGTACTTTCATAAGGATCATTTGTCCATTGTTGAAAAGCAACAACTGGAATTAGAGTGGCAACAATGGCTCAAACTGGAATTATTACAAAATGGTTTCGTTTTTTTACTGCCTTTTCATGGTACTTGGTAATTGGTACTTTAAAATAGGTTTATTACACGGACAAAGGATAAATATTCGATAAAGGACAATGATAATAATAATAATAAAATTGATCTTGCGAAAGGCTCCATGACGTATTTTTAGTGCTTGTGTTTCTTTATTTTATTATCTAAGACTGCAACTTTCTAAACTTGGAAACAACGTCTTTCATACAAATAGGGTCAAGTCAGAAGGCGCACACTTTTCAGTGGAATAAACAAGTGTCTTCCGATCTAAACTTCTTCAAAGAAGCTGCTCGTAAGGACCCATCTGAGTCAGGTAATCCACTCTATTGATCATTAACCAAACGTTCAGGATATACTTTAAAAAAGAGTACATTATCAGCATATTTAACTAGAAATTAGTCTTGAATATAAAATGGATCTCCCTAGTTTCAACGTGTTACTACTACTTAAGTGTATGGATGATGGGGTCGAAATCACCTAGTTTTTGTAAAAAAAAAATAAAAAACAGTTCTATGGATCGTCTGAACAACCCACACCTTACATATTTCCGCATTTCAATTTTTTAACGTACTTTGAAAGTAGGGAGGTCTAATATGGACATCCTGTATGGTGGGAACCTCGTTTAGCTTCATACTATGCACAAATATATGAGATGAATAATTAGTATGCGAGCTGCTCCTCTCATTGTTTTCATAAATGAATTAATTTCGTCTTCCTCTTTATAATTTTTTAAACGTTTTACTACTTTTACATGAAGGTTTCTTAGAATATTGTATTTTTTATGTTGTGAATATCAACTCTACCTCGAAATATTGTAAACCTCTAGTATTCTTGTTGGGTTAAGGTTAGATAATATGAGTTCCAATCTTCTAGACATCAAACATTTTCCTTACCCTTCAGACCTCCAGTTAATGTTGGTTTGACTCCGTGAAAATAAAGGAAAGCAATTTTACATTATATATACTGTATATATATATATATATATATATATATATATATATATATATATATATATATATATAATGTAAAATTTCCTAATGATAAATTCAAATTGATCACATAAAGTTTTATAAATTCAAAAGTATCCAATAGAAAATACATAAACAGACACACAAGCGTATTATTCAATACAAGCCTATTTCATTGTTACAGAAGTAAACTCTCCCCAAACATAACTGCATTCCTGGCTTCCCAGCACTGATCCGATAAGCATTTAACCAGCAGACTTTTTCTACAACGAGAAGGTTGAATGGTCCAATAACTTCACACGCTCCAGCTCCGTCATGTTAATAGGATGATATTAATCCTTACTTGTTTCCTCTATTACCATTCAGATTCTCTATCAACTGATGAGTTTTATTCGATTCTGTTCTTTCTCTCATTGCCCAAGAAAAGAAAGGATTACTAAACACCTATACGATAAAAATAAAAAGAGTATGAAACTTTCTTCTGGTTTTTCTGTTCTTTAGTAGAATAACTCTGCTTTTTCCACAATCCCATATGGATCAGTGATCTTTCGGTTACCATGGCTACCTAGTCATACTAATGGGATGCTGAAAAAGTAATAAACAGAAATATTTCAAATATATATTGTAGAAAAATTATGAGAAATAGTTTCTATATCTAGTTACTTTAGAAAGCATTAATTTAATAAATATTAATAAATAAATAAATAATGACAGAAAATAACTTTAAGTTATTTTCTGTCATCACTTTGTAATATTACCCGAATTATTCCAACCCGTTTTAAAAATTAAATTATATTACTATGATTAAAAATTCAGTAAAAACTTCGATTCCTTCGATATCGTAGAATATTGAATTCGTGTATGTGATTATTTTTAAATTCTGCATTCTGTTTTCCCAAACAACTTGTCTTCCTAAAAGAGGAGGATATGTGTTAATAAATCATCTTTCTTTTTTTGCCACAAGAACTGGCATTTCTTAAAGGGGAAAAATCATTTTTGTCGATCCGTAATGGTCCTGCTAAGCTAAATCATATAAAGAAGAACAAGAAAGCATTTTCCTACCACGTAAAAAGATAAAGGGGGGGAAAAAAGATAAATCTTACTTCCACGAATTAAAAGAAAGATCTAAGACGATGTGGTAGGTGAGAAATGGACATATGACAGATGATAGTCAATTTCTAAAACTGTCATCTGAGAGAGAGAGAAAAGGGAAAAAAAGACATCTTGGGCAGATATTGGGTATAGAAAAAAATTACATTTAGTCATTACATATATAAAATGAGATAAACAAGAATATTCCATAAAAACAACCAATCAATGGCAGATGAGATGAAAATATATCATAAGAGGAATGATTAATACCTTAAATTCAGATAAAAAAAGAAAATAATAATTAAAATTAATATATATTAAATTAACATATTAGATTTTCAAGAAAATATTTGAAGTAATAAATATTTTTTGCGATGAAATCTCAGAAAATTTTAAAATGGAGCAAAATTCAGTAAACATATCTTTCGGATATTTTTATATTTTCGATTTATTTGCTCTTGCTAAGCGAGTCGGGTAGCGAAAGACGGATTTGTAGTCGTGATTGTGTTGTATTAAAGTCTTTCACCTAGTTTTCAAGATGGTTATGCGACGGATTTGACTGAAAGGATGTTGCCGATTGGATTCGTTCAACGGAAGGTAAGCTTCTGGATTTAATGCAACTTTCCCAGGCCCTCTCCTGTTCCCTGCCCTAAGCCCGTCAATAGTCTTCCGCCTCTAGTAGGAGATTTCGACTACCGGTCTACACTTGGTGGAAAGAAGGGACCAGGCAGGTCCTGAATCACATAGTCCCCATTAAATCACGAGTTGATTTAATTTAAATCATTGCTGCTACTTCGAGCGTTTTGCCAAAACTAGGTTTTGCTGGCAGTCCTTTGCGGCTGCGGAATTCTTTCTGGGGGTAGACCATTTATTGGGTCTAGGACTTTTACGCAGACTTAAATTTAAACGGTACTTTTACACCTCATTTTCTCAAAATGAGCAAAGTTGACCTAACGCCCTGGTAGAGTCACTAAAGAGAGGGCTAGCCATAAACATACTTAAAAATATTCTAAAAAAATTTGAAATCAATTTTTACTCTGTCGGGGAACGACAATGCTCCAACAGAGGAGAAGCTGGACTTGGTGATCTCCGACCCATCAGATTTCACAGAGGTCCGAGCGCGTACGAAGCGATAGACCACGGCCTCTGAACCACCAAAAAAGGATGGAATGGAAAAAGATGACCCAGTTTCAGACCCCTCTCTCTCCAGTAGAGAGAGAAGGTACCTCCGATCATACTCCGCGAAAAACAAAGATGATGTCTCTTAGGGCCACCATGTGTCCAATCTAAATATCTCTTATATCATCGCCAAAAGTGTTACCGACGGCATCAAGATACAGCTCACCACAGTGATGTACTACCGAAAACTGACAGGAGAAATGCATGATGGAGGCATTCACTATCGCACGTTCTCGCTCGGCTGAGAGAAAAATCTGAAGGTGGTGCTCCGAGGAGTGTCTGAAGACGTATCCACAGAAGAAGTGGCTGCTGATCTACGCCATCAGGATCTTCCTGATGGCGTAGATCAGCATTCCTGATGATATATATATATATATATATATATATATATATATATATATATATATATATATATATATATATATAATGTATATTTATAATGACCAGCAAAAATTGTCAGAAGCCCATCTGCCACAGTCAGAGGCCTTTAAAAAAACAGCTCAACAACAACAGACAAGGACATATGCGGATGTAGTCCGTTCTAAACAGATAACTCATGAACAGGATCAGCCAGTACCACACACAAACCTGACAGATATCATCACCTTTTTCTCTGGCAAATATGTTACTAGACTTCAGCAGATCCAACCCTACACCATCCTCTACTAAAAGATTCCTATAGGATATACAAACAATCCTCATAGCGCTCATTCATGAATAGGAATAAACTAAATCCAGCCACTCTGCAGATTATCGCGTGGAACGCGAACGGCCTCAGAAATAAGGTCTTGAAGCTCCAAGAGTTCACCCAAAGACATCAGCCAGATGTAGTGTTGATAAGTGAAACGCATATGAGATCATCAGAAAACCCCAAAATCAGGGGATATCATATGTACAGAACTGACAGGCTTACCGACATAGGCGGTGGCACTGCCATTTTCATCAAGAATTACATTAGCCATCACTCTGTAAATATCCCACCTACCACTAAGCTTGAGGTTACAGGTGTAGAGGTTCTCACGAGCTCGGCTGGTAGACTAAAACTCTATGCAGCATACCATCCTCCATTAAAATCATTACGGTCCTCGGATTTGGACGCCATCTTGGGCAATACAGAGCCTGACATCATTGCCGGTGACTTAAACGCCAAGCATCACGGCGGCTGGAACAGTCGAGCTACCAACAGGAATGGCCACATACTTGCTAACTATACGGGATCCAACAACGCAGTTGTGGCAGGTCCCACCGAACCTACCCATCATAATATCTAATGCACTGCTGATGTCTTGAACATCAGCAGTGCCATAGATACCTACTGCAGAAGTAAGACTCCAGTACAGTTTCATGACGCTACATGACCTTTCATCTGATCAAAATCCAATACTGCTACAGTTGGGAAACCAAGAAAAACTGTTTTTCCCCGCCTCATACTCATTCATGTCATGGGAAAGGTTGACCAAAGCACTCCCGACATTTATTCGTCCTGTTCCGCTTATAAAATCCAAAGAAGAAATTGAAACAGCTGTTAAAGACCTGACCCAAAAACTTAACACAGCCTTTACAACAGTCACTACTTTCACAACTGCCCTCAGGCCCAACCACTTGCCAGAAGATATCATGAACCTGATCAAGGAGAAAAATAAGTCTAAAAGACTTATTTTTCTATTGTGAAAATTAGGTTATTTTGAAAAAGGTACTCTGCACCACCAGACAAACGAATCCTTAATAGGCTCAATTCTGCTGTGAGAGATGCCCTTAAAGCACATAGATGTCAACTTTGGGAAGAAAGATTGACTTCTATCTCTCCTGAAAATCACTGCATTTGGAATCTAATCAGAAACAAAAACAAATATCTTCCCCATCTCCAAACATATCTGGGCCTCATCCACACCGATGCAGATGAATCCGAAGCAATGGCAGAAAACTTAGACAAGCAATGTAAACCCCTCACATGAACATCCAGACTTCAATCGCATCTACAAGATCCATCGACATGTCAGATGTTCATTAAAATCTTCTGTAACCTGCTCTAATTAAATTGCACCCATATCAGCGGCAGAAATATATGATATAATCAAGAAATTAAAAAACAAAAAGGCTCCTGGACCTGATTACTGCAATCACCAACAAGGTGATTAAGCTGCTGCTGCTGCCTCGTATAGCTATTGTACATATGACCAACATAATTAATTCCATCCTCCATTTCAAACATTTCCTTCCTGTTGGAGGGTGTCGGATATAATTCCAATTCATAAGACCGGAAAAGACCCGCACTTTCCTCAAAATTATCGGCCAATCAGCCTCATCTGAAATTTGGCTAAAATTACAGAAAAAGTTATTCTTACCAGACTCCAAGCCTCCGTACACAAGTTAAACATTCTTCCTAAAGAGCAGTTTGGGTTTCATTAATTCCATAGTACCCCACAACAAATACATAAACTAGTCGAATATATCTCCATTAGATGCAATTGGCATCAATGCACTGGGGCTGTTTTCCTTCACATAGCCAGTGCATTTGATAAAATTTGGCATTTCGGATTACGGAATGAACTGATCTCAACTGGAATACCATTGGAAATTGTTCACTTAATTAAATCATACCTTTTTGACAGGCTTATGAAAATCAAGATCAACGGTACAGTATCAGCAAAAAATGTATCTTTGCTAGGTTCCTCAAAGGATCCTTACTAGCACCGATTCTGTTTTCCATATACATGTCTGATATCCCGCATAATCCATTGTCATATATCATTGCCCTCTAAGCGGATGATACAGCAATATTAGCCAGATCAATACATCCACATCTTGCCATCAAAAAAACTGCAAGAAAACCTACTACTGATGGAAAAATGGTTCTCCGTTTGGAGAATGCAAATGAATACCAGAAGAGCATAGCCATGCTATTCAGCTATTCAGCAGAAAACCGATGCTTCCTAAAGGGGGATATCTTCCTGTTTAACACAAAAATCCAGTGGCAAACAAAAGTCAAATATCTTGATGTACTACTGGACAGAAGGCTAACTTTCAGCTGCCATACCAAGGTTCTCTGTGTAAAGGCATCAATCGCCATTGCTCAACTCTATCCTCTAATCAACAGGAACAGTAAACTAAACACCAGAATCAAACTACTTATCTATAAACTGATGGTTCGTCCTATACTCACACTTCTCCGGCTTGGAGCCATACTGCTGATACTAATATTCTCAAATTACAACGAGTGCAAAATAAATGCCTATGAATGATCCTAAACGCTCCATGCTTCGTCAGAAATGTGCAACTCCATCGGGTCACAGATGTCCCCTATACTTACACTTTCCTGCAAACTATGGCAATAAAGTTCTTTTCAAAAGCATCTGTACACCCCAACAAACTGGTTCAACTAGCTGCAAATTACGAAGCAACGGGTAACTTCAAACATAAAAGACCAAAAGCCATCTTAAACTCCAATTCTGATGTTTAATCTCTAAGCCTGCTCAGGGAGAGCAATTGACACAAATTTTTCCACTCACTGTTTCCCTATCAGATAGCGTGGAGTATGAAAAGTATTTTGCTTCATCCTGTATGTCAGAAATGTTAATCGTTAATCGGATTTTCAATCGCATCCTTTTTACTTGTACGGCTGCGAACAAGAAAATTCCGTTTGTTGAACTTTTGGAAAAATTACATTAACAGTAGGACAATCAATTGAATCGCTTGTCCTGCTGATAAATTAGAAATTAAAAATTTTACGTAAAAATTAATTTGTTAAATAAATATTTGTATTCTATAACATCTCATGAAATAAAAAAATGCTCTGCCTATAGTATAAGTTGCATAAATTCGTCCAAAAATAATCAGATTTATCACATTCTGATAAATTACTCTTATCATAGATTATTCATTAGATAAAATAACGTTTACACTTTTTTATGTATACGGACAACTTTTATTTTAACAGTCAATGCTCAGATTAAAAGGTTTACCGTTATGTAACTAGCAATCCCAATATTAACCAAAACTTGTAGACGATAGGAACTTCTTATATTTCGTCATGGTAGATATTCACCCTTTCGAAAATACTGTTCTTTTTTACTAAGTTCTTGATCCTGTTGGTATTTGAAAAAAACCAGTTACTAGTTGACTTCTCATATATTTCCGATGGCCTATGAAAATTTGCAATTTCGCGTAAATTGATTAATTTGCATTTAATGATGCTACTAATTCATTACTCGTAAAAATAAAAACACTATTATTCCATTTATTTTATGCAATATTTCCGCCTCCTATTAAGTATTTTATTTTATAAATGTAACATAATAATATTGCACTTTCAATTTATCTGCGGTTTCTTCTTCCTTTTAGCATTTCACACTACACCAACGAGGTCATACATATTTGAGAATTAGCTGTAACCCAATTTGCAATTAGTTTCAAGTACACTATGAATCCATTTTAAGGAAAAAGTTAAATTTAGTATATCTGAAAAAGGAAACGGAGAAAATTTAATGAATTTAAAATGCTCGGTTTTCGTATTCGGAAGCCTTATAGTTTGGAAGTTCAATCTGGTTTGAATTTCACGTATTTCACAGAATTTCAAACATAATTCAATATTTACATATTCATATTTTTACTTTGCTATGTTTAGCAAAATAGTAAAATTTTGTCTCGAAAGCATTTATTTTCTATTTATTAAATATTGTTTTAGAACTCGATCTGTGGTATAGCATTACAAGTTGATTTGAACCGATCCTATTCTATAAAAATCCTGAATTAGGGAAAGAAAGTTAAAAAAATGGAGCTTGTGAATTCTCAACGATATCTTGAAGGACCTCTAATCACGAGGCTGTTCCGGAATCTTTCCTAGACGGATTTGGAAAGATATTTTACTGCTGCAAACAAAAATTCCGGTAAAGCATGCACACTTGCCAAAGAACACTCTCAATCACAGATTTCTCGGTTAAACAGTTTAAGTTTTCAGATACCCAAATCTCTTCCAGCTAATCTTTATTATCTTAAAAAATAACACTCTTATTCAGATTTTTTTGAGGTATAACGTTTTATTTCTACGAACAAAAAAGCTCTTACAGCAATACAAAACTATTCTTCCAAATAGGAATTTTTGTCTCTAGTTTCCTCAGCAAATACCGTTTGTAAGAGCTCTACAGTTTTCGAGAAGGTTCTGCATGTATTCTAGGTTTTAGACTCTCTCTCTCTCTCTCTCTCTCTGGTACTTTTCCCGGAGGGATACTGTGTCTGTAAAGTTATAAACAGAGCTAGCAGGTCACGGATTAAAACGTAAGATGAAAACAAGATCCCACTACAGTTATATCTATTCAACCTCATGACAAAGTCAGTTAAGCATTGTAATTAGAACCTCCTTAATACACTCTGGAAAACAAGTATATGTGCACCCTTTGAATTCCGAAGACCTGAGATCCAAAGCCAGCTCTTTTAGAGAAAAAAAAAAAAAGTTGCCTTGCATTAACGGAAATTTTCGTGATTTTTTAACTAGAGAGTCGAGTTTTCTTGCAAAAATCTCAGTTGCGTCACACTGAAAACGAATAGATAAAGACAAACAAAAAGAAACGGAAACAATGCTGTGAATGTGCCAAGAATTTTTAGAGCATTTCATTTTTTCATAGCTTTTTTTTTACAAATATAATTCAATTAAACTTAACGCAATAACTAATATATGTATGTTATTAATTAATCAATTATTACTTGTTCAATGTTTGAAGAAATTCATAATTCATAAAAAATGATTCCCCGTAAGATTTGTCGATCCCACTTACGGTGCGTAAGTGGGATCGACATATTTCCATACGATATTCACGCGAACTGTAATTTTATACAATAGTCAAAATTAAAACTAAAAAAAAAAAGAGAGATTATATTCAATTGAGAATGAAATATAACACAGGAACACATAAGTTAAAGTTACTATTTTTTAAACCTGTATATTTTATTTACCCGAAACAGTGAAGGTATCCGACTTAACGTTGATCACAACAATCTGCTTAAGTTCAGGATTCTGGTTATAAGTGGTTGAGGGATTAAGTAACTAAATCTAGGTATTATTCGAGAAACATGAATAACAAGAAAATGAAATGTCTGAGCAGTGAATCTAGAACTAAGGACGAACTGATGGGAACTGCACATATTGAAATGCACATTAATGTAGATATTCAGCTTATAATCAACTAAACCATATTCTGGAAGCTACCATAATAATCATATCAGTATTAGAATTTTACCGAAATGTTAGTTTGTCGATTAGTTGCCCATTTGATTTTTGTCTAATTGAACGAAAAAAATTATAAATTGTATATATATATATATATATATCACTCATTGATCAGCCTCTGACTTTCGTGTGTTAGAAATGCTCATTTCTGACACGATTTTACAAGTACTACGCATTTACTAATCCTTGCATTCAGAACATTGTAGCAGAAATGTACCCTGATGCCATTTGGACGTTACAGATTCCTCTTCGAAGAGATTAAATGCAACCTAGCTATTTTAAAGAAGCACTCACTATAAGATGTAAAGATCACGAGAATTCGAAGTATATTAAACAGTAATCCTCCTTGCCGCGTATCAACATCTTTCTTATTACGAAGTTTTGCTATGCGCAAAACTCTTCGATCGACCCTCGAATTCGATTGACAGAGGTTCCTCACATCGCTGTGAGGTACCACGGAATTCACATTGCTTTCTTAAGAAAATTGTGTTTGTCGAAGGATCATGGAAGCTGATAGCAATTTACGACGAAAGCAGTTACGAACGTAGTGTCCGTTGCACTACTCATGGACGGTTTTTTTTTTCCTTCCTTTTTTAGGATGAAAAGGATGCGGTTAGATTTCTTCACTGAGATATATAGATTTTTCTTCTTCTAAAATGTACACAATCATACACTTAATAAATTGTTAACCTATGTGTAGCAATTACATTCTTAGATTTAATAACATGACAAGGAATTTTATTATTATTAATTATTATTATCAATATTCATAGTAACAGTAGTTGTATTTTAATCCTAACTAGAAAACAAATTTTATTATCTGTATTAAATAAAATACAGACAACCTTAACATACATTAAGATGAACTATTTAATATTGAGAGTTTATTAGTAAGTTATCTATATTTTATTACTTATCATTACTATATATTTTTATTACTCTTTATTACTAATTATATCTCATCTTATCTTCCTTTTACCCTCTTTTACCGTGCGGTGTCGAGGGTTTATTAATCATCGGATCTCAAGCCGTTCACAAGATAAGGTGATCTGCCCTATGCCCCGGTATATCCTATGTCCTGTAGTGTTGAGTTCTCAAGGCGGTTTGCCTGCTTTGTGGGATGAAAAACTCCAGGATAAACCGGGGGAAAACCCTACTATCCACGTCGAATTAACTTGGCTATAGCTGAGGAAGATCCTTCAGATCTTCACGTCACCGACGGGAATCGAACCTAGGACATTCCTTCCCCAGGCATATGGTTGCAAAGCGCACAGCCACTAGGCTAACCGCGCGGACTTAAAATAATTAATGCCAGCAGCACTCACGGTTCCCAGGTAACACCCTCCCAAGTACTAAGTGGGCTTAGGTTTGCTTAATTTCAGTGATCAGACGAAAACAGGTGCTTTCAATTAATTAATATATTTATATATATTTATATAATATATAAATATAATATATTATATTATATAAATATATAAATATAAATATCATATAATATAATATTTATATAATTAATTTTTATAATTAATAAACTAATTATATTTTATTTATAAATTATCTTGACGTTTCATCTAGGAAAGCACCAATATGAGTATCGGATGTCGATAGTTTGATAATAACTGCCTGTCACTTTTCTCTTAATTTAGAATTGGCTATACATTAGCTTAACTTGCTGAATAGTGTAGACGTCAGCTGAGTATGATACACTGTGGAGATGATATAGACGAGATGTTAATTTAGAAGCATATCTTTCTAGGACAATTAGTGGAACATATTAGGAAAAGAAACTATTCTGCTCTCCAGTTTGTCCAATATTCTTTTGAGTATCAGTAGGTCAGTTGGCTTGGACGATGCTCTTTGGCTGGAAAGACCGAATCCAGTCTAGAGCGCGAAGAACCTTTCGCCAATGGAAGGTGAGTTAGCTGGTTTCATAAGTTAGCTGAAAAAAGGCAGGCAAACCAGGCAAACCGATCTGGTGAACACACACACACACACAATTTACTATTAGTTTTATATGGTCGTGCTGTACCTGTCCTATGAACATCACGGCCATTGTATTTCATTATCGATAACTAGCATTTTTCTATCTTTTTTTAGGGAAAGTACATAGGAGACAACTACGTAGTAATCCTGGTTAATGAGGAATTCATTTGCCTTGATCATCTATGCGAAATTTGGATTAGAAGAACCAATCAAGCCAAGAGGTCAGATCTTTAGATGATGCTGAATAATATATCCTGGTGAGACTGAGGTTCAGGCAGCAATGGACAGAAGTTCCTGCCAACAGATTTTCGGAAGCATCAAAAGATACGATTGTCATTTGAACAAAAGCGAATTTTCCATATTTAGCCATTTGAAAGACAGACTTATTCCTCTTAAATTCAGTTTTACAAGTGTTGCGGTGTAAGGGTGCGATTGAATCTGCAGTTTTTGTCTAAAGCCACTTTTTTCCTGAACCGCCTCTTCACACTTTTTATTTATTTATTTTTATTTTATTTTATTTTAATTTTTTTATAACCTTGGCGTTTGGATATAAGATGGGCATTTTTAACCAGTCTGAGAAATGACGATCCTTATTCCAATATGGATAATTTGTGTAACAAGATTACAAAAAAAAAAAGAAAAAAAAAAAGAAAAGGGAATCTAGATCTAAAGAAAGGAAACGGCAGTCTGAATGGCAATGAAAAAGAGGAGCCAAATTTTCGTAGATCTGCTCACTTAGCGTTATTGTAATATCAAAGAATACGAGGATATGAATAGAAGGAAAAACTTTCCATTCGAAACGAAACTGGATGAGAATGTTTTCTGAATTAAAAGGAATATGAGGTCACTTCAGTAATGTATCTCGGAGGCTGGTTAATAAAACGTCTAGAACGTGATTTGAGTGGAGGGGATTATTAGGAATTCTGTTATGGAGAAAAACTATTTGCTTTAGAGCATTACTTATAGAAAATTAACTCTACATTTCTTTCAGTTGTTCAGTGCAATTCAAAAAGAGGCAGCAGACTGTTGGAGTCGTAGACATAGTCACGAGGAGACATGGCCTCTCTGTTAGTATAGTTAGACTACAGGAATGCAAACTTCAAAGATGGAAACTCGAAAAACAGAGTGATTTTCATAATTGGTCGAGTGGTTGAGACAGGAAAGGAATGATGCTTAATGAGGCAAGGAATTTTAAGTTAGTTGTTTAAGAGGTGATTCAAAAGTTGCCATCATCTGGAAAGGAATATCGGATCACACAAAAGCGCAATTACTTTATTAATTTATTCAGCTCTTATGGCTGAATAAATCACATTGAGTGTATTTGGACTTACCATGATCATTGCGGTAATGATTTTGGGTTCAGACAATGAAGGACACCAAGTTTGGATGTCTGCATGTGATGATTTCACATAATTTAGATTGGTGTTTAACGCTTTCATTGCCAAGCTGAAAATTGGAATTTCGTGTGGTGGCCAAATTTTATTTATTTTTTTTTATTTAGTTAGCGACGTCCACGCGATAACGCATGATCGGCCGTTTGGTGAGAACTCGCATCGCGCGATATCGCTTGTTTGGCAATGAACATGTTAAACCATGAATATTGGTGAAGTGATGTGAAAGAAATGTTTCGCAAAAATGAGAAGAGGGCGCCAGGCCATACAAATAGTTGAATGGGGGCGCCAGGCAAAAAAAGGTTAAGAGCCACTGGTTATATCTTTTCATATAAAGTTATGTTAGTTGGTCTCGTACAATTGTGATACGATTTCCGGAATCTTGTGTTAAATTATCCCGCAAATGGCATACCCATAGAACACTTTTAATTTACTGAATTTTTTTGGTATCTCAGCTGTAATTCAAAAACTACAACAACAACAACACCAGCTCACCTTTTAGTGAAAACATGTAAATTAAATCAAATATTATAATAGGTATAATGGTGCATTTTTACTTCCATAGTAACCCTTAGTTGTCAGTAGACGTTCACATGAAGGCTCTTTGTTGAGACATTCTTTGTTTGTGATGTGATAACTGCAGCTGTGTAGCAAAACAATTGAAGTAATATTTCATAATATTAGTCTCTGAACAGTTTTCATTGTTGTAAAATTTAAATATTAGATGAGAACATTTATAATTGCCGGCCTGAATAGTAATGTGGATATGGTCCTCTGACGTCACTTTGCTCCTCCCCATGTGAAGTAGGGAGTACCGGCAAGTTTTCAATACAGAATGATTATAAAAGAGTATCGTGTTATCCTTCCTATTACTGTGGAAGAGTATCAAGTTGGTCAACTATATTCTGTAGCCGAAGCTAGCAAAAATGAGACTGGTGGGGGTGAGGGTATTGAAGTGCTCAAAAATGAACCTTTTGAAAATGTACCTTTATTGGGAGGAAAGTTCACTAGTGGCCAATATACATACAAGATTTATCATCTGGCTAGCAAAGTTCCAGCTTTCATTCGTTTACTTGCTCCAAAGGGATCCCTTGAAATACATGAAGAAGCATGGAATGCATACCCATACTGTAAAACAGTCATTACTAATCCTGATTATATGAAAAATAACTTTGTCATCTCTATAAAAACAATGCACTGCCCAGATGGAGGAGACCAGGAAAATGTTCATGAACTGCCTCCTGAGAAATTGAAACAACGAGAAATAGTGTTCATTGATATAGGAAATGATCCAGTGGAAAGCAGGGATTATAAAGAAACTAAAGACCCTACTAAATTTAACTCTCAAAAAACAGGTAGAGGCCCACTGCAAGGATACTGGCAGAAAAAAGTAAATCCAGTAATGTGTGCATATAAATTAGTGACTGTGGAGTTCAAGTGGTTTAGTTTACAGAATCGAGTTGAATCCTTCATCCAAAAGACAGAACGGCGTATATTTTTAAATTTTAACCGGCAAGTATTTTGTTGGCTTGATCGGTGGCATGGCATGACAATGAAGGATATCAGAGAAACAGAAGATAAAACAAAACGGGAACTAGATGAGCAACGTCATCAAGGTACTGTTCGGGGAACTCGTGGAGATGAATGACCCATTGCCTATAGGACACTACTTCAGTCATATCTTGTACTCCTGTCCATGAGTATGACAGGAGTACAAGATTTCTTCACTGAGATATATAAATTTTTCTTCTTCTAAAATGTACACAATCATACACTTAATAAATTGTTAACCTATGTGTAGCAATTACATTCTTAGATTTAATAACATGACAAGGAATTTTATTATTATTAATTATTATTATCAATATTAATAGTAACAGTAGTTGTATTTTAATCCTAACTAGAAAACAAATTTTATTATCTGTATTAAATAAAATACAGACAACCTTAACATACATTAAGATGAACTATTTAATATTGAGAGTTTATTAGTAAGTTATCTATATTTTATTATTTATCATTACTATATATTTTTATTACTCTTTATTACTAATTATATCTCATCTTATCTTCCTTTTACCCTCTTTCACCGTGCGGTGTCGAGGGTTTATTAATCATCGGATCTCAAGCCGTTCACAAGATAAGGTGATCTGCCCTATGCCCAGGTATAGGGCTGATCAGCCCTATGCCCCGGTATATCCTATGTCCTGTAGTGTTGAGTTCTCAAGGCGGTTTGCCTGCTTTGTGGGATGAAAAACTCCAGGATAAACCGGGGGAAAACCCTACTGTCCACGTCTAATTAACTTGGCTATAGCTGAGGAAGATCCTTCAGATCATCACGTCACCGACGGGAATCGAACCTAGGACATTCCTTCCCCAGGCATATGGTTGCAAAGCGCACAGCCACTAGGCTAACCGCGCGGACTTAAAATAATTAATGCCAGCAGCACCCACGGGTCCCAGGTAACACCCTCCCAAGTACTAAGTGGGCTTAGGTTTGCTTAATTTCAGTGATCAGACGAAAACAGGTGCTTTCAATTAATTAATATATTTATATATATTTATATAATATATAAATATAATATATTATATTATATAAATATACAAATATAAATATCATATAATATAAAAGTGGCTTTGTTGCCCTATAGTTGTTTGTAACAGGCTGTGGGTTCAAATCCCACGTAAGGTATGGATGTGTGTAAAGACTCACACACGAGCTTTCTAGAGCTTTGAAAGCTTCGAGAGTGCGGGTGTGTCTTTTTCACAAAAATTTTAATTTATCAACAGAAATTCTTTAAACCAAAAAAAGGCAGTAATTATTACTGTCGTATTACAACATAATCGATTGCATAGGAATTTTTCTCATATATATTTTTACATATTTGTAATTTTTTTACATATTTATAATTTAAAAATTTTAAATCCAAATTTTAAATCCAAATTTTAAATATTCCTTTGAGAATTTTAGATGAAGTCTATTATTTTCCAAATCATGTTTTATTTATTTATTTATTTTTGATTAAATCTTCTTTGACACTGCTCTTCATGAATTTATTTTGACATATCCGAATGATGATATTGATTTTTTTTTTAAATTTTCAGTATCACATATCTAGGTTAAAGGTTCAGTTATTTTATTTTTACTTCGATGAAAATAAGAAATGAATTATCTCACGATACTGTTTACAAATTATTTAAACTTTAAACTGAATTTTCTTTACTTAATCACACATAAAAAAATTAACTAAATATACTGAGATTTTGTGAAATAATATGTGTGATGCGGTTTTACTGAACAAGATTACTTTAATTCAGCTGGATATCATTACGTTTTTGCATTGACAAAGTCAAGCTTTTAAACATTTTAATTATGATTTTAAATTAGCAAAAATTATACCATTTTTATTTAATCTATAAAATTGTTATTTTATGTATTTATGTATTTGATTTGTTTTTCTAGTTGCATTTTTGATAATAGTTACTGATGAGATGAACTTTTTCTAGGAGATTTTTCTGTCGATTCCAGACTTAGTGGATCTCTAAAGCAAATGAGATCGCTTCTTCAAGGAAGTTCATTTTTTTTTTTTTTAATTATTCTGTTATATATCAGGTCTCTTATGTAGTACTCCGTGAAAGCTACTGTTACAATTTTGGAAGGGGAAAAAATCAAATTTAAAGCACTCAATACGATTATGATGATTTATGTAGTACTTTATTAATTATTAATTGATTGTTAATACATTATTAATTATGCATTTTAATGCGGACTTATTCCATTGAATAAGTTTATATTTATATTACAAACTTTAATAATATAAATGAAAAGAACTTAACGAAACCGCCAGTCGCACAGATTTCTTTTTTATCATTTAATTGAGTTAATTCCACGAGAGGGCTCTCGCAACAATGGTATCCAACATAGAAACCCAAAAGGAAATGTGTAGTTGTATCTCTCTAATGTTCATATATTAAAACGTTTCAACATTTAATAACGATATTTCTAACGATAATTAGAAAATATCCATTATGGAGTTTTTATAGTGAATTACCTCGACCTATTTAGCTACATTTTTTTTGGGGGGGGGGATTTAAAACCCAAGTTCTTGGGAGAAAGGACACCGCCATCTCTGTATGACGCAGACTATCATGCATTAAGCTGAAAATCCTTTATAAAGTTTTTTTTAGACTGGATCCGAAGGCTTTTCCAACTTTAGGGCATTGTTGAGACCAACTGGGGTGGGGATTATTCATCATATACCAGAAAACCCCGCTTAACGCGAATTTAATATGCCTTCTATGCAGGGCCTGCTTTTCCGAAGGTGCAAGATGTGCATTTGCACGTTTTTTGGGGGGAGGAAAAATTGGCATAAACTATACGAAAAATAAGGGGGAAGGGGCGGCAAAATATGGTACTGCAAGGGGCCTCAAAATTCCTAAGGACAACCCTGCTTCTGTGATCGAAGTTGCTTTCTATGGTCGAGGCCGAGAACTTTTCAGACTACTCTCGTATAGTGAAATTAAACGAATTATATATATATATATATATATATATAAAATCATTTAATAGGATTTATAAAACATAGCATTCCGTACTGTTTGAAAATTCTCTTCGAGAAACGCTGCTGTACGACATCTGACTCCCAGTAATATACTAAATAATATACCGTCTCTATGCAACTTGATCTACGAGCCTCCGAATGGTATTCTTGTCAGCTAATTGTTTCCTGTCTAATACGCCTGTATGCGGAATAAAAAAACATGAGTTTCCTACAAAAAGCTTTGTAACTTCCGTAAGAGTACAAGTGTGCGTACAAATACCAAATAATGAAATCCAAATGAAGTTGTGCATTTTGTCAGACAAACCCATATTTCTAGGTGCCTGTGTTGCAAATTGGCGTTAAAAAGAAACGCGGAGGTGATGGGGATTGGCACATTATCAATCTATTAAGTGAATTCTCGTTAAACAACAAATATAAGAAGAATTAAAAAAAAAAGAAGAAAAAGAAGGAAACTACAGATCATAATCATGGGGGACACATCCAAAAAAGCGTAAGTGAAATTGAAATTTACCCAATTATTTTCGTGAAAAAATGTGGTAAAAATACGATTTTCTCCTCATGTTGAGTAGCCTTCCATTTGCCACTCAATTAAAATATTACATGATTTTATTAAAGAAGATATCTCTATTTATTCCAAAAAAAAAAAAAAAAAATGCACTGACACTGACATAGTTCGTAAATTCCCGCAAATACTCTTCCTTCTGTGCCGTTCCAAATATTTTACCATCATTATTAAGGTACAGTTGATTCTCTGAATGTAATTGAATTTTTATGATAGAACAACAGGACAACAGTTATTTTTGATTCAAAATTTCAAATATTGAAATTTTTCCTAATTTCAAAAATTAAATAAAATAAATATCGAAAAAAAAAACATGTATCGAGCTGTTTTATTTGAGGTAAATTTAAATATGCTTAATTGTTGAAATGTGAATGTGTATAGGGAAAAAAAAAAAGAAACTTTCTATATAATATTATGATCTTTTTTTCTAGACAAAGCAGAATTTCTACGGAGTTTTGTCATTCGCATTCCAAAATGATATTATCAAATTTCTTTTGAAGACGGCCAATCATTATAGTTCTTTAGGGAAAACGTATAAAATTTATAATGCCAGAGTGCCATCTTTGCTAAAAGCATGGATCACTGTGTTCATGGTATGTTATTTAAAGGTTCCGCCCAAGGCTATGGTTAGGTAAACGAGGGACAAAGGAAGTCACGACTGTACTTTCTTGGCAGTTCGTGCACGGACACCCATTTCCGAATATTAGCCACGGGTGGTTAAACCTTTTCCTGATGGAATTAAGTAAATACAGCCTAAGTAAACAGAGATTCGGTTGAGATAACTTCAAATTATTTTCGTTTAGTTCAATTTCTCTTTTAAACTAAAAACAAACGGATTAATTAAATCTCATTACATCGTCGTTCTGTCATACGCAAAAATTGCATCTATTTTTGACCTAACTATCGATCTTAGAATGCTGCCTCTAATAATCAAAGCTTTTAAAGGAATTTTTTTTTTAAATAAAAAACATTCGCTATGATAAAGTGTTTTCATCTGTTCATGGGTGCAACATCTTGGCGCGAAAATACTATATTAGGGGGTCATGCATAATTTAAGAAAATTTTATAAATACAAAATAAAAAACAGTGATGTTGTTAAGTTTATAATTGATACATAAAAACTAAAGCGATATAAATTAGAAATGCGGGCAATATTTTGTCTTTGATAAGTTACAAGTGTTTGCAGTAACGGTACACCTAAATTTAAAAAAAAAAGTGTTTTACTGAGTTACAAAGGCCCATGAATTTTCATTTCACATACAGAAAATCTTGACGACTAGTCGCGATACTCAATGATAAAGTTATACACAGGATCATAGGGGCGAAATAGAGAGAGAGAGAGAAAGAGAGAGAGAGAGAGAGAGAGAGAGAGAGAGAGAGAGAGAGATAGGATAATATCTCATTTGACAATGCGCCCCATTCTCTCGTACATTCATAGGTTTCCAAAGCGGAAGGACCATAAGACACCCTCTATTCACTTTCTCAGGCTGATTTTGCCTAAATGTTTTCTCAAATCCAAATACAAAACTATCCACCATTGCATAGTTTCGAGTTCGGAAGGGAGACAAAAAAACGCTAGTCAATATTAGAAGATCAAAATTACAAGTACTTTTTGCATATTGATCAATGAATTATAACGTCGAAAACAATGTGCTCACCACAATGTTGCACCTGCTACAAGTGAAGAGACGGAACATTCTTTGAAGATAATCGGAATGTTACTATTCTCACGCGGTAAGAAACTGATACAGGGATTCGCGGAAGAATCTCCTCTTGAATGCTTATAAAATGTATGTCTGTCGGATGTTTTAGATTCACCAGTAGATGTGTAGACACTCCACTATTCTCCGTTCATGTAATGTGAGTAGCGATGGACCTGGTGGCTGCAGATCAACATCCATATTTATAACGTTACGTATCTAACAGAATGTATACTATGGCAGGTATTGAAACGTGGCCACTTGCCTAATAAGGCAGGCGGTCGCATTTCAATGCTATTTAAGGAAAATCTTTTTTCTTAGATATATGAATTATGAGAAAATTATGATACAGATTTGGTTGTAATGCATTGAAAAGAAATCGAAGTATGTCAAAATATTATAATACTGTATTTATATTTGATTTTAAAAAAAATCAATAATTGATTTTTCGAAATAATTTTAATTCATATACTTTTTCAAATGCTATGCTATGCTTGTCACACTTAAAGAAAAATTGCGGTAATACTTATTTGGTAGACCAAAAGCCTGCCAGTCATATGCTCGTACACTGAGTTAGCTTTGCATTAGCAACATACATCTAATAACGCGTTGATCCACCTCTGTGTGCAATCACGGCTCGCAGACACCTAGGAAAGATTCCACAAGGTGTCGAACATCTTCCATGCGTAACTCGACCCATGTCCCTTGCAGCAACTTCGTCAGTTCACGCTCATTCCATGGAGGAAGATCAGCAGCTCTCACGTCCTGTTCTAGTATATCCCACACTTGCTAAATTGGGTCACAGTCGGAGAAGTTTGGGGGCCAAGGCAAAGTAGAGAATTCATTGTCGTGTTCCTCCAACTACTCAGTAGTTGTACGAGCCAGATGATAAGGTGTGTTATCCTGTTGAAAGATGGCACTGCGGTCGAGGTAGACCTCCGCAGATATGGAAGGAGATGATCCCTGTGGCGTTCACCATTCAGTGTTTGTAGGATAATAACCAACTGGCCCAGGATGTGCCAGGGAAAAGATTCCCAGACCATAATACCACCTCCACCGACCTATTGCACCCCAAATGTTCAACCAGGGGGGGATAGGGCTTCATGCTGTTTAAGTAAAATACGAACACGACCATCATCATAGTGTAGCAGAAAGCAGCACTCATCATTCCAGACGACCTTCTGCCATCTGTCGAGGGTCCATTGCCGACGATCCTTGGCCCATGGGACGCGTTGATTTTGATGCATGGCTGCCGTCATCATAGGAAGAACAGCCCCGCTGTTATACCGGTGGGTGAGCTGTATGAATTTTACATCGTTGCTGAAATACCTGATGATAACCCGACACTCACCTCTAGGATCAACCAGGCGTGGCTAACCAATGTGAGCCCTTCTTCTGGATGTCTCTTCACGATTAAGCCAGTCTCAGTACACCTTTGGTACAGTAGAACGGGAGAATCCAAGTGCGGCTTTTTCCAAATTACTGAGGAATGCCATCCGGGTCCCAACTATCTGCTCGTAATTATCGCGCCGCATATGTAAATCGAGGGGGAGGGATTCCTAATACAAAGCTAAGTCAGTGTATTAATATGTTATAGATTTAGAACATAACAGATGAGTTGGCATAAAAATAAAAAAAATTGATGGAAAGAATGTACAGGCTTCATATTCAGACCCATAGAGATGATGTCAAATAAACTGAAAAATATTGTGCAAATGCAACCTTATCATCAATTAGAAAATACTGCACTTTAATCTAATCTCGTTTGTTGTCGATTAAGACAAATCTGATGTAATGTTTCCTTCTTTCTTTCACTACGCGTTATTCCCGCTTCCTACGCAGGGTCCGCGTGTTACTTAGATGCGACTTCTTGTTAGTACCACTCCCAACCGACCTGTCGCCGGGGGGGATATATTCATGACTGTAGAAGCGTATGTTCACGAGACTGGTTTACCTGCTTGCGGGATGAAAAACGCCAGATAAACTGGCGTTTTTCATCCCGCGTCCCGCGTCCAAGACCGGCTAACTTGACTATACCTGAGGAAGATCCTCAAGTTCCCCACGTCTTCGATGGGAAACGAACCTGGGACTCTCCTTCCCGAGGCATATATGGTTGCGAAGCGCAAAGCCACTAGGCTAACCGCCTGGACATATGATGTAATGTTTCCATTATGTAATATTTCAATGGTGTCCAGTTGTCAATAATAAAATAGATGAGATTTTGGAAGTCAAGTAGGTAATAACTCACCGGCTATTACAAATGCTCTAACTTCGGGTCTAATTTGAACAAAATTATTTTAATGAATTAAAAAAAAAAAAAAGACAAGAAATGCTCGAGCCTTTTACATTTGCGATATTATTATAATATCTTAATATATAAATTAAATGATTTCTTTATACCATTTTTAAGATATAAACCTTATAGTTTATAACTCAAAAATCGTTTACTTACTTTTGGAAACCACTGTATTACAGCAAATTAATTCCGCGATAGGCCCCAAGGAAGGGCAGAGAGAGAGAGAAGAAAACAAATGGATGACTTTATCACAGCATCCTCTTAGAAAATTGATAGCTCAGCCCAAATGAACTATCTAACCTCAGCAAGAATGTTAAAACATTGCGTAATGAGGAGTAGATTGAAAGGACAGAAAAGGAAAGATAGGAAGCGTATTTAAGACAGATAGTTTTTTTTTATCCTTCTCTTCTGTCAGATTAAGTGATTATAGATTAAAGAAACGATGAGGAGGAAAGACTTACGGAAAGAAACTGTAAACTCTTTTCTCAGTTCTCAAAAATAATTCGAAAGGTTCATTTTTTCTTTCTTCCTTGAGTGATTAAGTGATTAGTGGAGCAACTCCCAAAAAATGTTGCTTTCCTGAGAAGGCTTTGTAATATTCGTTTGCACTGAGCTTAAGTATCTGCGATGCTCTTTCAAATATATCGGATTGTTTAAAATATCGAACTGTCCTACACAATATTAACTCTATTTAAAGTGTTTTGTTCTTAATAAACTTCAGATGATTTTCCGGAAAAAAAAAATCCTTTACATTTTTTTTTGTAATCATTAAACCAAAAAGCAAATAACTATTAGCAGATACACTTCATTTGTCATCAGAATGTCGGCTATTTAGTTATCAAATTCTGCTCTCTGAGTATAAACTCCATTTGACATAATCTTTTATATGTGTAAAATTACTATTACAACACTACGCACAAAGTGTTATTAAATTAGTTTAACAACCATAAAGTGCTTTATAATTTCATCTATCAATACCAAGATAAACACAGCGTTATTTTTAAAATGTATTACAATAAAAAACATAAATTATTTAAACAGACTATTAATTTGAAGGTTGCTTAATGAATATAAATACGATATAAAATGTTAGGTTCTACTGTAGGATGTACAAAACAGCCACTTAATTTGTATATTATTTATTCATTTTAATAGAGAACAATGGGAAGATTAATTTTTCATTATAAGTCGGTTAATTATAAATAAATCATTATAAGTCGGTTGTTTCATATATACAGGGTGTTCGGGATAAATTTGACATATTTATAATTAATTATATTTTTCCGTAAGTTACATGTATTAACACACACTTCTCTTCATTTAAAAGTTTGGACCCTTCTTCATTCATATACAAGATGTCAGAAAGGATGGATAGCTGGAACCCACCTGAATCATGGAAGAGAATAACTTGTATCATGATGATTCGTGCCCGCCATCAAAATAAGGATATTACGACTGCTGCCCAATGCTCCCTGAATACAGTAAAAACAATCAGGCATGAACTAGAGACTTGCAATGGTGACTACGAGGATGTAGCAAGAAGAAAGATCCCTAGCAGACGATCTGATTGCGTTCGTACAGCAGAATTCCTCGCAAATCTGCAGGAACAGGTGTTGAAGAACCCTGGCATTGGAATTCGGGCTTTGTTCGTGGAGTTGCTAACTGTAGTCAAGCCCTGGATAACAAGGGTAGCCAATGGTAGGCCGTATGTATGGCAGCAGGATTCGGCCCCTTGCCACACCTCTGGGAAAAGTCAAAAATGGTTGTCTGAAAATTTCTACGACTTCACCAGTCCAAATGTTTGGCCTCCAAACTCCCCAGACCTTAACCCCATGGATTATTTTGTATGGGGCGCAGTTGAAAAAGACACCAATCGCACTTCCAGTAATACAAAAGCCCAGTTAATGGATAAAATTAAAACAGTTTTTGCGGCCCTTCCCAGGGAGACTGTAGCATCAGCTTGTTCGAGGTTCCGAAGCAGAATTGAAGCTGTGATCGATGCTAATGGTGGTTATTTTGAGTAAATCTTGTTGATAGTATTGTAATTAACTCTGCCCGTAATGTTTTTTTGTCAATTCATTAAATTTAATAGATACAAAGAAGATTTTCTTTTTCCTTACGAAACTGTCAAATTTATCCCGAACACCCTGTATATGTATATATGATTTTTTTTATTTGAAGGCTTATTTATTTATATGTTTTTTATATTTAAGATTATTAAATTTATGTGTTTTTTATTTATTAGTATTTTATTATTTACTTATTAAAATATTTTATCATTTACTTATTTATACTTTTATGTATGTTTATCTTATTATTCAATTTGATTTATTATTTATTTATTAATATGTTATAGGCAGTAAAACTCCAATGTAAACAATGCAGCCTATAATGAGGAGTCCAGTCCATTTTTATGAGGAAGTTTCAATACAGGGCAATCGTAGAAACTATTGTTGTGTTATTATAACTGTCACATTTGATCCTTTTCCATAATAGCGTAAATTTACTTATAAAATAATCTGTAATATTGGACGGTTTATGACTATGCAAAATTTGTAAATATTCTTAGTAAAGAATTCTCTCACCAATTGTAAAATGTAGTTTAGAAAAGAAAAAAAAGAAAGAAACTGAATTTGCAAAGCCTTCTCAGCGAAATATCTGTACGTTAACCATGCCAGAATTTTGCACGAAAATAATCGAGGATGATTATGGACTGTGGAGGTATTCATGTTGTGCACTATTTGTCGACAAGTGATTAAAATGAATATATCTAATGAAACTTCCTAATTCAACCGTTTCGTATACCTGTTATGTTCAAAGCGTCTTCAAAATTATTTTTGAACTTGCTCCTCGATCTGCTTTATCCTTGATATTTCATATTTGGTAGAATGCGGTAATATTACGGTAGGAATCATAATTTATTTCACTACTTGTGTTCTCGATATAAATATAAATAGCCTGGAAATACAGGACCATTTTATACTTACCTTCTTATCTTTTTTTTTCTTCTTTTTTTTCGAAGAAAGGTATGGTTCGAAAAACGAAAAGGTCAATTTTTTTCTCATATTATTCATACATGTCAATAGTCAAGTGCCTATTTATTGGGTTGGTGTTCCCCTTTCATACGTTTCTCTGATTTGTTTTCTTTTTTATACCCCATTGTTCCTATTTCCACTGTTTATCAATTTCTCTTTTATATATATTATACGAGTTACTAATCTTCCAATATAGCGTTCACATCAAAAGAAAAGAAACTGTTAGGTTACTCACAAAAGGAGAATTCCCAAAGATAACTTCCCTTCTGCTAACTTGAAGGATGTAGCAATAATTGTATTCTTAATTTAAAAATTATTGGAAGTTTATACCTTAATGTTTATTAGATACTGGCCAATGAGGAAGGTCATGTAGGGTAATTCATAAATCACTAAGCTTCATATATATAATTTTATAGTTCTCCAGCAGAAATGTGGCATCATCCTTGTGCAAACGTCATGAAAAAGAATACCAAAATGCATATACCACTGTTCTAAAAATGTATTATCCAGGGCGTGATTGTTATAATGTTATGTCTATGATTTGGCAATTTCTTATTCTTCAACATCCCTTCCATGTTTAAGTTAGGAAGAAGTTAGGTTTCCTAAGTACTTTTCTCACGTTGGTAGTGGCAATAAATCTGCATTACTCTGTATTTCTTATTTATTTTAATTACCTTTTCATTCAAAATAGACTCTGTTCCTAATCCACTTTCACCTCATTAGGCTGAAGGTAGCTATTTTCTGTGAATTTGTTTATTAAAACATTGTATTCCATAGTATGTCTCAATAGATTTCCTATTAATAATTCATTATTATTATTATTATTATTATTATTATTATTATTATTAACTTCATTGTATTGCTTACCCATGTTCTTTGAGTGCATGCATATATATATATATATATATATATATATATATGTATGTATGTATATCCAATTTTATATATATAAAATTAACCAAGTAATTTTATAAACTTGGTTATTTTACTCCTAATCCCAATTAAGCAAACAGTTAAGTTTGCGCCTGAACGTAGTTCAAGTCAAAAGGTGGTGTAACATCAGGGCAACTCATTGTGAAGGTGGGTAAAGCTCTGAACAATATTCTTAGTATGTTCCATAATGTAAAGCACGTTTCACTAAGAGATGTATACTGCAAAAACCGGTCTGGGTGGAGTCACTACCCAGACCGTTTTCAACCTTTTTTTGAGGACACCTCAGTGAGTAGCTAGACCCTAAATACCAAGTTATAGTCCTTATAAGGACTGGCTTAAAGGGGCGAAGCAAGCTTTTCATATTCCCCATTATCTGTAGAGGACAGTGTAGGGATAAGGTGTCATTGAGCTATTAAAGCTCTGATCATGGCAGGAGTGTAACAGCAATAGCCGAGCCTCAGTTAGAACTTCACTGCCTACAGCATTGCCATCCATTACCCTCCAAGGGTAATAATCACCGCATCTAACGGTCGATTTGTCCCTCTAAATAAATATAAATACCAAGTTAGCATAAGGGTAACAGCAATAGCCGAGCCTCAGTTAATAAATAATTGTGAGTTCAACAAAGCTTCATCATCGGCCTGTAGAGTAAGATAGGCTAAGAGTCAGCAGATAGTAGGAGAGGGATAAAGATAGAGTGCACAGTAGAAGAGTAGGTTAAAGAGGCCTCAGTTGACCTGTTTTAGCTGTATGCCCCCAGGGGTGATTCTAAAACGGTCGTTGATTTTTCACTTTAAAAAAAGGAAAAATCCTAAAAAGGAAAACATGTAAAAAACAAACAAAAAGAGATACAGAGAAAAGCAAAAATTGAAAGGTAAACTTAAAGGTGGAGATGGATCTGGCCCGAGTGATGCAGCTCACAAGGAACTGCACCGCCTCGCTGTAAGCCTTCGCCGGTCGAGTTCTCAGGTCCTCCCCACCTGTGAAAGCTGAAACCAGTGAAGCTGTGTACAGAAAACCCACAAAGTGGTTACTGTGTCTTTCTTTTGTTGTGGGCTGTTATTATTCTTTTGGCCACCTCACTTCCCTTGGCCATGTCTGGTTTGCAGAGAGCTATATAGAACGCCGAAGCCGCCTTCTTGTCTAAACCCTGGGCTACCTCTACTTGCTCAGGGGTGATTTTGCTGATGTCATCAATGAAGATGTTACCCCATTTTGCGCTGACGATGTCAGATCCATGTTCCCCTGTGAGGAGGAGTTCAGGTTCTCCTATTCTTTCCATTGCTTCTTTGAATTTTTCCGCGACCCCGGGAATACTTCTAATGAGATGGCTTAGAGTCTCCCCTGCTTTTGCGTGAGGGACTTCTGGGTGGGCGGTCTCAGATACTTTTTGCTGTTTTGGGCGTTACCAACTCTTCTTCTTGTGGGCTTAATGGCCGTTTGGA
The DNA here is from genome assembly GCF_054136105.1 of Typopeltis vanoorti. Lineage (NCBI taxonomy): Eukaryota > Metazoa > Arthropoda > Arachnida > Uropygi > Thelyphonidae > Typopeltis > Typopeltis vanoorti. The sequence goes on along the minus strand of NC_143556.1, from coordinate 82,193,979 downwards.
GGTGTTGGTGTTCACCTCCATCTTTCCTTCTTCCTTATCTATATCTATATTAGTATTGATGGTTTCAATAACGACTGTTTCTTCTTGTTGGATTTTACTGCTTGTGGAAGTTTTTTTCCCTTACGGTTTTTCTTAGACGTGGTGGTATGGATTTCTGTTGTATCAGGAGCAGCCTCGAAAGGAGGAGAAACTTCCTGTGCTGTGTCATTTCCATTGCTTACTGGAGTTGCTGCCAAGACTGTACCACCCATCCTCTCAGCAAGGGTTCTGGATGGGCATGTGTCCACATTGTGGTCAATGACCCCACATTTCAGGCAGGCTACCTCACACTTATCCTGGTTGTGGCCTGCCTTGAGGCAGTTCTTACACTTCGATTTTGGTCGGTTTACTCCTAGGTGATCGAAGGATCCGCATCGGAAACATTGCTTCTTCACACCAGGGTAGTTTATCATTACCCGTGCGGATCCTATTTGGACAAAGTTAGGGACTTCGGTTCTCATTTCAAGAGAGATGGTTACCTCTCCTGACTTCCATGTGGGATTTTCTGCATCATTTAGCACTTCTACGTTGCGTACTACGCAATATTTCCGGAATATGTCGGGGATGATCTTTAGATCAGTTTCAACATATTCCAAGGGGAATCTCGGGATTCTGAGTAACTTGGTGATACTTCCCACCACAAATGTGACTATTTTTCCCCTTGCAATCAAAACCTCCTAGTAGTTTATCTCTGGTTTGTATACTTCTAACGACTACTTGAAAGCGACCTCCTCCGAAAGGAGTAAATCGGAAATCTAGTCAGCGCCGACTGTTTCGATGAGAGCTTTAGCTAAACATCGGGGCTGCAGGTCGGCATCCACTTCTATTCCGAGTGTCCGCGTACGCGGCAAAGCCATAGCTGGCGATGGGGAGAGGGTGGCTTAACTAATCCCACCACCAAGTGTTTATTATTCCCCGGTCCGGGGTTTACTTTATCTGTGCTGGTCAGTTAATACCGTGTTCGTTATTAACCTTGCAACACAGATACTGCGTTTAGCTTTTAAGCTCCAAGGATATTGGATTGAATGAATCAATCCAATCAGCCAATCACGCTACAGAAATGATCCTGTGAAGTATGATCTAAGACTATACACTTGATCTTAGCCAAAAGACCGAGAAGCGATCCGGTTAGAACTTCTTTGGCTACAACCACCAATACCAAGTTTTAGTCATACAGAGCCTTATCAATTTTACCTATACAAGTTGATACAAGGTGTCTTTATTTTGAATAAGAATCTCTGGAGAAGATATAGACGAAAATACGTTTTTTTTACCTTGGGAATAATGTATATTAGGGTTACTAAGTAATTTTATAAACTTGGTTATTTTACTCCTAATTCCAATAAGCAAACAGTTAAGTTTAAAAAACACTAAGAATAGTGATCAGAGCTTTACCCACCATTACAATGAGTTGCCTGGTGTTGCACCACCTTTAGACTTGAACTACGTTCAGGCGCAAACTTAACTGTTTGCTTGCTTGGGATTAGGAGTAAAATAACCAAGTTTATAAAATTACTTGGTAACCCTAATATATATATATATATATATATATATATATATATATTAGGGTGTTAGAGCTGGGTTCTTTACTTTTAGAGTAGTGAATGAGTGGAATGCGCTCCCTGAGTCTGTAGTGCATGCTGTGACAGTGAATGAGTTTAAGGCGAGGTATGATAGATACTGTATGAATGTCAGATAGTTGTGATGAATATGATTTGGGGCCTCCCTCGATGAGTCTAATGACTCCCTGGAGTTGCCCGTAATAATAGTAATAATAGTAATAGTAATATATATATATATATATATATATATAAATAAATTTAACTGACCAGAACCCGAGAAAGTAATTTTATAAACTTGGTTATTTTACTCCTAATTCCAATAAGCAAACAGTTAAGTTTGCGCCTGAACGTAGTTCAAGTCTAAAGGTGGTGACATAGTTTAGAGGAACTGCAAAACTTCCTAAACCATTTAAATAACCAACATCAAAACATTAAATTCCCATCTGAACTAGAGGTTAACGGCGTTCTCCCCTTCTTGGATCTAAAGATCAGTAGATTTCCTGACTGTCTTAAATTTTCAATTTTTCGAAAAACCACCCACACTGATAGATATTTACATGGTTCTTCTCATCACTTCCCACCTCAGAAACTGGGCATCATCTCCACCCTCGCCCATCGAGCAAGATGTCTCATTTCCACAGAAGAAGACCTTCAAACAGAGCTTAACTTCCTGAAAAACACCTTCTTAAATAATGGATATTCGTCTCGTAACATCACTAAACGCTTGAGACCACGCCAACATCCTCGACAAGAAGATGACTCCAACCCTATCACTCATATACAGTTGCCTTTTATCAGCACTCTTACCCCAAAACTAGCTAAGATTCTGAAAAAATTCAACATAAAGACCGACTATACTACGCTGCCAAAACTTCGTTCTTTTCTGAGTCGACCAAAACCAAAACACAACCATCTGCATTTTCCTGGTGTTTATAAAGTTTTGTGCAACTGTGGTCGACCTTATTTTGGCCAGACAGACAAATCTGTTTCAATTCGTCTTGAGGAACATAGACGTGACATCTCCTACAGTAGAGCACGAGCGAGCGCCCTTTCCAGTCATGTCCTTTTCTCGGCAAACTCTAACCTTGAAGAACAGCCACATCAAGTTGATTGGGAACGCACTACTAATTTATATATTTGCAAGGATGAATTCGAAAGAAGAATCATCGAATCAAAAGAAATAGTTCTGGACCCTTCACATTTAAACAATAATCTTAGCTACAATTTACCCGATTCCCGTAGCGCAGTAATCCAGTACTGGCGCTCAAAAATTAGCTGTCGCACACATTCTACTCATGCCAACGGTAGCACGCGGTCACCTATTCAAATATGACTGTTATTATTCTGCTTTTTATTAAGCTGTAAAGTTCATTTTTTACCGTGTTATTTTATGTCTTATGTTTTTATTTCTCACCTGAAGAAGTCGGATCACCGATGAAACTAGTTGTGATGTATTAAAGGTTTTTGTTATACTTTCTCGGGTTCTAGTCAGTTAAATTTATTTTTATAAATGTATACATCCCGAGTAAATCCTAATTTCAACAATATATATATATATATATATATATATACAGAGAGAGAGAGAGAGAGAGAGATTTCTCTTTAGGTTTACTAAGTATGGAGCGAAGTTTTGGGAGCAAAGTGAAGCAAGTTCTGAATTTAAATTTCTTGAGAATTTTAGCTAGTTTTGGTGAAAGAGAGCTGATGTAAGGCAAAGAAATAAAGGCTCTGTGGGAAGAGGGATCTTCAGAAGCAGTTGAGTGACGGAGAACATCTTCCAACTCAGTTTCCAGGGGTCTACAAGATCTTATGTGATTATGGAAAGCCATACTACAGCCAAACTGCTAAATCCATTCTTCTACGTTTGGAAGAACACCGTAGAGATATTTTCTACAACAGAACTAGAGCCAGCGCTCTCTCTAGCCACGTTCTTTTCTCCGTTAACTCAGACGAAGGTCGCCAACACATTGTGGACTGGACACAAACTGCTAATATCCATGTGTGCTATGATGAACGTGAAAAAAATATTGTCTAATCCAGAGAAATTGCCTTAGATTCTTCCCATATAAATAACTTCCTAAGTTTCAATCTTTCTGACGCACACATTGCCTCTGTTCAATACTGGCGCACCCGTGACAGCACGTAGTCAAATTTTATTTGGAACTCAAGCTCGCATTACTGTTTTCAAAATGTGCTACTGTTTTTTTGGACTAGTACTGTTAATGCAATTTTTATCTCTCGGTATCAGTCATTTAAAATAATTTATAATATTTTCCGAGTAAAAATGAATAATCACAATATATTGTTGTCAACTGAATTCATGACACAGAATCAGACCCAGGCGAGAAGTAGGAAATGAGATTGCCTGGCGCGTTCTATTATCGTCATTTTCTACATATAATGTGACATTTCTATTTATTATCGAAATGGAACTGCAAATATTAAAGCTTAGGCCTTCAAGCATTGTAATTCATAGTGGGTCGTGCAGAACTTTAGGTTAAGGTATAAATTTTTAAATATAAGTTTAATGAAATCTGAAAACTCCCATTGAATACTGCATTAGATTATAAACGGCGATAATGCAAAAAAAAAAAAAATATATATATATATATATATATATATTATGGTTTATTGCTATTCAGAAGTATAGCTCAGAATAGCATTCCTTTAACTGAACGTATTCCGAAGATTTAAATCGTTTGTGATGCATAATTTCGATGAAGGGTTAAGATAATTAACCATGTTGACATTGTTCATTGATCTAGTGTGCTCACGGAATTGTGTTCCATGAGCACACTAGATTCAACTCTTTTCAGCAACCTCAAATTTGTCATACAACGCGCAAGCATCGGTTATGTTGATTTGATCGCATAGCTTTTTCTAACGACGCTTACTTCGTAATTAAACTTCTTACTGATACGCTTTCATTGGAAAGCCATAATACAGGATACTTCCTTGCTCATTAGCTCATCATAATCTTCCTCAGTACGGCAATTCGTCATATGCGACAGTATTAAACAGCGAAATGACCTTCAGCATTTACAATTTATAAACCAACAAACAAAATACTAGACAAAGCGACTATATCGTTTAAAGAAAGAAAGATATAAAAGACAGAGAATATAGAAGGTCTTATTTATCCTTATTCGATGACTACCTTACATGCCTATGGAGGAGGCGAGCGGAAAGAGTAGTTGTAATTTCACGAATAAAAAGAAAAAATGTTTGATTTGTTTATCCTAATATATAACAGTCATTACGTTATACACCATCTGAGTATGAATTATCTTACATCATTTTAATTCTTAGCATCAATTTTTATGAAACACTGATTCATCCTTTCCAATAATTGGTAAAAATCTTCTGGACCACTTAACGATAATGTGTTTACCAAATCGTAGCAATAAATAGCTTTATACTCATTTTAGTACGATAATTTAAATAGATTATGCAAAATCTGCTTTTCACGCAGTATAGAATCACATGTCTCAGCAATTATTCGAAAGTTGAATATGATTATTAACGTATGATTGATTAAATAAAGTAATTAATCTATCCCATTGGTATTGCTTAATTCAATGGGCTACTTAATTTAGCGTAATTTAATCGAGTACATAGCTAAATACTTAATTTTAGGTAAATTCTAAAAGATTCGCTTCGGATTTACAACCTTGAATCAGAAACAGTTTATTCATTCCTTGAAATTTCAATCTGTGAAAGAGAATAACAATTTATAAACACTCTCCTTACACTAATATTTTATACATTATTTTATCGAAAGCGTTCAATGCATTCCCCTAGCGAAACACATGAGATGGTGGAAGTGCAGAATCGAATAAAGTGAGGTAATCAGGCTGTCATATTCTCTCTCATGTGTACTCAACTCAAAAGATATTCATTGGAAGAATAAAGTAAAAATAAATAAATCGATAATGCTCTAGGTTTTTACCTACTGATGTGAAACTTGGATATTGACTGCGAGAGTGGAGAATATGATTTCAGCTTTTGAAGGGAAGATCCTTAGAAATATATTTGGACCAGTGAGTGATAATGGTCGCTGGAAGATCGTTATTTCAACTTTATGAAAGAAAAGAAAAAAAACTCTACAATATCTAGTATAATCAAGTTCAAAAAATTGCAGTGGGCAGTGCATATTTTTCGTATGGAAAATGAGAGTATTCTTTAAGAATACAATAAGTAGTAAAATTCTTGATAAAAGACCAAAAGGAAAACCTAGAACAAGATAGGTAGACATTACTAGTCAATATAGCAACATCATAGTACAATGCCCAAAGTGGCGAAGTAAAGTTTCGGACAAACTATGGGTTGGATGCAGCAAATGCAGAACAAGGCTCAATTTGGGTTGTAGGCTTTAAGATTATTTAAGTTTTACCTGGTTTTTCAATTTTTATATATACTGCTTCTTTGATGAAATATAATTATCTTAATTTCTCTCAAGTGACTGAATTTTTCACTAAAATCTTAAAAGAAAAAATATCTTGCGGACTTCCTTTCTCTCATGATGTTTTAACTCTTTCTTTATAAAAAAAGAGTTAAAACATCATTAGTCCTTATAAGGACTGGCTTAAAGGGGCGAAGCAGGAATGCTTTTCATCTTCCCCGTTATCTGTAGAGGACAGTGTAGGGATAGGGTGTTATTGAGCAAATAAAGCTCTAATCATGGCAGGAGGGTAACAGCAATAGCCAAGCCTCAGTTAGAACTTCTTTGGCTACAGCATTGTCATCCATTACCCTCCAAGGATATTGGATTGAATGAATTAATCATCCAGTCTAATATCAAACATCATTAATTGACATTTATTCTTTAAGGGTGAAGCAAACTGCTTTTCATATTCCCCGCTATCTGTCGTGGTTACAGTGAGGGTAAAATTTACGAGCAGTTTGCTCGCCCTGAATGGGCATGGGAAACATCATTAAACCTGCAAAGAACTCTACTTGTAGTTATTACATTTTAAAATATTATGAGGGTATTATATTAATTCATTTTATTTTTTAGTTACTATTATTTATAGAAAGGCTTTCACTTATTTTCAAAGTAAATTATACTTGACAATATATTATATTCTTATTTAATATTTTCTTCTAAGTGTAAGCAAATAAAGATCCTATCAATACAAATAGCTAAGTTGTTAAGGTACTTCAATAGAAAGCTTTGTTTTTTTTATAAAGGATTAAATGATAAAGGATTAAACAATAATATAATTTCTAAAGCAGAATTTACCCTTAACACCTATCAAATAAATACCGAAGTTATTTTAACAATAGTTTAATTTTCTAACAATAATCAAAATCGTTGTTTATCTTTAATAAGAAAACAAACAAAAGAATCACAACATTATTATAACTGGCGGTATAGATAACAACGCAAACTTGAAAACAGTTGTATATTTCCAGCATCTTCCGCTGGCAATTTAGCTAAAGTGGAATCCATTTGTGTTCCGCTATTCATACTAATTACCTGCAGCCATCTGCTAAAGCGCAGCATTCGTTTCTATAAGTGGTCCATATGTCAGTATACCCATTACGAGAAAAGCAAAGAGCTGAATTTTCACGGACTCCTTCATAGACTAACTTTGAGCTAGCTTACTAAGGTATTCTTGATATTTTAAGAGCTCTGTTACGGCGTACACCATATACACACAAAACTCGCTCATAACCGGTTTTACGATAAGGAAACTGCTATTAAAGATGTAGAATATGTTTTCAAAAGCGTCGCTTTGTCGCTTTTTAAATTACCGGGTACAGCATTTTTCTTCTCCTCGCTCCTTTTTGGATTTGAATATAATGACAACTAGTTTGATGTCTTAAGTTTAAGATGAGTAAAAAATTCAAAAAAAAAAAAAATTTAACAAAATTAGATGTTACGCTTTATTTTTTTCCTTCTTTATGGGATAAATACATTTCTTCCTGGCAAGAAGAATACATTATTTAGTTCAGAAGTTTCAGTCTTTCTATTCAGAAACATTATATCCCTTCAATCTTTAGAATTTTTAAAAATTATTTCCCCATTACTATGAGTACTAATATTCTTATTAGTATATTGCATATTAGCTAATGATTTTATTTTTATATATTGTTATATTCTCATTATGAAATTCTTATTATACTGTAAATATTACATATACTTTATAATAGTTTCTCTTGCAATATTTTAATATAGCTATTTTATACAATTTTAAAATATAAAATAACTTTTTATAACGAAAAAATTTTTATAACGAATTTCTTATTATATTGTGAATATTATATATTTTATACTACATTTTCTTACTATTAGCAGTATCATATTTTTGTAGATACTTTTATTACTTATTATTATTATTATTATTATTATTATTATTATTATTATGGCCGCACAGTTAGTCTAGTGGCTATGCGCTTCGCAACCATACGCCTGGAGAAGGAGTATCCTAGGTTCAATTCCCGTCGTGAGGAGCTTAAGGATTTTCCTCAGCCATAGCTAAGACAGCCGATATTGGGCGTGGACAGCAGGTTTTTTTCCCCCAGTTTATCTGGGGGTTTTCATCCCGCAAGCAGGCAAACCGTCCCCCGTGAACCCACACGGATACAGTCAGGAATACTTAAGACAATCCCTCCAGCCTAGGTCTGAATTATTAGGGTTTATATATATCCGCAGAATAAATAAACACAATAATTTTCAGTACAAAATATAATAAATACATGCGTACTGAAATATTACAGAAAAATTATATAAAATATATAAATATATGATCCGCTAATTTGTATTGCTCCAATGAAGCTTAACTCAACTTAACCAGGTGAACTACAGCTTGGAAAATATGTGCAAAAGTGTGAAACATGTGCAGGTTCATTAACTATATTAATACATAATCTGGTACAGTTTGTAGAAATAGTATTAGCTATCTTCTCGAAATTCTTAAATCAACTTTCTACAGAAAGCACTATTTGTTAGCAATTAGATAGTATTTTTGACTTGTTAAGATAGTGCAAATGTAGATGAAACCGCTGTTTATTGAATATGGAATGATAGAAGGTGTAAAATAATAAGAGATCCCAAACATTGTCAGAAGAAACACCACCACCACCACCTTCATTATCAGGAGCATAAAGTAGCCGATGCTGTGTCAAGCGCATGCCAAACTTGCTGTGGAGACACATAATTCTCCCATCCTCTACAACAGTATACCAGAAAAGCAGTTAAGCAAGCTAGCAACTCCATAGTGTGCGGGAATCTGTAGATAACGGGCTAAGATGACTTCCCGATTAGCTGGCTCATAATCCACTGATACTCCATTCCAGATCGTGCTTGGAGATAGGCCATGTAGTGGGATGCTGCAGGTACTGTCAATGCGACGTAATGGCAGGGATATTGGATGCTGTCTTAATATGTCTCTGAGAATTTCCCTCTAACACTCTAACAGCACGTTCTCCTGTTTTTCCTAACTTCAGTTATTTAGCAATACCATGATAATGAACTTATCTCTGTGGTAAAAAAAAAATGAATAGAATAAAACAAAATAAGTAAAACCTAAAAACACTAACGAAAGATTTCATCCACATTCACTTCACCAACATTCGTGGCATAAACATCAACTTGATGATGTGCATCACCACCTAAAAGATCACATTTTTTTGACCAAACTGCAAATTACTGTCACAGAAATCATAGTTAATTTTAACTTACCAAATTTATTCTTTTTAATTCCAACTGTCCCAAAGTTGATACTTGTGGATCTGTACGAGTCATACTTTTTCTCAGAGGATGTCTAACCTTACATCTTTGAATTTTGACTCTGTGGTTTAAGATTGCTTTGTTACATAATGTATCATTTATCTGCTGTCTCTACTATTCGCCAATTCTAATCATCATTCTAACCGCTTTGAATTTTTATTCCCGAAGGTTAACTTCCTATAGATTAACTACCATAACAGTGAGAAAATCTTCCTTGGTGACTTTTATATCCAAACTGCAACTGGGCCCTTTTCTTTAGTTCTACTGATCAAATTTGAAAAGATGGAAATCTATTTGCTATAATCAATGACTTCAAGTTAAATATTTTTCAACCCAGACGATTACCCAACAATCCTCTCCATTCACCCAGTACTCTGGATCTTTCCTTGATCTAGTCTGCTTCCAGGTACACTGTTGAATCGAAGTGACTTCATCTCTTGATAATTCGTATCATAACCTATACCAGTTTCATCAGGAGCGGAACGCCTTCCACCCAGCGATTCACGACCTTGCATCCTTTGGCACTTCAATGCTAAGTGAGAGAATATCTTTCATTAGTCAGTCCACTGTCTTCGTTCTCTGGATTCTGATATTTATTATGACCGTTGGACATATATTATCTATATGAGAACGAGAGCCTTTATTTCCTACTCTGTTTAAAATTTCCTCTGACTATCGAAGTCCTAGTTATCCAATAGAATTTCTGCAACAATTGTTTTGCAATTGTTATTATTAATATTTAATATTTACAATAAATAAAAACAATTATTAATATTAATCCTTACTTTGAAAGGGTAAAAAATTCAATAAATATTTTTATAAAAACTGAAATTCTCATTCACTTTTCTAATAGTATTCGATTCTTAGAGAACTGCTCATACATGCTTTTAAGTTTAACATAGAAAGTTGAAAATTTTGCGTTCTTTATCAGAGCATTCAAAATAATTAAAGTCCATTATCACAAACTTTATTATTTGAGCTAAAAGAAAATAATATACAGTTATTGTTCAAGAAATTAAGTTCTAACATTTTTTTCTTCATTACAACTCTTTCGACTTCATACGCTTAAGATATTCTCACAATTCTTCTTTTGAAGAAAATTTATTTCGGATTTAGATTGAAGCCTTAATCATAGAACGAATACACAAACAGATGTCGGACGTCAGGTAGGACCTTGCCATGAAACTTTTTTTCGCATTAAATTGACGATAATGGATTCCACTCACTTAGGTTTCCTTATTAATGCTATTAGAGACTGTCATGAAAAGAATGAATCTTCTCTTCACTTGCACTAAGGAGATTATTTCTACTTATCAGGGTAAATAACTGAAGCATAAAATATATATTCCAGATTAAAGAAAGTGCTTATCTCTCTCTCTGTCTCTCTCTCTCTTTTTCTCTTTTCTGGTCCTCCATTTTAGTAGGATCGATATTAAATAAGGACTCTCTCATTTGAATTCTGCCAAAAAAGTGCATATTCAAATAAGAAGTGTCTCTTCCAAAAGAGAGTCAAGTTTCGTATAATATATTTGATCGTCTCTTGATCAAACAATAACGGAGATTTAAATGATATTGATTGATTAGAAATTGATGAAAAATTAGGCAGTAATTTTCAACGATGGCAAAAAGAACACAGTATCAAATGACTTGGACATACTATTTACAATAGATAGTTTATTCAAATTTTATATATGAGACTTCTGTTTATGCAGAAAATTATAAATGTTATTAACAATTCAGTGAGTGATGACTGTTATGCATTTCAGTTGTGCATTTTATGATAAATTCAGAGCGTTATTAATTTCGTGATAAGTTGCGGGTAAATCTCATTACGATTTTTTGAAGATTTTCTACAACATTGCGATGATGTACTAAAGCAAAATTCTGAAAAAAAAAGTTTTATTATTAGAACATTAAAAATCTGTGATTATTATTATTAAAGAGACTCAATTATTCAAAGTTGTTTTTATTTTGTGAGTGTGAAAAATATGAACTCCCAGTGGGAAACCAACCGCACAATCCATGACCTACTACTTCTTCTTCTTCAGCACATCCCACTTAAGTAGGGTCGCTGTTTTTAATGAGTTTCCTCCACATCCTCCTGTCTTCGGCTGTAACCACATCTAAGTTCTTCATCCTCAAGTCCTCCTCCACCAGCTGCCTCCATCTCTTCTTTGGCCACCCGCGCTTCCTCCTCCCTAGCACATCCATCTGCATGACCTTTCTTCCCACATACTCGTCCTTCCTCCTCGTCACATGACCATCTCAAACTTGCCTCCTGTATCTTCGCTTTTAAGTTCGTAACTTTCACCGTTCCCCTTGCATAGTCATTTCTCAGACGATCCTTTCAGGTCACGCCACACAGCCACATAAGCATTCTCATCTCCATCTTGCTGATGTTATTTTTCCTCAGGACAACAGTTTCATAGCATACGTCATAGCTGGTCTCACTACTATCCTGTAGATTTTGTCTTTCAGATTGACCAGCACCCTTTTATCACATAGCACTCCAGCCATCTCCCTCCAGTCCAGCTTGTATCTTGCATCTCACTTCCTTCTCTGCCTATCCATCTTCTTTCACTGTTGAATCTAAGTATCTAAAGTCACTGCCTTCCTCATGACATTCCTCCTTCAAGCTCCAGATCTGCCTCTTGTCTGCCATCCCCTTTGCAACACATGTATCCTGTTTTACTTCTACTCAGCCTCATACCTCTCTCTTCCAGTACTGTCCTGCATCTTTCCAATTTAACTGCCACTTCTTCTCTTGATTCTGCACACAGCACGATGCCATCCGCATACAACATTGTTCAAGGCGCGTCTTCTCTCACCTAGTAATCCAGGATCTACTAATTTTGGTTAAATAAATAAAATAAAACAATAACCAAATTAAAATCTAAAGCAGATGAGCTTATTATTGAGCAATGATCACTGTGGACGAACACATTACATAATACGAAATTCCTTTCATTGCAACAGTTAATGCATTTATCATTCATCTTCGCCCTATTTTCATTTTCAAATTTATTTGAAACATTTTATGATTATCATGAAGGAATATATCAGTGAAATAAATTCATTTGTTGTCTATTTTAATAAAAATAAAAATTTAGTTAAACATGTTTAACGTTTATTAAAAAGATACATTTAAAAATGTTTGAATAAATAAATAAACTGATGAAAGTAAAAAAGGAACAAAATGTTTAAAAAAAAAATGTTATCAGCCAAGAACACATCCTGCAATATTCTAACCTATTGATTCGGCAATCTTCCAACTTCAACTATAAAAGATTTGAATAATAAAAAAAAGCTTTCTTTCATTAAATATTGTTTTCCTTAAACTATATAAATTAGACATAGCTTTTGGCACCACCCCAGCAAAGCTGATGGCGGAAACAACCAATTACATTTTCATTTTCCACAGTGTTTCTAACAGCACGAACTCAGTGCGCAGACTTTTTGTCCGCCACAGCTCTACTGCGGAGACCTGACGGGGAAAATTATTTTCGCATCAAAAAGTTGTTAATGATTTGTGAACGTAACTATGCCTCAGACATACATGCTGTAGGCTTCATTATTCATGAGTCCAGACCTACCCTTGCAACGATTATCTAGTTAGGATCTCACTTGAATTGCTTAATCTTCAGTGTAAAATGCTTCTTCAACAAACGCATCTAGTATAGATGCGTTTGTTGAAGAAGAAGAAGAAGAAGTTTGTTGAAGAAGAAGTTGAAAAATGCTTCTTCAACAAATCATTTTCTGCTAATAACATGTATACTGATGATTTACCTTTTATAAAAATCATATTTTAAAATAATTTATATATTATGATAAAGTTTCGGAAATTAATTAAAATTCTTCTGCTAACAGTGAAACTGATCTGCATACATATTGACATAAGTATGATACTAAACTAACAATAACCACCAAGGTAACTTCACATAGGTAAATTCATTTCCACTTAGTGGTGTTGAATTCTATGATAACATACAAGCGTCAAATGATCGTATTATATATTATATTTCTGGTGCTTAATTATTTATACGGATGGTTGATGAAACTACGAAATATGAATTAATATTTTCTTTCCTGTTTTTTTATTTTTTTCTGTTTCGAAGATGAAACGATTTCGCCACACAGGTGTCGAATTTAAGTTATAAAAATATTTTAACCACTTTTCAGTTAAATGATAATTAAATTAGAACTACGAAAGAAGTATGTGTGTCCTTTCATATTAAAAAAAAAAACTGAATATTTGAGATGAAGCTAGAATAATTCATTTTTTGAGCAGACTTATTACTCGCGAGTGCATTTGAATACGCGGTATGTACTCGTATATAGACACACACACACACACACAAAGTATTGCTTTATTTCATGATTTTGTATCAGCGAATAAGACATATTCCTTACTAATCGATGCCTTGAGTACAATGCGTATATGAAATAACTTCAGCACTTCAGTTATTTCGTATTCAACTGCAAATAAATCATATCCCTATATGCGCCATCAATGATCAACGGAATCATTTATCTTTCGACCATACTATCTTTAAACAACTCTTATTTTCACACATTTTGGAATGACTGAACAATATTTAATGAGAATAGCTCATTCTCTATTTCAGTTTTTCAGTTTGCATATTTCTTCTACAACTAGATATGTATCATTCTTCCAGAAATCAGTTGAGACATCGCCATTTGAAATACTTCCGGCTGCATTATTACATATCAAGTCTCTCTCTCTCTCTCCTTCGGTTATACCGTAGCGTTGTTATTATCTTTATGTAAAAATATATTTATGAAACCAGTTAACTTAGTAAGTAAAAGCACCTTATTTTAAAACTCTCTATAGTCTATAAAGTCTATAGAAAATATGATAACATTAAAATTAGGAAATGCAGAAATTTGCTACTTTTCTAAATTTGTTGCGTTGAATTAATTTTATTTAAATTTTTATTTACATTATTTCCTGAGATATTTTTTTATTCTTCAATAAAGTTTCTGAAAGAATTGCATCGATTCGAAACTAAAATGAGTGATGGATGCAATTTATTCAGTTAAATTTAAGTAAATTTAAATTTAAATGTTAAATCTACATGAAAACTAAGGGCCTCAGAAGTAATTAATAAGAATTAGAGATAAGATAAGACATATTTTGATTCAGTATAGAAATAAACAGTTATTTACTTTGTAATATTTAATCCTGAGTTCTTGAAATTCATACAAAAAAAAAATAACGATGATACGGTTGAAGTAGAATCCAAATGTTTTTGTTTTTTATTTCAAAGTTTTATCAAATAAAGAGTTCAAACTTCAATTTTTGATATATGAATGTGTAGTATACTATCAAAACTATAGGAATAGGGAGAAGAAGAATTACTTATATAATTGTTTATTATGCTTTTGATACTTTGAAAATTAGGCAGTAATTTTGAACGATGGCAAAAAGAACACAGTATCAAATGACTTGGACATACTATTTACAATAGATAGTTTATTCAAACATTTAATTGAAAAAATTTTATTTTATATATTAACATAAAAACAGATTTTATAATGGTGTATAGTAATTATTATTTTATAAATTTTAAATTATAAAATTGAAATAGTATATTCTGGAAAAAAAAAACTCCGATACAATGCATATGCGTTGAAACGAATGTACCCAATCCCCACTCGAACAATTATTAAAATATTCATAAATTGCGCATTTAAGAAACAATAGACAACTCCAAAATTCTGATGAAACTTTTAAGGATAAAGTTTAGATTTTGATCCATTTTTGAATCTTAACATTTTTAAGATCCAAAAATACAGTTTAAAGAATTAAAGATGCACTTAAAATATTATTATTTTTTAAATTTTCATATCTAAATTATTTCTATGAAAGGTATAAAGAAGTAATTCACTAACACTGAAGAGATATTTTATTAATACACAAATGAAGCTATACCAGGAAATATGATGTACCCTTATTCTATGATTAAATTAGTTGAACCACTACACGCAAACGACAAATATTTGTTATGCAGTCTTGCGTGGTATACGTTTACAATTTACATTTTATAATTATTTCTATTGGTTTATGTTTCTCTTGTGATTATTCGATGTAACTTGCAAATATTTATTTCCTTACACGCCATTTAACCAATACTATTTACCAGAACATCAAATATATAATGCATTTTTCTCTTTCTTTTATTCTACTTTTTATCTCTTTAGTTTCTGTGTTTTCTTCCGAACATGTGCACGTGATGGGGAAGATATTGCATAAATAAGAATATAAAATCCGTTTTATTTTCGGAATACTAACCTGGTAACAACATATAAACTATATGCACAAATTTTTACTGGAAAAATGTGTTTTTTCTCCTCAAATGCTTTTATTATGCCTCCATTTTTGAAAAA
Source organism: Typopeltis vanoorti (assembly GCF_054136105.1). NCBI lineage: Eukaryota > Metazoa > Arthropoda > Arachnida > Uropygi > Thelyphonidae > Typopeltis > Typopeltis vanoorti. Next base: position 82,178,235 of record NC_143556.1, on the reverse strand, counting down.
TGTAAAAATGTCTAAAATCTCATAAAGTTACATAAAATTATTTCACAGAAAAAAAGGCACCATTATGATTACAGCTTTAAATTACTACTAAAATTTTAAGAGCGAACATAAAAAAAAGTAATATTAAACTTGGTGATGCAGGACTTCTAAAAGCCTCTGCGTTATTCAATGAAACAGAATGTAATGATAAAATCCAAGTACATAAAAAACGAACTACAAGTCCGGAATCAAATGATGTATTCTATCAACCGAAAAAAACTGTAATTATTCACACATCATTTAAATCATAATGCCATCCCATTTAGGCCTTAATATTCTAAGCACTCGATGTTCCATAAGGAATGCATGTAAAATAGAAGCTCGGAGGAAGAAAAAATATCATCCCAGAATGAGCAAAATCATAAGAAAAAATCAGAGCGTAACAACATAGTGTTGAATATGGTTAAACGCAAAGTTGAAAAAAAATATATATATAAACATGAAAACCAGTTTTCAGAACGCCAGAATGTAAAATTCCTTGTTAGAGCATCAATGAGTTTTATTTTAAGAAAAAAAAAAAAAAAAAAGAGTGAGCTAAGTAAAATATATCGTAAAATATTTTTTTTTATTTAAAGTAAAGAGCCAATAATAGGCTTCATTTCGGCGATGTAAAAACATTATTTGAATTAAGGGGATATTAAATCCTACATTGTTTTAAAACCGAATAAGAAACTCAAAGATCGGAATCAAAGAGTTTCATGCCGATAACTATAAACGTATCGGCGACTACTAGCGTAAGCTAAAGCACGTAGTTCAAGTACGTAGTACAAACTAGGGCAACTCGTTGCAAAGGTGGAGAAAGTTCTGATCGTTATTCTTAGTATTTTCCATAATGTAAAACCCATCTCCTAGGAGATGTATGATGTTATACATTATGGTGGGAGGTCACTACCCAGACCGGTTTCGATCTTTACTGAGATCTCATCAGTGAGTAGCTAGACCAAAGTATAATACTTATATACTCTGCTATACGAGTTGTGAAAAAGGTGCACCCATAAATTATTTAAAGTAAAGAGCCAATAGGCTTCATTTCGGCGACGTAAAAACATTATTTAAATTAACATTTTGCAACGAGTTGCCCTAGTTTGTACTACGTACTTGAACTACGTGCTTTAGCTTACGCTAGTAGTCGCCGATACCTTTATAGTTTCTATATTCGGCATGAAACTCTTTGATTCCGATCTTTGAGTTTCTTATTCGGTTTTAAAAGAATGTGGGATTTAATATTCCCTTAATTTAAATAATGTTTTTACATCGCCGAAATGAAGCCTATTGACTCTTTCTTTAAATAATTTATGGGTGCACCTTTTTGACAACTCGTATAGCAGAGTATATAAGTTATTTTCGCTATACCCTTAGTATTATATTATATTATATTATATTATATTATATTATATTATACTTTGGTCTAGCTACTCGCTGATGAGATCTCAATAAAGATCGAAACCGGTCTGGGTAGACCTCCCACCATAATGTCTAACATCGTACATCTCCTAGGAGATGGGTTTTACATTATGGAAAATACTAAGAATAGCGATAAGAACTTTCTCCACCTTTGCAACGAGTTGCCCTACTTTGTGCTACGTGCTTTAGCTTACGCTAGTAGTCGCCGATACGTTTATGGTTACTATATTCGGCATGAAACTCTTTGATTCCGATTTTTGAGTTTCTTATTCGGTTTTAAAACAATGTGGGATTTAATATCCCCTTAATTTAAATATCGTAAAATATTTTATTTGTTTATTTTCTATTTGTTTAGAGCCGAAGAGTAACGAGAAACAAGTAGCAACACAAGCAAATTTTGACTAGTAAATAATCTCACTTCTGGCCTTATACAAAATCCTAGTAATCGAGAAGATATCGCAAAATATGAGATATCCATATCAGTGCAGTTTTCTGGAGTTCAGACGATGTTGTATCTGGGCTCAGTTTTTTCAAATGGTACATAAATGCTCTTAGTATTGCTCCTAGTGAGCTTATAACAACTGGGAACTGCTTCCGCCCTTTTGTTTCAAATTCATCGACTTTTAATCTCCAGATCTGCGTATATGATCAACGTTTCATACACCTTTCTTCTACTCTAATGTCCCCTAGTGTTACTTCGTCAATAAATCCCTTATATTGTTCAACTATAGTGATGGATGGCATACTATGTTCGTTATATCTGTCTGAATTTAAAAGAGCATAATATCTTCGTATTTTCATTTTCAATAACTTTTTTCAACTGTGTGCTTTCAATGGGTTTTGCAAATGTGGAAACCATATTTCCTAGACAAGCGTCAGTGTACTGCAAACCGCTCATGGAATTCCTTACAGTCTATGTTTGCAATCTTGGTGCAAGAATTTCAGTTAATCTACTGTCTCTTCTTTATCTCTGCATCATCAGCATTAGCCATTATTGCAGATCTTTCCAATCTTCGCCTAGGCATTATTTGTGGTGCTTTTTCTTGAGTATCAAATATCCAGACGTTCTATTTCTTTTTGATGGTGCTGAGGTTGCCAAATCAAATTTCCCTTCATTATCCTTCAAATATTAGCCATTGAATTTTTTATTTTTGCAACCATCAGATGTCTTCTTTCTCCTTATACTGTTTTTTTCCCTTTTTTGAATCTACTACATTCATTATTCTCCTTTGTCAGCTCCAATTAGCATCTTTTCTCTGCTTACCTTGATTCAATTATTAAAAGTTCACTTTTCTTCCTCTTCTTCTACCGTTTGCTTGAATTGTAAAAAGTCCACGTGTTCCACTTTTCCTATGTGTAGTTGATCTACATAACTGCGTAGATGTTGATGCAGTAAATGTAGATTCAAAGCATGATTCATTGTCATAAATTTTCGTATTTTACTATCAAGTGTGTCCAAATCGATTTGTTTGCAGTCAATTATTCCCACTGTGTATCTGATTATTATTTGTGTACCGAATTATTACCTGTGTATGTGATTATTATTTATTGCACAAAATGTAGTATTAAATGTTCCAAAATGAGTTAAATGGATATATTTGGATTAAGTTACATAACGAAGCCCTTGGAGTATAAATGTGCCATGTTGATCTATTTTATTTTTATTTTACAAAATATCACGAGTAAATCTTCCTGTGCCCGTTTAAGGATATGAATGAAGGTATTGACAAGAATCGAAAGGAATATATTCAAATATATATATATATATATATGATTTCCAGAGGCACTGCAATCAGTAAAGGGGAGAATGCCTGGATATTCTACTTCCGAGATATCTGATTTATTTTTCCAACTTTCTGATCTTTTCGTCATTTCTTTGTACTGATTTTTTAATCGGCTGTCTGGTGGGAAATTTAAGCACATTTTTACTCATTAATATAAAATATTTTGGTCACATTTTAGAGGATGGTTGTTTAAAAGGAAAAATACTGATGAAAGCACAACGGAAAATAAACTCACTTCATTCCCAAAGTTTTCGGACACTCCATTTCTCTCATAAGCTTGGTGAACAAAGATGTCATAATTACTAGCTCACTTCCCTCTTCTCGTCAGGATATGCAACTACTGTGCTAACTGGTGATCCATCTTGGCAATATGGTCAGAAGTATGAAAGGAAAATTAGCACAATTAGATGTTGAATTCTATCTAGAGTTATACTTTATATCATTTTAAATTTAGTAATAGTCATAAATGTCATCAGTATATGGTGAAATACATTTCTGAAAAATAGAAAAAAAAACTTGCATGATGCTTCATATAATAAATGCTAAATACTTCCATTGGATTTTGCAAGTGTAATGGAGTCATCAGTATAATGGATAGTAAAATGTTCTGTACCGTAAAATATGCAACATAGACTACAGATTCCGTGCCAAAATTTAATTTTACATTTCTGTTGAGTATTCACAGAAGACCGATTTTTTTTTCATATGTTTTCTTCAGAACGATGACACAGATTATTTCCTTTCTTTGCTCTTAATGTGTCTAAACAAAGACATATTCTATCAACTGAAAAAAATCGTAATTAATCACACATCATTTAAATCATAATGTCTTTCCATATCCTCGATATCCCGAGTTGGATGGTATTTTATGAGTTATTTATTTATTTATTCGTATGGAGTTTCCTCCCTTTTTCTCCCCCAGCGAGTTGAGCCCCCTCATGGGGGGTTAAGTACTTATGGCTGTTGTTGTTGTGTTCACGGGGCCGGTTTGCCTGCTTGCGGGATGAAAAACTCCAGATAAACTGGCGGAAAAAACCCTACTGCCCGCGCCCAAAACCGGCTAACTTGGCTATGGCAGATCCTCAACTTCCTCACGTCTTTGACAGGATTCGAATCTGGAACACTCCTTCCGCAGTCATATGGTTGCGAAGCGCACAGTCACTAGGCTAACCGCGCGGACTTTTATGAGTAATGCATGCATCGTAGAAGCAAGGCGGTAGAAAAAGCTACATTATCCTATAAACCTTCTTGACCGTAAAAGAAAAATGTTAAACAGTGTAGCTGTGATATAAGACAACATTCGTAGTTGAATAAAAGTGATTAAACATAAAGTAATTGCAAGATTAGATTTTAAGGCGTTTGTATACTAAAGTGAGAAATTTATGGTGTTCATCCAAGGGCATCAACTTATAAACAACTAAGTTTTTTTTTTTTTTTGTCAAAATATAATTGTCTGGAACATGACATTCATTTGAAATAGAATTTAGTTTCAAACGGTATATGAAGTACTTATCTTGAATTTAAAGAAAAAAAAAATGGAATAAAAGATAATCAAAAATGATAAACGTGTATTAACAAACTTTGAAAATAGTCACTGACATTGCTAAAGTGATGAAGTGATGAAATTAATGAATGTTTACTACATTTGCTTCATTAGATTTCGTCAAAATTTCATATGGTGGATAACAGTCGCAAAGTTTGGAATATCAGCATTCTTAAATCTATTTTTTCTCTTCTGCTAAATATGACGACTACACATGCATATTTAAAAAGTACAAAGTCACCTAAAACAGGTAGTTATACTCTCAGCTAAGAATTTACAAGAACAGGAGACTCGCCATTTTCTAAGAATAGGGATTTAGATGGATGATTATTATACGAACGTAGGCGGCCCTCAAGTATTCTTCAGGTTGACTCCCACCCACAATCGGTCACCAAGACATCTTCATATCTCAGGTTATTAAATATGGTTCTTAATATAGGTACTAGATTTCTTTTTCTTCCTTTAGGTCAGTATTACTTATATTCTAGCTCCTAAGTTTGGGTTTTAAAAAACAACTAGCAGCATAGATCTACGTCACACTGTTGCCTCATGCATTCTGGATCCAATTGCGGACCATATCTTAATTAAATTATCTTCTCGATTTGTCTATATGTTCTCATGCTAATTTCTTTGCTTGCACGAAGATAAATACTAGTTTTCAGAAAAGGAAAAAAAAACATCACCACCTTTATATGAGATAGTGTAACACACTTCTGGTTGAAGAAGCTGTTTTTATTTCAACGAAATTCTGTTCATGTCAGCGATGAAAATTGCTAATAAGTCTTATCTCCAATTAGGAGACGAGTCATTTATTCGGCTGCACTCCTGTGGAACTTCTGATGTGCGTGTGTATGGGGGGGGGCGGTATGGTTACATGTGCGATCATGAATGCAGCCTTTCTTATATACTACTTGAAACAAATACAAACTGGGATGAGATTTTGAAAACACAATGTAATTTGTTACATTTAAGTGCATTTTGTAAATATCCCACTCCTAAGAAACAAATCTTTGCATTTATGTCTGAAAGTAATACACATTTATAATTATTTCTTGACTGGTTTTTAATTCACTTTACCTTCAATAAGATTAAAACGATATTTGACAAAACAGCAACATTTATTTATTTTTATTTTTTACTTCGCCTTTATCTTTTTTTCCCCGTTAGATAATTACATTTTACTAAACGGCAACACGAATGGCAACATGTAGATTTCTAAGAAACAGTTAATTGTTTAAATGGACTTTGAATTGAAAATATTTTCTGGAACAACAAACAAACCTCATGTATCAGTTTACGAGTTGAATACGACTGCATTCAAGGTATATTTTTGATATTCTAAAATAGAATTCTGAAATAGACTAAATAACCAATTTGGAAATGAAATTCTGATTAATCAGTAATATTTACATTTAAACACCGACAAAACTGCGCTCCTAACCATAAATTGTATTATTATCTGAAATAATCGGAATTCTATTGCCATTTTGTTTTGAAATACCAGGATATAAATCCGATTTTTTTGGAGGGGGAACCCTACTCCCTGCAATAAAAATCAACTGTAAAACCAACTGGGAAAAAAAAAAGAGAAAAAAAATTCTTCTGATCGTCAAATGTCTTTCATTTGCGTTCTCCTCGGACGATTCTACTAACTAACCCACCTTTTCACATTGCTCTAATCCAATCTTTACATTCATGCATGAAATTTGCATTGCTCTATGCATATATCTGCCTTATTGATTTTCCATGAAATTTTCGCGTTGTGCATGTCGTAAAAGAAAGATATTATTGTTTCATATAATTTTCATTGTTCTTTTGATGATACCAAGAATCATGTAGTATTCTATCATAAGCTACGTGAAATGTTTTTATAATAGTGCGTCGCCTCTATAATCGAAGTTCTTAAAATGAACTTCGTATGTTGTAATTTTCATACGAACAAGAGCTTCAATAAAGCTACACCAATGTTAGAGTACACTGCATGGATTTTAATAGGTGGATTTTTTTCCAGTCCCATTGGGTTTAATTTGTCAGTAAGAGTAATAGATTGAAAATGGATTATTGCCTTTAACTATTAAAAAATAAGATGCGTAATAAAAGAATTTGTTTTCTATTATATATATATATATTTTTTTTTTTTTAACTTCCTGTCCTCCATTCCGTATGTATATTCTTTTTGCCTCCTTTTACTTTATTATTCATTTATTTATTTGCAAGTCATTCCTGATTTTATCAACTCGTATTCTACACATTCTTATAAAACCCTTTAACTGCTTGAAGAAGTTTCCTTCTATCAGATTTAATTTTTTTTCTCTTTATCAACCTTCCGAAAAACGCAACATTGTTTGTTTTGCCATGACTTCATAAAAAGTTTAACTGTGCTTCTTGTATTGCTTGTCCTATTGACCTTCGGTTTCAGTACTAGTATTGCTTGGAAAAAGTAATCTGCTCCATTATTCATAACAAATATTATATCATACCCTAAATAGTAAAAATGTTTACTCGTTTTCCCGTTCTGTTTCAATTAAGACTTTAGTTCGTGAGTGATGTTTAACCCAAAATGTCATAGTTTCAGTTAAGATGTATACATTACTTTGCTACTATAAATGAGAAACATATCTTCGAATATTCTTTGAAATCATATCTTTGAATGCTTTCCCTTGTAAACTCTTGTAGCTCCTTGATCAGACTCTATTTCCGCTGTTATATATTCAATGCCTTTGGTTGGAAAATCTGGTTTAATTCCTCAAATACGCGAAAGACTTTTATCAGGGTTCTTATAATAAAAGTGAATTATTTGGTCTTATTCCATGACGATAGGGTTTTTCTGCAGCAAAACTCTTGTTTATCATCCTGCAAACCGGAATGGAGAATGCACGCATAACTTATACGAAAATGTATTTTTGAAGATAAACACTAACCATCTTATAATTATGAATTACTGTTGTTAAATAAAGCATTAATTGCATTTAATAACTGTTTAAAGTAGTCTCAGTCTTCCATAATTCTTGTCTGTTAACTCGGTGAAACAATTTGTTCATAATCTATAAGTGTCAAGTGGATGCGTAATTTTTTAAAATTTTCCGTCTTTATTTATGATTTGTTTTAGAGTAAATATACCATTAATGCAGCTTCTTCTTGTTGTTTAACCCATCCGTCCCTTAGGATGGGTAAAATCCCATGATTAGGTGGTCACGGCCAATTAATGCAGCCGGCTTACCAATCCTCTCCTGCATACCTCTGGGGATACTCTTTTATGTCTGTGTTTCATGTGTGTTACCTGGCGCATTTACTTATTATGCTGGACGAAAAACCGTGAGTTTCCAAAAAAAAAAAAAAAAAAAAAACTTCACCATTCGCCAGAGAAAGCCTGATAAAGGTTCTTCATATCATATCAGGGTATAAGATGAATTTCATTTGACTGTGAGAGACTCCTCCCTGCTTATTGAAGAACTAAAATGCCTTGAAAATGTTTCATGTTTGGTCCCTAGCGTGATATTTATAAATGAATGAAACGATGAACCATAATTAACTAAGTACAGATATAATAAATGCTTATTTCTACTGTATGATTTACTGTAAACAGTAATCCATATTCACTTATAATTAACTATTATTACATATCTGGCATTCTCACCATACACGATGTAAAGACGAAAGAAGAGGAAAAAAATGGTAAGTAGCATGATATAAGTACAAAACATTACTAGAACGAGTTAGTTTGCGTACTACTAATTGACGTTTAATCCCATTCTTTTTATTTTATTTTGTTTAATTTGTAGTTACGCATTATGTCATGAAAACTTTGTGGATGATCAAACATATTATTGTTATTAATTTACATTATATTCTTATTTAATCTTTTGCGAAGTGTGAGCAAACAAATTTTTCTTGTGAAGTATCTTCACAACAAAGTTACTTGAGCTACTCACTTAACATTTGAGTACCTTAGTGTCCCATAATGCAAAGCATACATACAAAAGGATGTGTATGAGGGTGGGGGGGGGGAAGTGGTCTGGAAAGTTCTGATAAACACCTAAAACAAAAATGATATTAAAGCAAGGATATAAGAATATAAGAACATAAGTTACCTTCATAACTCTGCTACTAGTGTGTTCTTTCTTGTGGTTATATCATTCGTCTGCTTTAATATCATTTTTGTTCTAGGTGTTTATCAGAACTTTCCAGAACCCCCCACCTCCAATCGTACATGTCTTTGCATTAAGGGAAGAGTTCTACCAAGACCAGAACCTGTTTCGACCTTTATTAAGGTTTATTCAGTGGGAATTAGACCCAAGAAGATACCAAGGTTGAATTAATGCAAAAGTCTTATATTTCCCATATGCAAAATGTATAATAGTTTAATATTAAAATACTCTAGATTAGAGATAATTGTACAAAGCTTTTCATTTTCTGTACAACATTAAAACAACAGCAAAAAATTTGCGCGTGAATATAAATTAATTCAACCTTGGTATATTCCTGGGTATGGCTCCAATTAATGATACCTTTTTTTAATATTGAAACCGGTCTCGGTAATAAATCTTCCTTTAATGCATAGCAATATACACACACTCTTTAGGAAGTGTGCTTAGCATTATGGGACCCTAAGGTAACTGATCTGAAGTCAAAAGATGCGATATACACGTATCCTAGCCGTGAAGGTACTTCATGGGCAAAATATAGAACTTAAAAAATACGCTCGCGCACTGGCTGGCGAGTAGCTACCGAACAAAATAGAATATATACTCCTATATATATATATAATAAAAATAAATTTCTTGAACAAGATCGTTTCTAACTTATGCTGTTTTTACTGTTTTTCCTACTCTTATTATTTATTGGTTTCTCCTTCTTAGAATGGTTCTCACATAAAGAAAATATTCTCCAAAAACGATACACCACTAATCTCTTTATGGAACTCTTACTGACTTATTGGGGCAGATTAAAAATGGGATCTTCAGTAAGTACATGTTTTATTGTGGCTAGTAGCATTTGTATAATTTGTCAAGTTGTAAAATCATCATAAAAATAGATATAGGAGTTGTTTAAATAGAAACCTCATTCAATATATTCCAATTTTTAGACATATTGAAATAAATCCCACACAGTAAAAGTTGTCAACCTACAGGTTACTAGTTTCTCAGTCCATAATCTTGGAAAATTGGAGACCTTGCTCTACAGACCAAATATGAACTTTTTTAACTCAACTGACCTCCACCACCCCTAACTAATCAAGGTGCTGCCTCATACACTGGGCGACAAAATGCACCCTTCACCAAAAAATAAGATGAAGCATCTATGCCGAAGTGAAATTCTAATCCATGACCCATTGATTGAAGAGAAAAAGATAATCTATACTAGAGGAAAGTAAGAGGGAAGGGTAATATTTCAATATCGATTGAAAAGTAACATAGCGGGTTACTGTCGGTTTGTTCATAACTTTCAAGAAGACAGAGAGAGAGAGAGAGAGAGAGAGAGAGAGAGAAAGTAAACTACGATGCCCCTCCGAAGCGTTGTTCAACCAATATTCTTACAGACATACAATAGGAACACAAAGAATAGCAATTGCATATTTAGAAGGCAAACCAACTGTATTATTATCCACGATAGCATTCGTATGAAACAGATGCGTGAATAATTCAAATAGATAAACTAGAGTAACACAATCCTTAAGCTCTGTCAAATTAATATTTTTATTATTAAATAACAAATTCATAATTTACAATGTAGATGATTTGGTCATTTGGGCACGTTCATAAGAGAAATTACAGAAGAAACTGGACAGATGGAACAGTGTGAGGAAAACTGAGAGCATGGTTTTTAGTCATAGCGGAAATGTAAACATTCATGGTGTTAGATTCAATGAGCAAAATTTGAAGATTAATGTAATTCACTACTTTTACTACCTCAGTTTCTTGTGATGGAAGTTTAGACCAGAAGATAATGAGAAGGAATTCACTGGGCCAAAGTTTTTTTTAACAGTGTAAGTAGTCTACTTTGGGACAGTGAGGACCCAATGAAGTGCAAGCTTTTGATTAACAAAAGTTACTTTTTGTACATTTAAACTCATGCAGCAGAAACATGGAGACTAACAATAAGAGACATGAATAGAATGCATGCAGTGAAAATTATAGTTTTGAGGACAATACTAGTATAAACAAAGAATTAAAATAAATGTGAATACTAGGAATAGTTTAGGACTAAAACGTATCAAACCTAAAAAGAAAAGTTTTAGGTTTCGTTTAATGCTTAAAGTGGTTTGGACGTGTAATAAGAAAGAATTTAGAAAGAATACCAAGGAAAATTATGAAATAAAATTTGTGGGAAAGAAACCAAAAGGAAAACCACAGAAAAGGGAAAGAGGCCACTTAATAGAAGATCTGGAAAAGAGAAACCTGAACTGGCACAGTCTTCATGAAGGATAGGAAGAAATGAAGAATTCGATCGGCCTTACCTACAGTTTCTGTTAGAATAATCGTTGCTAAGGAGATTGATTTCGAAATGAAATATATTTTATCTGAAATATTACACGTCGTCTTATATAAATCCTTGCGATATTTTTAGAATAAACGAATTTTGGTTTAACAGAAGACTTAATTGTGCCTCGAAGTGATGTATTTGTTCTTTAAATTTTCCCCACGAAGTTGAAAAATATTTTAGGTTTATTCCGCTGGTTTCCGCGCAAGGACACATCTACTATTTACGTAATTTGTTGTCAGTTGCACTTAATCATGTTTTGAGGTATTATAATATCTTAAGATTAGCATAAGAATGAAAATATTTAAAGCGAACAAAATCTGATTACACTTTTACGCTGTTAGAATCCTTATTGGGAAAAAGCTGTGTAGTTTATTAAGTTTTCTTAAGTGATATGTAGGTTGCATCTGATCGATTTTTAAATCAAAATATTCTAGGTATATTCATGCTCGTTATGCCATGTGATTTTAAAATTAATTCTTTCGTTTCACAACATTTCAGCATTTTACATTTTGCTTTTAGTATGCAGAAGTTATTTATATTCCAACGTTACTAAACTCGTAACAGAGTCCTGAACACTTACGTTCAACTTGTAAGAGACAGAATCATTGATTTGGATATGCAGAATGGCAACAGAAATACAAATCGAATAAATTCTTTATAATTTCAGAAGTATACAGTTTATGTGTACCTCGGCCTAAAGTTATCTACAGCTGCAGAATTATTTGTTAGACATGTTTAGTGAAGTTCTCGACTAGATTGGCGACAACTGGGTCAAGTAGTCTGCGAGGTAGACCGCTTTACGCTGAGATAATATTTCATTTTTCAGAATGCAGTTACTCAAACCATACAATTTAAGATTAGTCATCAGTTATCCTGATGGAACAACATTCTGTAAATTTGGCTTCCTTCCCACCACAGTCGAGAAAAAAAAGGATCCCCGCCCCCAATTACAAGCGTAGAGTTCCCTACTATTAACTTATTCTTGCTCTCTTTCGTCGTTCTATCTTTTTGATGCAGTTTTTTTTTCTGTAGTCATCTCTTCTTCTTCTCCTTTTTTTTATTGAATCCGTATGCCATCACTTTCAGCGCAACCTTCCCAATTTTGAAAAGCTATTATAAAGATCAGTATTCCAAATACTAGACTACAAACCATTTTCTTTTATCGAATTAAACCGGACAATTTTACTACCTGTGAACCGTTTCTTTATGGGAATACAAAGAAGGAATTCAATAATTAGCTAATTTATTTCGACCATCCATCCATGAAGTAATTAGTAGACTTCCACGAGTGGATAATTAATTATAAATGGGCTTTCTACTGTCTAGTGATGGTCAGACCTAAGACTAATATTTCGCAATTATGAAAAGATTAATTAATTTTCTTAACTCACGTCATAAAACAAATTCCAGTACATTCCAAAATATAATACCGGAATATGAATATCAGACTTATCGTAAGTAGTACACCAGCGAAGTTCGCATATGAAAATTACTGATATAGAGGTGCTGTCATCTTCCTTAAAACTGAGGTCAAATCGACATCCATGAATATATTATATTTTACAAATATAAACCCTTGTTTCATGTCTTAATAAAATTATTACCTCATGAAACAAGGAATCAACAATGAAATTATTATGATATGCGTTAAAAATGTTTTTAATTTCCCGAAATATCGGTGGAAAACAATTACCGATAAATGTTCAAAGGATTTTTGCTCCATTTATCGTGAAGCGGGTAATGCAATCCCTAATCCAAGTTCTTCACTCAACCTATGCGGCACTGGTGGACAATGGTAGGAGTATTACCACGATTTCAATTCCCTGACTTACCTCAAAAGAATGGATGACACCGCCTTGGACGATAATACGATTTTATCCACTTCACCGGCAGGTAGCGCTACACGTAATCTTTCAACCAAAGTCCAAGCAAAACAGATTCTAGTTATTTTTGATATTCGAAAAAAAGAAAAAAAAATAACAGTATCGTGTTGATTCACGGTATTATTCTGTTTTAGAAACTTAAGCAAATGTTTGTATTTGATTAGAAGACAAATCCTTTAAAGGACTGGCAAGATGGGCGAAGCAAGAATGCTTTCATATTCCCCGTACATTATAGAGGACCGTGTAAGATTAGAGTGTTATTGAGTAAAGCTCTGATCATGGCAGGAGGGTAACAGCAATAGCCGAGCCTCAATTAGAACTTCATGGGCTACAGCATTGCCATCCATTACCCCCCTGGCTCCGTAGAAGACAACTGTTAACTGTTAACTTCTGTGGCTTGATGAACAACCTCAATCCTATGGATTATTATTCCTTCATCGCTGGGAAATAGATTTGTATTAAAGATTAACGAGCACTTGGCTCACCCTATTTAGGGCGGTGCGAAAGCGCCTGAACCGAAAAGCAGAGCTGCTTTCGGGAGCTTAGAAAACTTCTGAATGAGTTGCTTGGGATGAAAAGCCGCTTAGGTGAATAAGTAGTGGTAGGGTTACGGAGCAACGAGGAAATATCTGAGATATCAGCAACGATATGCGGGAGAGCATGTGACTTGTTGCTCGTGGAGAAGATGACTTGGGTATTCCTGAGAAATTTGTTGGTGTCGGCTTGCCTGGGGTTCATTTTGCTAAAGGCTGTTAGCATCTCCCCTAGTGAGTCAGCAAGAATCAGTGCTGAGTTTTGGCTATAAGCTGCCGAGGCTCCGGATAAAATTTGCGGGGAAACCATAGAAGCGAAAGTTTTATCGGCTGTAACACCCCGCGCTGTGAAATCTGGAGCAGGTTTGATGGCTTGATTCTGAGTGGGCGGGGCTAACGCCTCTTTTGTCTTCTGTAGGTTAGAAGAGTGAATTGAGCAGCCCTTATAGTTGGCTGGATTTGGGCAGCCACAATTCGCGCATTTAGCAGGTGTAGACCGTGGTTTTGTGCAAGTGTGCGAGGGATGGCTGTCTCCTCACTTTACCCACTTGTAATCTGCTTTACATAACTTTTGTGCATGCCCAAATTTTTGGCAGCGATGACATTGACCGGCGAATGCCATTATTCTGAGTGGTTCGGTCTTGATGACTAGGCTGCAGACTATCTTAAGGTCGTAAATTTCTCTGTGGTCTTTACTGATCTCCACTAAGACCAGAGGCATGGGGCGCTTGTCTGCGCGGTACATGCGCGAGATCTTAATTGGTTCAAGGCCTTGTGATCTGATGTCAGTAGCTGTTTCATCAGATGTAATGGTTTCTGCCAGACCTCTGATGACTACTTTTAGGTTTCTTTCACTCTTGAGTTGAAATGTGTGATATGGGACATTCAGTTCGTCCATAAGTCTGGTGATCCGACGGTAGTCCAACGCCCCTTCTGGTTGAATTCGGATTCCGTCATCTGTGTTCTTAGCTGTTATAAATATGATGCTGCTGTTTTTCATTGTCTCCGAGATTGATGACCATTTTTCTTTCTATCTTAGAATAACTGGAGGAATCCTCTCTTTGGGCTGTGCCCCTGAGGCCGTCGCTCTTTCTTCAACAGGTTGTGCTGTTGTGTCCATTGGAGCTGTACTTTCCAGGGCTGGGATAATATTTCAGGATCTGCTGCGGGGGACTTTTTCTTTCTCTTCTTCCTTCTGACCTCCTGAAAGCCATTGGAGTTTGAATTAGAGATGTCTTCAGTTGTTGTTGCTGGCTCACTGGCGTTGTCATGTGAAGAAGGAGGAAGTTCAGAGGGCTGGAGGTTCTCTGTCTCCACTTCAAGAACCTGGTGTTTTCCGATTTTATCGGGCCATTTTGTGTTTAGTATGTTGCCTAAATGCCTACAAAGAGCCAATAGTTCTTTAAAACTGAGATCGTCAGAAGGCAAATCCATGTCAAGGCGAAAGCTTTAATATGGACCAAAACCTGCCTTGTCCCTTCTGACCGCTACCGAAAAAATTGCATTACCGAAAATAAGTCTTACCTGCTCTGCTGAACCAGCACGCTACTGACGCTACAGGAGAGATCAAAGCTCGCGTATAATATCTATTTTCATATTAACATATCTATAATATCATTTTTTCGAGATCATAATCAACAAGCACACACTAGGCAATTCAACTCACTCCTAGATCAGATGCCACAACACAATGACTGTCGTAGAAGACAACTGTCACCATCATTTTATTAATAATAAATTAATTTTTAAAATAGATTATTACACCTTTTAAAGGTGTAATAATCTATTTTTCTTTTCCTTTCGTTTAATCTTAATATTCAAATATATAATTCAATTTTTGGTTATATATAAATCTTACATAATATTTGAATAGCATTTACATATTTTTCAATTGGATTAATGATTAGATTTAATTGATATATTATCCTGATGTTAGATTTTTAACTGAATTAATTTTAAAACTAAATCTAGCATTGTTCTATGAAGATATAATAGTTTTCTTTTTGTGGGAAAATGATGATAACATTTGATAAATGCTGTGGCTATGAAGTTTAACAATTAGTTTGTTAATCTAATTGTAGGGTAATTAAGCGCTCGTTCTGCGAAGGTCGTAGGTTTTGTATTTTCATTGTTATCTATAAAAATAACAAAAAGAGAAACAAAGCAAAAAAATGATATATTTTTTATTACTAATGTCAAATAAAACTCTAATTAATCTTCATTCAGAAGAAAGATAACTAACGGTTTTAATGAGATAACTGGGAGAGGAACACAAAAAAATTAGGGTTACTTTAGTAATTAACCACAGGACCATTTATTCTTTCTGTTAATATGGTTTAATGAAGATGCACTCTTAAAAATCTACATGTTTGTCTACAATAAATTTGGGATTTTGATGAAGCAATCTCGTTTTTATTTGAATGTAAATACATCAATTTTAACGATTTTAATTTGCATAAGGCACTGATGATAATAGAAATTTGCTATATGTGGTCATCCAGTTTTTATCACAAGTCGAAAGATTTTCATCACAATCACTTTGAAATATTCCTATTTCTTAAATTTAAAATTTTCCTTCTTAAGACTAAAATAACGCTTTCATCATTTATAGATATTGCTGATTTTTATAGCTTTTAGTTAAAAAATACTGCTATTTTCAAAATGTCATTATTTTTATACGGTTATGAAAGTACAATTATTTCTACTAAACTAAGAATATAATTTGATATTTCACTATTATAATTCAAGACAAAGTACACTTGAAACCATGCGTCCAGATTTCTTTTTTTATTTAATTGTCTCTTATAGATGAATCAACTAATAAAAGTAGTAAAAGAAAATATTTCAGTAAAAATTAATACACTGAAGGCGTTTAATATGTTAAACCTTTAGTGTTTTTAAACTGATTGAAGTATATGGGCGCACAATAATGCGCAAATAATAACCTATAAAAGAGAAGAAATAACGTTTAAAATAGTGGCTTGAAAGAAACTGAAAACCTGTTCAAGTTTGTAGTTTAAAAAAAAAATAATAATAAACAGTTGTTGGTAATCGAAGCATTCTGTATTCTGGATAAAAATTAGTTTTTCTTTATAAACTAAACAATTTTTATTCATTCGTGTTGACATCGGATTCCGAAGTATAGTTGGGGATTACCTTAAGGTTGAATTTGTTTTATTGAACTCACAAGACCACATAACAGCACTGCTGAAGAACCTTTTCTGTTTCGTGGTCGTTCCTACCCTTTAATGTAGCAGCGAGATCGTCGTTCCTGTGCTATTCACTTGGAAAGACAAAGGTTCCAATCCCGTCGAGAATGTGAAGATTTCAACTGTGGGTGGTTAGTCAGTTTGATATGCAGATAGCAAGATTTCTTCTAGGAAACCAAATGTAATGAGTTTGTCTGTTTTATCCCTAAAACAAACTCATTACAAGAACACTCAATTTTGAGACATTATACACTGCTCTTATAACTTTAGTTGCCTCGACTATAATTCCATTTAATGATGACTCTTCTGATTTTTTTTTTAAATTACCATCCCCTCCTTTACCAATGACAGTTTGAGGATATTGAGTGGACAGCATCTTCTCTAAAAATTCAAGGCGTGGGTGAGAATCCCACAGTGGCATATGTAGTTATGAATGTCTTTAAGCGAAAGATGATTTTGATTACTTAGTGCGATAACCACTTGGCTTACAGGAGACCCGAAATAGATTGAAAAGTTATTTTGTTTATTCTCTAGAACAAGATAATTGAAACTTAGAATTACAACTTTACAGTGAGATTCATATAAATACTACCAAGATTTGTTTGATATTCGTTTCGCTCGTTCTCATAAAGCATAATACTTGTTTAGGAACTAAGTTTATTACCATAAAATTTAAGTCGAATCACACATAATGAAACTCACCATTATATGTTAAAATAAGTGTGCAGGTGTTGGGACAGCTGTATATTAAACAAGAAATTAAACATCTCCCCAATACACTACACCTCAATATTCTGTAAATGCTTCTTTCATCACTTTGTTTTTATTCTCAGGTATTTTGGATGGACCATTCTTCCACCATTATGACAATGCGGATGTTGAATGCACTGGTTTCTTCTGTACCCAACTTTCCATTTCCATATCCATCCTTAAATTATTCTACAGGGAAGAGATGCGATCAGATCAGATCCTGTGATGAATAGTCAACTTTACAGAACGCGGAACGTTTTTCGTGTTAAAAGGGCATGATTCAATTCTGTAAATTTGTCACGATGTACGAAGCTCATTTGATGACGCAGAAGTGTTGTAATCCTTCTACTATGCCGGATTTACAAGTAAAGGTCCGAGTTCATATCAAGAGAAACAACTCCAGATAATTAAGCTTCTGCAAGTAAACTTCTAATTAAGGTGATTTAATCTGTAATAGAGTTTACCAAATATCAAGTATACCCATACTTACCCATCCAATTAGAAAAGTGTAGCTGTATTTCCTGCCCTTCCATAGTTCCATTAACCAATCAAGATGTTCTTTATGGCTGTATGGCTTGAATTGTTGTTGCTGCGCTTGATGCTTGACTTATCTGTTCTTCACAAGACATTGAATGTGAGACTTTTTATTTGTGTTCTACTACTGAAGGTAGCAGAACACTATGTAAAATATTCTAGTAATACTACTGCTAATTGCATTGGGCTGCCGAGATTTCCATACCATCCTTTGTTCCTTCAGTATTCTCTTAACCTCTTCTTTGGCATTCCTTTATCTTTCTCAGCTGAATTATCGTATTCATATTTCCATTTGTTGATATTTTTGCCTTAAGTTGATTTTGAGTCTGTCACCAATATCACAAACGGATAGGCTACCGATGTGGCATCTTATGATAAAACATTTTTGGAAGAAGTTAAGTTCTTCTCCACTTGGCATCCATAGTATACATTTCTGCAGTTGACTAGACTGTAATATCTGTTTGTCTCTTTTATGAAATAAGGATAATTTCTTTTTAAAGACAGTAATTTTTGCGTAAATTTTATTTAATTTCACAAAGTTGTTTTCATTTGGATCCTCTGCAGATCAGTCTGTTCAAATTCTTTCTAGGATGTGAAAAAATTGTATTAGGACTATTCAAATATAGGTGCCGTTATCGTACGGAAGTGGCAGCGTTTCCTTCTTTATATTTAGGCATTAGACTAACCATTTTATCCCAATATTATACAGTAGTTTCAAAAACCAATAATATTTAACAGATCCTGTGACTTAGGGTTTGTAAGCACCGATGATTATTATTATTGATAGTTTGATGCTGGTATGCATTCATACTGAGTATCTAGTTCATCCTGATTAGGGTAAAATCTAAACTTCTAGAACCCTTTTGTACATGAACTCTAACCGAGAATAATTTCCCGAAAGAAAGTTCTCATTATTGAAGGAATTCTGGTTTAGTCTTTTCACGCAATTGCGTATGTTCCTCTGAACTACTGAATCACGAAACATTAAACATTAACAGGAATAACCACTGATTCAGTAACGAAAATATGTATTAAAATGACATTGTTTTACGGATCGTAGTTCTAATGCGATTGGCTCAGTTAAATTGTTAACATTTGGAACAACAATTAAAAGAAATTAATTTATTAACCACTTTATAATTTTTAAAGTCTTCAAATCTTTCTTTTCCATATTTTTCTAATAATATTAAAATTGCACATTTTAAAATAATAAGTAGGTAAATAAAAGAAATTTATATTACTTCTAAATAAATTCATTTAATTCGATCTTTTTTATAAATTTTATTTTATTTGTTAATAAATATTAATATAAAATAAAGAAAAATATTATAGTTTTATTAAACAGGAAGAAATTAGAGATATATTGAGTATTTTACAAAATTAATTGAGAAATTTAATTACACCTTTTATAAGTTTAAATACCTTTATTCTTATAACGGGAAATGAAAATCGGTTTGATCAGGGTTGTGAAAGGGAGTGGAATTTCGAATTAATCAATCGACCGTGGCGGTGATTGATTCATTCAATCCGATACCCTTGGAGGGTAATGGATGGCAATGCTGTAGCCAATGAAGTTCTAACTGAGGCTCGGCTATTGCTGTTACCCTCTTGCCATGATCAGAGCTTTAATAGCTCAGTAACACCTTATCCTTACACTGTCCTCTACAGATAACGGGGAATATGAAAAGCATTCTTGCTTCGCCCCTTTAAGCCAGTCCTTATAAGGACTATAAGGTTTGATCAAGAATTGAGGTTATAGGTCGACCGTGAGATGCGGTGATTAACACCCTTGGAGGGTAAAGGATGGCAATGCTGTAACCAATGAAGTTCTAACTGACACTCGGCTATTGCTGTTACCTTCTTGCCATGATCAGAGCTTTAATAGCTCAAAATAACACTTTATCCCTACACTGTCCTCTACAGATAACTGGGGAGATGAAAAGCATTCTTGCTTCGCCCCTTTAAGCCAGTCCTTATAAGGAAGGTTTGAGCAGGATATAAACCCTTAGAGGGTAACGGATGACATTGCTGTAGCCAATGAAATTCTAACTGAGGCTCGGCTATTACTGTTACCCTCTTGCCATGATCAGAGCTTTAATAGCTCAATAACACCTTATCCCTACACTGTCCTCTACAGATAACGGGGTAAATGATGAAAAGCATTCTTGCTTCGCCCCTTTAAGCCAGTCCTTATAAGAACGGTTTGATCAGTCCTCCCCAGCCTGGAGCTATACCTCCAAGACAAACATCCTCAAGTACAAAGACTACAGAACAAGTGCCTGCGAATGATACTGGACGCCCCGTGGTTCATCAGGAATGCCCACTTCTACCGGGACATAAATATCCCCTACATCTCTCCACTACTACGCTCCCTAGGAGAAAAATTCTTTATGAAGACATCTACGCATCCGAACCAACTGATACTACAAGCCGGAAACTATAACGGTAATGACCACTGGAAACATAAAAGACCGAAAGCCATCCTAACACTCAACGACGAATAACCACTTCTGCCCACTCAGGGTGAGCTAAAATAGCTCACAGATCTCTCCCATCACTGCTCCTGAAACAGACAACAGGGAATATAAAAATCATCAAGCTTCACCTTCTGCGCCATATATGTCCTGCGTCCTACCTTGAATTCGATAACCAATTTTCATTATGAAGTAATTTTGTTAGTGGTTTGATCAGTTTGGGGTACAAAACTCCAATCCTTTCATTATCTCACTTATCAGAAGTTTGTCGAATTCTTAAAGAAAAGGTGGAAATTTGGCTCTAACGCTTGCGTTTGATAAGTTATAATTATTGTATATAGGAGCTGCTCTTAAACTGCGGGTCACGAAAAAGATTCTGGGAGTTGCAGCAAATATTGATAAATTAAAAATCAGTTAAAGAATTATCGAAATTATTATACACATTTAATTTATTGCATAAATAAACGCCGTCAAGCATAATTACATTATTATTTATGACGGGTCTCGAATAAAATAAAAAAGGTTGAGACTGTGCTATGTAGTATTCAAGTCGCATAATATTATGTTGTGAAACTCCTACACACTTAAATACAGTTTATACAGAGAGGTCCAAAACGAAACGATTTTTTATTTCTATACTGTCAATAGCTATTTCAAATAACTTCTTAATTTTAGGAATTTTATGTTAGGTTTCTTATTATCATTGTAATCACATACTTCATTATAAGAAAAAAATATATGTATAATAAATAAAAAGAAAAAGAGCATTACTTTTGGTCGAATACCTTAAAAATAAACCGTTTCTAAACCAAATTTTACTAAACAGATGTCGACAGCAATCAAATGGATAAACTGATATGCTTTTGTGATTTTTGTGTCTTAATAGTATCACGAACGCTTCGCTTTATATATTCTGGGACCACGCATCACATTCTTTGTTTCCCCAAGATAGACTGAGACAGGAACCCATCCCATGTTGTTCGAAATGTTGTAATAGCATTTGCAGTGTTGGTACCTGCCGAACAATGTCATGGATAATTGTAACGATTTATCTTGCTAGTAATGGGAATATATTCTGCTTTATAGCTATGGATTTCGCTCTAAATTATGCCTAAGTTAAACTGCAATATATTATGACAGCACAATTTTAATATAAACTTTTAAAACTGATTTACGCTACACTATTTCCTGTTTTCTATATTATTATAAATATTTAAATGAATGATACATAAGTAAGAAGAGATGTGGTAAAATGAATATTTATGCAACTGGAACAACGGAATTCAATACGGAAGGCCCCCTTCATCCACCCAAAATGTTTTATTTTATTTCGTTTTTGTCGGTAACCCCATATGTTCTTAGACCATTTTGACTGTTTGAAGCATGACAATAATACGCTGCTATAATACATTATTCATGTCATAATACCTGCAAGATTATTTTAATTGCAAAAGTATTTAATTTTGCGGTAAAAATAGTCTCTGTGTATGAAAAATATTAAATATTTCTGATTATTTAATTAGTTTGTTATCTAACAGGACTTCAAGATTTTATTTCGGTCATCGCCTGTGACCTTTTACTTGCCATCTTAGCAATAAACATCCGCTTTCCTAATCTTTCTTTTCGCATTCTGTTTAAGTGAACGCACTTTGACTAGTTCTGCTCACACATTTTTGAATGCTAATAACATCAGTTTCCTTTCAATTTTCTCCCATTTAATTTGGGCAATTTTTATCAGAACCTATGGTTTTCAGTCTTTGATTTACTGTTCTCTTTCTAACCCAACTCTCAAAACCATAACTTAAAACTAGTTTCTGCACAGTTGTCGTGTATACGAGTACAGCTAGTTTAGTATTTTGTCTTTTTTTTTTTGTCTCTTATTCCATATAAATTTATTCAGTTAATTCACAACCATACTAACCTACCTAATTCTGTTATCTGTTTCGGTATTTAGTTTGCTATCTTCACTAAAATTGTGCCTAAATAGATGGAATGTTTTACTTCATCTGTGATTTTTTTCATTGAGTACGCAACTAAAGTATTCTATATACTTGTATATTTTCATAGTTTTGGTCTTTTTAATACTGATTTTCATGTCATATTTGTTTCGGCAGTTATTTAGTTTAGCTAAGGAGTCCTGGAAAATTGTGCTGAATTTATTTGAGAGTTTAAGATCATATGCGTAAATTAAAGAGCTGTGATTAACATCTCCTGTTTATGTAATTTATTCAGAAGATGAATAATAGTCTGTACCCTCTTCATTTTAAGTAAATCAGCAATTAGAATTGCTGATTTACTTAAATGTAAAATGTATATTGCTTCGGACAATGGCATTTCTCTTAGAAACTTGTCTTTTCAAGATCTATAGAACTTAAATACAGATACTTGTTGTATTCCCATGATTTCTTAAATATCTCTCTTTAAAGTAAAAATTTGATCCATTCAATATTTGTTTAGCCTGAACCCAGCTTCCTCTTCTTCTTCTCTGAATTTATCAGCCTCTTCTCACATATGATTGTATTAGTCTTACCAGGAACATTCAGTACGAAAATATCGCTGTCCTCCTCGAAGATTTCATCATCATCATCATGCATATCAAGGATTTAGGCCTAGCATGGCCTTTCCGGCCTTAGAAGTCATCGTTGAATCTTTTAAGAGGACGTCCTGGTTTTGTTTTTCCTAATGGCTTGTACTTTAAGGCTTGTTTTGGTAATCTTTCTGTTTTCATTCTTTGAACGTGTTCCATCCATTTATGTTTATATTTTGTAATTTGTTTCTATTACTGGTTCTTGGTTTAATTCTTTCATAATTTCTTCGTTTCGTTTGTGATCAAATAGGGCATACTTTGCAATTTTTCTCATAAACTTCATGTCTGCTGTTGTTAATCTCTGTTTGTCTTTTTGTTTTATTGTAGATTTCGCTTCCATACATTAAGACTGGTAGGGCTAATGTATTGGATACTTTTAGTATGGTTTGTTTTTGAACTAGGTTTGGTCCTGGAAGATTTAATTATTGTGTTCCTTATATTCTACGGAAAGATTTGTTTATCAGTTTCATACACCGAAAATGCAAGAGCTAAATCACATTGATGTGTAGAAAAGTAGTTAACAATAGAGAAAATAATATAATCTATATCTCTGAATATAATGCAGTCCTTTAAGAGATATCTTGGTGAGGAAGTTTCTTCGAAAGATTGGAGACAGATGGAGTGAAGAACGAAGAGAAGGCGTATAATTGGATTTACTTGGTTAACAGACATTAGGCTGCCTATAAAGCTTAATTGATTTGGGAGTAATTCTAGCCAATAAATAAGACTGCTTAAATGCATTTTCTTGACCTGGCTGGCTGAGTGGATCGCATTTTCCACTCTTCAACCAATCGATTGATGTACATTAGAAAAATCAAATATTAACCATCGAGTTGTCAAATTTATCCTGATAATAAAAATAATAATTTTACTTTAAAATAATAATTTCGAAGTGGAAAAGTTATGGAAATATATGGATGCCATACATTAATAGAGTGTTTGCTTAATCTATGCTTTCCTTTATCGATTAAAAAAAAGAAAGAAAGAAAGAAAAATTCCAAACCCTGCAGCAAATAGTTGTGTGTAAAAGTGAGAAGTTTAATAAACACAATGATTTAGTGATGCAGTTGCTGGTCCCTATTTAATGTAGAGTCTCTGTTAAAATCCGTTTGCTGATTCGTATAATTCTTTTCACATTTTCTTGATATTCTATTCTCGAAATATATTTTTGTTAGACATTAGCAAACTCATTCAGTGTCTGCCAATCTTTTCCAATAAAGTTCAGTATACATTCTAAGAATAATGGTCTCTTGTCAAGACATCGGAGCTCAGAGTTATGTATTCTATTCCTCTCTTAGGTTCTGTACAATAATGCCTTTATATATATATATATATATATATATATATATATATATATATACAATAAAAACATCCAACTCTTCAAAAAGACCTTCATAAAAGATAAAGTCAAGCAAATATATTATTGATTGAAAGAGAGAGAGAGAGAGAGAGTTTATTATAAACTTTCTGATCCTGCTGACATCATCTGAGGCCTTTGTAATATATGTCGTCCTTGGCAAATAAAAATAAAGAACAGCGTCCATCAAAGCTTCCTCATGTGCTGCCATCTGTCATCCATGAGAATAATTAGACTCAGTAGCGGATTTTACATGGCTGTTATTATAGATCCTGTGAATGAATAAACGCCACTGAATATTAGAAAATAAATATCTAAATACAATCTTTTAATCAAAGTTCTGATATAATTAAATTATTATTAAAAATCTTATGAATAATTATTAATAAGTATTTCATATTTCTCAATAAATAAAGATGAATATGATGTTGCTATTCGGCCATCATTGTAAAAGAGACAGACAGAGAGAGAGATAGAGAGATAGATAGATAGATAGAGAGAGAGAGAGAGAGAGAGAGATTTTATAATCTTCGGTAGTGTAACTAAAAGATTTATACAGAGTCTGATCTAGATTTTCGCTTTATTCTCAAGCTTTTATTAATAACGCTTCTGTCGTATCTGTAATTTATATTACAACTGAAATAGATATAGCTAGATGAGTTTCAATATCATATAACTTCACACTATTTAAACTCTTTAGTTGTGGAAGAATTGCTCCCCCTTCCTCAAACTATCGACTTATTTGAAATCTATTTAAATGCTATTTAAATTATTCATTAATATAAGTTAAAGAGAAATGAATTTAACAATATGAACAACAAATATATAAATAATAAATATTATTATTTGTTCGAATCACTAAACTCCGATTAATTGGGTTTAAACAAAATGTGTTTCCCTGCTCTATTGTTACAAAATCCATTAGTTCCCACATTTCAGTTATGAAAGATAGATGGCGCCACGTTTAAACCATTATCTGATATGAAACTGATCATCAGAAAATTAGCAAATATTGAAACTGCGTTGCCATACACAGCACTTTGATTTTTATACAGTACGCAGGAATACAAAACATGGTTGTAGACCCTGTAAAAATATCGCAAGCAATGCTAAATTAAATACGAAATTTTGATGTTTGGATTCATTTAATGTTGCGTATTCCCATGATGTCTCACTGCTGCATAAGGGATAATCTGTCCCTTATACAACAATAAGACATTGGTTTCAACCTAATTTCATGAACAGGAGTCACAATAATCTCAAGATACATGCATTTCTTTTCTGTTTTCTTTCTAGTAACTGTCCATTATACTGAAGATTAATATTTTAATTCTCTTATAATTACCTATTTCAATTTATTTAAAAATTAATTCAATTTTAATTTACATTGTGGAACCACCAGTGATTGAAGGCCAAATGAGAGAAGTGGAGTATTCTTGCTTATTCCTGTAATTATCTGATTTTAATGGTAAAAATTCAAATTTGAATTTTCATTTCTATTATTATATATTAACTAGTTTTTTTTGGGGGGGGCTCTGTCCACCTACGGCGCCCCCCCCCTTTCCGAGTTCCGGGCTGGTAAGCCGATTCTCCTTCAATTCTGATGATAAGAGACATGAGACAACAATGTGTTTGTCTCATGAAGGCAAACGCATTGTTGGACGTTTCAAAACAATAAAGTGAAAAAAAAGTGACATAAAAACGTTTCAAATTTCGGCTTATCTTTATATATATATAGAATAGATATAATAATTTTAATATATTTTTGAATTGTCTTTAAATGTTTGTCTGACTTAATCAGAATTCTTTGTGAAACAAAAACGCATTGAAGGCTGTGGTATTACCAATATTGTTTATATTATTTGGCTTCGTGTAGATATTTTATTTATACAAACATTTGTAGTGAAAAAAAACATCGTTAATTATTAATTAATCTTCGTTTCATTTTCACTCAAATAAAATTATGATAAAATTTAGCAATTGATCATTTAATATTGTTGCATTATTTAGTTTATATTATTCAGCCTTTATATAGTCGGCATGTAAAACATCTGCTGCGGTGCACTTTAATATTTAGCAGATTCTCATTTATATTGGTTTTAAAATTTTCTAGTATTATTGCATAATTCGATTGATATCATTATGGCCGTAATCATTTCCAAAACTGTTTTTGAAATCATTTCATTTTTATTTTTTATTGGCAACTTTTATACCCGTTTGAGTAAAACGGGTATCTTATTTCCCAAACTAACATAATTTACTCCTAAGAATTTTCAATCTATACAATATTATTTTAAATTGCCTGCAATTATTTAGCACAATATGAAATTCAAAATGTGCTTCGCATTTTTTATCCACTATATTGTAGTTTATATATCGTGTGTGCTATGTTTTCAATGCATCTCTCTCTCTCTCTCTCTCTCTCTCTCTCTCTTATAAAGTTTCTTGTTTTGAGAGAACTATTTCCAAACTTCTCGGAAATTGTTCAGTTAGTAAATTGAATTAAAACTTCAATAGCGGCACATGTCTTTGACTTATTTGATTTAAACTTTTTTATTTTAGTTTTTCTTGTTCTTCCTTCAATTGTTTACTGAACCGAGATTCCGGTACTCTTCCAAAAATCGGTTTCATCAACCAATTGTTTTGTTTATATTTCTCAGTTCTTTTTGTTCCACATGTTGGCCTATTCTTCGAACAGTCCTGGCATCTGAATCAGAATAAACATGTTCAAATCTTCTACATTTTGTAATTTGTTTGTAGTTCTCATAAAAATTGAAGCAAAATTATAAATTATAAACAAATTATAATAAATTATTTTATTTTATTTATTTATTTTTAGTAGCACATTTTATTTATTTTCTTTCTTTTTTAAGAATTTCCAAGTATTTTGCTGTATACAAACGGAATTTTTAAATCTTTGATATTTTATATTCATCTTTTGTTCCAGTTATTGAAGTGAATTATCAGTCATTATTATACTGTTATATTTTTCATTATCGAACTTAACTGAAATGCATATAAATGTGCTTACTTCTTTTTATTTATTCGTTTATTTATCTTAGTTATACTTTTCCATTTATGATGTCGATTACGACAAAAAGCACTGTCCCAATTGTTTTTTCCCCTTGGATAAAACTTCGATTGTTCTACCATTTATTTTGTAATATTCTCGTAATCATTAATTACATAATTATTATTATAATATTAATTATTAATCATCATGATTTAAATATTTACTTAAAACTTTGTCTTGCACATTCGTATGAATCATATCGCGTATTTATGATGTGCGTACTATGTGGAAACTCATTAATATATATTGGACTAAAATTGCAAAGCCAAAGTGCGGCTCGCACCAACTGAAAGAAATAAGTTAAAAGAAGAAATTAAAAAAAGTGGAACAAACAAAATAAATAAATAAAAAAGACACCATTATCATAGTTACAAATAGGAACTTTACGTAAAAATCAGCTCGATGTGAAACTATAATGAAATCCTCTAATTATCTGAAAAAACGAAATTTGGGTTCAGACAATTGGAATTAGCAAAAAGATTTAGATTTTTTAAAAACGCATTTAGAGACCTAAATCTTTACATCATAACATGCTGTTTTAATTTTAGACATCAATATTTTGCTGATTAAATAATAATAATAGTAAAAATTTGATAAATTCTACAATATATAAAAGTAATTATGAATGAAAACCTTCTGTAATTTCTCCACTACTGGGTGAAGGCCTCTCCCATTGCGAAATGGTTTGCGTCTACTTCCCCCATGGTAACCTACTCCATCTTGGGAGAATGCATATGCCTGGATGAATGTATAAAGGTTAAAGACAATCACAAACATCCGTGCCCTAGGCAGGATTCGAACCCGTATCCTCTTAGCTGGAGAGCGGATACTCTAAATACTCGGCCAACATAATGATAATACGAATGTTAAATTTAAATTGAGAAAACCCGTTCATCTTTGTGAATAAAGACATGCTTTATTCGGAATATAGACCTTTAGGAAGGTCTATATCACATTGATATTATTATTATTATTATTCACAAAGCATAGAGGCGTGCATTGTAATTTGCGCTAATTTCAGTCTCAACCGTTATTAGGATGATTGTTTGGTGCAGTTTATACTCTAAGAAAATCAACACAGTTGTTGCTGCTCATCATAACAGATATGCATTAACTTAATCCACTAAAGAGAAAAATGGACTTGACTTTCTACATAACTCAGGGAAACCGTACGAAATCATATATGTTAGGTACCTTCACGTCATTAATTACAATGTCTTCAAAATTCATCAGATAGGTTTGTGTAAGTCCAAATGATTATTGCATGAGAAATTAACTGGAACTCGTCTACAGTGGATGAATTCAATGAACTCTAGTTTTCTTCTAAAGTTTTTTTCTAAAAAAGAAAGAAGAATCAAGATGTTCAGGTCTAAATTTATAGAAGGCGGAACATATAATCTAGGATAGAAATCTTTATACTAACATAAGACATTTTACAAAACCCACAAACACATCATCTGATGTCTGTTTGAATTAAGCGATGTTCGACTTGATGATAAAATACGCCTTCAGGGAAATAAGCGTAAAACTCTTCAGTCACAATAAACAGCACAATCGATACTATACCGATGAACAAAGCTACGAAAGAAAGAGATAGGAGAAGATATTCTGGTACAACTAGGTATATATCAAAAAACAAAAGTTTGACTTCCCCATCATAGTTTTCCTTCCAGAAGCAACTTTTAATATAGCGATTCTCCACAGCCACATTTCCTTACTGCTTTCATTACTCAAGTTTCATGCATAACTCGATATGTATGAGCAGTTTTTTGAAATCTCACATTTTAATCAAACAGAAATCGCAAAGGGAGGTCTACCCGTTATCACACTTTGCACTGAATTTCTCCTCTATAAGGCAAAGTTGTTGCTTTGGAGGACAGCAAATGACCCAGAATATCTGGTGGTTAGTACCGATAATTTTTTTTTGCACCACCGGTATACTTTTTGGGAAGTATTAGGTCACTACGTTTGATACGAACATATGCCGAAACTAATGTCAGTTAAAATGCGTTGCTCTTTCAGCATCATCTAACCATTCAATAAAGCCTACACCAAGTTTAGTAAAAGAGAAAGTGTTTAAAGTAACATATAGTTAATTAATAATGATAACAATAATAACTAAATAAACAATTTTCATATTCTTAATAAAGTAATAAACATTGATTGTTCAATAAATGTTCTGAATGATATCTAACAAGAGTCAAATGAAATATGATTTTTAGTTATACTTTTAAACAATAATTCATTATTTATTTATTTAGTTTTGAGAATGGGACTAATTAAAAGTATGAAAATTTGTAGATCTCTATGGAAATACAAAATCATATACTTTATAGTTGTTTGTGAAAATACAAAGAGTCTCTTATGTAATTTGAAGACAGTTATGGTGTGTCTGAGATTTTAAGAATTTATTTCATAACTGAAATCACTAAACATCTTCTGAAATTAATAGTTATAGAGATAGCAACACCAGACAGTTATCAGCATCATCTATTAAAAAGAACTGCATCTTTAATGGAGGGATATATTCTATAACAACACCTTTTTCCTTGATATAAAATTTTGCGGACATCATATATCAAAATGGATATGAGAATGCGAGCATATAATAGGATATTCATATTACTTTCCCGCTTTTTTGACAAGGTTATCATAAAAAGTCCTTGAAGAGAGAGAGAGAGAGAGAGAGAGAGAGAGAGAGAGAGAGAGAGAGAGAGAGAGAGAGAAACGAGTGATAGCTATGTATAATCTCCATAACTTCAGTGGATACTAAATTGATTTTTCTTCTTGTTTGGATTTTTGTTTCCAAATTGGGAGTCACACAACAAAGAGAAACAGAAAAAACAGCCTCATCTATGTTTGGAACGTTAACAAGCCTGGGGATATTTCTGATGGAATCGATAGAACCTCTCTTAGAGCTCTTTGTTCACATAGAAATCCATTTTGAAATAAAGAGGAAGTGCATCTTATCTTCCTTTCAGGTAAGCTTGCGAGTAGGTGTAAACTTTATCTTTACACAACAATAGAAAACAATAGATGAGCTTTTCATGTTGCGAACAAAAGGATATTTAATACACCCCCACAAACCCCCTTCTCTATTCAAGATAATCAATTACGTGTATTTGGAATAAAGAGTATGTCATTCATTTATCTCTTATCAATTTAAGGCTCGTTAAAATTAGTTCTCCACAGCCACATTTCCTTACTTCTTTCAGTAATTAATTTCTACCGGCAGCCACGTAACTTCCACAAACATGCAAATTTCAAACAAATTTTATGCATGAAAGATTCTGCTCCGACTACTTTGATACACCTTGACAAGGAAACATGTGTGATATTACTATGCAACACAATGTTAATATCAACTGCTATCACTGCAAGCAACTAATACAAAACATCCGTAGCTCAATCGGTATAGATAAAATCATTTAATCGGAAAAACCCGGGTTCGATTCCCTTCATGGACGTGAGGAACCTTTATCTGGTCCCTTTCGATTAAAGATGAGGTAGCCTTTCATACGGAGGAAGAGAGTTTTTTCACGTGGAAACTCAAATTTTTCGTCCCTCTGAACAGGCAAACCGGCCCATGAACACACACGGATCTACAGTCATAAAATACATACTTAAAAGAAAAAAAATCATTGGTTGGCTCAACCAAGGACGTTTGAGAAAAATTGGGGGAAACCCCATATGAAATCAGCAATAATAACAACTAATTGTATTCAAATCAGCCTTATAAGTACGTTCATTTTAAAAGTGCGTGCAATTCCAGCGCTTTGTAAACATATTCAATTTGCTGTTTGATTAGATAAAGGATAATCTTCAAATAAAAATTAGATGTATTAAAGTTAATCCTTTTCCTACATACAGAACAGAATATTTTGAATATTTTATATATTTTTATTTTCCATTTTAGATAATGTATTATTATTATTATATTGGAAGTTTATTCTAATTCGGCCGGTAGATGGCGCAAGGAAAAACTGGTTCTTAAATCGCAGTAAATCTCTCTCTTTCTCTCTCATTTCTTATATATTATGCAGCGCTCTCTCTCTCTCTCTCACACACACACACACACACACACACACACACACACACACACACACACACACACACACACACACACACACACACACACACACATTCACTTATCTTTTAATTAAAATGTGCGAGATTTTCCACTAGAGATAAAGAACTTTGAAAATTTATAAAGTGCAAGGAAGTTGACAAAAAAAAAAAAAAACTGCAATAAAATAATACTAAGATAGCAGTCTACATAAATAAATTAAATTTTGTTTTCCCTGCAGAAATTAAGAGATAGGTCTGATTCTTTAGAACGAAATTACTAAGTTAATAATTATATATTTAATGACGCTATACATTTCCTCGTAAATTATGTATGACTTATTAAAAATATTAAAATAAAATAAAATAGTAATACCACCGAGAAAAGGATAAAAACTTTATAACACCATCATATCATACACAGGCAGGAGAAAAATATTCACATTTATTTTAAACGGCTGTAGATTCAGTTCGTAAAAAAAGTTGTTTTGAAGAATATAATGCAGAGACTTCCAAGCTAATCAGCAAATGTATGGTAACCAATTTTATTAATTACTGTGATGGGTTTTTAAAAGAACCTCTCAAAATTATATGCTAATAAAACTGAAATTTCGCTCTGGGATGCATCCACAAAACCCTACTGTAGGGAGTGATTTCGTTGAATAAGTCGAGTTGATTACCAAATCAACTCGACTTATTCAACAAAATAAATTTAATTTATTCTGTGTTCAGGATCTATACTTTTAATGAAATTTTATGAGGTTGATCTTAAAATGTATAAACTGGCCAGATTAAGAATTCTTAAAAATATGCGGTTATTCAGGTGATGCTTGAACTACAAAATAAAAAAAAAAACAGCTTTTTGGATGTATGAAATAGAGGAATGTTCTAAATAGAGATAAATACCATAAAAGAAACTAAGATTAAAATTACCTTTATAACAGAAAAGGAAAATATGTGGTTTTCCAAAGACATTGGTGTTAGTAAGAATAAAGAAAATTTTTCTTTGAAAGAAATGAGATGGGAATATGAGTTACAAAGAGATTGAAGTTGGCTTACGCATCTGTATCGTAGCAAATATTTCTGACAAGATAACACAGACCAGATATCTGTCTCTGAGAAATGTACAGTAGCGGGATGGAACTGAGGAGAACGAACAAACTTGTTAATATATGGCTTGGAAGGCCCCCTCACATTACATTCTTTCTTAACGAAGACGAAATAAAACTTCTGCTGTATTTTGATTTAACCTATTACATTTCTTCCGTAGAAGGCACGTAAGTGGTATAATAATTATTTGTAAAGAAAATAACGAGAATGTTAAAGAGAACGAGCAGCAGTGTCTTTCATTTAGTTGAATAATGCGACTTTTCAACAAAAGATTGGGTAGTCGATCTCAGATGAAGCAACATGAATTTGCTTTCTGAAAAATTAGATTCGCCATCTCAGACAGACAACTCACCCTGAGAATACAGTAAATTCTGATAAGGACCAGTTATAAGTGAATTGATTGTAGAATGTAGGGTGCCTGGTTAGGAGTAGTCTAAATGTTTGAATTGCTAGTTACTCAGATAGTACATGAATTACGAATGAAAATATAGGAAACGTAATATAATACGGAAAGCAAAAAAAAAACTGAAGACTTTCATTAGGGACTATTAATACTACTAAGGTACTTAGTTACTCGTTCATGTCGTCGACTTGAGGACTGCTTCAGTCCTGTCTATATATACAGTAATATCGAACAGCTATTCCAGGATATCGGAGTTCTATTGAGTCCAACTGTTTAAATAAGATTGTTCATTGATGACAGCATATTATGGTCTCGAAAGTTGAATGGAATCGTTACTAAACAAATGCTATGGAAGTTTTGTTGTAGCATCGCTATACATTATTCAATTAGAAAAATATGCTTTTTAAGGGTTTTCTATCCTGTGTGCTCTATAGTAAACTAATGTTTTCACCATATCATTCAGTAGAGATATAATTACTAGCGTACTCCAAAATACTGCTAAATCTAGGCTCATTTTAGATTCGATCTTCTGTTCTACATGACGATTGACCGTCCAAGTAATTTTATTCTTCTTCTTCTTATTATTATTATTAGTGATAGCAGTAGTAGTAGGAGTAGTAGTAGCAGTCTAGTAGTATGTTAATAGAGTGTATTCACTGCCTGATTTTATAATGCTAAGTTGCGAAGGAAAAAAAAAACCTGCTACCTCTTATGAGATCGGTTAATTCACCTTCAGTTGAAAAAGTCCTTATAAATAATCCTGGCATCAGGCGAAAGTCGAACTCAGGTCATGTCTTTTTCAATTGAAGGATACGTTGTCTTCAAATACATTCTGAATTCGCTGAATGGAGAATATATTTCTCTCCCAGAAATTTACTTCATTTCCTCGAAGGCGATATAACCTAAAATTGAAAGAAGTAAAGAAAATAAATCAAGAAATGAATAGAAAACATAATGGCGATCAGCGACAGTTTCACAAGAAAAAAAAAGATAAAGATTGTTCACCTGGAATATCAAGTTATCTTTTCCACATCGGGAGGTATGCTTTGTGAGTGACAATCTTTCAATTCCCAGAATCTCTTTTATGGAAACAAAGTACAACAATGCGAAAGTACGACTGGTCTGGTTTAAATTATATTAATCTGATTAATGTAATTAGTTTAATTAGATTCATCTAAAATAAAATAAAATGGTTTAAATTAAGTAGTGTTTCACAATATGATGAAGAACCAAAATGTAATATGCGATTAACTCAGAACGTTTAATCCTGCACCTATTCTGGTAGTTGTGAAAGGATGTGCTGGAAGCGTTAATGTCAGCACCTATTCTGTTATTGCTTGTGAAAGTATGTGCTCTCGAAACCTGCCGAATGGAAACCATTTCAGTTCTCCTACCAACAAGCCATAATTTAGAATCCTACTGTAGCATGGGCGTTTGATTTTAGTATTTTAATTATTCTACTAAGTAGACCATTATCCTACTTATTGAGGACCTTAATAAGATTCAGAGTTCGATGTTTTCTTTTTACTGAGTAAGATAAATCAACTTAGTCCGTCTCGCATAAAATTGGAAGTTATATCTTTGTAAATCTAGGAATGAGTCATAGGGTCATATAAGTTGAGAAGGTTGGAAAATCACTGGTCGTATTCTTTGAAAAGCCTTGGCAACTCATTGCAATAAACTCATCATGATTTCTAGGCAGATATAACTGCCATTGTTTGAAATACATTTGTAAATTTACGCTAATTAATGCCACATATAGGTTTTGTTTATAGAAAAATGTTTCAGAGAGCTCACTGTCTAAATATTCATTAATCAGAAATTGATTTCTAAATCCTTGGCAACGTAATCTCGAATGCAAGAGTTCTTATTATTTTAGTTGTTTGATAAGAATCAGAACTACTAATCTGCACTAATACGAAACCAAAATTTCTCTTTTGTATTTAAAATTGTGTTTTTTTTTCTGTTATTCCAAAAATATGTTCTAAAAGCAGCTATGTTATTCCAAAGATACGAGATTGTAGAAATTGGGGTCTCTACACTATACACAAAATTAAACAGATCGTATTCTTTGAAAAGATGCTTCTGAATTCTGTTACAAGAAACAGATGTCGGAGTACGTTAAAAAACTACTTGAAGTTAATTCTGAGCAACAAACAGCGCCTCTTGTAACTCAGAAAAAAAGATTAAGAAAACTCTTACACCCATTTTTTTCACCTTTCAAAAAACAAACAATA
Organism: Typopeltis vanoorti; assembly: GCF_054136105.1. NCBI lineage: Eukaryota > Metazoa > Arthropoda > Arachnida > Uropygi > Thelyphonidae > Typopeltis > Typopeltis vanoorti. Next base: position 82,142,767 of record NC_143556.1, on the reverse strand, counting down.
AATACAAATACTTCAGAAATTCATTGATCAAAATCGCAGGCAATTCGAAGTCCAATCTCACAACCTCTTTGTGGAAAAGAAGACTTTTCTCACTTCGTAGCTGTTCCTATCAGAAACACGTGTTGTTGATGGTATTACAAACCATAAGCCTTGCAATAGATGAAAAGTTAGCATTTACCTCCTGGATTTTATCTCGCGTTGTCATGGTAACCACTGTGAAGAGTTATTCCATCTGCGATCTCATCTTTCCTTATATTGACACAATATCTGCCTCAAGTCGCAGAGAGAAACCAGCCAATGATTGTAAGTATGCAAAGTAAACCGAAGTTGCAACCGTTCATTTTAAGAGAATTTGTGTGTGTCTTGATATAACTGACAGTCACGCATTTATTACGTTTGCGATCAAATATTAAAATTGCAATTTTGAATAAGTAATAATACTTTGCATTTTTAATATTACTTTTTGAATTTTAGACATAGCATTATATTCAATGATTTTTTTTAAATATTATATTATATCAAACTTTTCCATCGTGTATTCTATGCAAGATTCTATCTAATCTATATTAGATGAGATAGAACTATTTTAGAGTGCAGAGTCTCCGTAGCTCAGTCAGTATAGACGAAGACCTGGTTTCGATTCTCGTCAATGACGTGAGGAATCTTTATCTGGTCTCTTTCGACGAAAGGTGAGTTATTCGGTCTCATACGGAGGTAGACGGTTTTTTCACCTGGAAAATAGGGTTTTTCGTTCCCTCAGAACAAGCAAACCGGCCAGTAGAACACACGCAATTTATAGACGAGAATACTTAAAGGCATAGGGGGGGGGGATACGGCCTTATCCTCGTGTTAAGAAATCCAAGGATACTTGGAAGGCCGTGAGCGCTTAAGTGCTATGTTAAAGCTACTGATGGATGATGGATGGATTTTAGCATTGGAAAAAAATTCAAAATTAAAGATATAATTAAAGAAAACAACACTTTAAGAAACAAGGCAGGCTGAACGAGGATGAATTTCATTCTCTTCCTTTATTTGTAACGTACATAGTTTTTCGTTTCGTGAAATGAGAATGTGTAAGAACACACAAACACGCTAAGGAACAAACGTATTACGCTAACATTTGCGTAACATAGTTTGTTATATGATCTACATATTTTAGGTCCCCCTTTTCTCTCTCTGCAGCTATTTCAAGCTTCTAGTATGCCACGCCAAAATCGATATGTACTATGTTATTACTAGAGAAATAGTTTCCCCATTCAGATTGATCCCTCCCCTAAGAAAATAAATCTTGAAAAAATTTGAACTTAATTCGAAATTTCTTTCTATTATACAATCTTCTGATTTTTCGAGGAGATTTAGAAATTTAGAAAGCCATATAATTGAGTGTACACTTAGGTAAAAGATGAATTCTATCTTTAGGTATGAGAGCGCCCCACCACTCTTGCAAATATGCAAATATTAGACGCTTGAAGTGGTTTGAAAAAAACAAACAAAAAAAAATTAAATTCTTGGTTTATTTTTGTATTATCTAATCGGAAATGAATCAAGCTCGGTATCTAACTCTGCATGCCGGTATTTGTAATTATAGTAACTCGACCAGTAACAGCTGGTAACAATGACAGTAAATTTGTAAGTGTACATTCCCGAAATTATCCATCCCCCGAACACTAGCCTCGCAGTATTACTTACTTGGTTGCTTTTAGATTCTAGGAACAGGAGGTTTGGTTTAGTTAGAAATTACAGCAGGAGTAATAAAGCATGTAAGAACAGTGTATCATGTCTGTTTTAATTGGGTGTGCTCTTCCGAGCACACACTATCTCCTCTCCCGTATGAGATAGTTAACTCAACTCACTTTCAATTAAATTTGAAATTGAATCCCATTCTTTCGAGAAACGAAAAGTAAGTGCCGAGTTGTCCTGCGTCTTCTATTCATGCTCTTGGCAGGTAAGCAAAATCAAATCCCATAAACTCCATACTTGTAGTCGAAAAGTAGTCTCTTTTAAATCAGGATGATGATAGTAACATATAGGATGTACGATGATGATATTATCGAGTTTAGAAAGATTGTATAAAATCGTAACAACTACATTGACAATGATAATCTACGTTAGAAAGTTAATATAAATTAAAAAAAAAAGGAAAACATTTTGTAAATATTAATTAATTAAAATAAATTTTAAATTAATATATTCACTTTTATAGGACTACCCTTTATAATAATATGATTTCCATTATAATTAATTTCATTTGGGCAACGTTGAGTGTACTGTCTGTTCTTGAAACTAAACAAGGAATGACACGGCAATTTTATTGATTAAAGTCATCGGTGTATAGAAAACCATAAAATTATTTTATAGTATTTTAATACAGTGTTTAGGATAGAATTACGAAAACCGTAACATTGTTACATCCCATTACTTTTCGTTTTCGTATTTTAATCATCTTCCTCTTCCGAAGACCGGTAAAGAAAGAGTAATCCAGCATTCACCATTTTCTAGGATAAAAAATAACGTTAGCGATTAGACTTCCTAGAGTTCGGTGAATGGCATGGCCGTTACAGAAAGTCATTAACCAGGCCTCCTGATGTTGTTTGGATTCTTTGTGCGTTTTTAAAAGTTCCGGTGGCCGCATTCTGTTATTGGTAAGATGGTAGTGGGTTACGTTCTGTCTCTTTCTTTCCCTTTTCTAACAGTAAATCACCTAGCTGCCGTTTTTATACAAGTTCAAAGAAGCCTTCTCTTTTCTAAAGTCTTTTATCTTCGGGAGTTCTAAAAAAAATAAATTACTTCAAGTATTTCATTTCAGAAAGTGGACATCATAATACTTGTTGAAATAAAATACAATTTTACCTTCAATAATGATGATATTTTCAGTTCTAAATGAAAGTGATTACCATGTATGAATATGTGAAAGTGGGATTAAATAGAAGTGCGATGAAAAAGACGTAATGATTAGAATATCCCTGAACACAGATATTTAGATTAGGTAGAGTGTCAGACGTAACTGATATTAATGAGTCGAGTTTTGTAAAGCGACATCTAATGGAAAGCAACTAACACAAAAGAGAGTAAATAAATATTTTATCATTGTTAGATTTTACCAGCGAACTCTACGCAATAATTAAAGCACTAGAAGCCTACTTAAATCTATCATCATCTCAACAATCTGAAGGAATTATAATTTACAGTGACTCAAGATCAGCTATGGAGGCAATCAAAAATGGCAATACCAAGCTCACACAAGACATCCATAAACTCTTAAATCATCTAAAGTGTTTAGGTAAAAGTTGCATTCTACAATGGATTCCTGCTCATGTAGGCATTGATCACAACGAAGCAGCTGATAAATTAGCAAAAGAGGCCAGAGAACTCAACCAAGAAACTCATATGATAACTCTTGCTGATGCCAATGCACTAGCAAAAGCTAAACTAATTCCATTGAAATCAGTGATACAACATCAAATTCCCGAGATCAATGCTGACAGAAGGACCTCCACTACGATAGCAAGACTACGAACAGGACATTATAGAGGAATGAAGATCAATACAGATGATACGAGAACATATAGAAACTGCAACAACTGCCCCAATACGGAACTGACACCCACTCACATCTTTACCTGTCCAGCAATTACAGCAGCCTTGCAAGAAATAGATCCTAATCCTGAACAACAGCTCTATACAAACAAAATCACAGACATAGCCAAAGCAGTACAAAGAGCGCACGGAAACATCTAAGACTCTTCAAAGGACAAGACAACAACAACAACAACATCATTGTTAGAGAACAATTCATTGTTAGAGAACTTACAGAAAGCTATTTTAAATCTAAATGAGATATCCAAAGATTATGGTATGATAATATCAACGAAAAAGTCAACAACTATGGCCTTTAAAGGACAAGATCCAGCAAGAACTAAAATAGTAATAGATAACAAGATCTTAGAACAGGTGAATTCATTTAGCTACCTAGGACGTATGACACATATGGAAATGAAAAAGATATAAACGTAAAAATAGCAAAATATTTAAAAAGAACAGGTGTAATTAACTCTATATTTAAACCAAACCTAGTTCAAAAACAAACCATACTAAAAGTATACAATACCTTAGCCTTACCAGTCTTAATGTATGGAAGCGAAATCTGGACAATAAAACAAAAAGACAAATAAAGATTAACAACAGCAGAAATGAAGTTTATGAGAAAAACTGCAAAGTATACCCTATTTGATCACAAAAGAAACGAAGAAATTATGAAAGAATTAAACCAAGAACCAGTAATAGAAAAAATTAAACTATATAAACATAGATGGATGGAACACGTTCAAAGAATGAAAACACAAAGATTACCAAAACAAGCCTTAAAGTACAAGCCATTAGGAAAAAGAAAACCAGGACGTCCTCTTAAACGATTCAACAGCGACTTCTAAGGCCGGAACAGGCCATGCTAGGCCTAAATCCTTGATATGCATGATGATTGTGATGATGATCATCATCATTGTTAGAGTTTCATTATGTGGAATTTTTTTTAATTATGCTTTCTATTTCTATAAGCTATTTTAAAATGGCAGATTAATAAGAGTTAAGCTGATTTATCTTGGATTTATACAGAATTTTCAAATGTAAGTGAGTTAGCCAGTTTCTTACGGAGATAGGGTTTCCTTCGGAAACTAGAGTTATCCCCTCTACAATACATGCAAAAATATAATTATTTCTTTTAGTTTGATACCTATACTTTTGCCTAATTCATAAACTTTAATAATTAAGTTACTTCATTTAACACTTAATAACAATGTAATAACTCAAAAATTTCTGTATATTACAAATTACCAAATTAACTATCATATAAGAAGTGTTTAAATTACAGTAATTAACGATAGTTTCTCTCTATTTTTTAGGAAACAGAGAAATATACCTGTAGATGGCGCGATAATCGTTTCTTTAATTTTAGACGGATTATTTGAGAAATATCAAAATAAACTATTAGAAAACTGTAAAGCAAGCATTTTTTCATATTCTTTAAAATCACATTATTTTCCATAAAATTGCGTGTTCAATGGGACTTGAAAAAAATTTCAGAGAATCATTACTGGTAAACTATTAAATTCTGCAACTTTTGAAAACTTATTTCTGCAATGAATTTTCACTGTAGCTTCAATATATGAATCTCCTGTTTGTCAAGCTAACAAGTAAATAACGAACAGCTGTTTCCAACTTTCTCGCTTCATGAACACTTAAATTCATCTTCATCTTCCTCTACATGTTAGACTCACTAGTTTGTCACTGCCGAAGTTACTTTACTTGGCTTCATAGAAACCTAATTAATGCTATAAGAGGATAGGTAATTCCATCTCCATCAACTGCATGTCATTATAATTTTTTTCAACTGTGTATCAGATTAGTTAACTCACCTTCAGATGAAAAGTTCTTGAAAGGAGTGTTCGTGTACTGGAAGAGAGAGAGAGAGAGAGAGAGAGAGAGAGAGAGAGAGAGAGAGAGAGAGAGAGAAATTCTGCTGACTGTGTTATGGGGAGTCTACGACATAAATCTCTTAACAAAATACAATCAGGGAATTTTATGAACATAGCGAACAAAATAAAGTTTTTTCTTTGTGGTATTTTCAAAACCCACAATAACTAGAATTTCTATATTTTATATTGTATATGCAGATGATTTATAGAATAATTAAGATGGAAATTTCTTTAACAAATTACGCTTCAAAGTAAACAAACCGATAAAATTAGAATCCGATCATGCTGAAAATGTATTAAAGTTTATTTATTTTTAATGTAATCAAACAAGAATATAAAAATCTGTATGAAGTGTTAAATACTTAAGTAGATATAAATAATAAATCAAATGAAAAGTAGAAAACACGTCTTGGGTTGCTTCATTTGATAAATTATTGCAGAAATAAAACGGACTTAATAAATTAAACATTCTAGCACACTTATGGAAAGAACGGAAGAAGGGACACTGGTAAACAACAAAAAGAAAAGAAAAAAAAATATATATATAAAATGGTGGCTTAATAAAATGTTAGAATTGCAACATAATGGAAGCAAGCATACAAATAAATTAAAATCTACTTCTGAAGGTAAAAAATAAAATTAAGAAAGGAATAGAGGGCAAAAAATGTGCTGATGAGCTTGTTGAGAACATCGTAACTAAATATAGTTCTGAAACAGCATGGATATCACTAAACATAAATACAAAAAAAAAAAAAATCTGTAGGCTGCTTCTGTAACTCATAACTTCTGGGTTGCGATCAGCGAGAACAAAACAAAGTATTAACTCCCTAGCTAATGTCAAAAACTGTTTCAGCACTAATGCTTGTTTATGATAGCTACTCACACTCGATTATCTCGTGCTCAACTGGGCATTTTTTTCTTTCTCCTTACGCAAACTTAACTCATGGAAACTGCTTTCTGAGGCCCTTTGGAACCAGAGTTAAATGATGTAACAGGTAAAGCTGTAGTTTATGAGCAGTGAGATTATTTTTTATTACTTTTCTGTCACCAGAGTGCGTGCGAACATAATGAAGACAAACAGCATAAACTTCAGGTTCAATAAACTACTACAGCTGCCGTCATTCTATTCTTTCCGCGTTTCATGAAAACTTAAAGACGGACATGCTCCTTGTCTATATTTATTGCTTTCGTCACCCTTGTAACTCGGTGAGCTTCTCGTATTTGCATATAATTGAAGACTATTGTCAGATGAAGTCAGTTTGCGTTCAAACGGGAATATTTTATGAAATTCAATGAATGGTGTCCTAGAATTTATTTAAGTGACTAAAAGATTTTTAAGTGTTTCTAATTAATAAATATTTACAAGTTAATAATATTAATGTTTTTAATTAAAAATATATTTATTATAAAATTATAAATTAATTTAATACTATTTATAAATTAATATATTAAATAAAATTGTTTACAATTGTCATTTTTCATTTATAATCCTTTTTTAACACTCTCAGAGGAATATTCTTTTATTCTTTCACTTTATATGCGAGAGTTAATATAGTGTATTGAAAAAGGTTCGCAGATATTTTTCTTAACAGAATTTGCTCAAATGTCTCCCTTTCAACACAGAAAGATACAGATACACAGAAGTGCTAGCGTTTGGAAGTTTTTCGAAGTAATGTTTTGAATTTTACTTTTCTTTGACGTTTTCTTTCTTTCTTTTTATTTTATTTTATTTTTGTTTGTTTGTCTTTGTGTTATTCCGATATCGCAATGCAGAGAACTTATTAAAATTCAAGAGGGGTTTATATTTATGTATTATAATCGATGCTGGAGAGTAAAATTAGTTCTTTTTCTTTTTCTTTTTCTTAGAAAATAGCATGCTAAACAATAAAATAGACACTGGAAATAGAAAAACATGAAAATAGACACTGGTTATCGACATCTAGTTGTGCAAACTTTAGTCATTTTAATAGTTAAGTTACATTTTCAATGCAGAATGAGAGAAGGTCGTTAATACGATACTATATAGAGGGAAAGAGGAAAACGATTATTTCAGTATGACAGAATTACGTGCTGTAGTTTCGTGGTTTGCGTGTAATCATGATGGACACTTTAAGGATAAAGTGTCTATCATGATTACAAGTAGTGCGCGATCAGAGATAAACCAATCAATCTGTTGAGAAATACAAGAGAGAGAGAAAGAGAGAATGGAAGCTTACTGAAGACCTCATGCCAATCATGATCGTGTTTAGAAATATCGAACCTCTTGAGTTTACTTAATGTTTTTCACGGCATTCATTGAAAGACTGTAAACAGAAAAAAACGACTATGGATCGACAGGAGTGTATTCTGTATACTAGTCACTGCTTATTTTTTCAGAGGTTTTCATTGGAAAAGTTTACTTTTAATGGGTTTATCAGTTATTTTAGAAAGTCTTGAATAAAGAGTAAATGACAAATAACTTGCAACAACGTTTCCGACTGATCTGTTCACAATAAATACTGCAATCATGAGAGAAGTAGTTAGAGGCGTGGTGAAAACTCCGAATATTGGCCTTCTCAGTAGGCTATAATATACTATATTCCATTTGAAATTCAGTAATCTTCTACTATCATATGCAGTTTTTACTTTAAGCACAAAATTGTATTATTTTCTGCACAAACTTGTGCGTATCATATTTATTAGAGCAGGACAAAGAAATCGATACTAATTTAATTTAGACAGTTAGCAGAAAAAATGTATTTGTGCATGAAACAGGTTTCTTGTACTGGGATTTTTGAGAATAACTTTTCGAATTATTTATTTGTTTGCGACTATTGTGAGCTTTGTTATAAGATGGAAAAGAAACGGAAGATTTCGATGAAAACCAGATATATCCTGAAAAACCTTAGAAGTGAAATATTAAAAACAATAATCCACAGACAGTATGAAGATTCTTTATTGAACATAGTTCGTATTTTCAGTCAGGACATCAAAATGGAATTTGGTTTAGATAAAAATGCGCAATTTTATCTATTAAACGAGGAAAAATTAATGACACTAGCAATTTTAATTTTGATCAAGAGAAACATATAAAAGCAATTTCAGCTGACGAACACTAAAAATACCTAGGAATATTAGAAGCCAATGATATTCTCCACTCGAAAGTTAAACAACAGGCAGCATCAGAATACATCAAAAGAGTAAGAAATATTCTGAAAACAAAACTAAATGAATTAAACACAATTAGACCAATGAATTCTTGGGCTACACCAGTGATCCGATACACAGCTGGCATAATAAATTGGACAAATGAAGACCTGGACAAACTAGACCCCAAAACTAGAAAACTATGCATCATGCATTACATCCACGAAGTGATATTGACCGCTGGGGTCTGCTGCAAGTGAGACAGTGTGTGGAAGAAGAAGAAATTGGTTTAGGAAATTTCATCGACAATAGCTCTGAGCCAATGCTTCAAGCAATTACACAAGAGGGCCTTCTAAAAGCAACAGGAAGTAAATCCGAAGGAACAACAAAATATCCGATATGTGCTCTGGAAAAATAAACCCTTGCATGGCCAATTTCTTCGAGATACTGAGGACAAAATTGACGTGAACAAGGCGTGACAATGTCTACAAAATGGATAAATTAAAAAAGAAACAGAAGGATTTATTCTAGCAGCTTAAGAACAGGCATTATAAACTAATGCAATCAAAGCAAACATTTTGAACATCAATAATAACAGCAAATGCAGATTATACGATCAGAGAGAGATGAGACTGTAGAACATATAGTCAGTGCCTGCAGCAAAATAGCTCAAACTGATTATAAATACAGCCATGATCAAGTGGCCAAAATAGTTCATTGGAATGTATGCAAAAAACATGGCTTTCCTACTTCTGATAGCTGGTGGCAGCATAAAATAGAGACTGTATTGGAAAACGAAACAGCAAAAATTCTCTGGGACTTTAGAATACAAACTGATCGGCATTTGGAACACAAAAGACCTGACGTCACAATTATCGAACATCGACAGGTTTGGATTATCGATATTGCAGTACCCAGTGATAACAATATCAACAACAAAGAACTGGAAAAAAATTACTAAGTATCGAGATCTAGCAATCGAAGTTGGCTGACTGTGGCTTAAACACACAAAAGTCATTCCAATAGTTATCGGTGCACTTGGTGCAATTTCAAAGAAACTGTCCAACTATTTACAGCAATTAAAAATCAATGAAGTGACCCCATGTGACCTACAAAAAACAGCATTACTTGCAGCAGTCGATATTTTACGACTCTACCTGACAGACTATTCTTAGATTCTTGGGTAGAATCTGAATTGTTCTTAATCACCATTCATATTTTTATTTATATGATATCTTGTTTTGACTGTGTATCAATTATGTGAATAAAATAATAATAATTGTAATAATAATAATAATAATAATAATAATAATAATAATAATAATAATAATAATGGAATAACGTTTCACTTTGTATATAAATGCATTTGCTCAGCCGTAAACCTAACATAGTTTTAGGACTGCTGTTCTCACAATAAATAAATAACATCGATCACATTTTGGAACACTGATTAGAACACTGCATAGAATAAGGAGTGTCATGAATCAGCAAATCAGCTAATCCAATTAAACGTATTTCTTAGAGTTGTTTATTAGAATAGAAATCCCACACCTATCGTAATAGAAACCTATAAAAGGTATAATAAATCAAATAAATTTGCTTGATGTTAAGTCAAATATCTGATTAATAGATAGTTAGCGGCTATTCTTCTCGAGCTATAGAATTGTGATGGCATATAAAACTTTTCTGCTGTTCAAGATAATAAAACTGTTACTATTATTGCTGAAAGAATAAACTTGTAGTTCGTCAGAAATCATATAATGTATTTTAAATACGTACCATTATGCTCATAAAGAAAGACCACTGTATCGCTAGACCTTTGTAATTATATTAAACACTGCCACGTCATATGGAACAAGGTAATGATAAGATATTTTATGAAGGAATTGAGCAGAAAAGAAAACTCAGAGAAGTTTCTCCTAAACTTCGCTGTTCACGCCTTTACAGAACGACAAAATCGCATTCTCCTGCTAAAGCTTTTTTACCTTTCGTACTGAGAGCAAAGATCAGGCTTACTACGGTGAGTTGGGCCATCAAAGTGCAGAGAGCTGAATAGCTCTCTCTATCACTCTCTCTTTCCTCGCTGTGAATCCCCAACTCGCCAATCACTTTAGCCAGAAGCGATGGAGTGAGAAATTTTTCATGAGGATTTCTTCCCAGAGATTCGTAGCATTCACTTTTTCAAACCCCATCCCTTAACAGAATATTCATGGAGTCAACCTTATTCTCCACAAGTGCAGAGCGTTTTTTTTTCTTTCTCTCGAAGTGTTACTTTACATACTGAAAAAAAAAAAATAGAAACATTTTAAGGATCAAACAGAGAGGTATCGAAGAATTTCTAGGGGAGAATATCCCAGAGTACATCTACTACATTTTATTATACACTTTGTATGTTAGCGGTACAGTTTTCGTCACTGAAATCACGAAATGACACTCTTCTATTTCTCTATTTCTTCATAATATTTGGTAATTTCAGTGCGTAAATGCTGTCTGCACCACACTCCATTATCTATAACAAACAAAAAAAAAAAAAACAGCAACGAGAACAATAATAATATCCACAGAGTCAAATGAGATCAACATTGGTTAAATTATTATATACACATCCAATAACGTCTAATCTCTCATACAGTTAAGAACCCCACTTAAAATAATAACCGAAGTGAAATAGTGACGTTGCAGTAACGTCATTCATTGTCGGCAATTGAATCCAACACGATTTTTCATTTCATTTTTCATTCATCTAATCAGCATTCAAATTGAATGAACAACAGCAGATTTTCACAATTATTATATAGACATAAATTAAATGAAAAAAAAAAGAGAGAATATTTAGAGTACGAAGAAAGCGATGGTACAATACTGCAATAGACCAGTTAGCCTAATTCTATGATGGAAGGAAAAGAATGCCTCCCCCCCGCCGAAACATTTGTCATTTTGTTGTAAAGATCTGGATTCAAATTCCTTCAGGAAAACGACCTCATTATCTTTATGGATAAAAACAAATAATAAAATTATAAATTACTAAACAGGGCTTCTATCAGCTCTTCTTTTCAGCAGCCATACTTCAATTACCATGTTAACGAATGAAAAGTATTCCTAGTATGATTATACCAGTATATATTGATGGTGGTTTTTCCCTTCAGTCGTTTCCGACCCTAGATGAATTTGTAAGCATTTCCCGCAAAGTGTGTGTTCCTGATGAGTTTTTACAGGGTAGTTCACCATTGCTTTCCCCAGCCCCCAAATTTTATCCGGGCTCGGGACCGGCATATGGCAGGGACGTATTCATGATTGTAATCCATGTGTATTCACGGGGCCGGTTTGCCTGTTCTGGGAGAAAGAAAATCTCCTTACCTCCGTATGAGACCGACTAACTCACCTTTCGTCTAAAGAGAACCAGATAAAGGTTCCTCACGTCACTGATGTGATTTGAACTTAGGTCTTTCCGACCAAAGGGGTTCGTCTATACTGACTGAGCTACGGTGTATCAAACGAGCATATACGATACTTAATTTTGTTAACCAATATACAGTAGTATATTTCAGTAGGAATGTTCAACGTATATCTTCTTTTCCTGTTCCATACACACTGCTTGGAATGATTTCAACAGACACCACAATGTACAATGTGCATGGAGCCACGTAACGAGCGTTTGTAACAGTATAAACTGGAAGAATATGATGCTCCTAAATCAGTGCAACTGTGTCTGGATAAAATGGCTGCGAGAAAGGAATTGATTACAGTGCATATTCTGTTTGGCATAGTTTCCACAAGTTGCTGAATTGCAACTACATCTACAACACACCAGTATATCACACCAGACTGTCCTTAAGCGGCTCAGATTTCATTTGACGGAAGAAGACTTTTTTTCAAGATCTATTTTTTGAATATGTCGCATACATTCTCAATGGATTCAGACCTGGATTTGTGATGGCCAGGAAAGATGACGGAAGTCGCTGAACCATTGCCGAACAATTTTGGCGCGATGGGCAGTAGTGTTGTCGTCCATGAAAAACGTCAACTTCTGGATGAAAAGTCCGCATTGCAGGATAGACTTGATCGCAAACAAAGTTCAGATATTCTATCCATATCGTTCGATCTTTCAGCAATATCAAGGGACCCGTTCCGTATCAGCAGAACATATCCTACACCATGACATTACTTCCAGGACATTGATTTGCTTACAAGTCGAGCTGGTTTCTATGCTTCATTAGTCCCCCGCCAAAATCTTTACCGACCGTCGGTGCAGAAAAATTTACACCTTGTTCATTGAACCACATGACCCTTTTTCAGTCTTACAGTATCCAGTCACGGTGTTAGGAAACGACTATAAACAAACTTTCCCATTTTTCGCAGAAATCAGTGGTTTCCGTATAGGGACGCCACTGCCAATACCGATCCTGTTCAATTCCCTGTGCATACTTCGGTGAGATGTGGGTCGAGAACAGCCTACATTAAATTCTTCGGTCAAGTGCTGCTCACAGGAAGTTCTCTGAGCAAGCCTTCTTACATGCGATCTCGTTCCTGACAGACATCTTAGGACCACTGTTACGCCTCTTAGACAAGCAAATTAGATTATTTTTTCCACTGATTAAATACCCGAGATACCTCACTTTTTGAGAAATCAATCAACTGTGCTGTTTTTAAAATTGTGGCTCCAGCCAGATGGATACTCACAGTAAGCCCTTCATCGAACTCCGAAAGATTCTTTGTTTTTTCCCCATTATTATCAACACTATTGGCGTTTACTGATCAGCAGCATTCATAATCAGTTGTCTAGAACATTTGGTGATGCACTGAATCAATTATTTTACATACATCTGCATAAATGTTTCTAATTTAGTGGCTGGTATGTGTTCTTCATTTCTATATCACACCAACAGCATATTGCCAACATCTTGTTGTTATGAAGATATTGCTTAGTCTTCAGGATTTGAACTGTGAAATGCATTGAAACAGTACACAACAAGGGAAAAAGGCGTATGGATTAACATATTTGTAATCGTTCACTGAAAGACACATATTTTTGCAACAATTACTTTTCTGAATCCCTGTTTAAGTATATATTTTTATGTTCATATGATTCATAAAAAAAAATCATCATCTCATGACCTGCTATTACGGAGATATATTATGAATTTGGAGATTCTCATTATAAACTTTCATGATTAATAAACTGCTTGGAAAAATCAACGGATTCCCTTGGGCGAGGTGTATCATGCCATATAATGAGTCATGCGTTTGTAGCCAGTATATATAGGAGGAATATAATACTGTGAAATAGGGCAACTAAGTCTGGTTGCAATAGCTGCAAGAAAAGAACTGACGGAGTTTGAAAGTGGCATTGTCATAGGATCCCATTTTGCTGGCCTATCTTTTCGCCAAATTGTTGACAAATCGGGCCAACCAAGGTGAAACACAGACAACGAACAATCCCTACGCAAAGGTATTTGAAAGAGTTAGAAAGATTCGTTGTCATAGGATGCCTTGCTGCAGGCCTATCTGTTCGGCAGTTGTTTGACAAATTGTGATATCCCAGGTGAATTAGTGAAAGCGTACTGAAATGGAAGCTCAGGAAGTCAATTGCAAGTGCTACCTGCAGTGGACGCCCCGCCACGCTCACCGACCGTGACCATAGGGTGTTTCGAAGGATTATATGTAAAAACCACCATTCGTCGGTCGACACATTGAATGCGGAGTTACAAGCATCGACTGCAAGAAGAATCCCCACAAAAACATTCAGAACGGAGGATGACCACATGTGTTTCCATGGTAGGAGCGCAAACATTATCCAAACTAACATTCAAGGTCATTTTTCAGTGGCGCAAAGAGGATGTACAGCATGTGGAAGCTTCAAAAGCTACATTCTGGAGCGAACATCACGCTCCACCATCTGCCGAACAGATGGACGGGTGTATGTGTCGCATATGCCCGGTGAAAGTCTCTCGCTAGAGTGCGTAATCTCAACAATGATAGTCGGAGGTGGCGGTGTGATGTCGTGTTTTTCTTAGTTTGGCCTCAGACTTCTGTTTGTGCTGACACGAATATTGAACTCCGAGAGGTATCGGAACATTCTGGAGAATGCGATGCATCCTACTTTGTGGCGTTTCTACGAAACTGACCATTGTCTCTTTCAGCAAGACATTTAACTGTGACATACGACTGTTACCAAAACTGCATCTTTGTGGACATGAACGTCACCACACTTGACTGACATCCAAGGAGCCATGATCTTAACCGTATTGAGCATCCGTGGAATGAATTGGAGCATCGGATGTGGAAAGAAGTTACATGTCTACAGGAAAAATTGTTCAAAATTTCCATTGATCGCTATCGTACGCTTGTGAAAAGCATGCAGCGTCTTATTCCTGTAGTCATCGCAAAGAGAGGTCCTACATCTTATTAGTGTGGGCACCATGGCTGTTTATTCCTCACAGTATGGTGTTCATTGACTTCTTTCCACGCAGTAAATGGTAACACATATTTTCTTCATGTATTTTTTTATTTATTTTTATTTTTTTCTATTTACTAGGCACGAAAATTATTATCGCATTTCACTTCTATTAGAAGAAACTCTTAACTAAATGGTTAACTGTTATTGAAATTGAAATGCGATAATAATTTTCGTGTCTAGTAAATAGAAAAAAAAATAATAATACATGAATCAATATGTAATTGATTCATGTATTTCTGAATACTACTAGAAATAGCTTGTAGTATTCTCTATTATGCAAGGCATCTAAATATGGCTCTATATCTTCCAACCTGCCCTTTAGTACAGGGATGAAAACAGGAATCACCAATCTATATTTCAATTCGTATAACATATGCAAAGCTAATATAAAGGTAAACCTGGCTCAAACAGAAATTATGCATCATTCCTTTTGCCTTAAGCGAAAAGATGCATTCAGATAGTGACATTTTTTAAAATCACTCTCTTTTTCCATGCCATTCTGTTCCTTTTCTTTTCCATCCTCTTAAAGTGTGATAACTATTAGCAGAAATGGATCTTATAAAAAAAAAGTAATGTGTGTGTGAGTGGGGTGAGAGAAAAAATACCAACCAGAGATAGTGATAAATATTTGCGATTAGCTTCCGGATAATTTACGGAAATAATATACGTGACCTGCCAGGACAGTTTCGGCGGAAATATCCATATGCTTTCATATGGATATTTGATTTTATATAAAAAGAAATGAACACAGTTTCTGTTAGAGTAATCTAACAGAAACTGTTTGTTTAGAAGCAGTTTTTGAAAGCGATTTATGAATATGCATATCTAATGGTCTCTAATAGTCCTAGCTTTGTTTGCAAGTTATTTCAAAGTGATTACGCTGTTTTTCATAACATAAATCGCATGTTCACAAAAAATAATATGCATAATATTCACCAGAGGATATTAGATAATGTGCAACAATATACTTCTACGCTATTAATTATATTCATACTTTAGGTTTTTGTTTGTTTTCGAAGCTATATTTGAGCTCTAATAGAATATTTTTCATCTCAATGATATATCCAGACGTCTATAATAAAATATGTTACCTTGAAATTTCGAAATAGGAGATTCTGGTAATTAAGAATCATAGTTTACTTTGTTAAAGAACATAATACAAGTGCAATAAGGGATCACAGGTAGAAACCTGTGATCTCTTATTGCACTGACTTTCTTAACAACATTACAAAGATTGTATATATATCACTAAAAACACACGTAATAACCACAGTAATGACTATTTAATTCGTAAATGTTTCATCCCAAGTATCTTGGGACATCATCAGTACAGTAGTTCAAACAATACTAGGAATAACATACAGTTAGGGCGAATGATTACAATGGAAACTCAATATGCGTGCGATAACGTGTTATAGAAGTAAATTAAATAACTGAAAAAAAATTAAAAATTAAAATTAAAAAAATTTTAAAAATTAAATTAAAAAAATTTTAAAAATTAAATTAAAAAATTAAAATAATAATAAATAAATAAAATTTTGCACAATTTTGTATGACAATTTCCCATACTTTAGGAATAGTAAGAACATCGTTGCGGTTTAAATTTGGTCTGTGTAGTAGGGCTTCAGCGCTTTCTTTATATAAACGTTCATGTTTATATAAAGATCTGTGTAAAGTTTCGACTTTTCTCAATAAATCTATGGTTTGGATTTTCAACTCCAAGTTGGAAGAGACCAGATTTCTGCGGTTTAAAAATACGAATGTGGTCTTGAAGTTCCGAGATGCGTTTCTCAACAGACCTACCTGTCTGCCCAAAGCAAGACAATTTGCAGGAGCATGGGATCTCATAAACACCAGGTAACATCAGAGGTGAGAGTTTGTCCTTAGGAGAAGGTAACAAGTTATAGATTCGGTTGATAGGTTTGAAAGTAGTGACAAAATTGTGTATCTTCATAATTTTTGAAAGACGTTCGGAGATGCCTTTGGCTTACTCATATGGACATCTTGTCTGAAATGTTAAAAACTGATTTGTTAATCAGCTTACATTGTCTCCCTCTTCACTAACATTCCCCACAAAGAAACAGTAGAATTATTAACTCACAAATTTCCTTCTGATATAGTTGAATTATTCAAATTTGTTATTACATCCGGTTACTTCACCTGGAAAGGTCAAACTTACAAACAAGAAGAAGGAACAGCAATGGGATCTCCTTTATCACCAAACCTAGCAAACTTGTTTCTAGAACACCTTGAAGAAAAAATATTCACTTTTGAACCGATACCAAAAATTTGTTACGATATGTCGACGACGTATTTGTAGTCTGGGATCATCCCGAACAGGAATTACAACTGTTTCTAGATAAAATAAATCTTCTTCACCCTCGCATCAACTTTACGCTTGCAAAAGAATCTCCACCGGCTATTTCCTTTTTGGATTTACACATCGAAAGAAAATAAGACGGTTACATCACCACGTCTGTCTATCGCAAGCCTACATTTTCAGGTCGCTACATTCACAATTCTTCCGCTCATCATCCATCTCAGAAATTTGGCATCATTAAATCACTAGTTTCCTGAGCACACAAATTCTGTTCCTCTGAAGGTTCTCTAAACCAAGAACTAGAAATAATCAAAAATACAGCTATACTAAATGGATATAATCTTAAAACAACTCAAAAAATCATCAGTCACCTTCTCACACATCAACCCAGACAAGAAGTCCATATGATTCCCATACCATACGTCAAAGGCATCTCCGAACGTCTTTCAAAAATTATGAAGAAATACAATTTTGCCGCTACTTACAAACCTATCACCCAAATCTATAACTTGTTACCTTCTCCTAAGGACGAACTCTCACCTCTGATGTTACCTGGCGTTTATAAGATTCCATGTTTCTGCAAATTGCCTTGCTTTGGTCAGACAGGTATGTCTGTTCGGAAACGCATCTCGGAACATCAGGACCACATTCGTCTTTTCAAACTGCAGAAATCTGTTCTCTCCCAACACGGAGTTGAAAATACAAACCATAGGATTCATTGGGAGAAGTCGAAACTTTTACACAAATCTTTATATAAATATGAACGTTTATATAAAGAAAGTGCTGAAGCCCTACTCCACAGACCAAATTTAAACAGCAACGATGTTCTTACTATTCCTAAATTATGGGAAATTGTCATACAAAATTGTGTAAAATAATCTTTATATATTATATATTTACATTTTTTTTTTAAATTTAAATTTTTTTTATTTTAATTATTTTAATTTATTTTTATTTTTGTTTTTTATTTTTTTCAGTTATATTTAATTTACTTCTATAACATGCTACTGCACGTATATTGAGTTTACATTGCAATCATGCGCCCTAACTGTATGTTATTCCTAGTATTGTTTGAACTACTGTACTGATGATGTCCCAAGATACTCGGGATGAAATATTTACGAATTAAATAGTAATTACTGTGGTTAGTACGTGTGTTTTTAGTGATGAATTCACAACAGGTTTCGTTATATAAAAATTGTATATATATATAAAAAAGAAAACTTTTTAATTTATTAAATGAGAACTTATGAAAATATCATAAATTTATGAAATATCACCGGTTTCATGTAAAAATTTCAATACTTAATTGAATCGCTATTATGATAGTATTAAAAAGAAACAGCAACATTTTTCACGCCTTGAATTTTTCAATCAAAATCACTAGAGATATATTCTAAATTCATTAGGAGTGTATAATATATTAAATATAAAAATTAATTAGTTAACCAGCATTATGATTCGAAAAGGAATCACAAGCGCTAAATATTATAGAAAATAACTAATATATTAAAAAAAATAAGATAATATTTAATACTAAAAATAACTATCGTATATTACCAATAAAATTATTTGTTTGTAAACGGGGAAAAAAAACGTTGATGTAGTGCTCCTACAATAAAGAAAAAGAAACCGTGTATTACTATTTATATACGATTATTACTGATGATATACTGATGAGAACATTTTAATTTTCTTTTAGCATTATCAGAAAAAATGTATATTAATTTTACATTAAAAGTATATAAGTTTTACATTAATCAATGTAAAATTACTGAGTGTAATGAAATGAATGTCGAAAATGGAGGCAATTATTTTAAAAATTACTTTTAAAATAATTAAAAGGATTTTTATTTATAATTTTATTGGTATGTAGTTCAGGTTTGTTTAGAATGTTAAATTACGTTCCCTAATTTAATTTAATGGTATTAAATTAATTGAGGAAAAAAATTATACATAGTATTTTGAAAAGCAATTAAAAAAGTCAGCAACACCATCCATCGATTTGAGTCATATTTATTAAATATAAGATAAGAGGGCGAAGGATATTCTCTTGCTTAAAATTTGTAAAATGAAATAAAGAATGAGATATAAATAGGTAAATTAGTAATAATTTAAACTAAGAAATAAAATGAATGAAAATTGAAATAACAAAATAAAATATATAAATTGAGATTAAGATATAAAACCTAAAATAAAATAAAATAAAACATAATGAATTTAAATCATCAATGAAGTCTGGTATTTGACGGATCCTACGTGTTATTTTCTGAATTACACATTACAGAGTACTAGGGTATATTCTAATATCCTTTTCCTGAAATAACTTTATTTTGATTGAAAAGACGGAAGTGCTGTACTATGCTTATCCTTACCAAGTATAATTTTTATTGCATGAATAATTTATATCCCTTTAGAATTACCACTTCACTTCTAAAAGTAGATTTTCTTATCAATCTGTTGGCCTTTCGCACGTTTCTCATTGAAATTCTTTGTTTCAACTCTTTTCAACAGTTTCCAAAGAGTTCACCGAGTATGGGAAATTAAAAGTTAATGCAGGATATTTTCTGTTCAAACAGTAAGCACAGAAAAAGGAAAATACACTCACTTTCTAAAGTCCTCACAGAATTCCTATCGTGAAGCTGTTTTTGGGCTTCCGGTATTAAGAGAAAGTGTGCTATTGGACAATAGTTATGAAGATACAAGCGCTTCGAAAATTGACGATGGAACAAAGCCTTTATAAGATTTGCACAAGACAGTAGGAGGAAAAAGAATGCCACAGTGAAGAACTTTCTGAAAAGATGAAAACAAAGGCTTATCCAAAAGTGCAAGAAAATCGAAGGATTTCTTTGAGATTTTATACGGGAAGACAAAACTTAAAATGATATATCACTCCCCCCCCACCTCCCCGATATTGATGCGGTGCATTTGTTGAGCAACACACTTCGTAAAATACTGCATTGAGTTGGTCATGAATTCATTCTATCCAGTTTTGATATGTTATTGTAGTAATATTAATAATTTCTTTCTTTTTTAATTTATCAAAGCATCTAGAAATGGTTTTCATCCAACTCTCTCTAAAATGATTTTCAGGGGAATCAGTTTTCATGACTGCGCAATTTCGTTAGTGCTTTATTTATAAATGATGCTTTCGAATGAATTCTGTTAACTAGTGAAATGTACTTTATTTGTGTTTTATTTGTGTTTTAAAATTAAAGTAATTTAATTGGTCCCATTTCAATTTTATAATGGCTTTATCCCACGAAAGCAACCTTTTTATTTTATATCATAAATCAAAAAAATAAATAAATAAAAATAAAATAGGAACATACAAAAATACATACAATAATATTAACTCAGGTTCTTAATTCGTTTCGATTTATGATATCAACTAATTCCTTTCAAACTGTAATCTGATTTTATATAACTCTAAAAGTGTCCACCTTAACTTAATTTTTTTTTTAAACGGAGGAGTAATAACGATAATAATCGTTATTACTCATACTTAATAAAATCATAATATTATGTACTAAGATATCCTTAAAGGATATTAATATCTAAATAAAAATAAATAAAAAATCTAACAAGTTCGGCATGTTTTGATGAGAGAACACTTCACCGTTTACACACACACACAGACAATGCCACACCACATCGTATATAAGCAGTGGAGATACTTGTGAAGACCGAATGATATTAATCGAATCGAGTGGCCAGCATGCTCCTCAGATCTTAACCCCGTTGAACACTTTTGTGATGCAGTTGGAAGAGGTATTGCTCGATATTCCCCTCCAGAAAACAAACAAATAAACAGGCCCTTGTCCTTGCTCTGAAGGATGAGTGGGCCAATTTCCCTCAATACCCCTGGATCACTCAGTGCTAAGCATGGTACGACGGTGTAAAAACATTGAACAGTGATGCAGTGAGCTGAATCGCTGTTCGGTCTGGACATATTCCATACTGAAATGTCTCGCCTCACAGTTTTCTGTAAGCATTGTACATTAATTCCTTAACTAAGTTCTTAGGAAATTTGTAAATTTTGCCAAAACATATTGCGAAATAACTGTACAGAATTCATAATACATTTTTGTGTATAATTTATTAATATGCTGGTAATAAATTTATGTCCACATTTGGCTATAATTGTCAATAATAACCTATTAATGACAATGTTTTCATATACAGGGAAAAATGTAGTTATTCCTTAGCTTTTCGACACCTGTGTGTATATATATATTTGATATCCTTCTGAAACTGATGTATTTTTATAAGAGAAAAAAAAATGTAAAGCATTATTACAGTCACTGGTAAAAGCATGCGGATCGCGATTCTAGCTTTTCAAAAAATAACATAGTTTCAGAACTTAATTTGAAATGTTAAAAAAACAGTTTTACTGTACTTCTATCGGAATGTTTTCTAATTGAAAGGAATCAGAAATTCTTTTCAATGAATAAAACCTAGAAAATTCTCATTTTGGAAAATGACCCTTACATTGCACCAGTTTATTGGATACTACTGAAATACCTGCTTGCATCATTCAAGCTCCAAAATGAATTTTCTTCAAGGCTCACTGACTTTCCGAGAAGTTTAATGAAATTCGCTATTTCAGAACTAAGACATGAAGATCCTTGCAGATGCAAATAGCAATGATTAAATATAAAATAATGATATTCTAAAATCCTTCTCCTATCTCTATTTTATGCTCCCTAAGAGAGAGAGAGAGAGAGAGAGAGAGAGAGAGAGATGTTCATTAGGTTAAGTAGCAACTACATTTAAGATCAAGAGTTCACGATGATGAACTTCCCATTTTCCTTTATATGTTAGGCTCGGAAACCTGTCACAACGAAGGTACTTGGTTTTTTTAAACCTTAATGCTCTGAAACGCGATCAATCTATCTTCATGGTTGTCAACTGCATGCGTTCTTATGTCCTGATTGACTGATATGCAGTACTAACAAAAGGCTCTGCTTAACAGTTCACTCATTTTACGCAATCTAGCAATCTATAAATTCTAGTCCTCATACCCTAATCAACGATTCCTTAATTTTCAATGATAACCCCTGCTTCTATCCCTGTAGAAGATGCTGAAATAATCCCTCTACATCTATCCTATAAAACCATTTCGGTAACTTAAATATTTCTCCCAAATCTCCTCTTTTCTGCCTACCAACCAACCTTTACAACAGACACCCTCAATCTACCCTCATAACATACATTCCACAGAACGCTCACCGTCTAGGCCCCCGTGTTTTGGAATACCTTGCTCCTTCATCCCCAATAAAACCAAGTGACCGGATCTGAGAACAGTAATCCATTTAATAGCGTATCAAGTCAGGCTTATAAAGAGGAATGATAACTTCCTTAACTCTGCATGTTTGTGTGCTCTTCAATAACCTAGGATTCCTATGAGTTACCCTAGCCACCTATGCAAAATGCTCTCTGAATTTTAACTCCCAATCCATCAACAGTCTCAAGTCCCTATCTTTAGCAACTGCCTAGAACACAACGACTGTAAGGTATTCACCAAAAATACATACTTTTACACTTGCCAATATTAAACTGGTATTGTTTATATTTTGTCCATACTGTCACCTTACATAAATCTGCAGGCTCTCTACACACCTTCTTGATTATGTATTGCGCTACGTAATTTTGTATTATCAGAAAACATCTGAATATTTTTATTCAGATTATTTCTTATACTATTTATGTACAAAATTAACAAGGATCGTCAATGCACAAAGCTCTTATGCCTACCGCTAGTCATCTGCTTTCTCTTGTGTTCTGTTCCTTCATTGTACTACGATTTTGCTATATGTTCATCAACTATTCCTGTATCTATATCACCAACTTCATCGTCATATCCATATCATATCATTAATAAGGTTTCAAGGAAGACAATGTTACGTGACGGTAGTACTGGGGTGCACAGCTTGAATGCTACCACGGGCCAAACAAGTAACTATTATACATACACGGGTCGCATTTTTTAAAATTTAAAATTATAGGGAAAACATATAATGCATATAAAGTCCACAGATATGTTTATTGAAATTAGCATGCCAATATGATATATTATATTTTTTGAATCAATAATTTTTCGGATTCACCGAATTGGAAATTGTTGTCATTATGTGTCTCAAATTTGCATCCGTAAGATTTGTATGTAGTGATGACTTGTTTAATTTCATGACAGTGAGAATGTCTGTCCCAGTACGTATGTGCTCCCAAATTATCATGCAATGTTTTACGCTTCTCGAATATTTGTATTTCTTTTTTTATTTGTATCGAAATAAGAGTTTTCTTATTTTGATATTTGAACGGGAAAAGGGATCTATAAATAGATTTAACTTGTCCTTTTCAATTCCTAATTCAAATTTTAGTATTTGTTTACGAGCGCGCTATAGTTGATTTCTGTTAATTTCTGACGCATTATATCATTGAACGCGCAGTATGTTATGCATCCCTACCGCAGTAGCTTGTTTAACTTCCTAACATCTAACAGCTGGTTGTTGCCCAGAACGCTTCTCTGACACAGCCAAAGAGATATTTGTATCCTTTGAGAAAGATACTCCATACGATTTAAAGTGAAACTCAGATAACGATCCCTGCCAGAAATGGGATTCTTACCTCCAACTAAAAAAAGCCTAACCAGTCAATGAATACGCACATATAAGATAAATCATAGAAATAATATAAATGAATCAATACTTTGTTTGAGCTAGTTCTCAACAAACTGCTTATGTTCTGCACACATATTTACTTGTCAGCTCCCAATAACTGAATTTATTTTTTTTTATTATCTATAATAATAATTTACGGTATTCAGAAGATTTTAAGACCCACGAGAACTCAGACTAGCTTTCACGACCACAATTTTAGGATAAGGTGGTTCGTCTTAAGCCTAAATGTATATTTTTTATATATATATTTCCTGTATTTTCATGGCCGGTTTGAGGAGGCTAAAACGTGAGTTTCTTGGAGTTGTACTTTCACTGAAAAATTCATATAAATAACATTCGCGTCCTAGAATATATCAACCCTTTATTGATGCAGTCAATTTCTGCTACGAATGCTCTTTTAATATCTATATCTATGTTTTTGTCCTATGATCTCAAAATATTTTTTTCTGAGTCGTTAAATAAGTTATTTCTTATGTCGGCACTGTAATGAGTGTATATCATTTTGTTTTCTTTACTATACCTTCTTATAATCCAATGGAGATATTGGAATCATGATTTTTACTTCACAATTCTTGCAGCAAAGCACTTTGGTTAATGAGACTTATAGAAGCAAAAAATGAGTGGTTTCTTATTGAAAACATGCACTCTAAAGAAATTAGTATGCTATCTCTTATTTTGACATCAGATACTAAAGGTAAAGTCAGTCACTCTTATTACTAATAATCTCTGCCTATACGGGTTATAAACAGTAATAAAGAGATAACGTACACCACTCCGTAAATATACTCGAAGATCCTTCAATTTTGATTGATGACTTACAGTTTATTCAACTATATATTTTTAAGTATTAGAATTTTCGTGTTTTACATTGTATTCATTGTACATTATGGTAGACGATTTAGAGTGATATAAAATTCAGATAAAAGCTGTAGTTATATTACAATGAGCAAATATTTGTTAAAAAACAATCTTATTCAAACTATATTTATTTAGGTAGATGTATATTCCATAGAACAAATGTGCGGAATGATGTTATTCCGTATTATAGGCGGAATGAAAGACAACAGCAAAATTTAGTGCTTTTACGTGATTAAAGGAAGATACGAGAATAATGTTTTTCTCTTTTCTTTCTTTGTTGAGTTTTAATGCGAATCCCGCTGAAGGGAGATTGTAAAACTATAATGTATTGATACAATTGATGCAGGGGGCGAGGATAGTAAGTTTTTAAATAGTCTAGAAAAATATACTTAAGAGAACATATTAGTACTCATTCAAAAGCTAGTCGAGTGATGGTGGTGGTGGTGGCGATGTCATACCGGTGTAAGCCAAGCACCACTTCTTTATGTGGTAGCAATGAAATTCATCTCCCCCTAAAAACCACTCGCATGTATCCACGCTGGAATTTGAACCCTCCAAAACTGTTGATTGCAGCGTGGACAACCTATTGACCAAATGGAAAGGCAACTTTCTATTATAGTTGTTATTGTTATTGTTGTTGTTGTTCAATATATATTTATTTATTTCATTTGACTTGTTCTTATTTCAACTCTGACTTCATCTTTCCATCTTTTTTCTTTACATCACAAATTTTCCTTTGACCATTCTTTCGGTATTTCTACTTCTACAAAGCCATTTCTTTTAGCTTATTCGTATACTGCTCAGTATTATTCGTCTAAGCCAGTATTTGTTTTCCTGCTCATGACATTTTAAAATGTTTTTGTAGCGTGATCTCCTCTCTTAGATATATCGCACACACTTCTCTCAATAATGTATAATACTTACGCTTTGCACTTGAACTGATTTAATTAAAACCAGTGAAAAATATTTCGCCATAATTTTTTTTTGTATTTTACATATTGAACATATCAGCGACTTGGTAGACTTGGGGCATCAATACTTTAATTATCTCGAAATCCAAAACTCAATATCAGTAATTGGATCCTACAGGTAGAACATTAACTGTATTTTTATTTTTAGAAAACTCTGTACCAAATATCGTTTTTGCAAGACATTTTGAATACTGTCGTCTATCCTAAACAAAATTTCTCCACGCTCATAGAGATGAAGCTAGAAAAAAAATAGCTACAGATGAAGTTATTTTTTCTAGCCTCATCTCTATGCATTACTTCCTAATTCATTTATTTCTTCTAAAGGCTTTCTTGAAATTTTACAATATTCAACACCCAAGGATGAATTATTCATCAAATTCCTTTGGAAATTGTTTGATTAAGGCTTTTAAAAGAGCGATCCATCCGATACATGAATAAAGATACAGCATCACACACATAAAATTAGGATTTCTTTTATTATTATTATTTATTTATTTAAATTATTTTATTTTCATCCCGAGAAACTAAATCTCGTATCCCTCATCTTCCATTCACCAGAGAGAATCTCAACAGTTAGGCTTTGGTTTGAATTCAAAATGTATATTTTCTTTGTATTTTCTGAATTCAACAGAATGAATGCCAAATTCTTAGAATTATTTGCTTACAATTAATTAGTCAATTTGATTTCTTCAGCTTTCTTTAAACTCTGTTAGCTATTCTAAATACTGAAAATCTCCTCATTAACAAGTAGCTATTTTTGCGAAATCAATTGCTTCAGGATTTCAATTTTTCAACGAATAATGTAAAACCTTTCCATATTCAAGCAAAGCGCATATACAAAGATTGATTAGGAAAAGATTCATAAAATTAATTAAATTCCTTGTTACTAAGAAAACAAACAGAATCTCATATCAGGGAGACACTTGCCTTAGCGTTAGAAGCAGTGATTATTATTATTATTATTATTATTATTATTATTATTATTATTATTATTATTATTATTATTATTATTATTATTATTATTATTATTATTATTATTGAAATATATATCCTGAAACTGCACCTACAGAAAACCTCAGAGACGTAGTTTTAAAATTAGGCCATGCAATTGATATCCTCCTACAGCTTAAAGACATTCAGACCGTAAATCGGATTCCTAGGAAGAGCAAAGAACAAGGCTTGCCACGACCTGCACCAGTCATAGTTCGTCTTAGAAGTCCACAAGAGACAATGTCATAAAAGCCAGTAGACAGAAAAACTAGTTGCAAAGACTTGAACGCATTGCAAGACAACACATCAATCTTCCTATCCGAATATTTAACACCATTCAACCAGTATCTGTTGTACCAAGCAATAAAAACAAAAACAGAAAAACAATTACCAATTTTTGTGGATGAGAGATGCCAAGATATTCTTGAGGAAGTCACAAACTTCAAAGCCGATACAAATTAAAAGTTCAGAAGACATAGAAAGGCAGCCACAGTTTAAAAAATATTCTCCTAATTAGTTCAAAAAAGAAGACTACGATAAAAAAGAATGTGAACCATCAAGACAGATGCAATAACATCAGAATATGTCGGCAATTTCACTTTGTCAGACCTTTCAGATCATTCAGATCATTCATTTGACCTCCCAAACATCAGCCTACTTCCAACACAGCAATCAAATCAATAATAATAATAAAAAAATAAAAAATATATATCTAATCAGTGTTATCCTCAGATAAGCTTATTAATACGCTTCGAGGATGCAAGCTGAGACATTATCACATCCGAGATCAACAGAAAAAAAGGATAAATAAATAATTTATTTCATTGAAAAAAAAATATTAAATTTGTAAAATTGTAAAGTCCCACTGCTCATTGATGCTGCTGTCAATTTTTTAAGTTCTTATTTATTTATTATTTTTATATATTTTAATTATTATTGTCAAAAGTGAAATGAATGCATATAGCATGTTAATAAAAAAATCATTTAACGCTTTTTTATAAGCAGTATGTTAATAAAAAAAAATAAAAAAGTAATTCTTAATGTGTATTGTGAATAAAAAAAATGAATTGTAAAATTAAAATGTAAATGACAAAATGCAAAAATAGCTGTTTAACTGTTTATATGTAATACTAACTGTAAATTGTTTTTGTTAGGATATAATTAATTTTAACATTAATTATAGTATTACATTGTCCTAATCATAATAATTTTAGTAACATGTTACAAAATGTACCCTACACTCATGTAATTTAAAAGATAATAAACTGTGTTAAAAATATATATTATTATTATTATTATTATTATTATTATTATTATTACAAAAATACTGACAGCAAAACATTTATGTCACTATGCAGCCTTGCTAAAACATTATTTCGATGCCAACTACAGGACAGTTAGAAATACATACCGTATAACAAGACCTCAGATTACTAATTATATCACATATAAATACAATAATAACTACGGAAAGGCCACGCGAAACTTCTACATCCCAGACATGATAAACAAATTATCTTTTGAATACAGAAACCTTACAAACTACAATAGCCTGAAAAGAGCTCTAAGGACATTCTATGAACAAGAAACACGCACCCAAAATACCATACAAACTTAATGAAACACAATATATTCGCTCAGGCTTCCAGTTCAGCGACGCATCAATACATTCCAATTTATTGTGTGTGTGGGTGGGTGGGTGGACGGGGTGGGTGCGCGTGCGCGTGTGTGTGTGTGCGTGAGTGCGTGAGTGCGTGTGCGTGTGAGTGCGTGCGCGCGCGCGAATTTCTCAATCATAGATTCCGTAGCATTCTAACACAGCAAAAAAAAAAAATAATAAAAAATAAAAAATACATAATAACCAACTGGTGTCATCCTCAGATAAGCTTACATTTAAGCTTCGAGGATGAAAGGAAAAAAAAATTAGTTCTCATCCAAGATGTATCATATGTAACCAAACACATGTAATGTACGTATCACAAGAAAACCAATGTATGTATTATATGTAAACCAATATACGTAATGTAAATATCACATGTAAACAAGTGTAAGTAATGTACCATATGTAAACAAATGAATGTAATGTATATAATAATTGTAACAAATGTATGTAATGTATATAATAACTGTAACAAATGTATGCAATGTAAAAAAAAAATTATTTTAAAAGTAAATCATGAGTTTACACTGTATGTTTGTGAAAATAAGGACACATAATATTCAGCTTGCATATGTGTAAATACTGTTGTATAATCACACCTTTTCAAACTTGAAAAAAAAAATAGTAAACCACAACATGTAATATTATACAACTTATGTAACTCTGAACAATATAATTGTAAATTATTATTATGATTGTTATATATAAAAAAAACTGTTATCATCATTACTATTTAAATCTCATTATATGTAGCACAAAGTGCTGAACCTTGTAAAATAATATACTGAATAGATGATCATTGTACATATATAAATATTTGAAAGAACAATAAAAAAAATATTATTATTATTATTATTATTATTATTATTATTATTATTATTATTATTATTATTATTATTATTATTGCGACGGTCATATGGCAGAGAGATTGCCTTGTTTTCTAAAACGAAAATGACAAGAGCGGCAGCTGCTATTTTTTGACTGAAAGCTGGAAAAGCATTATAAGTCTCATTATTATAATTATTATAATTTATTATAATGAATTTAAAAATTTTGATAGTTTTAAAAAAGTACCAGGGATCGCCCTTGCGCGCCCTGGGCGGACTACACCCCTGAACACAACTATTACTTGTTCTAAACTCTGTGCCTGTTAAAGTACAATATATTTTTAAGATGTTGTTTACTCCCTGGTATTGTATTCATTGATGAAGTCGGTATGTATTTCATTTCCGATAAAACTAGTAGTGAAACCTTATTAAATCTCTTATATTTAAAATAAAAAAAAAATATTATTATTGTTGTTATTATTATCGGCATTCTGCTAGGATGCATCTATTCAGGCTGTCAATAACACAAACTCCACTAATCACCTAAATTCCTATTTATACCATCTGTTTAACGTAACCAGTATTAAATGTATCCAAAGTTGGTTTATGAAGCATAAACTAGAAGGGAACCAATCACACAGCCACAGTCTCAGACCGACTAATACAGTGTTATATCCCGCCAAACGCCCCCGTCACACTCAAGAACGAACACTAAGACCCATTGTACTGACTAATCATTGTGGCCAAACCGATACACATATCACGAATATCACGATACCCTGAGTACATTCACTCAGCTTAATTTCTCATTCATTCTCTCACCTTTTGTTGTTTTAATTTAGATTATTTTCTTTTATTTTGTTTTATATTATGATTATCAATCCAACACAAGTTTTCTAAATATTAATTAATGTTAATGAGTAGTATAACCGTTAAGAACTATTATAAAATAAATTAAACACTCCTCGTTTGTTACGGAAGTTATATTTTTGGTGTTGAAGAATTTTGTATTTCAAATAGTAAACAAAGCCACGAATATCTGTTTTCTCCTTTGAAAATGATGAGATTTGCACTCATCGCCGTCAGAAACAGGAGCAGTCAATTTCCAAAAGAGTAAAAACAATTTAATTGATTAATTGAATATTCAAGTACCCAAGTGTCACACTGACTGAAAATCCCCTCCAGAGCCACCGTAAATCATTTTCTCTTGTGATACTGAAAATATTAAGCCTGCCAGTGTTAGACTGATATTCTAGTGAAAAAAAAAAGTAAAATGAGATTCCTTTCGAATTTTAATTAAAAATTTGCAAGTCTGTTATCTTATATCCGATCTTTCTAAGAACATGTGAAAGATTTTCTGTTTTTCCATTAGCCTTACCTGCTAAGAAACTTTACCTTCAGCCTGTTCGTTGAGTTAAACTTTAGCCAACAAAGTCTTTGGATTTTATCGATTTTTGCTGCGCTCTTCTCTTATGAGAGACTTTCTAGGTCAGAACTATTTTTAGCTAACGGTGCTGACACGGATAAAGATAGAAGGATGCGAACGGCAGTGGTAGCAAGTTCAGACGCTCGAAGCACAACATTCATCTACCGTTGTAGTATATAGCTTTATTCAGCATGCTGCATTTCTCTACTAACATAACAAATTCCCTTTCAAAGCAAAGCCACGATTCTCTCTCTTTGCTGTCCTTGTAATAAGCGTGATTAAAGAGAACTGACAGTGACCTTTAGTACCTGTTCGTTATGCTTCAGAATAGCACTCAAGTAGAAGGTGAGAAGACTTCGTGAGTAATATGATAATACAGGTATTAGCCAGGATTCCCAAGCTTAATTCTTACTTGTCAAGATGCGAAAGATGGCGAGAAAAGCTATATTCTTGAAATCAACTATAATTTGAATATATTGTCTGCTTTTCCATCTTCTCGGTAATTTTAAATTGTAATTATTGTTTGAATTAATAATTATGTATATAAAATATTTATTGTAAACTTTATTTTTTATTTAATAAATATATTTGGGATACTTAATATGTAACTTAAGGTGTCACAAGCATTAAAAAGACAAATCTCGATATCCCTTTTATCAGTAAGCATTCTAACTTCTAACTTCTATGGCTGGATGGACATCAATCCTTTGGATTTTTATCGTAATCGTTATTTTTTTAATTGTTTAAAGAAAGAACGTTTTGAGCACTTGGCTCTCCCTAATTAGGGCTGTGTAGAAATATTTCAATCTGTGATCAGGGCCGCCTTTGGGCGTTAATGTTTCCATCTGTCGTGTTCATCGTAATCTAATGACTCACGAATGAGTAGGTTGGGATGGAGTGATGCCTGAGAAAAGTACTTAGTTGCTATCTGGAGGAGAAACGTAGGTATGTCTGGCAGGTTTCCGTCTCGGTGGAGGATAGTGTTCCTTACAAACCATGGGGCATCGAAGATCATTCGGAGGCATTTGGTTTGGATTATTTGTAATCTTTTGATGTTTCTAGGGGAGGTGTGGCTCCACGCTGGTGAACCGTAAGTTAGTATGGGTCAGATAATTGCTTTGTATATTCTTAGTTTGTTTTCTGGAGTGACTTTGCTTCTACGGTTGAGTAGAGGGGTACAGTTGAGCTATTGCTGTGTTAGCTTTGTTGCAGGCACGAGAGATGTGGGAGTTGAAGTTGAGTCGGTTATCTAGTTTGATTCCCAGGTATTTTACTTCTTTTTGCCATGGGATATCAGTATTGAACACCGTGATTGCTCCGTGATGGTTTGCTTTCTTCCTTATAAATAGTGTGGCTGTGCTTTTGTCTGCATTGACGTCAATTCTCCTTTTCCGAAATCATTTTTCAATATTCGTTGCTGCATTTTGTAGGCGTTGTGTGGCTAGGTATGGCCTGAGCGATCTGGTCATTATCGCCATGTCATCCTCATAGAAAGCCATGGTGGCTGATGCTGTGCTTGGGACGTCTCAAATAAAAATGTTGAAGAGCAGGGGCGAGAATAGGGAGCCTTGCGGGACACCTGCTGTGATGCTTCTGGTAGTGGATCTGAGGCCAAGGAGTTTCACTTGAAATTTTCGGTCTCTCAGGTAAGAGTCTATGATTTGGATGAGGTTTAGTGAGTATTTTGCAGTTATTAGTTTGTGGATGAGGCCTTTATGCCACACTTTATCGAAGGTTTTCGCTACAGATTGTACCTGTATGTTGTTTCCAATTAAATCCGATAGCTATGTATTCTATAAGTCTGTGGATTTGTTGGGTTGTGCAGTGACCAGTTCGAAAACCAAATTGTTCTTTTGGGATTAGGTCTAGATTGTCCGTTTCGTTTTGTAGGCATTTTAGTATTACTTTTTCAGCGATTTTCCCAAGGCCTGACAAGAGGCTGATAGGTCTGTAATTCTGGGGGAACTGAGGTGTTTTCCCCGGTTTGTGGATGAGGATTATATCTGCCTACTTCCAGCGAGTGGGGAAGTAGTTGAGTCTTAGCATCGCATTGATGATAGCCACCAGATGCATTATTGTTTTGTGAGGGAGTGCTTTTATAATTTTGTTTGAAATCTGATCAGGACCTGGTGCTTTTCTGTTGTTGAGGTTCTTGATAATTTGGTATATTTCCTTTGGCGTTAGTATAGCTTGTGTTGTCACGGCTGGTGGTATGATGAAGTGCATAGCGTAATTGCCTGTGGATTTTTTCAATAAAGCGCAAGTCCGTATGAGTGTAGTTTGGTTGAAATTGCAGCTCCAGGGTGTCTGCAAAGGCTTCTGCTTTTTCATTGTCTCGGTAGACTATGCCTCTTTCTCCACGGATTGGTTGTATGTTGGGGAGATCGCTGCGAAGGGCTTTGGTCATTTTCCATAATGAGTTGTCTTCAGTGTTTAAGCAGCCTAGTTTCCTCTCCCATAGTTGATTCTTATGGCCTTTGATCGCATATCGGACTAGTAAGCATTCTTATATAGTCCTTATAAGGACTGGCTTAAAGGGGCGAAACAAGATTGCTTTTCATATTCCCCGTTGTCTGTAGAGGACAGTGTAAGTATAAGGTGTTATTGAGCTATAAAACTCTGATCATGCAAAGAGGGAAACAGCAATAGGCGAGCCTCAGTTAGAACTTCATTGGCTACAGCACTGACATCTATTACCCTCCCTGGGTACCAATTAGCTACATTGGTGCTATTCTTATGCATTAGCTACATTAGTGCTATTCTTATCCCGGCAACCACACGGGGAGTAAGCATTCTTATCCTTATAAGGACTGGCTTAAAGGGGCGAAGCAAGAATGCTTTTCATCTTCCCCGTTATTTGTAGAAGACAGTGTAGGGATAAGGTGTTATTGAGCTATTAAAGCTCTGATCATGGCAGGAGGGTAACAGCAATGGCCGAGCCTCAGTTAGAACTTCATTGGCTACAGCATTGCCATCCATTACCCTCCAAAGGTATTAATCACCGCATTTCACGGTCGATTACACCTTCCTAAGCATTCTGCTTTATAAGGACTGGCGTAAAGGGGCAAAGCAAGAATGCTTTTCATCTTCCCCGTTATCTGTGGAGGACAGTGTAGGGCTAATGTGTTATTTTGAGCTATTAAAGCTCTGATCATGGCAGGAGGGTAACAGCAATAGCCGAGCCTCTGTTAAAACTTCATTGGCTACAGCATTACCATCCATTACCCTAAAAGGGTATTAATCACCGCATCTCACGGTCGACCTATAACCTCAATTCTTGATCAAACCTTATCCTTATAAGGACTGTCTTAAAGGGGCGAAGCAAGAATGCTTTTCAACTTCCCCGTTATCTGTAGAGGACAGTGTAGGGATAAGGTGATGTTGAGCTATTAAAGCTCTGATCCTGGCAGGAGGGTAACAGCAATAGCCGAACCTCAGTTAGAACTTCATTGGCTACAGCATTGCTATCCATTACCTTCCCAGGGTTTCATCCATCAAGTCGTACACGTCTCATACCCCGTAAGCATTCTTTAGTCCTTATAAGGACTGGCTTAAAGGGGTGTAGCAAGAATGCTTTTCATCTTCCCCGTTATCTGTAGAGGACAGTGTAGGGATAAGGTGTTATTGAGGTATTAAAGCTCTGATCATGGCAGGATGGTAACAGCAATAGCCGAAAGCATTCTATATATTTTTAGATCAATTTTTTGGATTTACGAAGTTAGATGTTATATAGTATATAAATAAAAATTTCATTTGTAACGTTAAGCTTAAATTAAAAAAAACTATATATACTACCGTTATTAAATAATTAAATATGCATTTCATTTATTTAATTAATATAATTATTTATTTAACAGAAATCTAAGAAACCTTTGTCAATGTTTTTCGAGATATAATACAAAAGGTATGTGTTTAATATTTCTTTTCTTTAATGTATGGTTTAAAGACCATGCTTATTTGAAACAGCTTTCTTGAATCAGTTTTAAATTGGTTTTTAAATTGCTCTCAAATTTTAAAAATCTGTTTCAGCTTAATAATGAATGACACGGTATTCATTACACCATCCCTTGTCGTAAATTCATGCAGCATTATTATTTCCATTCGTATCTGATTATAAGATTTTCCTCTATGAATATACACATGATATAAAAAAGCCAAGTGTTCAAGTTAAGGTCATTTATTGTAGGACAGAACCCGATGACCCGTAATAACTGATAATAATTTAATAAGTAACATAAAGTAGAAAAAAGTACGCTAGTAATGATAATCAATATGATGTTTGGCCTGCTGTAGGAAAATTCTCATTATGAAAACCTATGTTGAGAAATGCATCTTATATATCACCCATCTCTGGACAAAAGCCATGGAGAAATTTGGTGAATCTCCTATATCCAAAGATTTTGACCTGGTACAAAGGCTTGCTAAGAAAACTCCCATCATTTGGACTGTCTGAGGACTTTTGCAGTTGGATTGCCAGCTTTCTGTTTGGATGCACCCTATGTGTGATGGTAGACGGTTCCTTATAGTCTCACCATCCAACTAATGCCGGGGTTCCACAAGGTTCTGTTCTCTCACAAAACCTCTTCCTTCTGTATATCAATGACCTACTTAAGTTGAACCCCCTAACCCAATACATAGTTTTGCAGATGATAGCATATTATACTCCTCCCTTTGATTTGACAGACCTTACGGTACACAAATCACGTCGAATTATAGAACATCAACCACCACTGCTTTCAATTCGATCTCCAAGCCATCCTCCAATGGCATTCAGATAACCTCGTCATTTTCAATGCAAATAAAACCCAGTTCTGTCATTCCTTACAAAATGAACCATTTTCAGCAGTATTATTTTTGATAACACTCAAATTTCCAGACAATATGAGATTTGTCTTCTTGGAATCATCCTGTCATCAAGCATCTCCAGGCATAAACACATCGCAATACTTGCATCCTCAGTTTCCAAAAAAACTCCGATTTCTCTTTCTCTCAAGACGTTACTTCCCCTCTGAACAGCTGGTAACTTTCTACAAATCACAAATCCGCCCAGCTATCGAATACTTCTCTCACATTTGGAACGGGACTCCTAAGAGCCCCCTTAAAATGCTTAACAGAGGAGAGCAATTATATTGATTAATAACCTATTTCTTACCAACTCAATTGTCCCACTTTCGTACAAGCGTTTGGTTTCCGCATTCATTATGTGTATTCTATAAATATTTCCACGACAAATGTTCATCTGAAATAGCATCAATAATTCCCCCACTCAGTACTAAGCCGGTTGGAATACGTACAGCTGCTACCCAACATTCTTTCACACCTTGAAATCCACAGAACAAGTTTCTTTTCCTGCTCTTTCATCCCTGCTAATGCTGTACTGTGGAACAGTCTTCTCCCTGATGTATTTCTCGAGGAATTTAATATACATGCTTTTAAATCATATGAAAGCGAGTTTTTTCCCCAGCCCACTGCCCATGCATGTTATTAATGTGCTATAGGATTAACATTATTATAATATAATATAATATAATATAATATAATATAATATAATATAATATAATATAATATAAAGTGATAAGCCTTTTTTTGTAACGTTTTTGTGTCACGATTTTTGTCAAGTTATTTGAAACGTTTTGAAACTCAGGGCTATCCTGAGTGTCAAGTCTTCAAAATTCGAGTCATCTGAATTCAAGGAGAACCGGCCTATCAGTACGGAACTCGTGGGGGTGAGAGCCGTAGGCGTCAGGGGGGAGAATTCCCCCTAGAATAATATAATATAATATAATGTTAATGTTAATCGCCTGATCAGGATGCAGGACTTGGTGGCTAACCTACTCTCATACCAACGAACTGTGGATTTAAATCTCTTTCTGGGCATGGGTGCTTGCAAATCTCTATAGGTAGAAGAAGAATTTTATCTCCATGCTGCGACATATTCACCCTGCTTATTAGAGACTCAATGAAGCTTGAAAAATATCTATGTTTCATCTCCAGAACAAGATTTCTATATTATATAGCCATTGGCCTCGCAGTCTACCAATTGCTGTACAGGCTTACAGCATTTAATGAGTGGAAATCACATAATGATTATCACATTTTGAAATCTTCGAAGCATTAATATAGTAGGATATATCAAATGATCAAAAAACTGTAAGGGATTAAACTGAAATCATCTCCTTCTCAAATTCCAGTCAAGCATTCAAGCCTCTCGCCAAAGCTAGAGAGCCTCCGTAGCTCAGTCAGTATGGACGAAACACGGAAAGACCTGGGTTCGATTCCCGTCCAAGACCTGAGGAACCTTTATCTGGTCTCTTTCGAATAAAAGTGAGTTAGCCGGTTTCATACGGGGGTAGGGGCTTTTTTTCACCCGGAAACTCGGGTTTTTCTTCTCCCAGAACAAACCAACCGGCTTGTGGACACACATTTAATACACACATTTAATACGTCCCAGCCATATGCCGGTCCCGAGATCAGATAAAATTGAGGGGTTGGAGAAAGCAGTTATGAACTACCCTGTAAATAAACATCTCACCAGGAATACTTTGTGGGCAACGCCTACAGTCACCTACCTTCGGACACGACTGAAAGGGAAAAATCAATCGCCAAAGCTAAAGGATAGAATTTCTGTTCTCTCTCTCTCTCACTTTCTGATCCGAATGGAACAGTGCTAACATCGGAGATGTTAGCACTGTTCCATTCGGATTGGATCAGTCTTTCTCTCCAACACTTCTTTATATGACTAAGGCTGATCACCACTTACTATTCCACAAATACTTACAAAATGTTTTCTCTGATCGTTCGCCAGAAGGACATTAAAAATATACTCATTACCTTGATACTATCTTGCTTGTTCAGATAATATCTCTTCAGTTATGCTACAGCATACTTGCTCCAGATTAACGCACATCGCGTCTCGCCATACAAGCTGCCTTACTTCCTGGCACCTAGTCCACAGAACGAAAGCAAGTCTTTACCCAGCATATTAATTAAAAAGCAACAAAAAAACATAAAAATCAGCCTTCAGACTATCATCCATTACTCGCATCTCATTTCTCTATAAAGTGATAGAAAGTCCACATCTCTACTTCTTTTCTTCACTATATGTATTAACTGATGTGTCTCTCCAGGTTAGAGATGCAGTACAGATTTTGCTATTCTTATCTTATCTGATCTTATATGACATCGCTGTCTTCTTTTACAAAGGAAGAACGAAGGCTATTTTACGGCCTCCACTCCCCAGCTATTCAAGAAAATTTTAACAGATTCCTTCTTTCTCCTAAATCACTTGGCACTGATGTATTTTAAGTTTTGTGATTTCTCGTTGGTGAGGTCAATGTAAAAAATGGCTTCCTTCTTTCCTTTCTTCCTCCTTTTGTTTGTTTGATTAGTAGGGTTACATACTTTCACTCACCTCTCTTTCTCCTCTACATAAACTTAATTTGTATATAATTTTTCTGATGGCGACACAGGTTATTTCTCCTCTTTATTTGACTTCTGATATCCTAAGGACTGCAGCTACCATAACTAAAACACTTGCATCCTAAACTGCATGTTTAGGATGCAAAGATTTTCAAACAAAGGTGAGTTAGCTTGTCTTAAAGTGTAGGGGTGTTCCTCCGTGAAACTCTGATTTTTCATTCCGAAAAACAGCCAACCTTGCCAGAAGACGAATGCACACAGTGCTCGTATATGTCTTTATTTGATGTATTTCGAAACAACAATTTAACTTTCGGAGATCTTTAAAAGAAACAAAATTCAAGAAGCAGTTCTGCGTCAATCTCTCGCTATTTACTTTACAATCGTGTATTAAAGTGCAATTGTAAGTACGGCAGAAAGACAACATAACCGAAAACATCCCTTACTCAACAACTGACTACAGAGTAATGAAAAGTAAGCACTGACTCTTGGGAAAAAATAATAACGAAAACAAATATTGATAACTCGTATAATAAATTTGTTGATATATTAAACAAAAAATTACAAAACCCTAATCAAAGTTTAAAATTCCTAAAACAATTTCTAAAATTCCAAGGAAACTCCAGAAAACAATGGAGTTTCGGAATATATTAATTGGTTTTTTCACTGTACTTGAATAAACTCTTCCAACACTTAAAGATATCAATAAGAATGGGGAGAACGGAGACAGAGAAGAAGTTAAGGAATTCAATATTCAGTTCGTCACGGAAAGTGATAGCATTCTAAGGAATGTTAAATTAACTCTTCCGAATTGAACTCCCAAAAGAATTGATATCTCCATATATCTTTCCCCACTGTGAAAACGAAATCAAAAGTGTTATAGCCAGCTTAAATACAACCAAACAGTTTCAGGCTAGAATGTACAATGTACATTACGAACCCCTAACGTACATTTTTAAATTATCACTATGACAGGTAGGTTTCCATCGGATTTAAGACTTTAATAAGCAGCGAATTATAAAAAGAGAAACAAAATTTACTTGAAAAATTACACAACAATCTCCCTTCTATCGGCCTTTTCGTTAATATTAGAGAATCTGTTAGAAATTAAACTCATGAAATTTTTGGATAAAAATAATTTGTTTTCAAAGAATTAATTTGGGTTCAGAGAAACGCTTAGCAGAGACCATGCTTTTCTGAACTTGACAAACACAGTTGATACCTTTCTAGATGAACATAAACTACCATTTGTAGTATTTTTAAATGTACACAAATCCTTCGACATTTTATCTCATTAAATTTTAATTAAAAGTTGCCATTCAAAAATGGCTTAAATTCTAGATCACAAATTGCAAACATAAATAACAGCTACTGCAGTTCCAAACCAGTTGACTTTGGTGACCACAATATTCTCTTTTAAGACCAATGATAACAGTAAAACAAAGCTTTAGCTGATTATATGATCCTAACTTTCTCTTCGAAAAGAGCCGAACAAATCTAAACCTTAGTGAATGCTGATCTTTTAAAAGTAACGAATTGATTCTAGTCAAATATACTCAGTCTGAATGTCTCAAAAACTAAATATGCAAATTTCAGCTTGCGAAATACAGTAAGTAAAATTAACTTCGGTGTACAATTATTCTTACATGATTTGAATTGCAGAACGAATTCACATCGCAAATGTATAGAAATAGAAAACGTCAATGTAATAAATTATTTGGGATTAAAAATTGATTATAATTTAAGTTGGAAACCGAACATCATAAATATGTTTGTTTTTTTTTTATTTTGCATGGATTCAAAGCACACACGATGTGGTATTTTAGGTTGGAGAGGAATCTATCGTACTACACTAAACTTCTAGTTTCAACTCAGGATAAAGAATTCAAATCTTAATCGGAAACAAATACAAGGATACTGCAATATGCATTAAATATATGATGTATTATTTCTGCATAATTAATCCGTAAATATCAAAGATATTTTCTTTAGTAGACATAAAGCATAAGATATATAGTTCCTAAAATAAAGAAGCAAATACACAAACATACTTAATAAGCGACAGAAATATTCAAAATACTAACTTTAACACCAAGAAGTAAAACCACCCCAAACAAATACAAGATGCTAATCCAGAAATATCTATTTTTCTACAAAAATAAGCAATTTCTGTACACAATAATTGTATAAATTATTGGTTTTAGGTAATAGTTTCTAGCACATTTATTTTCAAATATCCAGGCTGATGTGTAAAATGTGAAATTTAAATTGTATTTAAGTAAATTTTGTTTCAAAACCAAATTAATGTTGTATGCAACTTTCTTTCTGTTTATCCTAGCATGTTACCTTTCTTCTCTCTGTATATAATGATGATGATGCAGAAATTAACTGCCTGTAACGATATGCGTATCTTGAGCTGGACCAGATGTTGCCCTTTGGTTACACATATATTGTTCAAAATTTTGAACAATATATGTGTAACTAAAGTCAAAGTATAATTTGAAATTTAGAATAATGGATAAATATTTATTAAACCAGCAACAACAGCAAGGTTCAAGTTTGGGGGAAAGAAATCGATTACAAAAAATAACACCTAAATGAGCTACTAAAACCAATATAACAGAAAATTTCACCTGATAAACATTTGGACCTGAATAATGCGAAGAACCCGAGCTGGTTATACAAAAGACTGGATAAAATTCAAATAGAATCATAAAATTGGGATTATAAGAAATAACTTCTGAAACATCTTTTGATAAGCCAATCAATTCTGCAATAGTAGTTGGTGTGACTTAATCCACTATACAAATTCAGGGCAGACAACACCAAATTTTAAACAGTCGTGTCTTTTCCTATAGGTAATTTACTCGTATTATTATTATTATTATTATTATTATTATTATTATTATTATTATTATTATTATTATTATTATTATTATTATTATTATTATTATTATTGTACTGTTATTATATGTTTGTTTAGATTGCTTCTTATATTGCGGTCTGTATATGTTTGCTATTCAGTTTTGCATTGTTTCCAAATGGACACAAAATAAATTAATTCCTGAACTTTTGCAGTGCTCAAACATTCCAAGAATCAAGACTTCTATTCTTGATATCGTAAACACTGATCCATTTGGCAATCTTTAGCAAGATGAGGACAACTAGTCACATTTAATTGTACTGAAACGCAACTCTCTTGTTTATAGCAAGAAAGAATTTATGACATATTCCATTGTCGTTCGTAATGGCTAGGTATTCGGTATTATCACAGTAGTCAGACTTGCTTCCTGGCAACTAAGACGGCGAGTCGTCTATATATTTTATCTATTGTATGCATTTCAGGTTTCCTGAAGAAATATACTCAGCTTTCTCCTTCTGAGATAATTACAATTAAAGGAGACTGGAAAATTGCCTATCGCTTTATTCATAGCATTGAAAATTGAGGTATTTTACCTATCAAGGTGCATACCATCAACTACACTACAGAAAAGCAGTTTATAAACACTTCATTCTATCAAATTGTGTGCACAATGACTCTACACCCCCCTAACGTACAAGAGATTATTTTTCAATTTATTTTATTTATTTAATATATAGATTAAAATTTCAGTGGATATTTGCCCATCTATCCAAAATTTTGAATTAAAAAAATGGCATTTCAATTCTCGGAGGGCTAATCATGGTTTGTAATATATATTCATAAAAAAACTTTAAGAGTTATCTAATAAAATATCAAAATATGACCAATAAGAAATCAATTCACACACGCATGCATATACACAACTGTATGCGCACACGCGCATATAAGAAAATAGCATTAATAATCCGACTCTCTTTACATTTTTTCACGCAGGCTCTCGAAAACTTGATGCCCATTTTTCAGTAGCTCTTGCAAATCCTGTTGCCAACAGCAGTATAAATTAATAAGCTTTCTTGCTTCGATTCTGCTGCCATTTTTCAAAGAACAGAAATGCCAATAGCTGCAGAATTTCTTTGTTACATGTGGCTTAGTTACAAATGCTAGCTTCGGAACACTAATTGGATCAAGCGTAAAGAATAAAACAATTGAGAGAGTGTCTCTTGCTAGACGAAACCGGCGGGCGAAAAGCCAAAAGAAAAAAAAAAAAAAAAAAAAAAGAAGAGAGAGAGAGAGAGAGAGAGAAGGAAAGAAAGATTGGACTGTCTTACTGAATGCTAAATAGCACTGGCATTCTTCGTCTCTCTTGATCTATTAATATAATTTTTTTTTGTTCTTATAATCATGAATTATTGAAACTGCAAAGCACCAAAAACATGGAGAAAAGAAAGCAACCTTGTAAGCAACAATGGCTTCCAGCAGCAACTTAGCAAAATTTCTAACATGTCGTAATCGGTCAATATCATACTGATGTGTGTGTGTGTGTGTGTGGAACAGAAATATACATTGCATTATATCAACATTCGAAACTTTTACCAGTGTGTGAGCATGACGGTGAGACGCTTGTCCTCTTGATTCAAAAGACGTGGGTTTGAATCACGTCAGATGACGTGTTGACCCAGAAGGGGAGTTAGTTACTTTCATACAGAGTGGAAAGGTGTTACTTTCCAGAAATAAACTGATTTTGAATCATGCAACCAGCCAAACCGGTTAGGAATATACACAGTTTATCAAGAATAAACTTTATCATAAGATTATGGTTACGAAAACAGTCTAGGTAAGCCAGGTTTAAGGGCCTATAAATAAGTGGATTGTTATTATTATTAAGTGTGTTATCTGCTTGTTTAAGGTTTAGAGGAATAATCAGAAGGGACGCAGCAATATCTTCTGTAATTTTTATGATACGAAGAGAATCTATTTTGTTGCTGTTGTTGTTGTTTTCTCATTTTATATCTACCAAATATTTACTTATTTCTTTTCAAGGTTTATTTTTTGTTTTTTGCCTCCCTCTTTTTCATTACTTTAACTCCACTTGTTCCCACTTTTTAACGTGTTTCAGCATTCATTTTACAGGTATACATTCTCACTTTTTATTCTTCATCGCATTTTTTCATCTGTTTTTAGGGTCACGCTAATTATTTTTTGCGTTTGATTCATGTCAGATCAATCTACCCAGTGTCAAACTAACAGTAGAAAGTGTTGTACGTTATATATTCAGAATGTTATTACCGATTATTTTCCTTGTGTTAATGGAGGGGAAAAATTCCTCCGACCTCTTTATTATTAAACAGCTAACTCATCTTCCCCTAGAAAGATCTTATAACGATTCCTCACATTATGACAAGATTCGATTCCAATTTTCATGAAATCAAAAGATGTGCCACATCATGATTGTACTACAAAGGCATATGCAAGACCACGTTATGCTTTCATTTCAGATTAATCAATATATAAGCTAAGCATAGCAGTAGCTTATAAACGTATCTCCGTTGTATATAGATTATACAGTCTAAGATTATACAGCTGAAATTTTCGAAGTAACCATTAAGCTCTCTTGTTCTGATTGCTCAATAGAGTTGGCCCTATTGGGCCAACTCTATTGAGCAATCTCGTTAATTTTCAAATGACTCAAGAGTTTTGCTAGTCTTCAAGAGACCGCTAGCATGTTGCAATTTTCCTTCGTCAGCTGGAAGGATATTTGGCTTATGAAAAAGGATTCAACTTGTCGTGTGTGTTTATAATAAAGCAATAAGGAAGTGCTACGATAATACAGTTTTGGTTTGTATATTATGTAGCGGAATTTTATTAGTGATCGGTATACTACACGAAAAAACACACGTTGTGTAATGGAAGAATTTTGTATGGAATCAGTATGATTGTGTGTGTGTGTGTGTGTGTGTGTGTGTGTGTGTGTGTGTGTGTGTGTGTGTGTGTGTGTGTGTGTGTGTGTGTGTGTGTGTGTGTGTGTGTGTGTGTGTGTGTGTGTGTGTGTGTGTGTGTGTGTGTGTTGGAGAGGAGGAAAGAGGAAGTTTTGATTTTTCTGCGAAAACTGTGAGAAAGGAGAACAGGTGTTTACAGTGTTAGGGATAACCATATATGAGATACCTAGCAACTGGGTTTGAAATTCAACAATAAGGTAACTTGAATAAATTAAGAAAGGAATATTTCTTTCCAGGTCGCAGAACGAAGCATTTTGCAACAAGTTTATAG
This sequence comes from Typopeltis vanoorti, assembly GCF_054136105.1. NCBI lineage: Eukaryota > Metazoa > Arthropoda > Arachnida > Uropygi > Thelyphonidae > Typopeltis > Typopeltis vanoorti. The sequence goes on along the minus strand of NC_143556.1, from coordinate 82,098,432 downwards.
CTTGCAGGAGAGCATCCACCAGAAACCAAATTTGATAACAATGCTGTTCACAGTTTTGAACCATAATAAAACGAAAAACAGCTGAAAACCGAGGAGAGGTTTCGTCGAGAAGAAACTATCGGTCGTATTATATAACGACTATACGAAGTATTAAAGAAATTATAAAAGATTAACATGTTTCACATTGGAAAGTAAAATGGGAAAACAAAATTGCTAAATTTTGAACACTTATAAAAGTTTAACAATTTATTAAACTAAAGTAATTCTGATATATTTTTTTATTTTATTTTCATATCCTACGAGTTTTCATAGGATATGAAAACTCGAAAGTAAACTTTTTTTTTCATATCCCACGATCACTATGATGATGAATTTTGCAAAACAAGAATAACAAAAATTAAATCTCCACCTTAGAAGTGTTACACTTAGTCCAAACAAGTACATGCGTAATGAATACATCTACACGAAATTAACTACTCTGCAAATCCAGGAACAGAAACCAGGTACTAAAAGAATGACTTTTACAAAAGGGTGGATAATAAAAGAGAATGTTAAAAGTATTCTATTTTGATGTTTTAAGATTTATAACGCTTTACAACCACGTTTTGCACTTTCACTTTTATTATAAATAACAATTATATAATTTCTTTCCATTAAATATAATAAATAACAATATTTAAATATTAAAAAAATATAATCGACTTTGACCAGCTCTTCTTGTAATGGTTTCTGTCTCCTGAAACCGCATCCATAGTGCAGAGCACATTAAGCCAATGTACCACTTTCGACTGTGAGTCCTCGGCTTCAAGTCGACCAACAGTTTCCGCATCTTAAAGTCTCATCTAAATGATGATGATAATGACTTGACATTCTAAAGATACTAAAGATATGGTTAACCAATTGAGCTGATTTTAAGATAAAAAAATGGGAATGAAGTGATGTAGTCCCTGCCTATGTTTTTACTGTCATGAATAATTTGTAATCTGTGCCGACAGTTGAGTGGTAGATCAATTTCTGTTGAACACTGGCAATTTGTATGCCAGAATGATTATTATATCAAATATTCGCCTTCAGAAACACTATTAAAATAAAAGAGTCGAAAAACATTTTGCTTTGTTAAGTTTGTCGAGAAGTGTAGAATGACACAGGAACTTTATATTTAATTTGTTAGTATGTTATGCTACAGAAGGCTGAAGTTAATAATCTGATATGGATGCATCCATAGCGTTCAGAACTTTAATGCAGAATCTAATTTACATCCAAACTGCACTATAATCCTTCTGCCGCTACCTAAAAATTCAATGTTGAGACTAGCTGTTCAGGTAAAATGCATTCTTCAGACATCTTACCAGACACATCCGTCAGATTGGAATAAAGTAAACCTTGACAGATTCATTGATTTTTATTTTATTTTCCTTTATTTCATTTTATACCTCAATAATATTAGCAACCCTTTTTCTATATTTTTGAATTTGGTCAAAATATCTTATTCATATAAAATATTTTATTTTTTATGAATTTTTTATAAATTTGGCCACAATCTCATTTAATGTTTTTCAGTTGCTTCACAGTATTATTATTTTATTATTATTATTACTCAATAAAACAGCGAATTACCTCTACAGCCAGATATATCACTTATAGTCGTCTCAAGAATGTAAGCAACTTTTTTGTTAAATCGTTATGATCCTCTTTCTTTAAATGATCCTTATGAAATAACTTCTAACTAACATAGTACGATAGTTCTATTATTATGTTTAACTTTTACTCCCGTCATTAAATAAATGGTGCTAAATGCTGACATGACTGATAAATATGAGTGTCCTTACAATAGTTAATGGTATTTCATGCTTATTTCTCTTCTTTACTTTAGCGTCTAATTTTCTTGTGTAGAGAGTCTAAGTGTTGGGAGCAGATGTCTACCATAAAGCTATTGCGAGAGTGCTAAAGAAAGCATTAAGCCAATTTTCTTGGTGCATAGAAGCCTTGTACAGATTGTTCTCCTTAACTTAAGAAAAAAGTGACTAATTATCTCTTGAATAAACGTTTATCGTCCTCTTGGGATTTTCATGTTTACCAGCATGTTATTCACACCGCACATTTTTATTTATTTATTTCTTAAAATTCTGCAAGATTGACGATTTTAAACATTTGTAGTTTATATTTGATGTCTATTGCACAATTTCTGCTTACTCCAAGTTAATTAATATGTAACAGAAGCTCTTAATGATAACAATGGTATTCAGCTGCATTCTAATGCATCGATAATCAAAATAAGAAAATGATAGAAGAGTATACAATGCTTAGTTGAGTGATGCTTAGCTATAAATGCATTCATGAATCCATAAGAATTCATAAGAGTGCTTAATAAAAAAAAAAAAGAAAGAAAAAGGCGGATGTCAAATAAAACAAACAGCAAATTCCTTATTAAAGATACACTGAGAAAATGTGCATAATGCATATTTGTTACTATGACTGCACTTGTCTCAATATACATAATGTAGTGTGTTTCGAGCCACTTCTGCCAGGTAGTTGTTATACGCAGTTGTGAATAGTAGCAGTGTTGCCATGGTTTCAGACAGGCTTTAAGTTACTAAATAATGATGAATTCGACGAAAGGTCTGTTATTAAACATATATTATTTTACAGGAAATTTAAAACAGTGAAAAGTCCATTCTATCCCACATAGAATGCATTGTTAATCTTTAAATTTTCTTGACAGTTTTAAACATATTTTATTGTAATTATTTTGAATACATTAATTCTGTGGTTTAGCAGTTCTGTAGCAAATACACATGCACACACAAGACTATTAATAATAATATAATAATAATAATAATTATTATTATTACTCCAAGGAGTCAGAGACTCATCGAGGGAGGCCACATACGACACTCACCAGCTATCATACTTATATTTAACTTCATTCACACTACTTGCACACACAACATCCAATGACAATCTATTCCACTCACGCCCTACTCTATGAGAGACAAATCTATCTCCCCCTTCTTAGCGGCATTCATTCTCAGCTTCCAATGATACCATCTCGTCCTTTCCCCTCCCTCCATAAAATGAAAAATTCCATCAACTACAATCCTGTATGACCCTTCCAAAAGTTTCTAAGTCTCAATCGTATCACTCCCTCTTTCTTCATAATCTGTCTTCATAATTAGCATTACACTAATCTGATATCATTTCTAACTCACCTTTGCACTTTCTCCAATATATCAGAATCACAACGAAAACCAGGAGACTAGACATGCGCACAATAGTCCAAATAAGGTATTATCAAGGCTTTGTAAAGAGGCAAAATGACATTCATTCTTTTGAGTTTTATTTCCTACATGCCCCTGAACTTCGACTTCCTATCTACTAACATTCCAAGATCTCTATCCTCATCAGTTTCTTCTAGCATAATCCTACCAATATAATATGATGTTGGATCTAATTACGCCAAAGTGCATGACTTTACATTAACTGACATCCATTTTCCATGCCCACAATTCCAGCCTACTTAAATCATTCTGCAAGTACTGCATATAAGCATCATTCCTGATTACCCTACCTATCTTTGCTTCATCAGCAAATAATAGCTGTATGTCGCCTGTCAAATCCTTCCCAATATCATTAATCTACAAACTGAATAACAGCCGACCAAGGACATGCGATACACCACTAGTTAGCTTAAATCTTTCAGACTCACATCCCCCATATACCACTTTTTGATATCTGTCAGTCCGACATTCTCTTAACCACGCTAATATTTTTTAATCCAAACCCATATTCTTCTTGCAGCAATCTTTCATGCTGTCTTCTGTCAAAAACTTTAGCAAAACCCAGCAGTATCATGGTGTATCCATTCTACTTGTTTAGTTCAATGGTAACAATATTATAGAATATGAGCAAGTTGCTAAAACATGACCTTCTCTTAGTAAACTCATTGTGTTCAATGCCAAGTAGAGATTCACTGTCAGCTCATTTTTGAATGCGAGCCCTAACAAATTTTACCAAAATATTCCCCACCACTCCTGAGATACTGATTGGTCGCTAGTTGGATATATCGGTCTTTGAACACCTCCATTGTATAATGGAGGGATTACCATACATTTTTTCCATTCCTGCGGAATCTTCCCAATTCTGAAATTCAAATTATATTGCCTGGTCAGAGGAATGCCCAGTTCAACTGAACACTCTTTTAACACCCGTGCTGATATCCCATCGGACCCTGTTGCTGAAGTGTTATTCAGTTTGTGCAACAACTCTAATACACCTGAGTTTCTTCAGAAGAGGTATCACTGAACTCAATGTTGCATACATCAGGTTGATGGCTTTCAGCAAAATGGGCACTCATTAATCACAACCTATTCTGCATCTGTCACCCTCACGCCATTTGCATTCAGAGTAGTTATTCTAACATATTCATTCTTTCTTTCAGGCAGCTATCCGTAAAACAGTTTTGATTCTTCTGGCCTGCTGCTTATTACGTTCATAACGGATATCATCCTTATGCACACAATATTCCTTCTACATCATAATCCTCTTACGAATCTCTTGCTTAGTAAGATTACAAATCCATTTGACTCCTACCCTATTTATTCTTTGAATTCTCTCTGAATTCAAATTCTCTTTGAATTTATTCTTTGGACACACTCTGATATCGCATCATTTAAGTTTTCTTGAAATGTTTCCCATGCACTGTCGATATTCGTCCCATCCAACAACTGATCCCTTTCCACTGAACTCACTATACTCCTCAGTTGGTAATAATTTCCTGCTTTTTAGTTCAGCATGTAAACTTTTCTGAATGGAACATTCATGAACTTATTCGGTTCCCAAGTGAGTACAGCATGATCACTGTCACCAACCGGAGGCAGAATAGTTACGTCTTTAACTGAACCCCCTCTGACATCATAATCAAATCTATCCCTCTTTGAGTTCGAGTTTCTTCTATCACATGCCGCTTGAGGAAGTTGCCCCGCAACAGCTCAAGTAGTTTAATTTCATTCTACTCATAAGATTTTTTATGCTACCCAATCAATATTTGGATGATTAAAGTCTCCCATTATTATTAATATTTTCGTGCTTATTGTCTCTATTTGGTGACGCATTTCTTCATCGCTAGTAACCGATCCACCAGTTCTGTAACAACACTCTACTATGCAACTGAACTTGTTAGACTCCACCTCACACCAGATCGCTTCAAATTCACTGTCACATGAAATACTGTTGCTAGTACTACAATCATAGTTCCCAACACTAAGTTCAAGTCATCTGATATCATTAGCAGCTTTCCTCCCCTCTCCTATTCTCTCTCTATTCTTCCTAAAAATACTGTACCCTTTACATTCAATATCAGTTAGTATGTATGATTATGATAGCAACGTCTCACTAATGTCTACAATCTGAGGTCCCAAGATATTGATTAAGGCAACAAACTCTACCCCTTTGTTTCTGATACTCCTAGCATTCGTATATAGACATAATAAGCTACCTGCATGTTTAATTGTATCGATGGAGGTTGATGCAAGAACCTGGAGATTTTACACAATATGAAAAAAAAAAAGCTACTTTAATGCTGTAATCACGGAGAAACGTTGTCACATTGTAATCTTCTTAATGTAAGATAACATGATTGCATCCTCAAAATCTTGTATAAGTATAGGAACTGTGGAGGTGTATTAAGTATTTCATTTGTCGTCCTGGATTCGTTTGCATTAAGGATGAGAGTATGCCTCGGGTAGTGCAGTTTATTATTCCTGTTTTTTAACGTACTGTAAACGGTGTATGCTCTATCTCGTCATGCTTTAACCATGCTATGTTTTGTAATGGATGATGGTATGAAGCGCCATGTAAAAATCTTCCAGTTGCGCTAGGTTTCCTGTATATTGTCTGAAATACTTTACATAATATTTATTCAAAACCCAGCTGAGGTAGATATTCATTTTTTTTATAAATATTAGTAGATATAAACGATACATTTATAGATAGATATCTAATTAATTATAAGTAGTATAAATGAAAAAAAATGAATATCTGTTCTGTGTCAGATTTGTACTTGTCCTTTCTCTAACCCTCTTTCTTCTCCATAGGAAATATGGTAAAACTCTTTTAACCCTATCTTTTGGAAATCGATAGGCAGCCGTTCTCCAACTTTACCTTTCTGCACACAACTGAAAATATTCGGTGTGTGTGTGTGTGTGTGTGTGTGTGTGTGTGTGTGTGTGTGTGTGTGTGTGTGTGTGTGTGTGTGTGTGCGCGCGCGCGTGCGTGCCTGCGTGCGTGCGTGCATGCGTACGCGGGATAGGGAAATTTTTTTCAAATAATATACAGATGCTCTTTTTTATATTGAGCCCATACACGACAGGTTGGTTGATCAACCTATGGTACATTAATACTGTATACGAGCAGTGAGTTGGGAAAGGAGGAACTTGTTTACATTTGAGTTGAAAGACTGCATATTGTATTCATTGGGAAACACAACGGGGGAGTGGGGAGACTGTTCCACAATACAGCAGTTTGAGGGATGAAGGAAGAGGAAAAGAAACTTGTTCTGTTTGTTTCAAGGTGCACTGTGAAGGGATGTTGAACAGCAGCTGCACGTGTTCCAACGAGCTTAGTACTAAGTGGGTGAATTATTGATATTATTTCAGATGAGCATTTCCCATGGAAATATTTGTAGAACATACATATTGCAGAAACCAAACGTCTGTGCAAAAGTGGGGGGGGGAGTGAGTTGGTAAGAGATCGATCATTAATAAGTCTAAATGCTCTCCTCTGTATTGAGTCAAGAATTCCGAGGGAGCTTTTAGGGGCCCCATCTCATATGTGTGAGCAGTATTCAATAGTTTGGCGGATTTGTGATTTGTATAATGTTAACACCTGTTCATGGGTGAAGTAATGTCTTGAGAGAACGAGAAATCCCATTTTTTTGCTTTTTTTTTTTGAAGTTGAGGATGCAGTGGTTGTGATGTGTTTATGTCACGGGGGGTTTGATGTCAGGGTAATTCCAAGAAGAGAAATCTTAAATTGTCTAGAAATTTGGGTATCGTCAAAATGGATACTGGGAAAATGGTTCCTTTTTTATGAGAAATAGGACAGAACTGGATTTTATTAACATTGAAACTGATAAGGATATTTGAACCCCATTGGAGGATGACTCGGAGATCAGAATTGAGGACGGCGGTGGTTGTTGTTCTGCAGGTTGAGGTGAGTTGTTAAGAGTAAGGTTTATCACATGAGAGGGAGGAGTGCAATGTGCTACCATCTGCAAAACTGTGTATTAGGTTGGAGGTCAGCTGAAATAGGTCATTGATTATATAGCAGGAAGGGGGTTGGTGAGAGGACAGAATCTTGTGGAACACCAGTATTAATTGAATGGTGAGTGGATAAGGAACCATCCACCATCACACACACACACGCTGTGCGTCCCTACAGAAAGCTGGCAGTCCAACTACAGATGTCTTGGGACAAACCATATTATGGTACTTAGTAACTTGGTAAGCCTTTGTGCCACACCCGTTCAAAAGATTTGGAGATATCAAGTGCAACCAAATCGCTAAATTTCTCCATGGCATTTGTCCAGAGATGGGTGACATATATGAGAAGATCTCCTGTTGATCGGCATCGACGGATTTCCATAATGGCGGTCGTTTATTAGGTGGGTGCCTTCAAGATAGTTTAGGAGTTGGGAATTGATGATTTTTTTTCCATTACTTAGCCGGACTGAGGTAAGCGTGATACGGCCTTAGTTGAACGGCATTGACTTGGCCCTTCTTGGGAATGGGTTGAATATAGGCCAGTTTCCAGGATGTGGGATACATACCAGTGGCATAAGAGAGTATATATAGGAGACATAGGATAAGGATAAGTTCTGGTGCACAGACTTTCAGGACAATTGGAGAAATGCTATCAGGACCAGGAGACTTTTTTTGCGTCTAATTCAGACATTATCTTTCTGCACTCTACCTGTGAAAAGGATATAGGGGGCATTGTACTTTGGGCATCTCGAATGGTTGGGGGGGGGTCATTTACCATTGTCAGTTATTCATGTATTAGAAGCAAAGTGTGAAGCCAGAAGATTGGCTTTTTCTTGAGTGATGATGCAATAGAGCCATCTTGGTATGATAGGAAGTTGGGAATATTGTTGGGAAGAAGTTACGGCCAATTGCTTTGGAGAGAGACCAAAAGGATCGGCTGCCGTTTGGATAGGCTGCTAGTTCCATGCTTTTTGTTCTTTTGAACTCTGTTTTGGAAAAATTGATTTTTTTTTTTTTTTTGCATCTATTTCGGTCTTCAGTATAAGCTCTGAAGGAGGATGGGGTTCTTGATTTCAGTCAGTTACGGTATGATTTGTTTTTCATTTGTACAGCGTTGGCACATCTTTTGGAGAACCAGGGTTTAATTAAGGAATGGCAGTTCATTGGGGAATTTATTTTTCCATTTCATTCTTTGTAACAGAGTTCTTTATGCGAATATATGAAATTGTCTGTTTAATTATCGGTTATTTCAGAACAAACAGCGATGTCTAGTAAACCCAGATAAAAAATAAATTCGAAAGAATATATTTTTTTGTATATCTGGCTTTCTTCAGCATCGAAGTTTATTCTGAAATTACGACATCCAAATCCAGTTCATTTAATTCACTACGTCAAGTTTTAATTGCTACTAAAATGACCTAATCACAGGGGTATTGTAATCTAATTTTCTCACTAAAGTTTAATATCCATACAAAAGCTACATCATTGTTCAAGACTGATGGAATATTCTTTTTACTTCGCCAGCATACTACCAATACTTGGTATCATGCATGGTTTTTGTATAAAAAATTTTAAAAAAATAAAAAATTAAACTTTGCATAACAGAAAGTAGAGAAGAGCAAGCAGTGTACGAGTTACAATTACTATTACTAGTTAACACTAATTCTTTAGAGTGTCTGATTGGTCAAATGGACATACTGTTTACTTTCTAACTAATAGGTTTCAAATGTAGAATAGATGTTTATGAATGTCTTTAGGCGGTAGATGATTTTCACTGGCTGGTGTGACAATGCTGCTCTCTCTCTCTTTTTATGCCTAAAGTAGTTTCTAAAGTTTTGTCTTTGCAGCTTATCTAATCATTAGCTCTCCTATGTTACTAAATGTGTGATAGCTTTAGCCTTTGATAAACGGAATTTGCATTAAAAATAACAAACGTAAACATCAAACGACATTTCCACCTTTAATAATCGTCTACTCCAATTTTATTGCTTTGGATATGAAATGTAATTGTAAACCTGCGATAAACAGCAGCCTTGAATAAATTCCAAAGGAAATACAGCAATTTTTAGATGTGTATCATAAGATAAATTTGGTCGTCTTGAATTAAGTGACGGAAATTATCCTGTAAAGCATGTATTATATCAAAGTCTTCTTAACACGCCTCAACCAGTGTAACAATAGAACTCCATCTCTTGAAAGCACGACATATTCTTCCTACAGTGCGGATGAAACATGCGTGTAATATCCGTTATTTAATAGTGAAGGTCCTTATGGTCTCTCATCATCGAGATGCCACTCAACAATTCATTGGATATGACGATACTGTGAACGAGTTGGAGAAATAATGTAGTTTCTAATCTATCCAAAATATCTGCAGCAAACAACTATTGATACTGCTTTACTAAATGCACATTGTTATTATTTTAAAGTGCACAACATTTCTAGTAAAAAATGCAAATATGAGAAGAGGGTTACAATGGTGACATTTATCTCCTATGGCGATATAAATGAAATGCAAAATATTAAAATACAGTTTCAAAGATTATATTTTAGAAATCTATCTTACGCACTTATAACGGTCTTCAAGTGAAGATAAAGTATGTGGTCTGCAAGAAAAAGAGAGTTTTTCGTCTCAATGTTTTTTATTTTATTGTTAATCTAAAGAACTTTTTACTAAAGAAGCAGACAGAGTCATACCGATAAGTAACACAATTCACGGGAATTAATTGCGTCAGTGTAATCATAACGCGCAGTAACTTGTAATGTATTGGTATAATAAATTATACCAAAGTCAGAAGAAAGAACAGAAATAAGTATTGAAACTTATAAACTATAATTTATTATTGTTTGTGGTAAGCTACTAATGATGATATCATACGGAGGAATAAAGCTATACTATGCTATTAACTGTATAAAGCATTTAAGAGATGTGGGTCGCTTGGAGAGTAATCAATTCCATTAAATTTGACTCGTATTTTTAATAAATTCTGAATAAATCGATTTAAATAAAAAAATTCCTAAATGGTATTCAAACTACCACACTGTGTTTTTGTTTAATCATTAAAATTATAGATTATGTTTTTACTAATTAACCCATTTAAGTCCTCAGTGGAATTCTGCTTAACGTTTTATTACACAGTGCCTTACTTGTTAAATAAAACTGGGGAAAAAAACCACTCTATATTATGTATTGAGGTGAAAATATAACGAATAAACCGGGATACGATTTTTACAAAAGCAACTACAGAGAGATATACATACACTACTTGGAAAGAAGTTATCGGCCATCAACAGCAATGGGCTATCAACAGCAATGGCACCCACCTAAATAAAATGTAGGAACATCGCTGCGATAACTGCTGTAATCCTATGGGGCATTGTTCTCACAAGCGTAAGATAACGATCAATGGAAAGTTTTGACCATTTTTCCTGTAGGTGTGTAATAAGGTCCTGGACTGTTGTGGCACAGACGTCCCTTGACACCACCCAACGTTCAGTTCATCCCACAGATGTTCAATTGGCTTGAGAGGAGGACTCTCTAAAGACCATTCAAGTGTGGTGACGTTCATTTCCAAAAACAACGCAGTGAGCAGCAGCCTTATGACACGGCGCACTGTCTTGCTGAGAGACAATAATCAGTTCTAGAAACGCCACAAAGTTGGAAGCATTGCATTGTCCAGAATGTTCAGATATCTCTTGGAGTTCAATGTTCGTGTCATCACAAATAGAGGTCCAAATCCAAATTAGGGCCATACCATATACTTCCAAATCCGAATTTCGTTGTTAAGACTAGGCAATCTGTAGTGAGAGACGCTCACCTGGTAATCGGCTACACCAACGCCCGTCCATCTTCTCGTAGAGGGTATAGCATGATTCGTCACGCAATAACACAGCTTTCCAAGCTTCCATCCCTGTACACGCTCTTTGCACCAATGAAGACAACACTGCCTGTTGATTTGTGTAATGTGGAGATTGCATATTGCGTCCTAGCGTGGATACCAATGCTTGTGAGCCTCAGTTATGAATGTTTATATGCAGATTCGCGTTTCAGTGTTTCTGCCAACGACTGGCGGTGTTTCATATTATCCTTTATACCACCCTACTGTCATGTTCGGTACACGTGGTGAGTCGTCCACTGCGGGTAGCAACTGACTGCTTGCGCTTCCATCTCAGAATGGCATCACTGATTGTTGACCTGGAATGGCCCAATTTGTGAAAAATTTGCCAAACATATAGGCTTGCAACATGGCATCCTATCACAATGCCTCTTTTAAACATCTTCAGTTCCTTCTCGCAGATTTATCCAGGACCCAATTGCACTGATTTGGGAGTATCATATTTATCCAATTTATTCCTGCTACAAACACGTCACTTGTTACATGACAGAAAGGAAAAAAAGAAGTTTATAATATAAATCTCGAAATTCATAACATATCTCCGAAATAATGGATCGCGGTATACTTGGTCAGGTGCATCGCCACATGTTTAAGCAACTAGTTATGAATGCTGCAGATCAGTAATCGTCAACAGCATTGATCACAATCGGAAAAACAAAGTATCTTTTGGGGTTCGATAAAATCCGCATTGTAGGTGCCCGTCTGGCTTGTGCCATGATTCTGAAAACAACAGTGCTAACTGGTTTCTTATAAAGGGAGATAACAAGATGTTTAATAAGTGGAAATAATACTCCCCCTTGCTTGTATAAGAAGGGAAACTGTGATCCTTAGAGAGTGTCAAGAAGGAGATCGCCGTCGTGTTGAGAAATCTTGTAAGGAAACACAGACCCTCCTTGTGTAGCAATTAACTGAAGCATTTAATGAAGGCTCTTCATCCTCCAATGTTGACTTTTTATCCAGTAGATGATGGTTGTTTCATGGACAACAATGCTACTGTATATCGCGTAAGAATTGTTCAGTAGTGGTTCAGCGATTTCCACCATCTTCCCTGGCTACCACAAAGTCCGGATATGAACCACATTGAGAATCTATGGGACATGTTAGAAAAACACATCCGGGAGCAAATTCCTCTTCGTCAAATCTGAGCCAGTAAAAGGATTATCTGTTGAACGAATATGTTTCAGACGTAGATAGAATTCAACACCTTATGATATCTATGCCAAACTGAATATGTGCTGTAATTCTGGCTAAAGGAGGTCCAACACGGTATTAAATAAACCTTTAATTCAGTGGCCGGTATGTGTGTTTGTATTATTAGTTTTCAAGCTTGCTTCATATAACTTCAAATTATGCGAGAAAAGCCACTATATTATGTACACCGAAGTGACAACGGGATTTGAAATAATCTAGACATATATTCAAATCACGCATTTTTTAATATTAATAAATTATTAGTATCTGCAAAATATTACTACAAGCTTTGGGATTAAAAATGTTCAGAATTCCTACTTCGATACTTTTCTTTTCAATGAACAGAACTTAAAATGAGACCCAGCCAAGAAAAATATCTCGACCTTAAAAAAATGAAATACTTTCTATGAATAAATAACAAATGTTAGTTTCCAAGAAAATATCCGATTTCAGCAAATGTTTTATGCCTTATTCTGCTCTTATTAAATTTTTTTTAAAATAAAACTGTTTTCTCTTAGTTGCAGGAGAAATATACTTTTTATTGGTATATGTACAGTTTTGTGTGAATTTGTGATCTTCATATGACCTGCTTATACACCGATATAAACAGGACTATTTGTGCGTATGAAAAATCTATACTAGCAGTATTTATAAGCCAATATTTGAACACTCCAAAGTCAACATGTAAAAGTTCAACAGAAGATATCTGGAAAATTCACATACTGCGAACCCTAGAGTGTTCAGAAGACCGATCATATCTTTAGTTAGAAACCCATGGGTTTCATTATAAGAAATGTGGGTCATTTATAAGGACCTTTCACTGAAAGAAAGCTAGTGGACTCTATATAGAGGTCGGAGCATTATTTTTTAATCTCTAATTAATTTTCATGATGTAAGTACTGTTTTACCGCTATAAAAAGATCAAAATCTTAAGCAGAACAACCACAATTAACAAATATCCTATATTTTTTAATTGTGGTTGTTCAATTAACAACCACAATTTTTGCTATAGTTCATTTTAGCGAGTTCAGAAATAGCAATAGCAATAAGTCCTTTTCCATAATAATATGTGAGATTAAAGAAAGAAAGGAAGATTTTGAGGTATTTAACAACTGAAGACTATCATGTTCTCCTGTCTATCACAAGAAAAGTGAGACACCCAAGAGGCAAGGAAATTAATACTGCAATCTACAACCTCTATTCAACTTTAAGTAAACCTGTTTTTTAACTGCTACCATCCACTTAACGACTAAGCTGTTTATTTACGGTCCATTTAATCTCGTGTACCATGTGGGTTGGAACTTGCACGCATTAAAGTGCGCTGGTCAGGTATTGAGGCAAAAGTGAATAAAAACTTTATTTATTTTTGTGTCTTAAGTATGTTATTATATCAATATGTATACAGTATTTATTTGAAGCGTAAAATTACCAAAGCATGTTGAGCCTAAGGATTGCAGTTTCAGGCATCAAATGAGTTAGCATATTTTTTTAACAACTATATCCTTCACGTAACTCTGCCAAATGAAATTTTCTTAGTTTGTGATTTAGCTGGAATTAATAAAGTGACTAATTCTATGAGGATAATATATTATTATGTCTGTAAATTGCATGTGTTCAACGTTTTTTTTTTTTTTGCTGTTGTTGTTCGTCGTTCTTTTTAATATATGGTTATTAAACAATGTTTCGATTTATTCCTTTTATTGCAGAAATCTTCATTACTTCTGAAAGAAACCATTCTCGTAGTTCATATTATCTATATATTCTTAAACTCATTCCTTATTAACTTCTTGGATATGCATAATTTCTAATATGCAAATTCCTAATCCCGTTGAGTCAAAGACACTTAGTGGAATGAAGAAATAGATTCATTCCAGTTGTTTCTGTTGGTGAGGCAATTCACCTTGGCGATATTAAAACTACCTGCCTCACATGAACTTCAGTTTTTTTTTTGCATGCTACAGAGAAGAAACAAATAGAAGTGAATGATAAAATCCCGAGGAGGATAAGAAAGCTATTTGGAAAATAAAATGGATCCCAAGCCAGCAAGGAAGGAGAAAATACTCTTTGGCATTTCTAATGAAAACAGAGTGGGAATGGGAAAAGTTCATTCAAATGCAGAAGACTATCATTAGAAGTGAGAAAATTTAAAGAAAGGAAACTTCACATGGATGGCTTATGAGAAAGCTCTTGTGCACCTGTACTATCACACGAAGGGTGAGAGACGTTGGAGGCAAGCAAATGAATACTGTAATCTAGAACCGCCATTCAACCTTTAAGTGTAACATGCTTCTCTTAGCTCCTACCATCCTACTTAGTGATTAAGCTGTTTATTCACAGTCCATTTAATTTCATCGACCATGCGGATAGGAACTTGCACGCATTAAGGAGCACTGGTCACTACAAATTACCTATTATTTTCTTTGGGTTTTGGAAACTGCGCCATTGAACTATAAAAAAAATCGAGAAGGAAAGAATGAAGATGTAGATATCTTCGGATATTCCACATAATTATCCTTTTGTCGACGATGGAGAAAATTATATAATTTTCATTTATTATTATGTAGTTCAGTTGAGTTGAGAAAGTCAGTGTACCTTTCTAATAAATTTGTCAAAACACTCAAAATAATAATAATAAAAATTATCCCTTTATCTTAATTTCACCTTGATTCGTCCTGAAACTGTTTTCTTCATGGCACTTAAGAATTAGAAAGGAGGTATATTCGCCCTAAACAGTACTGCACATCAAATCAAGAACGCTGTGAATACTTCATAGAAAAATCAGATATCGTTGAATTATAGCCTTCTAGAAATCCATAATAGACTACTCATTTTATTAAGAAACAAAGACGACATAAACAAATACAGAAATCTGATCAGAGAATACTGGAATTTCTATAAGAATCTTAGTTTATTTAGAATATATGTATAAATTTAGAAATATTTTAATGTCAACATAGTAAATTAGCTTATATGCCTGCTCTTATTAGAGATCCTTTTTCCTTTTTATTAGAGATCATTCCTAGGTCTATTGATATATGCCATGTCTATACATCTTTAGTAACTTCTCTGTGCACATATTTTTCGGTTATATAATTATAGTATGAAAATAATTGTTATTATAATTATATAATTATTTTGTATATTCTTATTGTTTCTGGTTTTTAAATTAAGTTTAAATATAGCTTTTAATAAAATTGTATGGTATTGTAACTTTCTTTACACCATTTTACAATTTATAAAAGTTTACTATATTAAATAAGTCAAATATTTCGTGCAGCGGAATTCTGATCTACCGTCAGATGCGGTGATTAATACCTTTGGAGGGTAATGAATGGCAATGCTGTAGCCAAAGAAGTCCTAACTGAGGCTCGGCTATTGCTGTTACACTCCTGCCATGATCAGAGCTTTAATAGCTCAATAACATCTTATTCCTACACTCTCCTCTACAGATAACGGGGAAGATGAAAAGCATTCTTGCTGCGCCCCTTTAAGCCAGTCCTTATTATATAAGGACTATAAGTATAAGGATTTCATGCAGAGGGTAGTAGATGGCAATGCTGCGGCCAATTTAAATTTATTTTTTTTTTAGGTTTTTAAATGTTTCGGTATGATTCATCAGATCGGATATTAGTATACTGAGCTCTTTTTAAAAGCCAAGATTCGAAGTGGAAAAGTCCATTGTACTTTAATCGAATAACTTCTGATATTTGAATCTTTTATGGTTAAAATGCACTTCGTCTGGACAAGAGTTTTAAAACTTGAAGAGCACTACTCTTTTTTTCCAGCTGTAGAAATACAGAATATCTGTAGAGCGCCGTCTATTTCCTTACATATCAAAGGTTGCTAGATGGAGTCAATGAACTGTGATAGAGGAAGTCATGTCACTCAAAGTAACTCGCGTCGTTGAACATTTTGTTCGTCGGGATCCAAATAGGACGGTTTAGCTATAATGTTGTAGGCATGAAATGGTAGTGATATTTCTTGGACGGATGCATCTATCTAACACATCGGTGAATCAGACTTCAAAATGTATCGAGTTGCAGTCGTTTACAAGTTAGTTGAATTACAGTTCTTGGATGTGACATCTGAAATCTAGTTTCCATTTCCATCAAATAACTTTTCTGCATTATTGACGGCGTGCTTTTCATTGCAAGATTTATAAAATGACCTCCTTGCGTTTTCGGTTTTGCGTATTTTGAAGGGTGTATATTATCTGAAATGGTTCTCCAGTAATATTTTATATCTGGTTCCTTTTCACAATTGGACTGTTTACTATTCTCACTACCGAAAACCTTATGTCGTCCACATTTTAAAGAAATGTTGGTGAATGAATGCTGGCGCAGTTAAACTGAATTCGGTCTATTATTACCAGAGTATGTTCTTAGTCGACATACTTAAAGAAGTATTTTTATAAAGCATTGATTAAACACTTTTTGTAGAATGACCACTTGTATTATCGCTTCACTATTCTGTAGTTCACAGTATTGCTATACAGTTAATATTTTCTGAATTAGCTTGTACGTGAATTACTGAATGTCACTGTATTCATTAAGTAATCATCTTACAAATAATGGAATTAATTTAATGACATAAATTTCAGCAACGGAAATAACTGTTTCCGTTGGGGAGGGGGATATTAGGTTCCATATAACTTATACTGCTTAGTTTAGAAAAAAATGCAAGCACAGCTAAAATAAGAAATATATCTTCTTGATTACATACGATATCCAATGATTTAAACATTCAATTCCTTATCTGATCAACAGCTTCTCTATATCAAACATTACAGTTTAATGTCGGCACATATTATATTTTCGTAATACAAATGTTATTTGAACATCACTGTTTATATATATTTATATTTATTTATTTATTTAGACAAGAAAAGTCAAAAATTCTCACTCGTTTAGTTTTTTATGCAAAATATTACTTTAGAAAAGGAATTCTGCATTTTCAATATATTTCTGCCTAAAATACGTTAGTTTTGATAAGATAATTATACATTTGCAATGATAGAATATGCACACAGTTACAATTTACATTATAAGAGTAAAATATTTTCACATTTAATGCACCATTTACTCCTACGATCATTTATAAAAGCTGAAATATAATAAACAAACCGTTCTAAAATATTTTGATTTTTCTAGAAACTTTATATGACAAATTTATTCAGAAAATTACGTCCTGGAGTATATCAGCAGTTTAAAATAGTTGAGAAAATACTTGCTTAGTAATGTTGCTCATATAATGAAGCTGGCAGTAACAATTTCGGAGATTGTAAATTATTCAGGTTTAG
This sequence comes from Typopeltis vanoorti, assembly GCF_054136105.1. NCBI lineage: Eukaryota > Metazoa > Arthropoda > Arachnida > Uropygi > Thelyphonidae > Typopeltis > Typopeltis vanoorti. The sequence goes on along the minus strand of NC_143556.1, from coordinate 82,080,787 downwards.
AATCTCTAATATCCAACAGTGCTCCCTTCTTAAGGCGATTAGGTGTGCCAAGAGGTACTGTACCGTAGCTTACAGATATATGAGAATAGTGGTTCTCCTCTTAGATTTAAAGTCATGATTATTGCTCAAATGATTAGATAACACGGAAGTTGTCCAAATGCAATCGTGTTTCGCCAACTGTCACGTTAATTGAATATTTGAGCAATTACAGTTAGAACTAATTAATAAAGGACTTATTCATTGACGAGCTAGGCCATGGTTAGAAACGAAGATATGTAATAAGGGGTATTTTGCTCCAATTAAGATTTTTTATTTAATACTTTATCTTTTTTGATTATTTACATTTTTGGTAGAATCATAAAAAAAAAGAAACAGCTGATTATCCAGCATATTTAGGGTGATATTTGAACCAACACACTCTGATATAAATTCTTAATAAGAGAGATTGTTTTAATACCGATTAAGAAACCGGAACAATACCCTACTCCGATTTATCATATTTGCACTTTTTATTCCTTTATACAAACGTTATTTCCAGCATTGGCTTTGGAGTTCTACCGAAAACGAATTCTTTACTGGATGCGTTGCTGATATCACGAGAATAATCAATTATCCTAAGACGAAAAAATATTATAATCAAGGTTTGTAAAATATCAAGTGAAGCATGATGAAAATAATTAAATTATAATGGCTTCAGCATACCTTTCCGGTTCTCGAAAGTGAATGTGGCATTTCAAAAACGCATCACGGGGGGATAGTAGATCATATTACAATCGCAATTATGGATTTTGTAGATTCCGTGATAAAGGAATCATCAGTTAAACCGAGTGCCCTCTTTTTAATTGCATTAAACAATCTTAGCGAAGTTTTAACTGCATGCACCGCAAATCTGTGACTGTTAAGAATATTCTCTGATTGTGCAGATTTTGGGATTCGTCCAGTGTTAGCAGTTGCACATGGGAGAAGTACTGCCTTAAAAGTAAAAGTACATCGTCGTATGGGTGAAATATGTTTGCGCTGGGAAAGAGTTGAGGTGTAGTTCAGCCTAAGAACACAGATCTGGTTATATCAGGGTATTATGGAAAGTAGGGGAAGTGATATGAAATCTTTAGACAGCACTGTGTTTTAGTAATATTGCAGCTCACAAAGTTATCCTCACCTATCTCCTACTGAGGAGATTGAAGTTTAGAGCAACGGTTACAGTGAACCTTGAAGTTCGTAATAAGCGGACACGGCTGTGTTTGCAAAATGAATGCAATGGAATATATTGTCCTCAGCGAAACTATAGATAGAGTTTGAAGTAGTCAGTGAGAGTACTGCATTTATGTACATTAAAAAAAGAACGGTTAAATGTAAAGAGCTCGGACTTACTCGTGCACCGATGGAAAAATCTGCGAAATTGGTAATCTAATTAAAATTAACAGATTCTGTGCTAGATCTTACCAAATGCAGTATGTGTTGAGGACGACACAGATGAATTACTCTAAATCTTTGCATGACTTAAGTACAAAGGTGAGCGGCAGAGACTAGAAAATCAGTTGTGAATCGACAGTGGCGAAATTCAGTTCTTGAAGAAGTTAGCTCTTGATGACCTTCTCAGTATTGGTTGATGTATTTTCAGAGAAATCAAGTGAGAGTAAGTGGACGATAGTTCCTTTTGTTTTTGGATTTGGCTGGCTGTAGGCTTTTTTTTCGTGCAACAGAGAAGATTCAAATGGTTAGGAAAATTTGCAGGCAAAATAGCATGGGCTTTAGTTCTAGAGTACAAATTTAAATACAATATGGGGATACCTTAAGACCAGATGCTTCCTTCATGTCCAGCATTCTTTCGATTTCTTTCAGGCTACGGATCTTATAGAGATCACGGACAGCGTAGTTTTTGGTAAAGTGGGAGAGCTTTGCCCTAGTCATTAATGGACGTGAGAGCGGTGGAAACATGGAGGAGTGAAGTTCCGTCCAATGGCCTCTGCGAGGGACCAAACACTCGACTGTCATTTGAACAGGAAGCAACTTGTGGTATGTTGCCATTTCAAATTCCGATTTAGATTTCTTGAGGGTTTTGGGTGCAGGCTATTTTTCAAAGTGTATCTACTGTGAATTGGTCTTCAAGTTTGGAGTTATTGATGAATTTTGTTTCCATTATTTTACAGGAATTTCAAACCAAAATCCTACATTTATTGACGTGTTATACTTACCGTAATCAATACGGAATCAAATAATCCCTAAAACCTGATATTATTTTACCGTTTTATTTATATTCAATATAATCTAAATTCCATGATCAAAAATCTATAGCATACTAATACCATGTGTTGGCAAAGTTTAGAGAATAATACTAAATGTATACTAATGTCTATACATAAATACTAAATATAATACAAAATGTAAATTTTTTTACATTGTTCTTTAATGAATTATATGAAGAAATATGTTGAAAAGTAAATAAAATTAGTAAAAATTCTTTTGTCCATCCATAATACAAATGTACTGTAGGTTAACAAACCTTCTTGGGGAAGTCACAAAAAACGTATCCAGTAAGACATTAATCCTTTGTAAACAGAGAGGTTTTATTATTATTTTTTTTTAATCGGAAGACCATCTAGGTACTCAGGAGTTCATACGTGGAGCCCATCTGTAGAATACATTGCAAAGTGAATATAACTGTCATAAAGTATCCTGCTCACCATTAGCTAATTGGAATCTTGAAGTTTTCACTTATGGTATCTCGTTTATACATAATTGGATTACAGAAAACGTGATGGAACGGGATACAAGATGAGGTCATTCATAATTGATGAAATTTTGCTTACCTTAGAAGAAAACACACCTCGAAGTAATTTCCTCTAAAACAGGAATCGATGAAGTTGTTTCCAGCTTTACGTTACTACCCTCAAGCCTAGCAACAAAAGTTATATAATGGACTCTCATACGAGAGTGAATTCCGCTACCCGTGTGAAGATTTGGTAGAATTTCGGAACGAAAAGAGATCATTAAATTTAGTGTGAATAAAATCCTTTTGAGAGTAGACAGGAACGTTTACAGTGAGTGTGACTATAAATAACTTATATGTGGGCAGTCATGTAAAGGTTATTTGAGATAGAAATTGTTAAGCTTTGATTGTTTACGTATTGCTACAGCCGATGAAATATTCAAAACAACTGGTAGAATATGAAACCTGAAAAAAGTTTCATAGAAATTCGCTACATGATTAAATAGCAATTTCTTCAGAAAAATAAAAGGAAACAAAACTATATTTCATGACATTTATTTCTTTGCAAATATATATATATATAGATATATTTTTAATTTTTTTATTCTATTTTATTTTATTTTATGAAGATAACTGGGGCTGTATAATGTTTTAATGTCTTAATGTTTCATTACTGACAATAAGTTTTTCCTTTGCAAAAATAGGACTCCAACCTTTGCTCAAAATTATACAGTTTCCTATATTCAGAATTGCAGAAGCGACATTGGCATCCACCTTTTCCATCTTACTTAAAGAAAACAAGAACTATAAGAAAAATCTACATTCTTCATAATGCGCAAGTAATATGTGCATGATTTGGCAGAATGTTAACTTATTTTCTTGTAGTTTGTTTTATGTACTTTAATGTTTTTCATTATCACTGTCACTTCATACAAACTAGACAACAAAAATATCAGATGCACTTCACTCAACTTTTTTTTTTTTTTTTGCTGCTTATCTGACTCAACCTTTGCTGGTTACCAAAAGCAGCATGTATTGCAATTCGTACTAATTTTGATCAAACTGTTCCATGTACATATACACCCACCACCAATTGGAATTCCCTAGCGAATCTGTTCAACGTTGTTTTGATTATTTCCGACGTATTTAAATAGGGCATGTTAGTATCACCCACATTAGATGTTTATGTCAGTTTCCTACATTATTTTGTTGCTTTGGTATCCCGCTGTTGCTATGAAACTTTGATGTAGGCACCAACTCACAGAATATATCATTTGTTTTTAATTTGGTACGAACTGCTATTAGGAAGGATGATTTGTTCGTACGTTTCTCCATTACATTGTATGGAAGCCAATTTATCTCAAGCACTAAAAATAGAGAACGAAAAGATATATACGACATTCTCTAGAATTTATTCTAATGATTCAATATTAGTTTAATGAAGTTACTCGCAAATCTCTGTCTTCCTAATTAAGCATAGGGTTCAGCACCACGTGCTAACAACTTATTGAATGGCGCTGAAAAGTTTAGAAGCAGAATGAATTCATTTAATGACTTGCTAACTTTGGGTGTATTTTTTCTGTGTTTAAAATTCACACTTTTAAATAAGGAACAAATTAAAAATTATGATGTAATCAACCTTAATGATCATTATTAATCAAAATAATAACGCAATCACTAAACACAAAAAACTTACTGAAATATATGTGGATTGTAGTAGTCATAAATTCTATTATTTGCGCAGAATTGTATTCAACGTTATTCTGTGTGTGTTCTGTCTCGGAATAAAAAATGAATTTTTAAACTTTGACCAACACACATTAAAGCAACACAAATAGAATGCAGTACTCGGGTAAATACATTTTTGAGAAGAAGGAATTCAAATTTATGATAATTGATGTTTGAGAAAAACTTGAACAGATATCAACTAGCTTCAATTTAAACAAAAAATTAGAGCGAGAATATTTTAAAAAATGTATTTTATTACCAAAAAAAAGGAAAGATAACTTCTCAAGTAAACCTTAAATTAATTTATTTTCATAAATGAATCATTAAATTCATAAATCAACTTTGTGTATTCATTTTCAAAATTATTTCATCTTCTAAGCGACTGAAAACATAAACTTGTAAAATTGTAGTTTCTTCCTCTGTAAGAAGCAGAATTTATTTCTTCGTAGCCTTTGATGATTACTGAATAATACTCGATATGACTTCAAAGTCAATAAAAGACAATGAAATAAAACTAAATACCGTATATGCACTTCGCACTGCTTGGAAAGAAGCCAACAAACACCATATTGTGAGGAACAAACAGCAATGGCTCCCATCTTCATAAGATGTTTCGCTGTGATGACTGCAGCAATCCTACGGTGAGATACTTTTCTTTCTTTTTTTTTTTTTGGACGGACTTCCCTTAATCTCACCTGGCGCTCCAGTTCATTCCACATATGCTCAAGTGTAGTAGCGTTCACGTACACGAACCACGCAGTTACAACACAGGCTTATGACACGGTGCATTTTCTTGTTGAAGGGAGCCAATGGTTAGTTCCGTAGAAACGGTACAAAGTAGGATGCATAGTATTGTCCAGATACCTCTCGGAGTTTGACGATCGTGGCATCTCAAAAAGTGCTCCAACCTGTCTGCTTGGTAGAGGGTATAGTATGATTCGTCGATCCATAACACATCTTCCAAGCTTCCACTTATACGCTCTTTGCACCACTGAAGACGACGCTGCATGTTTTTTCGGATAATGTGGAGCATACATATTGCGGTCCTACCATGGAGAAACCCATGGTAGGACCGCAATTATGTGAGCCTCGGTTCAGAATATTTTTGTGCAAATCCGATCTCTTTCATTCAATGCTCAGGATTTCGCATTCAACGTGTCAGCCGACGAATGGTAGTTTTTAAATTTATTCTTCGTAGCAATGCACGTTCGGTAAGTGTGGTGGTCGTCCATTGCTGGTAGCACTAGTAGTTGACTCCCTGTGCTTCCATCTCAGTATGGCATAACTAATTATTGAACTGGGATGGACAATTTGTCAACAATTTGCCGAACAGATAGGTTTGAGATGTATGTATGTATCATGCTATCACAACGCCTTTTTCAATCTCCGTCAGTTCCCTTCTCGAAGCTATTTCATCTATACCTCTATACCTCTCGTAAGAGAGGATATCGTAAAAGAGGATACAGTTGCACTGAATTGGGAGCATCATATTCTCCAATTTATACTGGCCACAAACACTTGACTCATTACATGGCAGGATGCACCTTGCCATGGGGTTTGTCTGTTAACTTCTTTCGAAGCAGTGTACAATGTACATAATTACTCAGTTGTATGATCCCATTTTTTTTTTAAATTATAAATGTTAATATTTATCTGAATAAGAAATAATTTCCAACCTAAGAAGAATTTATTCATTATTTTGCTTACTAATGAATATAAATTAGTTTTATAGAATGTAAGAATATATATATATAGCTTTAAGTAGCCATTTATTTTAAAGTCACAATTACAACTGCATATGTAGGTTTATATTTTCGAATTTATTTTCAATTTATCTAGTTATAATTTTCTTTGGAGAAATTAAATACTTTGAAATGCAAACGTCCTTAAACTCGATGAGATGAATTCCGATTCTTAATATACATACTTAATTGTAATTTTAGTAAAACTGTGATCAGAAAGGCAACAACTATGACTTTTGATGTTCACTTGTATCATGTTGATAACAGTAATTAGAGTTTCCTATTTAATTATTATTGATGTCGGATATATAATGCCAGACTTTATCAGATTACCCTAGAGAGTAGAAGGTATATATTTCAAAGATGCCAAGATTAAAGTGTCGGATAGTTATTGAATATCTTATTATAAGTTGCATTTCAATAATATGCAAACCGGAAGCTGATTATTTGTTTGAAGAAATAATCAGCTTCCGAAATTATTTGTCTGAAGATGCATTGTTCTCGCAAGTGGGAGGTTTTCATTTTTTTTCTTTTTTTGATCCAGTGTTAATTTTTATCTATCTTACAGTATACGGGTTTTCATCAAAAACAAATGATAACAACTTCGTGGTAAAAGAATAATAGCTATTATACTTTTTGATTTGTGAAACACTATATAGATTTTTTGTTTTATTAATATATATCTCTTCTTTATGATTTGTGGTATGTACTGTAAACCATATTATTTTATAATTTACAATATAAAATATATAGGATTTCCTCTATTATAATTGTGATACATGATATATATACAAAAAGGTGTTAGAATTTAGGAACAAAAAGCCAAATAATTATTTGAAATTTAAGAAAGAAATTTTAGAATTAGATTTGAGCATATGTGTATATCTCTTATAGAGTAGGACTTAAAATAAATTCTTTCTTCCATCATGTAAGAATTCGTTACAAGTATGCATAAGCATAAGCTCGGCTAAGAATTGTTTAATGATAAAAATGAAAAAAAAATCAATTAAAAAAATATATTATATAATATGAGGAAACAAAGTTCAAGCACTTGCTTATTTATTTATTTATAATAATTTAAAGAAAACTATAAATATTAAAAAAACACACGGTTGAAAGTACTCATTAATACTGCGCTTCTTCGTAGTATGGACATTATAGTTTTTGCAAAAAAATTCGAAGAAATCAATAGTCATGTCTCGAAATACTAGAATTACATTTTTCTTAGTAATTACTGATTAGTGATATTGTGTTAAATAAGTTAATCAGCTAGTACTTAATGTTTTACCATCATCGTTGCCCCAGAACTCTTCAATAATAGTCGTAAACGATTTCCAGGCTTGCAGTTCTATTTTCGTGAGAATTTTTTTACTCCTTGGTTTTTTTACTCCTTCTCGTTGGAAAAATCGAGGTCTCCTCAGTGAGTAGCTAGACCCTGAAATACTCTGAATTTTTAGTAATACAGAGCCTTATCAACTTTACTTATATAAGTTGCTACAAGGTGCTTTTACTTTGAATAAGAAACCCTGGATGAGAAAAAACCAAGTTTATAAAATTACTTGGTATCCTTAATATATATTATCCCCAAGGTTAAATATTTTCACGTCTTTATCTCATCCAGAGTTTCTTATTCAAAGTAAAAGCACCTTGTAGCAACTTGTATAAGTAAAGTTGACAAGGCTCTGTATTACTAAAAACCTTAGTATTTCAGGGGGTCTAGCTACTTACTGAGGAGACCTCAAAAAAGGCTGAAACCAGTCTGGGTAGTGACCCCCCCACCCATAATATATAACAGTATACATATCTTAGTGAGATGTGTTTTACATTATGGGAAATACTAAGAATAGGGATCAGAGCTTTAACCACCTTTACAACGAGTTGCTCTGGTGTTGCACTACCTTTTAGACTTGAACTATGTTCAAGCGCAAACTTAACTGTTTTGCTTACTTGGGAGAAGGAGTAAAAAAAACAAGTTTATAAAATTACTTGGTATCCTTAATATATATTATCCCCAAAGTAAAAAAAAATGTTCATATATATATATATATAATAAAAATATTAAAAAAACGTTATTTTCACTTTATACGAATCCCAAACTGCTTTTTTAGAATAAGCAGTAAAGCTACATTTGGGCGTTATTAATTTTAATCGCATCCGCGGAAAAATAATCGCTTCCATTTACCATAATCTAGATTAAACTTCAGGCCTTTTGCTTATTAAATAACAGTAGTCAACTAACATATTTTAATATCTAGATGTTTATACTGTTATTGCACTCACGTTTCTTCGTTTCATTGCATTTCTTAATGGAAAGGATCGTAATTTCATACAAAACTGACAATTAAAAATAATCAACTACTTTTAGATTTATGTTAAGTAACAAAAAGGAAACAGATGGATATTTCTTTATTTGAAGAGCAGAGTTAGGGTGTGGTTATTTCGAACGGTGCTAACCAAAACGCCGCTTATTAACTTATCAAAGAAATTAAAAAAAAACAAAAAACATCAAAACTGCTATTCGGAATGGCATTTACTTTTGCTGACATTACACCAGAAACGAAAGAGGAGAATGTCTTTACAATACGCAAATATTGACAGCAAACCTTTTTGTAATAACGGAATAGTCAACTTACTGATTGCGATGAAAACATTGTCATTCTACTCATTCTAAGTATATCACTGAACAGATTTATGTAAAAAATCTAGTTCAGGAATTCAGAACACAATGTTTTGTCTCCCTTCCTCATGTTCAGTCACGGTTACAGGTTACACTCTCTCCTCTAATCAGAATTTAATGGAGAGCGAAAACATTACAGGTACTCACTAAGAAAGATAATTTATCTTTAATTATAGGCTCTAATTTCTTCCGCTACGTTGAAGTGATATTCGAGACTCTTAAGGGTATGTCAAGAGTATATCCACGAAAGGTTAATGAAGACGTTACATGAATAAGAAGGTACGTGTTTTTTTTTTAAATAAAAAAAAATAAAAAGATAAGTAGACAGTTAATTATTTTTGAGACACTTTATCTTTTTGATGACAATATTTAAGAGCAAACCATGGTTTTTATAAAAAAAAAAAAAAAAAGCGCCCCAACTCATGAATTTAAACAGATTATAGAAAGGAAAGTGAAACACCAGTGTCTTAAGTTGAGTATCACTTTAGTTAAGGATATACGTTTTGTTGGACGCTTATTTACAGAAAGTAATTAATAAAATTTTTCCATGTGAATTTTCTGAAATGTTACCCGATCTCATCCCAGCGTGACAGGATTTTTTGTCCCGGAAGCTAGTTTTCACCCTAGAAAATATCCAAACCCGACAGAGAAACACAATCAATTTACAGACATAATATACGGCACTTATAGTCTTGTATACACATTTTGTATGTACATGTTGTATATACGTTTTCTTAGTTCATAACTACAGTTCGAATAGGTTCAAAGGCTAATAAAGATTTGAAAGATTTTCTATAGTTCACGTGGCCTGATTACTTTGTTTTGGCGATTATTTGGTAACTGAGAGTGTTGAAAATAATCAGTCTTTAACAATTAAGCCAAACGACTAAACACGCAATTCATAGTTGGAACCTGGACGTATTTTGCCTGGATCATCCTGTTGAACTGTCTTTTAATGTTATGTCAGACTGCTAAGGATTCCCTATACTAGGAACTTCCAGGTAGTAAGAGCAAACATCTATAGCTAGAAGAAAAGAAAAGGGTAGACATAATGAAGTCGAAAAAGCATCTGCTCGAAAAAGATTCAAAGCACATCCGAACGGACCTGAGAGAAAAATCCAATAAGCAAACAAATATCGCTAGTTTTCCTAAAATAAATAAAAAATAATCACCTCTTGTTTCCTGATAAAAATAAGTAGTTAGCTCAAAAGAAGTAATGGGTCCCCCGTTCTCTGGAAATCGGTGCAACCACGCTGGCTGAACTTGTCGGACGGTCATATTCGCCCTCTGTCTTTTTCTCCTCATAATTCTCTAAAGGCAACCCAATTCAACTAGTATGGGCAACGCACTTCAAGTTAAACGATTTCAATGAAAAACTTCGTTTTCTTTGGAATCGTTTGAATGATCAATTATTTGATCATTCTTTACAACCAAGACTGACAGCATCCTCTGGATGAATTTAACTTCTCCAAGATGCTCCTTATAAAATATAGAATGGTGGTACATGACAGAATTTAAGGACGTCGCCCTGTTAAACAAGGTCCTCGTTGTTTTCACCAAGGAACCAGGGCAAACAGTGAAAAGTCAGCTACTGGAACAAATCCTAAAATACACCCCAACTCAATATCACAAGAGCTCAAGATCGGTACTATCAATATAAGAAGCCTGAATGGCAAGGAAATGGAGCGAGCTGAGGAATTGGATAAGTACCATATCGATATAATAGGGGTGACTGAAAAAAAAAGGCAAAATCCGGTGAGATCTTTATGAGCAATAAATACAAAATGTTATATTCAGGCAATGACAATCAAGGAAAAGAAGGAGTAGCTATAATTTTCAACATTAAATATGAGGCTAATCTCCTTGAATGGCAGGCAGACTTAAGTAGAGAGATGTGGGCAAATATCAGAATGGGGAACTGTACAATGAGACTTAATTGTGTCTATGGTCCCACAAAAGGTTCTACTAAGGTAGAAGTGGAGGAATTGTTTGAGGCTTTAGAGAAAGGAAAAAAAAGGGAAAGTTTGTCCTTGTTGGGGATCTAAATAGCAGAGTAGGAAATGATTGCCAGACACAAAAATATTTTGGGAAAATTTGGAGAAAAGAGTAGAGCTAATAACAATGGCAAATACCTGTTGGATTTCTGCTCGGGACATGGACTGGTTATTACTATTACAATGTTCCTATGTTAAAATGTGAACAAATTCAGATGGAGACCAGAGGCAAGGAATAAGAAAAGTCTCATTGACTATGTTATTGTTGATACTGACGCTTTCTCACTGGTGCAGAACACCAGAGTGTACACAGGATTTGAAATTGGAAGTGGTCACCATTTAGTCTTGAGCAGGATAAAATTGAATATCATATCGAAAAGAATAACATGTAAGAAAGTTTTAAAGTGAATAAAAGTTGAGCAACTCTCAGATGTGAACTGTAGACTAAAATACACAAAGATTATTGAAGAAAAAATGAAAGAGTTTGAGAACAGGAACCAAATCTTGGAGATTCAGTGCCAAGTCCTGAAGAAAACACTGTTTGATTCAGCCAGAGAGGCATGTGGTGAGGTTATCTGCAAGGATAGAAAAATCAGAACTCCATGGTGGACACAGGAAGTTAAAGAGGCAGTGAAGGAAAAGAAAAAAAGCATATCAAAAGATCCTGGCAAGTAAGTCAGCTTCTGCTCTTAGAGAAAACAGAGACAAATGTAAGAAAGCTAAATACTGTGTAAAACTAACTAAACAAAAGTCATGGAAAGACTTTAGTAGGAACATAGAAAATAAATATCAAGAAGTTGGCAAGATATTCTGGAAGTTGTTGAAAAAGCTCAAAGGAAGAATGCTGTAAAAGGAATTAGAGATGACAAAGTTGATGAAAACTGGAGAAAAAGATATCCTTGAAGTATAAAATGATTACTTCGAAACGTTGCTAAATAAAACAATCAGTGACAGCACAGTGGTAAAAAATACTCAACAGGCATGCAACAGGAATGCATATGCATACTTAAAGTAGAAAAAGCCATCAAAAGCCTGAAATGTGGAAAGGCAGCAGGAGCAGATGTTATTCGACCAGAAATACTGAAGTATGGTGGTACAAAAGTCTTACAGCAGCTGCACTGCATAGTTCAGAGAGCCTGGACAGAAAGACGAATTCCGGATGACTGGAGTAGAGCTCTCATAGTACCCACATATAAAAAGGGAAAATAAAACTGAATGTGAGAATTACAGAGGTATTTCCCTACTGAGTGTTCCTGTTAAGATTCATGCAATTATAATTGAGAAACGGTTGAGAAGGAATGTGGAAGAAAAGCTTGGTAAAGAACTAGCTAGATTCAGGCCAAATAGAGGCTGTCAGGATCAGATTTTCACTTTACAGTAAATAGTTGAGAAATCATGGGAATATAACAAAGATCTTTATTTACGTTTTGTGGATCTGGAAAATTCATACGGCAAGATACAAGCTATTCAAAACGCTACAGTTATATGGTATCAGTGGGGCATTATATAGCTATGCTTAGTCTTTATTTGACGCACATGCAGGAAGTACAGGAAGATGATTTGATGTTAAACCCGGTGTCACACAAGGATATGTACATTATCCCCTCTGTTATTCATTATCTATATGGATCATATTATGAAGGAAAGTGGTATTAGATCTGATGTCAAAATTGGAGATGTTAATATCAGCTTTATGGGGACGATGTTATACTTCTAAATAAATCCGCTACAAGTCTTCAAGATTCCCTGAATAAATTGAATAACCGGTGTAATAGATATGGTATGGAGGTCAGCAATAACAAGACAAAGACAATGAACATAGATAGATGCATTGAAAATATCAACTGCATTGTGAATGGAGAACCTGTGGAACAAGTAAAACATATCAGTTACTTAGGCACGATGTTTAGGGAAGATGGTAATTTAAATATGTAAATAGACAACAGAATCAACAAAGCTGGTATAGTAGGATGTCAATTGAATAAATATATATAAAACACTAAATTAGCTGTATACAAGATAGTGTTCAAACCAATTTTAACTTATGGATCTGAGAGCTGGTCAGAAGTAAAACACTTGACCAAAGACTAGAGACCGCAGATATGAGAGTCCTGAGAAAGATTAGGGGCGTGAACAGATGCCATCAATTGCAATATCATATTAAAAACAAGTTTATCAGGAAAGAACTTGACATTGTCAATATCCAGGAATGCGTTAGCAGAGGCGGTATGGTTTCAGGTGGTATGGTCATTTAAACAGAATGGGCGAGGAAAGATTAGGAAAACAGAATGTTCTCTGCCAGGTTGGCAGGAAAAAGCCCAGAGGAAGACCAAGATATAGGTGGACCAAGATACTTCACGTATTTCCAAACAACAACAACAGAACGTCTTAAAAGAATAATACTCAGTAGCCGATATTTTTGTCATTTGTTAGCGCTTTTAATTCAAGTTTCACATGTCTGGAGGTTGTTGAAGTACTACTTTGCCTCAGAGAGCAGAAAAATCCAATGAGCGAAAACGATATACTCAGTAATACTAAGGAATCATTGATTTTTTAAATAATTAAATGATTCTCAGTCGTCGATTACAAAATGAATTATTTTAGTTTTTTTTTTCAATAAATGTATTTTGCACACAGACGATCTCTTTCACAGAAAATAAAACTTTCCCACTTATTATTGCTTTATTTAGAAAATTATTTTTGTCCTGCTAAATTTTCGGAGTGATTTTCTGACTGGAATGAAGTAATATCTTCTGGCTTAGAGTTCGTCTTTTATAAAGATGTGCAACATCCAGACAACTCTCTTGCTAATGGGATATGAAGTTTTAATATGAAGTCAAACATTGGATTGCTGCGTATGTGTATAATAATAATACTATAGCATTTTTTTATAATTTCTCATTTTTGCAACACACACAATATACGATGATTTAACGTTTTCAGTTTTATTCTTCAATGAGAGTGAATATTGAATGATTCAATAATTCGATGGAGTTGTACTGTTAGTTCACATATTTATGTGTAAATCGATTTCCTGGCTGGACGGATTGATTAATATAAATTCATTTTCCATTATAATGAGTTGAAATGTAGAGATTATTTCTATGTTAAAAAGAAAAAAAAACTTAAAAAAAAAAAAATATATATATATATATAAATATATATATATATATATAATATATAATACGTTTAATATAATATATAATATATGATACCTTTAGATAGTAATACCTTTTTTGCTTTATTTGCTCCTCTGGTCTCGTGAAATGGTATATTGATCACAGAAAAAATAATACAATACCAAAAAGCGAAATTATATGTAGTAAATATAGCTGAGGTGAGATGAGCTGAAGAAAATATAAAAAGTATTAATAAAGAAAACAAAACAAAATATACGAATTCTAATACTATAAATTGCATCACTCTCTCTCTCTGTCTTTCTGTAGACATTTGTATAGTTTTACATTAATTATCTTTCTGAACATTTTATTTCTTCCAGAACTTAGGCTTTGTACAGGGCTCCCACATTTTACTTTTAATCCGTTAAGTGAAATATTTCTAAATGTCTTGATAATTATTATAAAAGACTATTGAAGAGCAATATTGAAAGTCTGCTGGTTAAGTAATTAAGTATTTTAAATGCTGTGGTAAGGTGACAGTAGTATTTCTTTCAATAAATAACATTTTCCCCGGTTTGGAATGATCTTGTTTTATTCTGTTAAAGATCTACATATTTAACAGAATAAAAACAAGATATGTCTGTGCAACTGTCTAAAAGTCTGTTCGTTTTACAGTTTTAGGAAAAAAAGGAATCATAATGAAGATTTAAATTTGCTACTTACATCAGAATTTAGGAGCCATTACGAGCAACGAATTCGCCATTTTAAAATCCAGCACATTTAAGTATCTCCCCCCCCCCCCTCAAGAGTTACAATGGGGTGATTGCTTATCACTAATTATTCTTGCATGTTTATAAATGTGCAGTACTCTTCTTCCAGGAATATTCATATAGAATTGTCCATTACCATTATTATGTTTTAGATAAATGTGTTCTAGAGAAAGATGCTTTAGATAAGACTTATTCTCTAAAACACATCAGGAGTGTAGAAATGGTCTCGTCTTTGTTTGTTTGTCATTTACTAGGTCAACAAATCTAATAAATAGCTCAAAATGTAAGTCCTAAATTCTCTCCGCTCATTTTTTTTTGTTTGTTTGCATTAGCATATTGATGACATTTTTGCAAGTGTGCATATTGTTCTCTTACCCTTAAGCAGTTTGCAGAGAGCCATCTATAAAATGGAATGCTGTAAACTCCTTTTCAAGATGTCTATAACATTCCATAGCAGAGCGAGTCAGAAAATATTTCGATAAAATAGGAAGGCTATTCATGCTGGCTGAAAAAAAAGAAGAGAAAAGAAAACTCAATGGATTAGCACGGCATGAAAAACATCGAGCTATATGGACCCTATTTAAATCGCAAAGACTTTTTTTTCTATAAAAAGTACACATTTTTAAATCGAAATTACTGTATACACGAAGAGTTCTTCTTGGAACAAAATTTGTTCAGCTTTAGTTATTATTATTAATTATTACAGCTGTAATGTGCCTCAGCTAAAATAACAGATGTGCATTTAAAAGAAGATATGAAGTCTTCTTTTAAATGCTAGCTGTAGGCCATTTTATTTTGTCTAAATTGATCGTCTATCATAAAGTTTACGACCTTGTTAATAGAGTGTAGCGCAAAAAAAAAGTGCTGAATCACTACGAAGATATAGGTTATGGAGTAAACGGGTTTATTAACAAAGAAATGTATGTTTACGCATGACGATATTTACATCTACAATTATCGGTAGAATCTTGGTCAAATAAAGCACTAACGATGGTAGATTACGTGCTCAAAATGGACAAATTGTCTTTCAAGACAGGTTTCGTAGAGCATGCGAAAGTTCTCTGACATCTTGAAGAACAAATGTTAGGACATCTGCTGGACATATCATGTCCTTTTATCCCTTAGTTCATCATGACTTGAAAACGGGTCATGGCGAAATACCTGTTCCTTCAACATATCCCGAACGTAGATATCAAATGATGTGAGATCAAGTCAATGAGGACACTATTGCTTGGGCTACGCTTACGGAAAAGGGGCGAACAAGTGCTCACAAACATGTCATAAGCTTGTATCATTTGCTCTTCCAACTCCGTATAAATGAAAATAATGCTCAACAATATCTTTTCTTCCAACCTCAACACTATTGCTGTAGCTCAGTATAATGGCGTAGATTTTGCACATCCTCTTCTGTTAATGTGCATGCAGTCGAACGGCATATCTCATAGCGTGTGTACTGAAGGAGGGTGTCAAAAGTTCAGTACCTTTTTTTTTTTGTGCTATACCGTATACTAGCCTAAGTTTTAGGAAAAACACTGACTATTACTTGTTAGCAAATCAGAATTAATTTTTATATTGTATTTAAATATGCCTTAAGTTCTGAAAACGACAAAATATTACATTTTTCAGCTTTTTATCAAGAGGATGAGTAAAACAGTTTCAAGCGGTGGGTATAAGTTATTCCTCTCTGGAAATTGAAATGTTCGCTGCTTCAGAACAGATAAAAAATATCTGTGGACAACCAGTCGAACATATCACTATTTCATGAAGTTCGTTTACCGATTTTAATTCAATCAATCATAATCACAACATGTTATAACTACAAACCTAACTTTGGTTGAATTGATATCGAATGACAGGAAGAGCCTTTTCTCTAAATATGAGACATTTTATAGTTATTTTCAGCAAGGAATTATTTTATGAGACAAATAAAAACGAAATAAAGATGGTGGAAACTTGAACGGTTAATGAAATTTGTGTTCAAAGTTGTATTTTTTTTTTTGCCTAACTATGCAATTGTACGTTATAATCTTCTATTCATGAATTGCAGGATTAATTAAAACAAAAGTTTGAGAACTTGTTAACATCTTTATAAATTACGAAATTAAGTCTGCTGTTTATATGTAAAGCATGATTTCGGTACAGTTGCCTTGTTGCTTTTCATTTTAATACATTTGAAACTGCCATTCTGAAAGTTTGCAGCTCCGCAAGTATGACAAATATTGCGAGTATGCTTCTTGAACGCTCAGTGAATGATATTAATGTCAAAATGAAGGAAGTCGATAAGTTGTTTTTTCTTTTACATAAAAGAAAAAAAATAGTAATAATGAACAGATACATTTCTCCTTCGCTCTCTCTCTCTCTCTCTAACGATGTCTATTTCTACTTGGAGAACATTCGAATTTCTCATTGATAGTTAGCGAGTATTATTCCATTCTTGACAGTGATTTATTATGCACTGTTAATCTCGTCTAATACACAAGAAACCTATAAATGATTTTAAGTCAAAATGAGCTAGTCTCCAAAACAGGCAAACCTGCCAAAGAACACACCCAGTTAACAGATGTAATACCTCGCGTCAAAGCCTTGGTTACTTTGGCAGTAATTGTAACCAATCCGCAAAACTAATTCAGTCATTTTAATTTCGGATTAAACGATCTTAAGTTACACTTAGGATTACTCTTAGTTTATTTATAAAAAATTCTCAGTTGAATCGATGTAAATTTTTTATTTCAAGATTTGACGGAAGATAAGTCCGCGTCAAATGGATATAATAGAATTCTTTCTCGCAAAGAAGTTCTTTCTCTTCAGAAAAACATCAACTCGGCTTGAGAATAAACGCAATATTTACAGAGGCATTGCTTTCATTTCATTGAATTTACAGAGTCCATATTACCTTTCGTGTTAATTCTAAATACTTCAACCTCAAGGTGAAACGTAGGGCAAGCTAAGACTTGCTGGCTACACTTCAATGACCAATTCTGTGTTGCACTAGTTGTAGCAATTCCATCCCCCCCCCAAAAAAAAAACATTAGTGTAGGTTCCCTGCAGCAATATACTGTGATTAGGCTCATTACTAGAGTAACAAAGGTATTTTATTTCGGAGAAGCTTGCCAAGCACACATGGTTTACTAAAAGTACATAAAAATGAAATGGCATTCCTGTTCCTTGAGTTTTTGCTCATTGTTGACGCATAACAGCAATTCATGGCAAGAAGGTTTAAACATTTCAATCCACCTTAATACATTTTTCATAATAAATCTTTCCATCTTTGGCAAAGATTAGAAAATATAAGACAAAGAAGATAAGCTACCGTGGTAAGATAAAACAGTAAGAAGGTACGAAGGAGCTTTTTTTTTTTCTTGAATTAAGAAAAAGGTCCTACGTCCCTTCTTTCTGTTATTGTTTCACTCATACTTAATTAAATCATATGCTTTTGGCAAACTACTCCAATATAAAATACACTTGTTGCTAGAATAATAAACTTATTGACTGGCTGTTATTGGTCAGAAAATACAGCCAAAATTAGGAATTCATATTGTAAATCTACGTTTCAAATTTTATATATGATCTCTTTTATTAACAGTTTATCTTTATTTAATCCATGTGTTTATTTAACGCACTTTCTAATCTCAGAAAGCACAAAATCAAAGTAGGTAAACGGGAGATGTTTAAGCGAAAAGAAATAATAATAATAATATTAAAATATTCCGATTAAGGAAATATTTATTTTACATATTAGTAACATATTAACATTACATTTTTTTCTTGTTGTTGTAACAAAACTAAACTACTGTCATCAGCGATATGAATTATTTAAAAGAAAAAAGGAAAACTTAACTGTAGTTTATATTTATTAATTAATTTTATTACTTATTAATTTTATTAGTAATAATAATAACTTGAAAAGAAGTATTTTTAGAAACATACTTGTAATAACCAAAATATAAAATCCTATATGAAATTTAAAACCATTAAATCCATGTTCTTAAAAATTAACAATTTATTGAAGTGTGTAAAACTATTTGTATAATAATTTACTTATTATATATATATATATCATCTCATATCATCTTCCTTTTCCCTCTTTTACCTTGCGGTAAAAATAGCTCAGCCATTCTCTTCACGAAAAGATCGTTTTCTCCATTTTTCCTAAAAACGTCCATTCATTCCAATGATCTAGTTCAGCAAGCTGTCTTCTACAATGCAGCGGATCTATTCAAACATAAAAGACCAAAAGACATTTTAAATTCCTGTAGCGATACATAATCTCCATGCCCATTCAAGGCGAGCAAACTGCTCATAAAAATTTTCCCTCACTGTATCCCTAACAGATAGCGGGGAATATGAAAAGCATCTTGCTTCACACCTAAAGACATTAATGTCAATAGTCAGTAGTATTGTTTTTATGTTTTCACACCATCTAAATGGAACTACCTGTTTCTTTTTATTATTATTATTATTATCATTATTATTATTATTATTATTATTATTATTATTATTATTATTATTATTATTATTATTATGTAAAATAATGGTAAATCGGTATAATAACAGAGTCATAATTCAAGTGAAATTAAGAAAGGAAATGTTGTCAGTTACATGCTGGTATTTTACAATTCCAAATACTGATTTAAGTTCCAATAAACTTCTTGCACTTGACAATGTTTACAGGAAATGGACCTTTATTGGAATTTCTTTCGAAAACACACTAGTCTTCGTCTAAACTCTCATTTCAGAAGCGGCAGGACAAATAAAATAACGACTGAGTTCTCTTGTGTAATTCTAGAGGTAATTAAGAGGAATCTGTTGCAGTAAGGAAAACAGCAAAGAATTTTTTATTGTTTTATTTATTTCTTACTTTTATATTTCTTGAAGTCGTTTCCTCTCTTTTGTGAGAGACAATAAAATCGGTGTCTTCATTGTTATGAAAGAGCATGAATTGGAACTGTTCATGAATAGCTAATTAGTTCATATTCCCTGGAGTTGAAATATGTTTAGAATAGTAATTCTCAAGTTAATAAATAAATTTTGCAAAGCTTTATAGTACGTCATCGAACTATAAATATATCATTCATATTTATAGCCATTAATTAAATTTTAGACCGTGTTTTTGGAAAAAAAAAATATATATACATATCTTTTATTAGATATATTATTATATATATATATATATATAAAACCAAAACCATAACTTTAAAACCAAAGTTATGAAGGCAAAAATACAAAATATTTAAGAAGACAGTAAATGCAGATTGTGCAAAGAAAAGGAAGAAACGGCAGACCACATTATAAGTGAGTGCAGCGAAATCGCACAAATTGAGTACCATAAAAGGCCCGATAATGTAGTTAAGATAATTCACTGGCATTTATGTAAAAAGTACGGGTTTAAAGTATCTAAAGACTGTTGGAAACATAAAGTTCGTCAGAAAGTGATTGAGAATGAAAAAGTTAAAATACTCTGGGATTTCAAAATCCAGACTGACAAACACTTGGAATGTAATACACCCTACATAACTGTGATTGAAAAAATGAAAACAAAGGTGTTCACTTTATGAAAATGTCAGTACCAGGAGATAGCCGAATTGACTAAAAAGAAACTGAAAAAAAAATACAAAGTATTGCGAGTTGCAAGTCGAAGTTGAACGAATTTGGCCAAAGAAAACGAAAGTGTTCCCATAATAATAGGTGCTTTAGGCGCCATTCCCAGAACACTGACAAAAAACGTTTAGAAATTAAATGTTTAGAAGAGTTAAATGGATTAAAAACCGGCAGTTGCACAGGGCCGCTTTGTTTAGAAGAGTATTCATATTTAGAAAGTTGAGTTGGGCTTGAATTAGTGGAATATAACCAGCCTTTTACTTAAAGCAGAGGAAGTAAATCAAGCTTGGATGAATATTATATATACATGATGATTATGTAGATTTTTTCAACCAAAAACGAATGTGATAAAGATAACTGACACTGAATTTAATAAGTAATGATAATATAAACAATTAAACCAATTAATTTTGCCACATATGCTAGAGGCTGCTTCTGGATTAGGAAGAAGAAGATATATTTATCTTAATAATTACATATAAATATTAATTAAATAGCGTATATTTAAAAATAATTAGAAACAATACAAAATAAAATAAGGCTTTGTTTATCAATGGCTCTGTTTGTAATTAAATGTTAAACGTGCTTGTGTATTAAATAAAAAGGTACATTAACTGTATTCATTGAGATGGTTCAAGACATTTTCTCTGATTATTTAAAATAAATAATTTTCTTATAATTATTCCTATACTTTTCTTGATACGAAATGTTTACTAAATTTAATAGAAACTTTTCTTGGTAGAGAATACAAAGATTACGGAAAAAGGATAAAAACTATAATTAGTATATATATTAAAAATTGAGGAAATCTTTTCACATGCATTTTCAAGCAACTATAAATTAATCGTGTCATACGAAGGTGACATTATTTTTCTGCGATACCCTGCTGTTCTTCCTCCTACAAAATAAACAGACTTTCCTTACGAAGTCTGTTTATTTTGTTTATTAAACTGCCCTCTCAGTACAGAATAAACAAGAATCTCTTATTTAGGACTACAGTACAAAGCACAATCAGCGGACAAAAGTTCACAAATTAAATGTTCGAAGTTTCAGATTCTGGGCACTTCTCCAATCAACAACAATTTATATTTGCATACATATTAACTTTCTTATCTTAACGCGTGTGTTTTTATCCAAAACGCTATCAAGGTAATTTTTTTTACTCCGATAGCCTTTAGAATAGAACACAAGATTTTATTGTAGGTACATTTATGACTGGAAAGAAAAGTGAAGTTGGGGAGGTCACATGAATTTCAAAGTTAAAGTTTGAATTCTATAGGATGATCCCAAGAAATCTGATAAGACATTAAGAACCGTCACTCAATGATATGAAGAAACTGTGGTTCGACTTCTACCTAAGAATTCTTCTTTCATGCAAACTGGGTTGATCATTCCACAACTCACACTAACCATTCAGAATATCACAAGCAATTTATTTCTGTAATGAATTGGCTTCATAACCTTATTTTTGGTTTTCTACAGTATCAAATAACGAAACAAAACAAACTTTAGACTAGTCTCTCTCTCTCTCTCTCTCTCTCTCTCTCTCTCTCTCCCTCCCTCCCCCACGCCTTTGTTACGAAGACGATGAAGAAGAACAGAATGTTAGGCTTTTATTCCATCAATCAAAATAAAATTGAGAGCATAATCCTGTTTAGCCAGCATGTCTCTTCTTTGACTTCATGAAGTGATCCTCTTTCTTTTATTTCTTCTTTTTTTTAGTACACTATTCTACTGTATATCGTGTTTTGTTTTCTCTATTTTTCTTCAGATATTTGTCCTCGATTATTAACGATAGTCCTCTCTTCGAATGGCTAAATCTCAGCGAGAGAGAGAGAGAGAGAGAGACAGACAGACACAGAGAGAAATTCTCATTGAAACTTCCTTCTCAGTACAGAATAAACATGAGTCTCTTAAAGGATTAATTCTCGAATCTAAAACCAACAACAATTCAGTTGTATTGCATGCACAGCAGAAGTGCATACAATGAGAAGGCATTAACTTTTGCGAAAATCAATTTTATTATTGATTTAAAATTAATCCTTACTTGATCTTCACAAAGAAATACCAATCCACTTGAAAAAGAAAGAACACTCACTCTGTTTATCTGGAATGCAGACAAAAAATAAACAGTGATGCTCTTTGCAGAAAAAAATTCTTCACAATTTAACAAAACGCAGATAATGATAAAAATGTAGAATAAGCAAATGAAATTTAGAATTTATACAAATATGTACCTATCTGCATAAAGAATATATATATATATATATAGACCAAATTTTGTATTGAAACTTTTGAAGGCATGGGGAGATGATTTCCACACACACACACAAAAAAAGATTTAGTACGAAAAGTCGCCGATAGAGGAAATTTTGGCGCTAACAGAGCAGAAAGCAAGCGGATAATTACATTAAAGGCAGATAAAATGGAATAATAACAATAATAATAGTAATTGAAAATAGTAAAATTTGCATAATCCTTTTTACCTGAGTTTACTGGAAATATAGGGTGGCCATAAATTACCTTTTCCTCTTTGAAGGTATCTGTAGCGAAAACTAATACACGGAATTAGACTACATTTTATATTGAGACTTTGGAAGGCATGGAGAGATGAATTCTGCGAAAAAAATTTAGTACCAAAAGTCGCCGATAGGGGAAATTTTGGCATTTATGCAAATTTCTTATGCAAAATTAGGATTATGCAAATTTTACTATTTGCCATTATTTTTATTATTCCATTTTATCTGCCTATAATGTAATTATCTGCTTGTTTTCGGCTCCGCCGCCGCCAAAGTTTCCCCTATCGGCGACTTTTGGTAGTAAATCTTTTTTTCGCGGAAATCATCTCCCCATGATTTCCGCGAAAAGTCTTAATATAAAATTTGGTCTCACTCCGTTTATTGGTTTTAGCTACAGATGCCTCCAAAGAGGGAAAATTTTATGGCAACCCTGTGTGTGTATATATATATATATATTAGGATAACCAAGTTATTTTATAAACTTGGTTATTTTAACTCCTAATTCCAAGTATGCAAACAATTAAGTTTGCACCTGAAACAAAGTTCAAGTCTAAAGATGATACAACACCAGGGCAACTCACTGTAAAGGTTGATAAAGCTCTGATCACTATTCTTAGTATTTTTCCATAATGTAAAGCACATCTCACTAGAAGATGTATACTGCAATGCATTGTGGGTGGAGTCACTACCCAGACCGGGTTCAACCTTTTTTGAGGTCTACTCTGTGAGTAGCTAGACCCTAAATTCCAAGGTTATAGGTAAAGTTGATAAGGCTTTGTATTACTATAACCTTGGTATTTAGGGTCTAGCTACTCACTGAGGAGACCTCAAAAAAGGTTGAACCCGGTCTGGGTAGTGACCTCACTCATAATGCATTGCAGTATACATCTTCTAGTGAGATGTGCTTTACATTATGGGAAAATACTAAGAATAGTGATCAGAGCTTTACCCACCTTTACAACGAGTTGCTCTAGTGTTGTATCATCTTTAGACTTGAACTTTGTTTCAGGCGCAAACTTAATTGTTTGCATACTTGGGATTAGGAGTTAAAATAACCAAGCTTATAAAATAACTTGGTTATCCTAATATACTGTACAATATCCCCAAGTTAAAAAATTTATTACATATATATGTAGTGAGCTAAACTTTCTTTAAACCTAATTAACTTTTGAAGAGAGATGGGCAGCTAGTCCCATCGTTTAAGTCATTCACTGACAGCAAACTCAAGCTATTAATAACCGTTACAAAGGAGGCTATTGCGTGCATGTGTGTGTGTGAGAGAGAGAAAGAGAGAGGGAGAGAGAGAGAGAGAGAGAGAAGTACTATAGCCAACTGCAGTCATCTGGTAGCCGTAAATTCTATCCTGAAATCCTAAAATGTGTCTTCTTCTTCTTCGTCGTCGTCTGAAGAATTCAGGTATAGGCTTTTTATGTCCTGTTCCTGCTCTGCAGATGAAGTTGGTCTTTCATGTTAGTCTTGGGCGTCCGCGATCTCTTCTTCCTGTAGGTTTATATTTATATGCTAGTTTGGGAATCCTATTGTTATTCATCCTTTCTATGTGGTGTTGCCAATTTTGCTGATATTCTTCTACTTCTTGTACGATGTTTTTTGTATCTAATTCCAGGACCACTCCTGGGACTCACTATCTAATGAGTGAGTCCCAGGAGTGGGACTCACTCACTATCTAATTTAGTGAGTCCAAGGAGAGGTAGAAACTTCATCTGTGCTGCTTCCAATCTTTGTATGTTTCTTTGTTTTAGAATTCAGGTTTCACTTCCAAATTTGAGAGATGGTTTAGAGGTCATATTATGTAATCTAAATGAGTTTTTTCTTTAGACATTTGTTTTCCAAAATTTCTTTTAATTATGCCATTCATTCTATTGTAAATTTGTAGTCTTGCTTCCAATTGTGAATCAGTATTGTATTGCGAGAATATATTTCCTAAGTATTTGAATTCCATGACTTCTTCTATTATTTTATTGTTAAACATAATTTTGACATTTCGAATGGTGTTTTCACACATTGGCTTAGCTTCCAGATATTTTCATTTTATATTTTTTTCCTATTTCATTTAGATAGCTAGTTATAATTTGGAGTTTTATCTTCTGAGTTTGAAATTAGTACTTGATCATCTGTATAAATTATTGTATTTAGCTGTTTATTATTTCTTAGTTTAATTCCATCTTTCACAGTTGTTTTCCCTTCTTTTAGGATTCTGTTTATAAAAATATTGAATAGTATTGGGGATAAGCCACAACCTTGTCTTACTCCTTTATTTATAGTTATAGGTTCTGATAATGTTCCAAATTTGATGCATTTTTTTGTTTTTCTGTATATACACATTATTGCTTTAATTAATTTAGGAGGTATTTTATCGTCTTGTAATATTTTCCATAGTAGATATCTGTTCGTTATCATATGCCTTTTCTTAGTCAATAAATAGAAGAAAAGTGAGCAGGTTAAATTCTTTTCTTTTTTCTGTGATTTGTTGCATTGTGAAAGAGGAATCTATGCATCCTCTTCCACTTCCAAAACTTTCTTCTTCTAAATAATTTTCTGTATGTTTAAGTAGCCTGTTCTTTAAGATGTTTGCATATAGTTTAGATGCTGTTGTTGTTAAGAGAGTAATGCCTCTGTAAGTTCCACATTTATCCTTGGGACTTTTTTGTGAATATATATTACTACTCCAATTTCCAATTATTTTGGGAACTTTTGATATTTTTAGATATTATTGAAGAGCTTAAGTAGGTTTTTCCTTTAAGCTTTTGTCTGCATATTTAAACAACTTAACGCATATTCCATACAGGCTCGGATTTTTTCAGTTTCTTGAGTTTTTTTTTAAATTCTTTTTCAAATTCTTCCATTACTATATCTTCTCCTCTTGGAAGACCCTGTGACCTCTAGAGAGCGCGTCCCCTGGGTGGCGGATAGGGGAGCCAAACAGATATGGCGGGGTGGTCCGAATATGTTGAATAAGGATTCGTGGACCAACAGGGCCAGGGGGGGCTATCATCTTGGTAGCAAGGGAAGTGGCTTTCCAATGGTCCCCTAGCTGGGTCTATTCTCTCTCTTCCCTCTTCTTTGAGGTAGGCCCCTTGCTCTTTAATCTTTCCTATATGGCATTCCTCGCCCAACTCTTGTAACTCACGAGCCTAATGCTATTAGAGTAATCGAGGGCTATGGATCATTCTATTTCTATCTCTACTCTCTCTCTCTCTCTGTCTTCTCTTTAAAATTCTCTCCTACCACTTAAGGCAAGCTTGAGGGCCTCAAGATGGCAGCGCCATCACCAAGCTAGACTGCAGATGGCCAGTAATCCTCTTAATCAAAATTTTAACCCATTAAAAAGACTCATGAAGATAGTAAACGGACAGACTTTTTTTTTTGGTAACGAACCGGCTTGGAATAAGGATTCGAGAAGAAAATTATCGAAAACAAAAAAAACAAAACAAAACATAAATACACCTATTGGAATATAGCCACCTGGAATGTGAGAAGTATCCACCACAAAATCATAGAACTGGAGCAAGCACTAGAAGAAAGAAATGCAAAAATAGCAGTAATTACAGAATCTAAAAAAAAGCAGAGAGGAACAATTGAAAAACTGAAAGTTATATCTATATATACAGTGGGGTAAAAGCAGAAGGGAGAGCTAAATCTGGTGTAATGATCTTTCTACATAAATCTCTTAGAAACAATATAATCCATTACAATTTTTGGAGCGATAATAATGGAAATGAGAATTAAAACAGACAGAGGCTATATGACAGTAATTGGAACATATGAACCTGAAGAAGGAAAAGAGGAGGACTCAGAAAACTTCTACACCCAACTGCAGAACGTATTAAGTTTATTATTGGCAATAAACCATATAAACCAAACATAGGACCTATCAGAGAACGTAACTGTAATAGAAATGGAAATAGATTAAAAGATTTTACTATAAGCAATAACCTTAAAATAATGAACACCTTCTTCAAACTAAAAGACATCCACAGATACACCTGGGAAGCAAGAGACACAAGAAGCATTATTGATTACATAATCAGCAATATCAAAATGTCAGAAATGATAATAGTTACAAGAGTATACAGAAGATCTGAAATAGAATCAGATCACTGCCTTCTAATTGTAAAAATAACAGTGGAGATGCAATTTGCTGCCTGGTATTTTTTTTTTCCAAAGAGAAAAAATATTTTGTGGGTGCATCTGAGAAATGCATTTGTGTATGTCGCGATCTAATTAGGGCACCCTTTGCGGATACTTTGCATGGCTTGGAGGGCTGAATTATATTCAGGGCTTTCTTCTGGTAGATACTGCAGCTGTTCTTCGAGTTGTCGGATGCTAATGTTTCTCTGTAGATTTTTCTGGTGGCTGTAGATCTGGTGAAGGATTTTATTCATGATTTTAAGTGAGGCCACCATGTTTTCATTGGTTCTGAATTCCCTTTCGAGTGAGTGAGGTTACTTATTAAAGCTTGAGTTTTTATAATATAATCTGAATCTTTCAGAAGAGTATTGTTGAAGATCCAGTAGGTACTTCCTGATTTGGATGCTTCCGAAGATAGTGAAAGTTTCAGCTTTATGAAGCAATGATCTGAGATGTAGGAAGGAATGTGTGAGATATTTCTAACCGGAGGGAAAGTGTGTTTGGAAATATAGTATCTGTCCAGTCGTGCTTGGTAGAGTGGCCTATTAGTCGCTGTGATTGCTGACCTCCATGTGTAGGACTTCTTATCTGGATTTTGATACCGAAAGACGTCGATTAGTTCATTATCGTTTACCAGTGTTTGGAGCTATTTATTACTACGATGTTCAGCACATTGAAATCTGTATTTTTCTTGGTCAAGAGTGCAATTAAAGTCTCCAGCTATTATGATGTGTTCTTAGTCAATACTAGAAAGATGGTTTTCAAAGAAATCCAGGATTTGTGATGCCAGAGCATCCTGCTGTGGTATATAGCTGTTGCAGGACAGATTGATAAATAGATAGAGATCTTGGTTGAAACATGTCCTGCATAGAATTTTCGAAGTTTAATATCTACTTTCATGCCTATTTGTTAACTGTCATGAAAAAAAAGTACCTAGCGTAACTAGCGCCTTGGTGTCAACACTGGCATTAAGAATATAAGAATTTCCCAACAGATCTATACGAGAAAGAAACTCAAAGTTACCATAAGAACAAAATTACAAGGTTCTAACACTGTCCCATTCCTTAATAGCGTATGTCCGTTTATTTTTCTCATAGTGAATGATGAGAAAAGAACAACACTCCTTTATTGAAGTCGACTTATTTACACACTGGAAGGAAATATGCGACTATTTAAAATATTTTTTATTTCATTTATTCTTGTTTAAAACATCAAATATTATGCTAATTTACTTACTCTAGTAATATTGATTATTTAATAATAGTGCTAACTTTCTTGCTGTAGTAACAGTGTATGAACAGTGGTATCGATTTTTTTTTTTTTTTTTTTTTTGAGATGGACTGAGTTCTTGACATTTTATTCCCTCATCTGATTGGAGAAAATGTGTGGATGGGGTCTTTATCGAGCTAAAAGCTCTATTCATGGCTGAGTAACGGCAATAGCCTAGCCTCAGTTAAAACTTCACTGGCTTTAGCATTGCCATCCGTTACCCTGGGTCTCTACACACACTCTCTCATGCTATCAATAAGCATTTAAATACAGTATAAAATAGGCATTTTATTAGTCTGTTGATGTTCATTCGTAATTTTATCAATCGCACTATTTAGAATGTAATAAAATAATAGTAATCAAAAGAATAACAGTTAACTCTTAATAAATGACTTATATATAATAAAAGTAGAATTTTAGTTAATAAGATATTTAATGTTTGTGATAAAATGATAATAATAAACTTCTTAAAGTACACAATGCGTTATATATATATATATATATATATATATATATATATATATATATATATATATATATATATATATATATATATATATATATATATATATATATATATAAATTATTAAACAGCATTAATTTATCACATTGCATTTTCTATAATAAAATTTTTATAATAATAATTTTATTATAGAATTTTATTACAATAAAATTATTATAATTCTTTTTGTAAGTAATGAATTTATGTAGGATTATGAATAAATACATACATACATACATACATAGCAGAGCAATATATAATTTATTATTATTATTATTAGTAGTAGTAGTAGTAGTAGTAGTAGTAGTAGTAGCAGTAGTATTGAATTTTTTCCCATTTAATATTATAATTTAATATAATTTATATTCTAATTTTTTATATATATATAAGGTAGTTCATTTTCACATTCTAACTGTTATTTGAAATTTTAAATAGGATAATTTCTAAATGTAATAATTACAAAATATATAATTTAGTTCATTTTCTCATTGCATTTCCAATCCATTTCATTTTATTGCATTATCCGAAATAAATTATTATTAGTTTAAGGTATATATATAATTTAATATATATTAAATTATTAGTTAGTAATTTAGTTAGTAAATTTAGACCTCATTTGAATTAACTTCAAATGAGGTCTAAATTTACTAACTAAATTCAAAATGATTTGGAGGATTTGTAGAAATTTTTAGAAATTTTATCAGGAATTCGGAAGAAGCTCTTTTTCTTAGAAATATTTCGATGTTGGATGTACTTGCATGTTACACATAATCACAAGGCATTCTTCATTTACCATGTACGGCATGAATAATGAATTGCCTGGTATCGAAAACAAGATTAATAGAAGTGTTGATCTCTCTCTCTCTCTCTCTCTCTCTCTGAGCAGGAGAAAGCACTGCAATGCGACCTTTCAGAAAATAATCTTTTTTTTTTTTTTTTTTTACATAAAATCAGAATTCAGTTCATCAATATTAATTCCTACCTGATGACCACATTCTCTTCACAGCATAAGAGTTCCCGAATATCTTTCATTATCTAAGCTGATAAATGGGCTGTTCTTGTATGTATGAGAGAGAGAGAGAGAGAGTTAAATTCTCCCTACTAACGACTCTTTTCTCTCCTCTTTTATTTATTTTTATTATTATGTAACTTGCAGCGCTGATTTAGAAAAACATTATATTGGTATTTTGCAAAGGTCGGGGTGAAAGATGGTCTTGTAGAAAATGTTCCGTAAGATGATTACCACGTTCATTCGAAGCGATGATGATGGATTCCATAAACCACGCCAAATAAAACATTCTCGTTTAGTAACGTACGCTCAGAGAAGCAAAATTACCTACGACTTTCAAGATAATTAAAACATCACTTGGCCAGGTTATCTAATGGATTATTTAAATCCTAGACAGATTATAAAAGCTTGACGAAGAGATTAAACACGAATATGACGAGAAATTAGTATGAATTTTAAATCTTACATTTAATGGGACATTATAACTTGTGTACAATTTCAATTTCATTAATGCTCAGTTCTTGAACTTCTCGAACCTGTGAAGCAAATATTAATCCGATTTTAATGAAGTCTCGTGCATTTTCTTTCCCCTCCTTATAGACGTGTTCGAAGGAGAATTCATCATTTTAAAGCTACCGTATTAACATTTCCTACACAGAAGTGACTTACGAGCTATACCGGAAGTGATAGTTGCTAAGCAACCACTACATCCTTTTCTATATGCACAGTACAAAGTGCGCGAGTCACTGTCGACAGAGATTACAGGAAAAGACAAATTTGGAAGAGATTCTCAAAGAAAACTAAACTAAATATTTTAGTTTTCTTATATATTTATATTTTCCTTCTCTGAAAAATGATAAGAACATTTTATAAGTGAATCCATATAAAATCTTCTAGGCTATAAATCATTTTGGTTTACTTATGTGATCACTTCTCGAGTTCTTGTATCTCTCTGTCCAACCGTTTTCTGTTGTGGATTGACTTTGCTCAAAATTTGCTACACTGGGAATATTTTAGGTATAAATAATAAACTGCCGACTTCTTTATTCATGAATCTCCCACACTGTATGAGCTGTGAAGTAATTAAATATATTTTAGCAAAATTGGATTTCAAAACGATAGCAGACAGAATAATGAGATACAAAAGCTTCCCGACAAAGCCATTTCTTATACCATATTATTTGTCTGTTGTAGCAGTATATAATACAATAGATTATACATTCTTTTATAACTGGCATTATTAGCAAATCCCAGTTCGCAAAGATTTTCCTATATGAAATGATATTAAACAAGTGATTCTCTTGATGGAGATTTTTTGATTTTTATTAATATTTATAAGATTTAGATGAGAAGACAAATAATTCTCACTTATTCGAATCTGGACACACTTGAACTTTTAATTTTTAAAATACCTGACCAACTATGAAAACAATTATATATGTGAATTCTCATCGTGGACTTAAAATATGGAATAAAAACCATATCTGAGTTTTAAGAAAAACTCAGATATGGTTTTTATTTTCTTTACAGTAGAACGAGATACCGCTCTCCGACTCGTTCTCATCAATGAGTACTACTCATTTTTACTCTCTAAGGACATTTCAACAGACAAGATTATATACTGTGCTGCCTAAATATATCGAACATTCGACAAGCAAATGCATTCTACCATAGCAGAGAGAGAGAGATGAGGTACTATTAAGGTGTGTGGGAGTACCACTCTCAAAAACCATCTGTCTGCGCGATCTACTATCCCTCTAAATCCCACTCAGGCAAAAACCTAACAGCAAGCAGAACCACTCTACTCCCTGAAATCAAGCCTAAACACTAACATCATTAAAATGTCAAGTGGCATCCAAACTACGAAGAGCAGTCTCATGCAAATCAACAACTGCTAATAAATTTTGCCATCTGTTAATTTTTATATTACAGATAACACAAGTTTTAAATGGTGGTTTGGCAATTTTATAAATATTTTTAAAATCTTTAAAATATTAAAATTGTTTAAGTTATTTAAAATAGCATTTAAGTTAGCTAATTAATTTTATATTAAATCTTTACTTTCCTTTAATAATAACATATTACGTTATTATTTTTTGTTTATTAACACATAAAATGTGATGTGATTTGTGTTGCGTTCTTTTGTAAACCATGTTTGCTGCTTCTTATCGTTTGTGAATGCAGTTTTATTTTTGCCATGGACCTAAAACTCAATAATAACAAGATCAATAAAAATGAAAAATGGTAGGATTCAGCAGAAACCTTCGAGAGGTTAGATTTCGAATGTTATAATGCTGTCTCTTAATGATGTGATACATGAGAAATATGAATAAAAAGGTAGGTTGCCAGAACGATGATTTTGCCATAAAGATATGTGTATCTTTTATTTGAAAGTTAGCTACTCAGTTTGGAATCGCATTGAAATTATCAAAACATTTGGACACAAAATCTCAAAATGACAATTGCTCTGATTTCTTTATGGAGACAAAATTTATGCTCCCCCGATCTCCTTTCTCTGAGGTCTGGCGCAAGGAAAGAAAAAAAAGGAGTTAGTTATGTCTACACGATTCAAGAGCGTTGCAAAGTATACTTAATGAATTTAAAACACGAAATTCTGCAAATAGTTTCATCAATGATATATCACTATGATTACTATAATTTTTTCCCACTTAAGTCATCAACTTTATTATTCATACCTGCTTATTTACATTATATACATGTCAGTATTCAAGTACTTTCACATCATAACGTTATACGCATCTGCTTTATAATCATATGAACATTAAACTTAACAATTTTGCAACTTTACAGTTCTGTACTTAACATCTCTACATTTTACAATAAGTTTTTATCACTTTACTATCACTTTTTATTACCTCTCAGAGAAATGGCATATATATTTTATAATATTTAGGTAACTGTACTATAATCTCTTACGTTATATATTTCTCTCTTAATGTCTTTATAATTTTCACAATTCGAAATTCATATAACAGAATAAGAACAATCACAGTAATCGTTTGCAAATAATAGATCACAATTACACAAGGTAGACAACATGATCATATGCTGGAATATATATATATATATCCTTTTTTTTAAGTTTGACAAAGTGTTATCGTTATGATACAAGCTATTCACATATAACTTCGGTTTAGTACAGAATGTTATATATATATATATATATATATATATATATACTGTATATATATATATATTTTTTTTTTAATTGTAATAACAGTTTATTTATCATCATACAGAACATTTACATATATACAATAAAGTTGTATACTATTACATTTTCTGTTCAGTACAAAATGTAGAGTGCATTGATTTTTTTTTAAATATAAATGTACATAATTTTTATTTTCAGTATCAGTATCATAGCTTATTATTATACAGCCTATTTACATATACAGTTTTTTATATATCAGTAATCTTCTTTATTGTTATACATCTTAATGACTGTTTTGTTACATAATCTGCAGTCTTTGATTATGAGGATTACGAGCAGATGAGTGAGACTATTTAATCCCACCTACTTCGAAGTTTAAGTTAGTTTTTATAAAGAGAGTGGGATTAACCTTCACTATTCATGTTGTTGTTACTGTTTGTGTATGGGATGTAGGGGCATTGGATGCAGGTGATTTGTGATGTGTATATTGTTGTTAATGGTATGTTAACTTTGTTGGTATATTTTCCAGAGTTCGTGTTTTAATGTTCGGTAGTTATCTTTAAATTATTTAAATTTCTTGGTAGGTTGCTGAGTTGCATGGGTGTCTGATGTGATCTCACAAAAGAACCGTATGAGTTGTTGAAGGGTGTAGGGATGTAGAGAATTGTCGTAGGTCGTGTTATACGATGTTGAAGTAATTCCTTGTTAATGTTATGCAGTGTTTCAGGTCTTTAAGGCTCAGGATCCTGAAAAAAAAATATTTTTTTTAAATGGACAAAGTTTATTATCCTCTTGGCGTATACAGAATATTTACAAATATACAATTTGGGTGATACTATCACATTTTCTTTTCAATGCAAATAGTTCTTATATTCAATGCAATATTCGCTACGTGCAGAAAGTTAAATAAATAATACATAAATCAGCATACATTTTTTATCATTACTTCATTTATGTTTACGAAGTACATAAAGTGTTATTAAAATTTTACACTAAATTCTTCCAACCACGTTTAATAATGTCCCATTAAATGTAAGATTTAAAATTAATGAAATATTAATATAAAATTTTAGTAAAATATTTAAGATGATTTTGTACATTTGAATTTATTTCGCACTTATCAGAAATTATTTTTTTAAATATTTTATTGTTTCAAATAGATTACATACATATATATAATCAAAATTTAAGCAATAATGCTACATTTTCTTTCATGAGATTCAAGATCAGATTCTAACTAATATTATTATAATTTGTATAATGTACAACAAGGTGTAGGGATGTAGAGAGTTGTTGTATAACAGGACAATATAACAGAATAATATATAACAGGATAATTCATGTATTAGTAGTAATAATAATAATACCACAATGATAACTTACTATTGTAGATCATAGTAACAAAAGGAAATATGACTGCATGTTAATTTGCATTCCCCACCCAAAAAAAAAAAAGTTTTTTTTTCGGGGGGGGGGGGAGGGACCAACTTCTGTGCTAAAATGATTCGATATTGCTTATATATATTATATATATATATATACTACATATATTTTACAACATATAAATTAATAATAAGTATAATATAATAATAATAATTCAATATCAACATCAAAGTTTGTTATTATACAGCCTATTTACATATACTATTAAAGCATAATTGTTATATTTTTATGACTACAAAAATTCAGTATACAAATTACTGTGCACATTTGTATTTCATAATGTATCACATAAATCAAACAACAATAATAATATATAAATCCTTTATAATAATAATAATAATTTTTTTAACAGTGAATTTCATACAAATTTTCCGTTTTTTGTATAATGTGTTAATAATAGTTACTATAGATGGTAATTTATAGTTTGCATTTGAATAAGATTACATTTTTAACAGCGTTTATAGTATAACAATAAGTTATATATATTTTACAATTTTTCTTTTAATATATTTAAGCGCTGTAACTACAGTACTTCACTATACTAAATATATCTTTTTTTTTTCTTTTCTTTCTGTTGATCTCGGTTGAGATGTAATGTCTCAGCTTGCATCCTCGGAGCTTTTTATTGAGCATATATGAGGATGACAACGGTTAGTTATTTTTTATTGATTTGATTGCTGTGTTGGAAGTAGGCTGACGTTTGAGAGGTCAAAGGAATGATCTGAAAGGTCTGTCTGGTGTTATTGCATCTGTCTTGATGGTTCACATTCATTTTTATTGTGGTCTTCTTTTTGAACTAATTACAATACTTTTTTTTTCACTGTGGCAGTCTTTCTATGTCTTCTGAGCTTTTAATTTGTACGGCTTTGGAGTTTGTGACTTCCTCAAGAATATCTTGGCATCTCTGAGCCACAAAAATTGGTAATTGTTTTTCTGTTTTTGCTTTTCTTGCTTAGTACAACAGATTCTGGTCGGTATGGCGTTAATTATTCGAATAGGAAGATTGGTGTGTTGTCTTGCAATGCGTTCAAGACCTTGGCAACGTTTTTCTTTCTGCTGGCTTTATGAGATTGTCTCTTGTAGACTTGTAAGGCGAACTATGACTGGTGCAGGTCGTGGCAAGCTTTGTTTTTTGCTCTTCCTAGGAATCCGATTTACAGTCTGAATGTAGTTAAGCTGTATGGGGATATCAATTGCATGCCCTAATTTTAAGACTACGTCTCTGAGGTTTTCTGTAGGTGCAGTTTCAGGAAGACCGTTTATGACAAGATTTTCTTTATGTTGTTGCTGATTTAAACGTTCGTATTGTACTTTTAGAGAATGAAGTTCTTGATGGAGTTCGGATGTCACTTTCATCAAATTGTGTTGCCTGTCAGTTAGTGCGTTAATGCTGATTTTAATGTATTTTACCGTTTGCAATACTTCCATCGCTGCTAAATTATTATGTTTGACCAAATTTTCATATTCACTAGATTTTTTGTTGTTTGTTCGTTCTGTTTGTCAAGGAGTTCTTGTACAAGATCTACGAAGCTAGCTTTTATATTTTCTAGACCGTTTTCTATTAGTATATTTAAAGAGTTGAAATTATAGGACTCACCTGTATTTTTTTGCCTGTTCAGTTCGTCGTCTGATTTTGCATCCGGTATAATCGGCTGCGTCGTAGGTGGCTGCCTTAGGTGCGTTTCTTTGTTCTTCCTTTGCTCTTCCTTTCCTCGGGTGTTGCATTGGATTCACGTTGTAATGTTGTTTCTGAAAAGCCGGCACATGTAAAGCGTAGAATCCTACTGCATTTCCTACAGGTTATATGATTTCCGTCGGACGATAAATCCTTCAGGCATTTGATGTAATTCATGACTTTCTTCTCTTGAACAACTGCAGTGTGATTGTAAAGATGGCGACGTCCTTTGTCTTTGCTCGTTATTGACCACGGTCCTCTCTGTTCACTTTTCAGCACTTCAAAATTTGGTTTCTTCTTAGCCAATTTAAGTGATTTTTATATCACTGTCTTCGGCGTGGCAAGTAAAGTTACTTGGATACACTTTCAAATTAAAAACCGGAGTTGGAACTACTTTAAAACTATAAAAAACGGGAGCAGAGATATTACTGTGCGCCAGTGCGTATGCTTACACAGCGCCCTCCGATAATAATCGGAGTGAATAATAATAATAATAACAATTAGTTAATAATAATAATAATAATAATTTTTATTTCATTGATCTCTCAAATATTTACATATACAATTATCATCTTGAGTAACATTCAGTATATTATTTTACAAGGTTCAGCACTAAGTGCTACATATAATGAAATTTTAATAATAATGATGATAACATAATTTTTTTTTGCTATCTTTTAAAATAACAATCACAGTCATAATTTACAATTATGTAGTTCAAAGTTACACAAGTTATATAATATTACATGTATTAGTTTACTTTTTTTTTTCAAAGTTTGATAAAGAGTGATTATACAACAGTATTTATACATGTGCAATTAAAATATTATATTTCCTATTTCTCACAAACATACAATGTAAACTCATTATTTACATATTTTTTAATAATAAGTATAATTTTTTACATTATTTTTTTCATGTTACATAGTAATATTATATTAATGATATTATCACATAATAATCAATATCTTCAGTAACTTTATTGTTATGTAATTTACTAACAGTTTTGTTACATTTCTGCATTTCATTATAAGGATTACGTGTAGATGGGTGAAGCAAGTTAATCCCACCTACTTCAAAGCTTGGGTTAGCTTTTATGAAGAGAGTGGGATTTAGCCTTCACTATTTATGTTGTTGTTACTGTTTATGCATGGGCTGTAGGCGTTGGATTCTGGTGATTTGTGATGTTAGTGTTAATGGTGTATTAACTTTGTTGGTTTATTTTCCAGAGTTCGTTTTTTAATGTTCTGTAGTTATCTATGTGTTTTAAATTTCTTGGTAGGTTGTTGAGTCGCGTTGGTATCTGATGTGATCTCACAAAAGAGCCGTATGAATTGTTGAAGGGTGTAGGGATGTAGAGAGTTGTTATAGGTCGTGTTATACGATATGTGCCTATCTTGTTTCGATAGGTGATGTTGAAGTAATTCCTTGTTAATGTCATTTAGTGTTTCAGGTTTTTGATGCTCAGGATTCTATGTGTCGCCATGTGCTGGTCAGATATTGGTTGTTGTGTGTAAGGTGTCCAAATCACTGTTGACACAATTTTCCTGTATAATGTTTCTAATTTTCTTAGACAGCTGTTTGATGTGTTTGCATAGACTGTTATACCGTATCTGAGTAGGGATTCGCAGATACCGTGATATAGGAGTTTTTTTTTTTTTTATGTTGGATGGAATAATGTCTTTTACTTGGAAGAGTTTTACTGCGATGATTCAGAGTTTGGTATGTAAGTATTCTATATGTCTTATCCATTTAAGGTGGCAATCTATATAGAGACCAAGGTATTATGCATGTGTTACAGGTTTGATTTCGGGATATTTGCAGGTATATTTGTTGTTAATGCAACGTTATGTGCGATAGTGTATCGATAATGGTGCGGGGCGCATGATTCTTGGGTTGTGTATTATCAACATCTGTGTTTTGGTGCCGTTGATTAGAATTGCGTTTTGGTGAAAGTATGTTGTGATTTCATTTAGGTCTTGTTGTGCTTTGCAAAGAGCCGTGTTGATGTCTGTGTGGATTACTAGTAGTGCGGTGTCATCTGCGTGCTGAAATATTTGACTTCTTATGGCCATGTTATGAACATCATTAATGCACATGTTGAATAGTGTGGGTGATAATAAAAATATTTAATTAATAATTAAATATTTTAATTATTAAAGTACATAATATAGTCACATTACTTTATACCTATGCATAGGTTGGCACCACCGTGTATATATGAATATACTCTCTTATAGAAGGATCACCTTAGCAATAAAACTGTATTTGGCATTTCATATGAATCGCAACATTTTATTTCTATATATGGATGAAATCTTAAACATATAAAAAATAAATAGTCAAAAATAATATTTGAACGAGTCTTTGCCGAAGTCACTAAAATGGCATTGAAGATTGAGATGACTGCAAAATTATTTATAGGTTTGATTATGTTTATATTTATGTAAACTTATTTTAAAACATGAATACTGTAAAAATAAACAATTAATTGCACTAACTCTTTTATGTTTCAAAGGGAGTAAGTGAGACTTTTAACTATTTCTTTAAAGATCGGTGAGGTATTACATTTATTATTACAATACATACTATCAATTATTACAATAGAACCTCCGTAGCTCAGTCGGTATAGACGAAGCCCTTTGGTCGGAAAGAACTGGGTTCGATTCCCCTCCATGACGGGAGGAATTCATCCCTCAGAACAGGCTAACCAGCCCTGTGAACACAGACGCGGATCTACAGTCATGAAATCCATATTTAATCTCTCATTAGGTGGGCTGAACCCATCCTAAGAGACGTGGGGGGGGAGGAAAGGCAGAAACCCCGTACGAAATAATAATAAGTTATTGCAATAGGCACGGGAGAGACAACTGTTGCCACCTGGTGGAGCGAGCTAAACCCTAACTGCATATTATTGACTGAAATAGATGGAGTTTTACAGTCAGGTTAAATTAAATACTAGATTTTGGAAAAATGCCTGTGTCAAGGATCACCTGACTCGATAACCCGCTGTAAAAAAGGTTGAGAAGAGGAAGTTCTCCTAGTTGCCGACTAAAATCAAATACTCTAAAAGAAAACAAATATTGTTTGCATGAGTTGTGTGATTCATATGCTAATATATGAATCACACATGCTATATTTCTATTATAGTTAAAAAAATAATCGATAATGATGCATTTAAAAATTTTTATAACTTTTCAAATTTGAAGCCTGTCTCTGTGACTCATAAGACTAACTCAGTGGCGAAATTAGTCTGAAATCTCCATTCCAAAGCCCTTCGTTTATATGACGTAGAACATTACCTGAGGAAACACTAAAACGCGCACGTCATGTAGGTTATAAAATTCGAGCATAAAAATCCAAAAGCCTTAGGCTGAATTGTTGACATTGATGCCTTTCAATAATTTAGTATCGAGTGAGAAACTCGCATATAAAAGCATGGAAAAAACAATATATTAAAATATACTTTTTATGGCAGATAAAATAGCTAGAAACTACGTGCATTTCATGCAGGAATAAAACAAAGGCTCCTAAAAGATTACGAATCGAATTTCCATATAGAACTCAGAATATGGCATCTCAAAACTAATACTGTCCACAAAATTTTACCGTTTTACATTGCGAATGGACGTTTTCAAATTCAGAAATAAATAAGTTTCTTCGTATCCAATTCCGATACGAGAGTGTAAGAGTTGTTTTTCTTCTACATGGGTCAAAACCATAAAATTTCTTTCTATCAAACTACAGTCATAAAAAGTTTCTTTTAAATTTTCGTATATTTTTCGTCTTGTGAATTGGCTCGAATCAATCAAAAAGGTTTTCGTAGTTTAAGAAAGAAAGCCGTAACTACAACAAACCTGAATTCCATTCTAGAAATGTTCCAAGTAACACTTTTAAAAACATATACTGTATATTTCAGAACCACAGATAGTGGAGATATTGAAATTGAATACTGTGAAAATAAGAGTATATATTTGTTCTCAGTTTCTTTTCAGTTGCATGCGTTGTCAATGTGTCCGAGCCGTGGCAGAAGAAGTAATAGGTTTGCACTATTATATATATATATATTTTTTTTTTTTCCCTGTCGTCACATGTGGTCTACACTGCGCGAAACCTTTTCATCCTGCTCATTACTGCAGTTCATTAGAACAGTTTTTTCACATCTTTTATAACACCCTTAGAAAATATAGTTGTATACACTCAGTACCATGTGAAGAACCTTTCCTTCAAAAAGAGTTAGGCATACTTTATCAACTCTGCCATCACTCGTTTATATTTATTCGTGACAGAAGTGTAAAATCGAATCATTCAAACTATCCTCACGTTTATATCCGGATGCTATATCAGCGAAGGAACACTCAAGAAAGACACACTTATTCCTTTGGAATCTTACACACCTTGTAAGATTCCAAAGGAATAAAAGGATATAAGGAAATTCCGGAAGCTGTATTTTGAAGCAAACTCTCATGAACTCTATCAAAGCGTCTACAGGGATCGGATTAGTGGTATTGCACAACGCTACACAAAGGGTGTAAAGTCTTTTTGGCTGCACAAACCAAACATGATAATCATAATCATTATGGTTAGACCACACGGACAAAAAGAATGTCATAACTGCTCCATAAGATGGATTTTAAATTCTGTAACACGAAGCATCATATTATGCATCAGCACTTTCTGATCAGACTGTCGTGCAGAACACTTGAAACTATGCTCCACCTGGTTATCATAATCTTAACTCAAAAGTCCCCTTTGAGGCAAACGATTTCGAATGCCAAGTGGTTGCCACTAGTGTTCTACCCAGGCGAATACATCAATGGATGACTATTACAGAATACTAGATAGAGTATTCTCAAAAGAGTAAAAGTGTAATTAGGGATGAAGAAAGATCTACATCCTACTGAGGTGCGTTCAGGTTGTTTTAAGCTCACCATGAAATACATGCTGAACCAGTATGAATATTTGGATGAGAATTTGTTAATGAAGAGTCACCTGTTAATATCAGATAAAATTGGAACATTGGACATGGTTTTATCTTCACTGAGTATCACTCAACATCTGTAATACTATTCACATTACGGCTGTACTTTGGATACAGTTATCGCGAAGCTGTTTGGTTTCGAAATATCAATGTGTGTCCACATTCAAATTCAAATTTATATTTAAGTGTTTCATCTTTGGTGCTTTCGAAAAAAAGGTCGGAGTTTTACTGATCAGAAGCTAAGGGATATTTCGTATGACTTTCTAACCGATGACATTTTAATAAGTCGATGAGAGGTTTTCTTTCAAAATAGGCATGATAATTTTGAGAATACGAGCAATTAGCAATGCTGGACGTACCAGGCTCTTATGAAATCAGCGATATTTCAGTTCATCTTGTTCAAACTATTAAACTTTCTGAATAGCTTCAAAGAATTATGCAAATAATTCCTATTATATAATAATTATTCTTATTATAAAATAATCATCGATCTAAAATAGAAGTGAATTTAATTTAATTTGAATTAAATTTCTTAATATTTGTTCAGTCAAACCGGCTCCGTAAACACATACATCTACAGACTTAAAAGACACTTCTGGATTAAGGATTAACCAACCTATTCCGTAGAATTTTGGTTTCGAATGACTACACGGTGACGTGTGGGTCTACGCTTGAGCGTAAATCAACAACAACAATATTTGTTCATCGTTTTATAACATAATTAATTAATCGTTGTAATTTATTATCATTATAAGGAACCCCATTTAAATAAGCTATTAACAGAGGAAATTAATATGCACCTAAAGTCTTCCAATAAAGCCAAGTTTGTAATAACAAATGCCAACCGTCATATCGATTATAAAACTTCCCAAACGTTTGTTGTGATGGCTCTCATTACTAACCTGTTATTTATCTGTTAGAATCACGTGTGAAGAAATAAGTGATTCTAACATTTTTACTAACTTTTCAAAGCTTTTCAAATTGAGTTGAAAATATGAACAAGAATATTTTAATGTCTAAATATTAAAAGCAACTAAACAGGAAAAATAATTTTCTTAAAAATAAAAAGAAAACGCTAAGAAAAAATATTATTGATTTTCTTTGAAAATTCAAATATTAATTCCAACTATGGAAACATAGGAAACAAGTTACTTTAAATGCGGTACCTAGGAGGCCGAAGCAATATTTTAACAGATGAAAGATCTGATAACGTTTTACCTTGTAGTGAATGATCAGTTAAAGTTGAGAAAATACAGTAGGATTTTTTTTGATAAAAACTTTCTCGCTTTGTTATCATTTTACTTTTTTTTTTCAATTCAAATTCTAGTTGTTTTCTGAGTTAAAGTAATCGAAGAAACTGCGAAACTTTATTCAAAAAGATATAAGTTAAATATTGTCCTGCAGGATAAAAAGACTAAAATAAAGAGAATGAGAAACTTTGAATTTGTACGAAATTCAACATTTTACACTAAGTTTTAGATTGCTAATACTTAAGAAAATAAGTCCTCTTTATTCTCGGCTGATT
Source organism: Typopeltis vanoorti (assembly GCF_054136105.1). Lineage (NCBI taxonomy): Eukaryota > Metazoa > Arthropoda > Arachnida > Uropygi > Thelyphonidae > Typopeltis > Typopeltis vanoorti. The sequence goes on along the minus strand of NC_143556.1, from coordinate 82,038,202 downwards.
GTCAGAGAAAGGTTGATCTGCCAACGGCAAAAGCCATTCAAGAATTGCAGGTACCTGCTGTCAAGAGCTGCAGTCAGCATATATATGCCGTTCTACCCTCAGGCTTTCTCCAAGAATGGCTGTCATTCATGGGAAATTCAAAGACGGAAGATTTCCTTGTGTTGACAGCAGTTCTAGTTTTATATATTTCTTATTTTTGACTGTTTTTATATTTTCACTATGATAGCGTATGTTTGCGGAATTCAGTTCCCTTAACAATAAGAATTTTGTGCCATTCTGGTTTGCCTGTTTACAAGAAATTTAAGTACTTCAAATTGATTGAATTCACTGTGATGTATGAGTTTCGAATTTATCGCTTTGCAGATAAGTAAAAATGTCTAGCCATTGATTTTCTGAAGCTGCACTGGTTACCAAAAAACCAAACTTTTCTTTTGTACTATCCCCCGAATGTCAAATGAGTCTTAGGTGTGTAGCTGTTTATCACGCAGTCTGTTTAAATACGAAATGCTAGGAAATTTTCGTCGAGTTTTGTACATAATAAAAATTATACTTCAGCTGCAGTGATTTGTTTATCCGCGTTTTGATTTCAGTTGAATAGGATCTGTAGTTGTGTCCTTGAAATGAGTTTTTTTTTTTTTTGGAAAAATGTAGAAATCACTTGGGGGAAAGTCACCGAAAAGTTCACCGAAGGATGCTGCAAATATAAAATGCCGTGTACGAGCATTTATGCAACTGCGATGAAAGTTTCTGAAAAACAAATAGCTAAAAGTTTTGAAAAATAAACTTTTTTTTTATTTAAGCCATTTTTATTCAAAGGAAAATTTCATAATATCCAGATTCCTAGACAAGATCACATTTATCTTCTAGGAACAACTCTCTCTCTCTCTCTCTCTCTCTCTCTCTCTCTCTCTTTTCTAGCATAAACACTTCACATCGACGACTTGTTTAGCCTCAGAAAATTTCGTACTCTTTTTCACTCAAGACATTACTTCTCATCCCCACAGCTGCTAATCCCGAATGGACTCATAAAATACTCGAATAATAAGTGATTCCCTCTCCCACACAAGATTACTCCAGAACTTTCATAGGCGTTCTGTTTCTGCCTTGACTATAGTTAATTTCTTGATCGTCCGAATCGTTACAAACAGCTTTTCATTTTCTGTAAAGAAATGAAGTACTACTGGTCAATAGCCACTCACAAATCAGTCTTCAAATTTACCGATCCAAGGATTGATTAACTGCAGATATTCACTGAAAATAGTCATAAGCTATTTGTTTTAAATTATTTGGCCATACTCAGCATTATCTGTGTTTGCAACCACTTCTTACGCCTGAGATTGCTGAATCGGTATCGACAATGCAATGATATGTAATAATCGGGTTTCTAAGAAGCCAAATTGCTTGTCTGTGATAGACTATTGAGCCTAACACTAAACAGAGATGGAATCTACATAACACAATGTAACTAATTATATCAATGATATAACTATATCAATGTTTTTAAACAGTAGTGACATATCATTCGCATTTTGCAATGTTGTGTTATTAGATTTGCAAGTTTAACGCAATTGATTGGAATGTGAACGGGACATTGCCATAAATCATATGGAATTTCTCTTTGGAATTAGTTGCGAATATTTGTTACCTGACAGATAGTCACAAGTTAATTAAATGCTAAAATAATTAACCGTTATTAAGAATAATTAATGATTATCTGTTTTTTCCATGGAGATTACGTCTTCTTACCTGTTTTACTGATGTTAATATTGGGAAGGATCTATTCCTTTCACAAAGCTAAAGATTCACAAAGTAAAAAAAAAAAAAAAAAACATATTATGTAAAGTTACAGCTGTTCATGTTGCTTCCCTTTTCTTCTTTCCTGCAGACGAAACATATCAGTCGAATAAAACAAAGAATTCAGAAAGTGAAATGAATGCTTAATACGCAGATATATCTAGACTGTGGTTGTTCGTAAAAGTATAAAAAAGAAAATAATTGCGTTAAGAATAAATAACAAGCTAAGCCATTAAAATTGGATTCAGAGCAGAGAAATCAAGGCTTACATTTGTAAAATATGACAAAAATAACTATCACCAGAAGCGTAGTAGCAGTTTTTTCACCAAATAATAAATACATAGTTTTGGAAAGTGTCGTATGAAGATAAATGCTCAATACGTACGCTCTGTGCACTTACTTCGATCAGACAACGGATGGGGCGGGGTAAGAATTTTCTACTCTCTAAGCTAATATCTTGTTGTACATGATAAGCTGCTATGTTCTAGTAAACTAGCCTATTATAAGCAAAGCAAATGAGCCTCCATTAGGTGATTACGTAAATCAACGTCATCTAATTTAAGAAACTAGTATAATGTGGATAAATTAAATACATTAAACTAATTTATTTATACATGTAATTGAACTACATAAACTATACTAATCTGCATAAGCCAAACCAAGTAAAAGTAATTTTTCTTATGGAGGTTAAGAATTGAATAGAACTGTTATCTAATATTTATGTAAGTGGTCTTCATTTCTCGTTGGAGACTGTAATCCGTCATCCTACTAGAGAGAGAGAGAGAGAGAGAGAGAGAGAGAGAGAGAAACAGAGAGAGAGAGAGTAATAGGAGAATTTATATCATAGTTCTCGACAAAATTAAGAAAACACAAAATCTAACGCAACTCATGCAACTTGCGATGAAACAGGATAAAATTTGATAGGTCCTTTGATAGTGCCTCACCACCTATCAAAGGACTCACTGGTGAGCAAATGAATATCAATGAAATGAGACAGCGAGAAATATCTGACTCTTATAAGGAACATTACGTAGGGATATATAAATATAAAATACAAAAAGAAATCACATTGCAGAAGTCAACACAATATGCTCGAAAACATGGTTACATAATATCAGTACGATGCATGATATCCATTAACTGCTAAACAGGCCCTACCGCGATTGATATGCGTGGTTTAGTGGTGCCTATAAAGATTTTGTGACAACAAATCCTATTCTTCCAACACAACAACTTTAGCACTGAGGTGGTGGCTGCTGATGTGCAATGCGATACGGAAGTATGTTCGATCGGATTTAAGTCTGTTGATGTGATGACAACGTCAATTGTTGCATATCTTCAGATTCAAGGTACTCCTCCATTATTTGAGCTTTATGGGCAGTATTGACATGAATGAAAAATCAATCTCGGCCAAACACAAAGTCACAGGTGAAGGATCTGTTCACAACAGATGGTACCGCATTCGAGAACAGATGGTACCGCATTCCTCGTTCTATCAAGATAAAACAATGTCTCAAATCCGTTTATGTGCTAAAACAGGACTTATCGGAGAAGAGAACTGTACTTTATTTGTCAGGGCTTCAAGTCACTCATTCATAATATCTATTTACATGAACTCTGCGGCAGCTTGATTTAATGGAATACAAATGGCCAGCTTCCTTGAGTAGAGTCGATTTGAAATGAGCGTTTTTAACTAAGTCCAATTCACAATGTTTTCACCGGTGACTCAACAAGTCCAGAGATGTTGTCATCAACTCTTCAGCCACATTCCATAGTTTCCATTTTGAGGTTAGAGTAGATCATAACTTTCCATCCTAAAGATGTTTGTGGCCAATCCTTAAGAAAGCCAAAGAATCGAGTATGAAGTGATAATCGCAACCAATATTTCATAGGTATCAGTAACTTCCATTGTGTACAGAGCTTAAATTGGACCTCGAAATGATGATTTGAATCGATAATTATCCATAATAATCCGTAATTAGGAACTTTAGGCAATAATGCAGCCGATTTGCCATTCCTCTGCTGCATCCTTCTAGGAGTTAGATATTTTTTATGCTTGTAAAACTGGGTATTCAAGCAACAAAAAACCTGAGTTTCCTGGAGAAAATCAAAGACTTTGAACTTGCATGAGACCTTTTATCATTTTTAAAAGAATTTCTTCTGTTAATTTCCTTAAAGTAATTTATATCTTATTATGGCGAATGTATATCATTTTTAAAGAATCAAACCTGAACTATTCTCATATTATCCAAGAAAAATAGGAGGATAATAACCTGAAAATATACTTTCAATACCCTTGATGGACCTGTGGTTTCAGTCAGGATTTCTCCATGACTGCAGGTCGTAAAGAGTCCAGCTATTCCTGTCTTGGGCCTTTCTTCACCATTTTCTTCCAACTTTCTTAATCATTGGGTCTTCCCACCTTAAGGCTGGTCTTCCAGGTTTCCCTTTGGTATCTCTCGGATACCAGTTTGTAACTCTGTCTGTCCATCTGTTGTCTCTAATTCTGGCGAGATGTCCTGCCCATCTTCTTTTGCTGTCACAGATTGTTTTTATTATATCTGTGAGTCCAGACTTCTTCCTGATTTCTGTGTGTCTTACGTGGTCTATTTTGTTTATATTGCATATTCTTCTTTCTATTGCACGTTGAGTTGTTATTAACCTTTGTTCTTCTTTTAAAGTTGTGTTCCATGTTTCACTGCCATAAGTTAATGCTGGTAAGATGTGACTATTGAAAAGATGGGCTCTTATGTCTATATCTACGTTTTGGTTGGTAATTGTTGGTTTTATTTTGTTGAAGGCTATCCAAGCAGCTCTTTTTATCCTTGCTATTTCATTTGATATATCATTATTCATTTTTATGGACTGGCCGAGATAGATGTATTCTTCAACTTTTTCGATGGTGTGAGATTCTAGAGTGATTGTATGATTTTTACTCTATTTGATTTTCATCCATCTTGTTTTGTCAGGGTGTATTTCCAATCCAATTTTTTGGCAGTTTTGGCTTATGTTATTCAGCATTGATTCTAAGAGTTTGAGTGAGTGAGTGAGATATTAATACCACATCATCAACGAATAATACGATATTTAATATTTCACCATCAATGTTTATTCCATCTTTCATGTCAATTTTTCGAATGATGCTGTCCAGAGTAGATGTGAAGAGTAGGTGATAAGACCTCACCCTGACGTACTCCTCTACTTAAGTTAATTTTAATCGGGTGATTGAAAAGGGTGATATTTGTTGTGCTTTCTTTGTAGATATCTTTTATGAGTTGGATGTATGCTTTTTCTCCGCCTTGTTCTATTAAAGCTTGGAATACTGCGTTATGCTCAACAGTGTCAAATGCCTTTTTAAAATGTATAAAAAGAAGACAAAGTGGGATCTGGTATTCTCTGCATCTTTCTGTTAGCTGAGTAATAGTTTGAATGTGATCTATTGTTGAAAAGCCTGTTTTGAAACCAGCCTGTTCTTTGCAGCTATTTTCATTGATGGAGGTTTGTATTCGGTTTAGGATAATTCTGGCGAATATTTTATATGTGTGTGTGTGCTAATAGACAGATAGGTCCGTAGTTACTGATGTCTTTTTTATAACCCTTTTTATGCAGAATTATGGTCTTTGATGTTTTCCATTCAGTAGGTACTTTCCTTAATTGTATATATCAGGTACACCTTTCTGCTAGAGCTTTAAAGAGTATTTGTCCACCCATTTTTAATTCATCAGATTTTATACCGTCAATTCCTGGTGATCGGTCATTTTTCATATGATCGATAGCCATTTTTATTTCCTCAGGTAGGACAATAACACCACTTTCAATAACACCAATCGTTATATTAATTTTCCTCCAATTACTGATTGTTCATTTTTTGTACCTCTCAGTAATGTGTTTAGAGCAATAATGTTTGCATTAATTCTATACGCATAATTATTATCTGCTACTTTACTGTTGCATTTAATTAAACCATTGTCTTGAAAAGATCTAAATTCCTTCTTCTGTTTTCATTTATTATTATCTCCTGTTCATTGGTGGTTTTTTTTTTTCAAATAAACTGAAGCATTTTTATATTTCCAAACTTCCATAATACATGCGTAATATAAACAGTAAACATGTGAAGGGAACAAGCACTATGCGTTAAAAAGAGATTAAAGATTTTAATATTTAAATGTCTGCCAGCTATCTCTTTATTTCACATAATTACATCTCTCTAAAAAAAAAGTGAACTTCAATTTTCTTAGATCGAAACATACGGAGAGCTCTCTCTGATATACGATTTCCAATCTCTCTTTATATTTTTAAAGAAATTAAAGCTATTAGTTGAATTTTTTTTATTTATTCTTATAATTGCATAAATCTGTAGAATAAATTGCTAAATCTTTTCTAAAAATCTTAAACATTCTCCATAAATTTTATTTGCAGATTATTCTTAAAAAAAAAAAAAACTGATATTTTTAATATTTTAAACAACACTTAATTTGAAACTTCTAAAAATCTTAACACCGCTTTTATTAGAAACTATACGTTTCCTATTATTATTAGAAATACTCGTATACTTCTAGCACAGTTGAAAATCTGAAAGGAAAAAAAAACGTAAATCGAGATTCCTAAAATTTAGATAGCAAATTTCATGCCTCACAGATGCTCTAGTATTATTTGTTTATAACATCATTTATAATTGCATATAACATGTTATTAAGTGATTCTAAAACGAGATCCGAGTGATTATTTTTGAGATAATCAAGATAAAAATCACAGTTTTAGTGAATAAGATGCTAAATCTTAAAATGTTGAGGGAACTTATGATGTTTAAGCTATTTCAATGTGGTTTAAGAAGAGCACAGTGATGTACAGTAGTTCCAAATCCTTTGCCATCATCTTCATGAGTTATGTGTTATTGTATCTTGTAAAAGATAATCCGCAACCAACAGGCATTAAACCATAAGATTTTGGAGGTGAATGCTATTCAGAACTAACTTGGAATCGACTCGAGATTTCGGGCGCACAGATGTCAGAGGAAAGGCTAAACCACTTGGATTTCAGCCACTGCTAGGTACCGATTAAAACTTCTCTGCCAGTAATTTTCTACTCGTTCCAAAAACATACAGTATCTGGACTATAGATCAACGAATAAACTTATTTCTTCTCATTTTCTTTTGAACATGCAATGTGAATTACGTTTTCAGCGGATATTATATAGAGATATCGTGTATTTTTTTTCTTTTGGAAGGCATTCCTTTAAAACTATTATTCCGCTGACAAGCTATTACATCCCCATCTGCCATTTAGTTGAAAACACCTGGGTTCTAATCTGTTGGAGGACGAATAAAATAACCTTTATAAGGGCTTTTCTATTAAAAATGAATTACTAGGTTTCAAACGGTGTAAATGTATTTTTCCTTCCACAAATTTGAGCTAAGAAAGTCAAAGTTCTCGTTATAGGCCTAGACTAGTTATTATTGGGGTGCAAGAGAGCCTGGTAGTATTAGGAGAAAAAAAGACAGATAGATAGCATGAGAGAAAGAGAGAGAGAGAAAAATTACCTCAGCTCTTTTATATCTTCATATAGCCAAAGGCTATCAGTTTTCCTTTTTCACTAATCTCATATAGATGAACAACCAAAAGACCAATTGAAACTAAAGCGCAAAGATGACTGATACCCAGGTGGTTAGCCCCATCTGGGTTAATTGCCTTGAGTTGGCCTTCTCTGCCTGGGATTGCTCTCCAGTCATCCCTGTAATTGACTATAAGACTACATTGAATTAAGAGGATGTAACTATTTAAAAACCTCTCATAGCAAGAATAGACACAATTTTATCTCCCTTGTGAATATCGCATAATGTGGGTGGACTGTACCATCTAGTGATAAATTTGATATCTCCTAGAATGCTTTTTTCTGAATACAAAAAACGTCTGACTGAACAATAAAATTTCCACAATACAATATTATAAAGCATTTACATGTCATATTGCTCGTTTTCAAATCCATTTTTTTCTAACCTTTCATGAATGGTATTTTAAATCATTAATTATAAAAATCAAAATTCTCTTTCCATTGCTAACAGGTGGTGGGTATATTGCAAAAAAATAACCTGTTCTGTTGTAAATACTGGCATGCCCAACACATTACATGATCTGTTCCAAATACGCAGAGCAAGAGGGCAGCTGTAGAATGCATGTTCTACTATTTCCAATCGGTAACAGATGTCACAGATTGGATCTCCGATGTTAAAGTACCTCCATTTGATGACATTGACTGGAAGGCGGCCATATGCAATTCTTCAAGAAAGATCCCTCTTGTTAAGTACCCGTGGAACTTCATCAAGTTATGAAACAAAATATTGTTGTCAGTACCCAGCTGTGAAACTTGGCAGTGAAAGAGATTTTCTTTATACCAATTTTTACTTTTTCCTTCCACAAATTTGAGGGTTACACTCCGTGTCTCGCATCTTTACTTACTTCGCTTATAATTTCAACCAACCCAGATCAATACTACCAGCTGCTATATAATATACTGGATTAAGCTTAATGGTAATGCTTTTAGGAGTCTTTACGATCATCTAGCAATAATTTTCCTACCGCTATTTTTCCAGGTGTTCTTAGAGGAAAACAAGCAATGGTATTTAAAGGAAGTAAACTGCCAAATCCACAAAAATCAGAGGAGTTAAATAAATTTTTCAATGTATTTGTTTTAAATTCGTTTCGAATTTGAATCTCACTACAAGTTTGGATGGTTGCTTCTCAAGTTTTTTGAATAACAAGAAAATATTGGGAATATAAAGTATTTTCATTTAAAGAATGGGTATTAAATATGCATTCTTTTTTCAGTCAAATATATTGAAACTATGAAGTTTAAAAAATGATAAAAGAATTTGCGATAATTAAATGAATAGAGCCCAATATTGAAAAATATCTGATTAGTAAAACTTTCCTTTCGTAAAACATTTTTAAATACGCTAACGAAAGACGAATATATGGATTTCTGTGTTGCTGATTTCTAGGTATTGCACTAATTAGTGTAATACCTAGACAACTACGCCACTGAAGGTTGTGCTCTTACAACGCCTCTGTCACTTTCAAACCTTGCTACTTTTCAGATATTGGATTGAAAATCAAAAAATGGATATTTAGTATCATTTTTAAAGCTATATTACTTGGCCATTTGAAACTTTTAGATCTCTTTGTTAATGCTAAATATTTACTTTTTTGAGAAGACATCTTTTTGTATGATAATCTGAAAAAATCGCGAAATGTATTGCACATTACTTTAAAGAGCGAGAAAAATATTATTATTATTATTATTATTATTATTATTATTATTATTATTATTATTATTGTTGTTGTTGTTGTTGTTGTTGTTGTTGTTGTCTGAAACTTTCTCCATTTCAAATTGTAGCAAAAAGTAAAATTAAATTGTTGTAATAACTTGCATTTCAGGGAATCTTTTTATTAAGAAAATCATCGTAAAAGAAATCTACTTACTGAAAAAATTGAAAATATTACACTATCGAAAAAATATTTTTTTTCTTTATTCTAACTTACATTAAATTTTTACCAGTAGTTTTATAATGACATTTATTATAAATCTTGTAAAAATTTAATTTCTAATCTTTCAATTTTTCTAAAACATATCTGAAATATACACTACAGAAGAAACCAACGTAAAACGTGGTTATCCGTTCTGAACACTTTTGATAAAAAAAATCATACGGATCTTTCCACTTATTATTATTATTACAAAAACCTCCATGGAGTCAAAGACTCATCGTGGGAGGTCCACTGTTATACACACAGTTTATCATACTGTGCCTTAAATATATTCACTGTCTCTGCACACACCACACTCTCGGGCAAAGCATTCCAATCACTCACCACTCTCCATGCAAAAAACCTGCTCCTCACTCCCTTGCTCACACCCTCCTTATACAGCTTCCAGGAATGACCTCTTGTTCTCCTGCTATCCTCACCCATTCTGTGCAAAACCTCCCCGACGTTAATCTGGTAATAACCACTCAACAGCTTATATGTCTCAATCATATCCCCCCTCCTCCTTCTATCCACCAATTTCTGCAAATTGCATTTTGTCAACCTGTCTTCATAATCTACATTCCAGAGACCAGAAACCACCTTAGTCAATCGCCTCTGAACTTTTTCCAACGCAATTTCATCTTTTTGAAAACCAGGTGACCAGATCTGTGCACAGTAATCCATATGTGGCCTGATCAAAGCCTTATACAAAGGAACCATAACATCCTTACTTCTACAAGTCAATGTCCTCCGCATCATTCCCATTATCCGCTGTGTTGTCTTCACTATTTTAGCAACATGTCCCCGAAATTTTAGGTCCTTGTCTACAATCACTCCCAGATCTCTCATTTCCTCTACCTCTTCCAAGATATTCGCACCGATTGTGTACTTTACATCCCATCTCTGCTTCCCAAATTTCAAAACCTTACATTTTGAGACATTCAATTGACATCCCCACTTATTTACCCATTCAGACAGTGTATTCAAGTCCTCTTGCAAAGCTACAGCATCCACACTACTCCTGATAGCTCTGCCCAACTTTGCATCATCTGCAAACAACTGCACATCACCATTCAGACCTCTCCAGATATCATTTACATACAAATTAAACAGCAATGGACCCAAAACAGACCCTTGAGGTACACCACTAGTAACTTTCCTCTTCTGCGATATCGCTCCTCCATAGACAACTCGCTGATACCTATCAGACAACCAATCTCCAATCCAGTGAACCAATCTACTGTTCAGCCCCATCCGTTCCAATTTAATTACCAGCTTGTCATGTGGCAATTTATCAAACGCCTTTGCAAAATCTAAATATACCACTGTATATGCAATACCCTTATCCAACGCATTTGTCACTTTATTATAAAAAGTAAGCAGATTGCTAAAGCATGATTTTCCTTTAGTAAATCCATGCTGGCCACCAAAGAGTATTTTTCTGTTGTCAACCCAATTCTGAACTTTATTCCTAACTAACTTCTCTAATACCTTGACCACAACTCCAGACACACAGACTGGTCTATAATTCAAGGCCTTACTCTTATCACCTCCCTTATGAATTGGAACAATTTTACCTTCTTTCCACTCTTTTGGAACTTGACCCAGTGAGAGACTCATGTTGAAAAGATATACAAAAGCTGTTGTTAACTCTCTGGCACATTCCCTCAAGACACGTGGTGAAATAGCATCAAGTCCCACAGCCTTATTTACATCAAGTCTATTCAATTCCTCATATACCTCCTGTTCACTTACTAACAGTTCCTCCTCCTCCTCCTCTTCTCCCACAACTTTCAAGTTCTGCATGATATCACATTCGCAAGAGTGAAATACCGTTAGAAATTGCTCACTAAATATCTCAACTATATCCTCCGCAGTGGTTATCATTCCTCCGTTTTCACCAATCAATCCCATTCTACCATAATCATTCTTTCTTCTACTGGCGACATATCGAAAAAACTCCTTAGGATTTTTTTTGGCCGCTTTAGCTAACTGCTGCTCATACTGCATTTTTGCTACCCTTATCAAGCTAGTCACCTTCCTCGCCTGCTCTTTGTACTTCTCATACAACTGGTTGTTATATATACTCATTTTGTGTTTCTTCCATAATACCTTCTTCTTCCATATTGCATACCTTATTTCTTGATTCATCCATTTTACACCCACTCTGTTTACCCTCTTGACCCTCGGAATACACTCTGATATTGCCTCCACCAAATAGTTCTTGAGTATGGCCCAAGCAGCATTGATATCCTTTCCATCCAGTTCTTCTTTCCAATTTATTATCGCAAGCTGTCTCCTGAGCTTTTCGTAATTACCAGTCTTATAATTCCACATATATCCCTTTCTAACAGACGTCCTCTTCGATGAATGAGCGTGCATCCTTTGACCAGATTTTCTCAGTACCACAGTGAATAATAATACTAACTGTCACGGAAATAAATTCCATCTATGCCAAGCAATAAATTTTGTCTTTCTTATATTTCTTGTGTAACAGGAAAAACGATATCTTTAACTTCATGTTTTGGTTCATCTCGTTGATGCAAGTAGGATTTAAATAAAGCAAAAGCCTCTCTGACTACGGAAACAAACTTTCCGCCACCGATATCTATAAAGAAAGCATAAAAAATCAAAGAAATATTTTTTCTAGGTTCTTAATTTAGCAGTTGTAATCTCGCTTATTATTTATGTTATCAAAGGAATACATTTGAACATAACTTATTCATTTATTACAAAACAAAAATAGGGATTTTTGATTTGTAATAAATGACAAATTTAGAGTTATAGCATTACTCATTTATAATTTTTTATTATCTTACAAAATTGTATTACTCTTGTCTTAAGTTTCTCTTAATATATATTTAAAATTTTTTAAAACAACTCTTCATATTTCAGAGAATAGTTACATTAATTCAAAATGGGTAATGAGATACATTTTTCATGCTTTCATGTCCAACGTCATTCCCAGAAATAAATTTCATAACTAAAATGACTTACGTTACGAGCAAAAAGCTAAGAGGAAAATGAAGATATAATAATAATAATAATAATAATAATAACTAGCCTCGGTAGTTATTATTAAATAATTCTTTAAATTGTTCTGTAAATACTTTTACAATTGACAAGAATGGAAACAGGCTGTGAAAGTCTAGAACTTTCCAAGATTGTCTTTTACGACCCTAGTTTAAGATGACAAAATCCATACTTGCCAGCAGAAATACGTAAGATTCGTATTTCTGGCAAGTTTGTCTCTTTTCTTGCCAAGAAACCCAAATTTCAGCGACTAAAATACTCCCCGCCTTCATATAAAACCAGCTAACACAATATCAGTGAAATTCCTCGAAAACGGTTCTTTGGGTGCAATTGATTCAAACCTAGTCTTTCCAACCAACCAACCAACCGACTTTATCGAAACCGACTAATCCACGAACGCTCATTCAATATTATGTAGAATAAATTCTTATTATTATTATCAAGTATTAGGCATTTGCCTGTTCGGGCTTCACTGGTGTTTCCATCTTGCAGTTGCTATCCCCCCACCCTTCTCTCTTTCCTTTGGTCTATATTTATCGACTTCCTTCGGTAGCTGATATCTTTCAATTCTATTTTTGTTTTCACAATTTGTTTTCAAAACATTATCTATTCATGATCTTCCATATCTGAAACCATTTTGTTTCCATGAGAATAAATTACTTGTAATATTTCGAAGCTCTTTATTCAAAATATTACAGTATATTTAGTATCCTGCATTTATTAAACTTATTCCTCTGCCCAGTCGTATCTATCCCCTTTTTTAAATAGAGATATAATTTAGCTTTAGACGAATTTCATTGAAGCTCACATTTCCACCAACAGTTATTTATTAACTTTAAGAATATCTTTGATGTAAACATTCTCCACTCTACTTCCAAGCTCTATATTTATACTATCTAATGCAGTTCATTTGTAATTTTTGGTACCTTTCTGTTTCTTTCAGTTCTTCCAATCTAATTGGTTCTATATCAGTACTGATTTATTTATTGTTGTTTTCTATTAATAAATTTGGCTAGACCATAAATTCCTATATTATAAAATAAATGCACACCACACCTAGGAATAATAAGGGTTGGATTATTATAGTCTCCTACTCTAGAGACCAAGATGGAACATTTTCAAACCCTCTCAGGACTTGCATAAGCAACCTAGCAATCTCGCACTTGGTTAGGTATACGCCCATCACCTAAAATATCCATTAAAAATAAGATTGGAGCAAACTTGTTCTTTAAATAATTTTACAATTGACAAGAATGGAAATAGGAATGAATCACATGTTTCGTATAGTAGTAAACAGATGTGTGTTATTGCTATTCAGTCCACTTTGAACATCTTAAATGATTTGCTGTGACTGTTACCAGTCACAGCAAATCATTCTGATTGGAACTTTGCGAAGATTATTTCAATTACAACTAGAGATTTATATACCAGTTAATCGAATTATCGAGGAGATGATGAAAAAAGATTCGGAATTGTATTCAGGATATCCTCATTACGGAACACTTAATGAGTCACAGCATGGTTTCGTTAATTATTTTATTAATGATGAGAACTATTTAGTTTTTGTCAAGAAAACAGGTCATGTTTATTTTATTTTATTTTATTTTATTTTTTTTTTTTGGATTTCAGCAAAACCTTTGAGAACGTTCGCACCTGACAAGTACTACGATTTACGCTGGAGAGGGGTAAGAAATTGTTTGGGAAAGATGCAACAGAATTAGTATTTGGGGGAGTATTTTAAATACCAGTTGGTTATGAGAAGCGAGCTGCAGATTTCAATATTAGGTTCCTGTTGGTTAACACATGTTCAATTATAAATTTTAATTTTCTTTCTTTTTGGATGAATTGAAGCTAGTCAGAACAGTTGTACAAAAGACCCAAGTTTAAGAACACCCTGAAGCTTCTTTACAGTAAGATCTTAATAGGAAAACACGTAATAATATATGGATTTATGGCGAATTATAGAAACAGGTTTAGAAACAGTTAACAAACATATATTTTTTTGGTTTGTTTTTGGCTTTAGATTGAATTAATACTCAGTTTATTTATTGATAATACTAGTAATAAAGCTGAAAATGTGTGTTTAATTAAAACAACAAATTGGATTACGCTAACAACGTTAACAATTTTAATGAATATCAGCAAAAAATCTGGGCAGTTAACAAAAACAGTCGATTAAGTGAAATTTGTTGAAATTAGTTAACAGGAGAGGGAGAGCAGAAGTTTATTAACCCATTCTGGGCATATATGAAACAGATATCAGAACTTTTATTGTATTTTTTTTTGTACTCAATTCAAACAGGCTCTCTAAAGGATATAATGAAAAGTTACAATTTTCTAATAAATTCATTAAAATTAATAATTTAAAATAAAATAAAATTAAATTATACAGTAAAATTAAATTACACAGGCACTTTTTCCAAATTTAGGCAAGGTAGTTAACTTCTGTCGCAATTCGAGAAGAAAAGGATCGATTATTCTGTGATTGATGAAGCAATAAGCGAAGATCATAAAACATCATCTTGCAGCAAGATTCAAAATGATTATATCATTACGATCATCAATCATTTTCTAATATGTGAAGTTCGAAGTAGTAAGGAGAGTACTACATAATTATTTTTAATATTCATTATTATTATTTTCCTTTCAACAATGTTTTCCTAAATAAATCTATGTTTGTGAATTCTCCAAAAGTATAGAATATTTCATTTCGGTCTTATAAGACTAAACTTCATCAAATGGCCTGCCTCGATTTTGGTGTTTAGTTGTTTGTTTTCCACTAGTATCCAGCTTCTGTTTTGCTGACCTTTACACTTCCATTATATTCCATCATATAAAAATATCACACCGTCTTTTATTTGCTTTACCATCATTCTTGAATCACAACAATTTAAAGTTCCTTTCTACTCTCTTCCTTTTTTCACATTATCCTATCTAAGTGAAAAGTCGGTACAGACGAGGCCATTTGGTCGGAAATACCTAGGTTCAATTTCCGTCCATGACGTGAGTGAGAAACTTTTATATGACCTATTTCGACTAATGGTGAGTTAGCTGGTCTCGTACGGGGTAGAAAGTTTTTTCCTTCGGAAACTCGGGTTTTTCGTCCCTTAGAATAGGCAACCACCTCGTGAACACACACACATCTACAGACATAAAACATGCAGGAATAAGGATAGTAGTAGTAGTAATCCGGGCGGTTTGAACCACATCAAGATCAAGATATGATATGGAATCGTGACGTGATTGGTTGTTCATATGATTGATGATGTCACTGTGTGTGTGTGTGTGTGTGTGTGTGTGTGTGTGTGTGTGTGTGTGTGTGTGTGTGTGTGTGTGTGTGTGTGTGTGTGTGTGTGTGTGTGTGTGTGTGTGTGTGTGTGCGCGTGCGTGCGTGTGTGTGTGTGTGTGTGACGCCATGCGATTGGAATTTTTCTGGGTAACATATGTGTGAATGACGCCGCATTGTTTGCCTTGTTCGCGTATGGAATTGTGGGTGAGTATTAGAGATAAGGATTCGTGTCGTTCGTGATTAATGGGCCACTTCGAACAAAGATCAAGATCAAGATAAGATAAGGAATCGTGTCGTGGATGTGTGTTGTTATCAGATGAAGATAAGTGACATAATTTGTTAGTTGTAAATAAGTGACGATATTGTTTTGAATGGAAAAGGAATATATATTAGTGGGTAAGGATTCGTGTCATGATTGGTGGGTCAATTTGAACAAGATCAAGATAATATAAGGAATCCTGTTGTGGATATGTGTTGTTATCAGATGTGGATTAGTGACGTTATTTGTTAGTTGTAAATACGTGACGTTATTATTTTGAATGGAAAAGGAAGATATATTAGTGGATAAGGATTCGCGACATGATTGGTGGGACACTTTAAACCAAACAGGGGTAGAGTGAATGGAGGAAGCATCGTCCTTGTCGTGGATGTGTGTTGTTATGAGTTGTAGATAAGGAATGATGACGGTAGTGTTTGGAAATTTCTGGGGAACATCTGTCTCTCTGACATAACGTGATGTTTTGGTTTGCCTATGGAATTGTGAGCGATGATTTTGAGATAAGATATCTTGGAATTTTTCCAGGGTGACACACATCCGTCATTGTCTTCAAGTTTTGTGTTTGGTTGCCTATAGATGGAAGCACTAATTTTCCAATATAGTTTGGAGTATTTCTTTCCTGTTAATTAATATGGGAATTCATAGGGTAGAGTAGAGTCTAAATGGCGGCAGCGTTTAGGCCTTTCTGAAAAATTTAATTATATACTGGTCTCCCTCAAACACACACTTTTTTTTCTCATATGCATGACTCATCTGAATATTTTTATTTGTCTACATTAAGATCTTAAACTTCATTACTTTTGGTAATTAAAGTTCTCTTATTTTACAAAATGTTTTGACTATTGATATTTTTAGTTTACAGTCAAGAGAAAAACCGAACGGTATTTAAAAAATAAATTAAAATAAACGGAGACTTAAATTGATAACTTTTGTATGTAGTCTAGAAATTCTAATGATAATTTAAATTACTGACAGTCTTTCCAGGATGGGAACATCTTGAAACTATCAAGGTTTTCTGACTATTCCAAATTGTTGATTTTTAACATATATTCACAGCACAAAACACAAGGTCTGAAATGCACTTGACTCTTTTTATTTATAGGTTAATATGTGCTTAGTTTCTTTTCTTCACCCATGAAGGTGCTGTGTCATTTCCCGTAGCCAATGTGTTGTCCCAACTTGTGAACTTTTCTGACTAAGTGGCTTGGAATTCTCCTTGTGTTACTTGAGGGTCTGATAATACTTCCCACACGACAATCTGAACTTCACATTTTTCATAACTCAGATCCTCCCTTTGATGTTTTGCATGGTGTTACCAGTTCGGGGTTTGAGTATGTGAACGAAATGTTTACAAATAACTCAAAAATTGTCAATAGGTAGCATTAGAAAATTTTCTAAAATAATTAATTGCAGTATATCAGTTTCCCCAGTTTTTTTTTAAACCAATACATATAATTCTAGTCAATAAATAAATTTGTGAATTTCCTTTCCCCATACACTGTAGATTTTCACATGTGTTATCTTAAACTGTGTCATATACCTTCGCTTTTTAGTTGAGCCTACTTGTGAATTTGTCTTGCCTACTTCTGAACGGGGCAATTGCACTAATGTCCGTTTATCTTGAAAATTTCTGACTAATTTCTGCTCATTTGGTTTTCGCTTTCTTTAAGATACTATGGAAACATTAATATAGACACTTGTAAATCATTAATCACTTTCTTTCACAGATGTATCGCGGTATTCTTCAAAGGTGAAAACAGATCATTCTTGGCTGTTGAACTGTGGTTTTTATACAGTAGAGACAACAATTTTCCATTAACTCAACATGCATTTTCCTGTCTACGATCTGCCTGTGAGCGACAAATTCGCATTTTTTTACAATAATTAAACAGAATTGCTTTAAGGTATAATGTTATGAATTTATATATCAATTTGTAATCACAATAACTGAGTGAAGTTTCACTGTGAAAAATGCAACAACAGCATACATCTTTGTTCATTAAGTTATAAATGCCTATTTTATATTTTATATTGCTCAAAATTAAAATAATAATAATAAAAATTAAATAAAAATTAATAACAAAATTAAAATAATAAATTTCAGTTACTTATGTAACTGAAATTTATTATTATTTTTCATTAGCATTTGTAAGTTAAGTAACAAAAATGAGACAAACAAGGTTTTTTTCGCATTCCTAACTAAACAAAAATTAAGGCAGTTTACTTAACACGTGTCTGAAAGCAGGTTACCATACTTCTTGAAAACAATATGAAACAATGTCAACCATCAAAAAAAAAGAAAGAAAGAAAGAAAGAAAAATTGTAAAGAAAAATAAAATGTTTATCTTCAAATAAATATTTATGATCATAGCAAGCAAGAAATTCATCAGCTTTTCAAAGTTTTGAAATTTCTACCCATATTGGTTTCATCATTTGGTATATCATTTAAATGAAGAACGGATCTGACTATTAAGTACGTTAATGTTTTTTTTATTTTTGTCTTCCAATGGCGAGTATTATTTGATATTTGCATGTTGATTCATTTGTTATCTGCATTCTATGATACCTTTTTATTTTCTACAACAAACCTTTTTAAGAGTTTAGTAACTTGATGGGTTAAAATATGTAATGTCTCTCTGTAAATAACCAAATTCTAACAGTCATATTGTTAGGATTTGGTATCACTGTTTTTCTAGTCTGGTGAAGGTATCTACAGATGTAGTAACAAAATTTTCACTTTTCAGGTGAAATATTCTTCACTTAAATTCTGGCTATTAATTTAATACCCGATTCCTTTTGCTTCCAAGAGTTGACAGTTTCTTGAAATATTTGAGGGCTTGCATGAACAAATAAGACTTTTAATTCGCTGAGTGGATTTTCAAAAAAAGTCTCTGGTTAGTTTGTGGCATGAAATTTCACAAGGAAAAAATGGTCTTACTTAAATCTTACTTAAATTTGCATAACATATCAACAACACCCAATTTGTTCATTTAAATTTACACATTTTATTTGAGTGAAATATTATCTACAAATATATTTACTGAATCTAACATACAGAAAATAAATAAAGGAAAAAATACAATCTTTTTTTGTTCCTTCATCTTCTTATTGTTAAATTTGCACTGTTGTTCAAAAGTTCTTCCCATGCTCGGAACTGTCATCATGTGATTTTTGACAATGTGACTCTCATCTGAAAGTTTATTTTCATTTTGTGAACGTTGGGAATTTGTTACTGTATGGCACCACAAATAAATAGTTAGTTATTATTATTATTATTTCACGGATTATTCTTTGAACTTATATTTTATGTTAACTTTCTGTTACAAATTTCTAAACAATTATAACTTTTCACAAAGAAACTTTCAAAGAATTTTGTGGCTCACCCATTATTTTTACTTTACCGGAAATAAAACACCACAACACAATACAGCAGCTGCAGTGAATGAACAATTGCCTTAAGTCCAAAGTCACTTGAATCTATGGTTTTTTCTTATAGTACTGCTTACCCTTACCATTCCCTACCCTGACTGTTCCTTCAAAAATGAACCTTTCATGCAGATGACTCAACGACATGTTTTCACATGCTGCTGGATATAATGTTGATGTGTTTTTATCTTACTTTGTGTGGGGAAATGTAAATTTGTAATTGGAGGGTACAAATCTTTTTCTATTCCAAACTTTTTTAAGAGGTTAAGTCACATTTTTGGGTTAAATTATCTGCTGTCTCTCTGTAAATCCAAAAAATTCTAACAGGTCGGATTTTTGAGTATGTGAATGAAATGTTTTCAGATAACTCAAGCAATGTCAAATAGGTAGCCTTAGACAATTTTCTAAAATAATTAATTAATTAGAGGATATCAGTTTCCTCACTTGTTTTTCCCCCACATTCCTGGCATTAATTTCAGAGTAGTGAATTTTTACAATAATTAAACAGAATTTCTATAAGATATAAAGTTGTGGATTTAAATATAAAATTCTAAACTGAATAACTGAGTAAAATTTTACTGTGGAAAACACAACAACAACACACATCTTTGTTCATTTAAGTTCTACAAATGCATATTTTTTTGCGGAAATATTATTATTTACAAAGAAAAAAAATTCGAAACTTGTAATTACCTACAAATATTTCACGATATTTAGTTTACACTCTTAACATTTTCCAGAGTTCATATAAAGAAAATTTTCATTACTCACTGTTTCTTGGTTACATTACATCAAAATAGTTGGTCACGCAAAAGAGTTTTTAGAACAGATACCATAGTAAGTACAGTTCCATACATTTGATATTGTGTCAGTCTTAAAATGACACCATGCCTCATTAAGCTTTCTGTGTATTCTTTTGCCACCAGATATATACAAGCAGTTTTTGTAAAATGTTCGCAAATATCCCAAAATAAAGAATCTTTATCAAATTGAATAAAATCTTGAAGGTCTAATTTTACCATTGATGAATTTAGATGATTAGCGATAATGTTTCCCAAGACACGAATTTCTGGTAATACAGTTTCAAAAAATAGTAAATGATTATCAATGTCATTCATTTTTGATGAAAAATCTCTCAGCTTCTTCACAACTAATAGAGGAAACTTGACATCCTCCAACTCCTGTATCATTGAGCATTAATTCCCCATCTTGGCATTTCAGAATATAACAGTCACCAAGATGCATTTCGTAGTCAACTCTTCTTTTCAAGTAGCCGAGGATATCAGAAAACTTCCTGCATAACTTTTCCCAAGTTTCCCAAGTGGTCCTGGATAAATACATCACAATGTACTTGTCTACTAAAATAATAATAATCGGTTTCCATCCTTTTAGAGCTATGCAAAGAGTTTTGTCTTGTGCCATTTTCCTGAAGAAAGAAAATTTCAAAGACTTTTGTGGTTCACTCATTATTTTACTTTAATGGACAGAAAACACCACAACGCAATACGATAGCTGCACTGGATGAACGAATTACAGTAACTGAAAATGCACTCGATTCGTTTGGTTTTCCTTATAGTACTGTTTAACTGACCCTTACCCTGACCGTTCCTTCAAAAATGAAACTTTTGCACAGATGACTCAGACATGTTTTTGCATGCTGGTGGATTTGAAGTTGATGTGAGTTTATCTTACTTTGTAGCATCATGAGGCAAAATTTATCTCTGTGACTTTAATTCATTCAAGGGAAGATGAGGGAGCTCGCCATTTGTGGATATTTTTTAGTGATGTCACCTCAAACTCATAACCTGAGCGAGCTAGCCATTTGTGGTTGTCCAAAATTGTTGGGGTGGAAAAAAAAGCATTACATGGTGGAAGTGAAAGGGTAGTCGAGAGGTTGACAATAGTCTTCCCTGCAAGGCTCCCCCACCCTACACCTTTCTTCACCCTCCCTCTCCTCCGCTCATCCATGGGGAGATGAGCGAGCTCACCGTTTGCTAATATCTTGTAGTGATGCCACCTCCAACTGATAGTAATAACTTTGGAGAAAAAAAAAACGCAGGTGGTGGAGGTAAAAGGGTAGTGAGCGGGTGATTGTGGTCTTCCCTACAATGCTGCCCACCCCATCCTCTAACCCCTCATCCACCTCTCCTCCAGAAGATGTTTGCTCAGGCTAGTGGAGATGAGCAAGCTCATCATTTGCGGATGTCTTTTAGTGATGTCAACTCCAACTGATACTGATAACTTTGGAGGGGAAAACACGCGTTTTTTTCCTCTATGCTTCTAGAGATGTCATTCACTGGTGGATCTTAGTCAGGAAAAGACATGTTACATTTATGGAAAATTGTTGCCTCTACTCTAAAAACTATTGTTCAACAGCCAAGAATGATCTGTTTTTACCTTTGAAGAATACCGCGATACATCTGTGAAAGAAAGAAATTAATGATTTACAAATGCCTATATTAATGTTTCCATAGCGTCTGAAAGAGCGCGAAACCAAATGAGTAGAAATGAGTCAGACATCTTCAAGATAAATGAACATCAGTGCAAATGCCCCAGTCAGAAGTAGGCAACAGAAGTTCGCAAGTAGGTTCAACTAAAAAGCAAAGTTAATGACACAGTTTAAGATAACACATTTGAAAATCTACAGTGTATGAGGAAAAGAAATTCACATAATTTATTTATTGACTAGAATTATATGTATTTGTTAATAAAAAAAAATGAGAAAACTGATATGCTGTAATTAAATATTTTAGAAAATTTTCTAATGTTACCTATTGACAATGTTTGAGTTATATATATGCATTTCGTTGACATATTCAAACCCCGAACTGATAATACCACGCAAAACATCAAAGGGAGAATGTGGTTCATGAAAAAGGTGAAGTTTGGATTGTCGTGGGGGAAGTATTATCAAATCCTCAAGTAAGACCAGGAGAATTTCAAGCCCCTCAATCAGAAAAGTTCACAAGTCGAGACAACAAATTGGCTAAGGGAAATGACACAGTGCCTCCATGAGTGAAGAAAAGAAATTAAGCACATATTAACCTATAAATAAAAAGAGTCAAGTGCATTTCAGACCTTGTGTTTTGTGCTGTGAATATATGTTAAAAATCAACAATTTGGAATAGTCAGAAAACCTCGATAGTTCCAAGATGTCCCCATCCTGGAAAGACTGTCAATAATTTAAATTATCATTAGAATTTCTAGACTACGTACAAAAGTTATAAATTTAAGTCTCCGTTTATTTTAATTTATTTTTTAAATACCGTTCGGTTTTTCTCTTGACTGTAAACTAAACATATCAATAGTCAAAACATTTTTTTTAAAAAAGAGAAATTTAATTAGCAAAAGTAATGAAGTTTAAGATCTTAATGTAGACAAATAAAAATATTCAGATGAGTTATGTATATGAGAAAAAAGTGTGTGTTTGAGGGACACTGGTGTATAATTAAATTTTTCAGAAAAGCCTAAACGCTGCCGCCATTGAAAACCTACTCTACTCTATGAATTCCCATATTAATTAACAGGAAAGGAACACACCCCAAACTATATTTGAAAATTAGTACTTCCATCTATAGGCAACCAAACACAAAACTTGAAGACAATGATGGATGTGTGTCACCCTGGGAAAATTCCAAGATATCTTATCTCGAAAACATCGCCCACAATTCCATAGGCAAACCAAAACAGCACGTTATATCACAGAGACATATGTTCCCCAGAAATTTCCAAATACTACCGTCATGATTCCTTATCTACAACTCATAACAACACACATCCACAGCACGGACGACGCTTTCCCCATTCACTCTACTCCTGCTTAATTTAAACTGTCCCATCAATCATGCCACAAATGCTTATCCCCTAATATATCTTCCTTTTCCATTCAAAACAATAACGTCACTTATTTACAACTAACAAATAACGTCACTAATCTTCATCTGATAACAACACAGATCCCCGACACGATTCCTTATCTTATCTTGATCTTGATCTTGTTCAAAGTGCCCCCACCAATCACGATACGAATCCTTATCTCTAATCATCACCCAAAATTCCATACATGAACAAAACAAACAACGTGACGTCACTCCCACATATGTTACCCAGAAAAATTCCAAACATTCCAATCGCATGGGTCACAGACACACACACAATGACTTCATCATATGAACAACCAATCACGGCACGATTCCTTATCTTATCATGATGCTGATCTGGTTCAAAGCTCCCGGACAACTACTAAGGATTAACCAATCTATTCCACAGAATTTCGATTTCGAACACCTACAGTGAAATGTGGGTCTACGCGTGAGCGTAATTCAGACATTCTCTCTACTGCCATCCATTGACTCCTCTAATTTTACTCACAGTTTCACATCTGTGCTCTCTAGTATTTGCGTAAGTGTTTTATTTGTAACCCACATTTAAGATTTATACATTAAAATAGGTTTAATTCTTTATACTACTAAACTTATGTTCTAATTAAATTGTTTCATATTGAGTATAAATTTATCCATTTGTCTACTGACATACCATATTTGCTTCTTCTGTTGTCTTTGTCTCAGTAAATTCGTTATCTTTACTAAAATTGTGCCAAAATATTTCTTCGCTA
The DNA here is from genome assembly GCF_054136105.1 of Typopeltis vanoorti. Classification (NCBI taxonomy): domain Eukaryota; kingdom Metazoa; phylum Arthropoda; class Arachnida; order Uropygi; family Thelyphonidae; genus Typopeltis; species Typopeltis vanoorti. The sequence continues at coordinate 82,014,244 of NC_143556.1, read as the reverse complement.
TTTTTCATAATGCATAAATTCGCCATTGAGAACAAAGTTGATATCTTTCTTGCTCCTATCGATTTTCTTAATTTTTGTCTTTTTATTGCCGATTTTATTTCCAACTTGTTACCCAATATAAGCAGTCGCATTTCTTAACAGAAACCATGATTTCTGCCAAGAACCGGAAAGTTCATGTACATTGGGGCCAGGAACACAGTCACTGGACACTGGAACACTGGAAAATGGTAATGTGGTCCGACGAGTCACGGTACATCTTGTTCTGTACCAGCGGTAGGCAGATGATTTGGTGGAATACCCATTTTGTAATGAACCTAGCTTGCCTTGTAAACTCAAGGTTCTCGAGGTTGTATCGCATTGTGTGGATTGTTATTTTGCTACGGAATGAGTCCCTTGATATTGCTGGAAGGTCAGGTGTCCTCCAAGGAATATCTGAAAATTGTTGCTGATTAAGTCCATCCTGAATACTGACATTTTATCTATCAGGTCACAGTTGTTTCATGGACAATTCCACTGTCCATCCGCAAGAATTGTTCAACAGTGGTTAAGTGAGAGTGACAACGACTTCCACCTTCTCTGGCCACCACAAAGCACCGATTTGAACCACATCCAGAATGTATTGGACATGTTAGAAAAAGAGATCTGGGAGCAGGGTCCTCTTCCATCAAATCTGAGCCGGTTAAAGGATTTTTTTTGATGAACACTTGGTATGTTCTAGAACGTAGATTTAATCCAACACCTTGTGTAATCGATGTCAAACCGCATAGGTGCTGTAATTAGAGATAAAGAAGGTTCAATATGGTATTAATAAAATTTTCTAATTCAGTGATCGATATGTGTATATGATGAATAATAGTGGAGATATAATGCATCGTGCCCTTGCATTTAAGTTTATATCAAGTATCCTATTGATAAGTTGCAGGTCAACAGGTAGAAGTGAAGGAAATGTTGAAAGATTACTTGAGTTCTAATGTATCACACTATATATTAGATTTGCTACGTTTTGAAAACAATTTTTCTCTTGACATCTTATTATATGCGTAGGCATCAATTGGCACTAGCAAAGCAAAGAGATGCCTGAGGTCATATACAAGTGCAGCATCTCACGAATACGAGAACTTTTTGTTTGTTTTTTCGAACTCTTCAGTATTGTATTTTAATAATTGTGAACGTATTATTTAAATAAAAATGACCCATTACTAACAAGTGTTTTTTTTTTTCGTTTTTATAAGTTTTCTACTTTCATTTTTTTTTTTTAGTTTTGAATGTAAAAATAAATAAAAAAAAAAAAAAACATGGCTGGCGGCTAAGATTTTTGTTTCGGACAGTACAAAATCTAGCTCCGCCTTTCTCCCAATCCACGAAACTTAAATAACAATTCTTGTATATATAATTTGCATTAGCTCGCTCTTCGAATTAAACTTATTATATATGTTCAATTTCATCATTCATTTAATATCATATGTATACGAAATTATAAAATAATGACACCAAAATCGATTTTACATAAAGAAATCTACATGAAATGATTCTCAAGATAGTGAAATAAGAATAAATATATTCCATGAATCTTTCATTTCTCTGATTCTGCGAATGTTTTGCGCATTCTATACGCGGAAGATTATGACTATCGAGAAATCTCATAAAACATTAAGGCTGCTTCACGTCAAACATTGATTCTCTCATAGTAACGATGTTGTTCATTGATAAATGCATGTTTTGGGAATCCGCCTGAGAGTCTCTTCTGCCCTGAAGATTGGCATCGCAACACTGATAAATTCTCAGCGATGCTATTTCATATAATGGTCCCAAATGATTCTTAGAATATCAATCCACTAGATTCGGTAAACGCACAAACAAGCTATCGTCGAAGCAACCCAAAATATGAAGGTACCGTGGCATCTTCTCTAATGTTCTACTTAAGTTAATAAAATATTTCTGAGCAAGAGAGAACGAGCAAAGATCACATTCAGAATACTAAATTATATATAGTTTGGTTGAACGGTCGCAATGTTACTCTTAGCAGTTAAAATACGAAAAGAGGTAAATTATTTATGTAGCTCATTCTTAAAGTTGGGTATTTTGATGAGGACAGTGGCCACGTCAATTAGCGTTTTATAAACCGGCTTTAATATTATGAATACAATTGCTTGTGCTAGCGAATTTTTTCGATCAACTAGCTCTTTTTTCCAATTGAATTTACTTAACTTACTCTCATTCACTGCAGAGCGGATAATATAATCTTCACAACTAACTGCATGTGTTGAAATTATTATATCTGTATGCCTTAACGGTTCTCTTTGCTACTTGTACAGGATATAAAAAAAACGAAATGATTGATTGGCTAATGACTTCGTATACAAATAGCATAAGTGTATTGAAGAATTGTAGGATTTTAAAATAGGGCATCACGATAATGATTGAGAGATGATCCGGATTGTCCGATTGAATGCTAGTTAAACAGGGCCTCGAATTCTTGATTCTCCCTTCTCCCCGACTAGGAAGGTCCCAGTGTTTGCTTGTGTGTAATATAATGCGTGCGTTCATGTTAATTCTACAACCATATTATTTTTTGGACATTCAAAAATTTCCTTACACTGCTTTTCGGAATGAAAAGTGGCACCTCTGCATTCATTATGATTGGCTAATTTCTTTAATCCTTTCATGAAACAATAAGAAATTATCATATTGATTTAACGCTATTTGCTTTTGCTCTCTGTGACTTAAGACTTTTGGATGCACATCGGAGATCTTTGCTCCTTGTAGCCAACTATTTGAGTGAATGATTTTGCTTCTGATATCAACTTTTCCTTCAAATTCTCTTAGTAATGATATTGATTGACTTACACTTTCCCTAGCTTTAGTTGCAAGGAATCAGTTTCAGAATAAAAGTTTTCAGATTATTTACAAAGGACTGCCTGAAGTTTCCAAGCTTCGTTCATGGACGTGTGTAAGACTTCCTTTGGAATTTGATCTCTATGTTTGTAAAACAGGTTGGTTAATGTCTGAAAATTTTGGATGATATGTATATTGATTTTGTTTATCTGCTTAATCTTAAAAGAAAGTAAGTAACTAACGTCTACTCAGTAGAACTTGATCGTTAACATTTTAGAGAAGAAGAATGTGATACCTGATTCATCAGTACTTGAAGAAAGGCGAAACTAAACTCGGTAACAAATAATCAATGCATCAAGAATACATTGATTGCTTCAATGGTCGCACACAGATCCTCTGTTTATGGTTCTGAGAGTTACGAAACTAGAGATCTGCATTTTCGCATCTGTTCCAAATAGAACGATTATCCATGGACTTGTCTGTAACACTGTTGTCAGAAAGTGTGATTAAACAAATTGGTTGTATACAAGAAGGAAATCTGTTCCGAAAGCGACTTCTAAGCATTGCAAACACCTGGTCCCGGATTTGTCTAGGACTCGATAAAGCTGTATATACTTTAAAAATAGCTTGTCAAAGTAAGGTGAACTAGACGGCTCCTATCGTTCCCCGCCGAAGCGTCTAGTTTTTCGTCAAGGAAAACCGAAGAGTAAAATTTAGTTCACAGGCAAAATATTCCAACAAGAATAAGGCTCCACGTCATTCTAGTTAAATAAATATTAGAGTAACTAATGCCTACTTGCCCGATCATGAGGGATCTTAAAAGAAAATGGAAAAAAAGTCACGTTTCTTTTTTTAAAAGAATTTATTAAGGCATTTTTCAGGAGTATACACACTGTAGTCATATTATTGCAGCAATCATGTTTAACAGCTATTGCACTTAGGGATATAGTGTGTGCTCTTCGTTCTTTCAAATAATAACCCTCAACGAACTTATTTCTGATAGTATCGAATAGTGGAATAATGTACACTCTAATGGTGCTTGAGGAAAGCCGGTTCCGAAACCATATTCGTATGGTTTAGATGCTGAAATATAGCATCGCATAACCTTTCCGAATTTAAAGTTTAGTCGGTAAAAAGTAATCGCGATGATGAAAAGCGTAGAGAACGATTTTATAGTTGGAAATCAACACGAAAACAAAATAATGTTCGACTAGAGAACCGACATACGTATAGATAAAACAAATCAGATATCCATTTTCTCTATACGATATGCTATTTTCACAGATAGTTTTGACTAAAGAATTGTACAGGTGACGGTTAGTCATACTGTTGTTATGCAGAGTTGTGGTATCTCTAATGTATACTATGCAACGAAATTTGAACTAAATGCTGAATTAAAAAAAATAGAGTGAAGGAAATCTAAACGTATGAAATGCGTTGTCGATAGTTGTCTTTTTTTGAATCGGGAAGGAAAGAAAGTTTCAGATAAGAGTAGGACATTTTCAGGAAGTTTTTGTTTTTGTTTGTTTTGTTTTAAACAGTGTGTATATACAACTTGTTCTGGTGTGGTTAGGGGAGTTGGAATATTTTTAATAATCTATTGAATTTCCTATAAACACTTTATAAAATCTGTATTTTTTAACTTCTTCTTTGTTAGCGTTTCTGTTTGATTAATCATTTATATTTCAATACATGAATAATTCTATTCATTCATCGCAGTTTTATTTCATACAAGCATCGTTTTTTATTTTATTTTATTTTATTATGTTTTTTTTTTACTTCCTTTCCAAATTATTAGTTTTTTTTCCTCTGAAAATCTAATCCTCAAGGAACGTGAACATAAATGGCTATTTGTATTAATAGAGAACAGCATATGCTACAAATCTTAAACCTTTACATCAATACCAGGATGGAAACTAAAGTTCTAACAGACGTTATCCGTTGCACTCATTTCTACGTCTTTTCTTAATATACAAAGTTGATTCAGAACGTTTACATTTTATCGATATTTACCAGTTGTGAGAATAAAATGAGATTTCATTACAATCTGCTTTATAATTTAGTTTCCTAAGGTGAAATTCGGCTCGATGAAGAAATTTCAATTATCTCAAAATTGTTTTGTGGACTCCCTGTAGCATTTATTCAACTGAAAAATTGAATTTAATTTAAAATCTCTTTAATTTGCTTTAGGAAAATGTTAATCATGAGTCATAAGTATTCCTTAATATAGTAAAATTGAAATTACATAAACTGATTTGAATAGTATGATGAAGATCGTATCCCGTGATACCAAAAATGCTTTATAATATGCATATTTTTAAGTGAATAACATGTTAAAGGAAGTATTATTTCTTTGTAGTTAGAGACGAAAAAAATCCGGAATGAAATCAGAACAAAAACGGATCTAATAGTGAACTTAAGGAAACACAGTTTAGCAAATCTTAATGCAAACAAAACGACTTTGTAAACAAACAAAAAAAAATTCAGTTAATCAAGTTAGCAAACTTTTCTTTCTTGACAAATGAATAAATGAATCAATCATCTTGATTATCTAAAGTAGCTCCGATACTGGAGTATATGACCTGAATTTATTTATTTCGAAATATAAGTTGAATTAGTTATAAATTGTGTTCGTTTGTTAATATGCTTTTCCGAATATATTTTCAAATCTTTTATTCGTTAAATCACCTGAAGCAATTTTTAACTAAATAGTACTATTATCTTCGGAATAATCTGTTCAATAAACTTTCTCCAACATATATATATATATATATATATAATGCAAAGTCCTCTCACGAAAGGTTATAAATATACAGTGAATTAGCAATGTGGACGGGCTAATTATTTTTATTCGTCATCATCAATTCCTGATATGTACCCTCAAGGGATGTTCAGGCTACTATGACAGCACTATATGATTATGTTTACATTATTAATAATCTGATTTCCACGATTTTTCTCCAGATTTTTTCTATTGTCAGCACTCCAGTATTATCGTATATAAGGCATTTCCGACTGAATCAATCCACGGAGATCTTGATTTTCCTCTGGGTCTCTTTACTGCCATCTTGGCATCAAACACCTGTTTTACTAACGTTTCCTCACCTATTCCATTTAGTAGCCATGACACCTTTCAGCTCTTCTGAAACATTCTTGAATGCTAATAATGCCATGTTCCTTTCTAATATCTTCATTCATTCTGGCATTGATGACATGTGTTCACTTCCCTGATTTTTCTCAGAACCATCATATCTGTGGTCTCTAGTCTTTGACCAATGATTTATTGCTAACGAAACTCTCAGATCCATAACTGAAAACTGGTTTGAACACTGTCTTGTTTGGTGTTTTGGCTATTTTTTCTCTTATTCCTAAATTTATTCAGCTGGCTACTCATTATACCAGCTTTGCTTATGTTTCCATATTTAACTTGCCATCGCCACTAAAACTATGCTAAATAGCTAACATTTTTTACTTGTTCTATAGGCTTCCATTCAGAATGCAGTTGATGTGTTCAAATTTTCTGCATATTTTCATAATTTCAATATTTTTATTGCTGATCTCGATGCCATATTTGTTCCAGCAGCTGTTATTCAATTTAACTACAGAATCCTGAAGATTTGCACTGGATACATTTGGGAGTACAACGTCATCTGCATAAAGCAGAGAGCTACGTTTGACATCTCCAATTCTAATACTGTATTAGGCCTAATGCTACTTTCGGTTATAATGTGATACATATCGATGATGAATAACAGTGGAGATAATATACATTCTTCTTACCCCTGATTTTACATCAAACCATCTTCATGTATTACCTTCAATTCTAACTGTTTAGTTACACTATATAGATTAAACTTAAATATATATTATGTAGCGCTCTTCTATTTACCTCATATAATGTTTTGAAAGCTTTTCTCTGCACATTGTCATCCAGATCTACAAAATTTAAGTACAGATCCTTGTCGTATTTCTATGATTTCTAAAGAATTTTTTGTAAAGTAAAAGTTTGATCACGACAACCTCTATTTGGTCTGAACCCAGCTTCTCCAAGTTACCGGAGAACTCTACACCAGTCATCTGAAATTCGATCTAATGCTTTCTAAATTATGCAGTGTAACCAATGCAAAACTTTTATATCTCCATATTTAAGCGTTTCTGGTCGAATATCATCTACTTCATCTACCCTTCCAAAGTTCAAGTTTCTGACAGCGTTTACTACCTCGAGTATTGATATGTACTTCTCTTTGCATTTCTCTGGAAACTTTTCTATTACGGTTCTGTCATTGCTTGGTTCGTTTTAACACTCTTTCCAAGAAATCCTCCAGGCATATAGGATATTCTTATCTTCCATTTTCATGTCACCTTTATAATCTTTGATTCCTTTTACAGCATTCTTTTCTCAATTTCTAAGCTTTTTAGATAACGTCCAGAAAATGTTCCATCAACCAGATATTTTTTTATCATAATCATCATGATCAGAAATCGTCAATTCACTGCTGGATGAACGCCTTTATAAGATTACTGCAAGACTGTCTGTCCATGGCTCTCATTTCCCATGTCACTCCTGCAAATCTGATGATATCATCAATTCACTGTGATTTATGTCGGTGTTGTGGTCGTTTATCCTCTCGTGTCATCGAATCCATTACTTCTTTAGTCCATCGTTGGTCTTGTCTTTGAGCCATATATCCAGCCCATTGCCATTTCAGATGTTTCACTCTTCCTATGATGTCTGAGACTTTGGTTTGGTTTCTTATCCGCGAATTCTTTTTGTGATTCAGTCTTGTGATACCAAACATACTTCTTTCCATACTAAATTGTGCTGTTAATTTTGAATTTCCTTTGACTTTAGTGTCCATGTTTCATAATCATATGTCAATATAGGAATAAATTGGTTAAAAACGTTTAACGTTTCCCTTCAGGCATAATGGTAGTTGGATTTTGAATACTGAATGCAGTTTTCCAAATGCTTTCCACCCAAGCATCGTGGGTCTCTTAATTTCGTCCATGATATTTTTGTTCCATTGATATCTGTTGTCCTAAGTATATGTAATGATCGACTTGTTTAATTTCATCGTTATTGATTTTTATTATTTTTGGTTGGACATAGCTATTGAACATAACTTGGGTCTTCTTCAGGTTTATCCTCAGCCCAATTGTTTTGCTAGCAACTTAAAGTTCATGGATACGGGTATGTAATTAATGCGCAGTTGAAGTGAAGATAACTATGTCATATGCAAAGCGTAAATATCTTAAACAGCTTCCATTTATCTTCAGATCTTTCCCTTCGCAATCAAGAAGTCGGACTATTTCTTCTAGGCAAGCTGTGAAACCTTTTGAAGATTTTTTTTTCTATATTCTTACCAAAGTCTTCCCATGACTTTGTTTAGCTACTTTTACAAAAGCTTTGCTGTCTTACATTATTTATTTATTTTTTATTATGTATTTATTTGGCATAATCCAGAAATTCTGCTACATAGACCAAACAGGGAACTTTTTCAAACCACTTCAGATTTCTAATAAGCAAGCAGTGGTTTCAAACCGAGGGAAGAACGTCATCTCCCACCTAAAGGCATTTACAAACATTCGTGTCCATTGTGGGATTCATACCAGAAGCTTGCTTGTTGGAGAATGCATACACTAACCACTTATGCAACCAGGCAGACGAAGATGGAACATCTGAAGTAACAAAAATAGAAATGGACGTGAAAGAATAAAATAGCACAGAAAGAACTGCGGAAAGTTAAAGATCAAGACTTGAGCTACGCGCATAGATAAATAAATAAATAAAAATATAATTTAATCGCCGTTATCGTACTCGTGAAATCACTTATCAGAAGAGAACTGGAAAGCAAACCTTTCACTGCTGGTACCAATGTGATTTCGGTAAAGGCATTTGAGAGGAATTCATAAGTTCTCTCTTTTCCCACCCAATACGTCTTCATTATTAAGACATCTTATGTAACGATGCAGCCTTCATACTTACTTCGTTATATGAATAAAAAATGGTGGGAAAAATAATATATTATCACTGTGTTCTAATATACATCATCCGATGTATATTAGAACATAATAGAAAAAAGTGGAGTAAATAGTTTTTGGAAAGCCCTGTTGCCGAACGAGTAGTACCTTAAAATATATCACAAAAAAAAGTGGAATTCCTGTAAGGAATTTTTATATCGAACTACCCACAAAACGCTATAAACTTATTTCGTATTTAATAATCTGGAAAGTATAAAGGTTGCCAGTATTTTTTGGTAAAGGATTTGATAAACCACTTCAGTTCTCCATTAAGCAGAATAGCAGACTTTCAGTAGGTGACGAATATCGTATACCACCTAGAAGTATTCAGAAATATCTATGATGCAGTCAGCTCCTGTTTACGGCGTCGATTAAATAGTGGATAAATAAAGTCAAAATGTCAAAATAAAGTAGTAACTAAGTAAAACAAATTGATATAATGTTTCTTTTGTATACCAAAAAATACGCAATCTGTTATTTTCAAAATAAAACTGTAGATTGATATTTTACATATGGAAATATATTGTACTGTTTCAGCTCTACGTTGTACTATGACAAGAAATTGCATTCTCCTGTTTAAATTAATGTTCTACGATGGGACATGATAAGAATCAACAAGCAAATAGTAATCTAATAGATGTTCGGAGAAAGAACATATATATATTGTCAATTCTTATCATGTCCCATCGTAGAACATTAATTTAAACAGGAGAATGCAATTTCTTGTCATAGTACAACGTAGAGCTGAAACAGTACAATATATTTCCATATGTAAAATATCAATCTACAGTTTTATTTTGAAAATAACAGATTGCTTACTTTTTGGTACACAAAAGAAACATTATATCAATTTGTATTACTTAGTTACTACTTTATTTTGATATTTTTATGTTATTATATATATATATATATATATAACATAATATATATATTATTATTATTAATGTCTTTAGTGTAAGGAGCCATCTTATTATAAAGATTAAAATCATGAAAGGTTAGAATCCACCAGCACTTGCATCTACTCTACTAAAAATAACTTCAGTAAAAAAATAACCTAATATACTGACATAAGGACTGCACACTTCTTAGGAGAACACTTTATTGACTTCCTAATCTTTATTAAAGTTCTGATTCTAAAGAACCGTCCTTCCTTATCATCTTTCCCTAAAATCCATTCTCAGTAGCACTCCTAATTTTCTCATTTTGGTAAGGCAAACGAACCAAGTGTAAATGAAGATCTCAACGGAGAGAGCGAGGCAGAGAAAGAGAGAGAGAGAGAGAGAGAAAATCTCTCCTATCAGGGAAACTGAAGCATGCGCATGTGCACAAATAAAATCCGCTTCTCTAGTCTCACAGAAAATGCTTTGCTTTGTGTCCCAGCTGGTCATGCTGTGTAGTGCGGCGCTAGCAATCAAGTGAGAACGATGGATGCTGTATTCGTAGGAGCTGCTTCTAAGCCACGAGGATTCTAATAAGTGTGGCAGTGTCAGCTGAGTCTTGCTAAGGAAACATGGTAAGACCTTTATCGCATGTCTGCATCAGCTTCTTGACGAAACAATTACCCGAAACTTAAGTGATGACATGAGGGGGGTGAACGGTAATGCGACCGTATGTGTTCTATGATATTTATCGGAAATCACTGATCTAAAATATTCTATAACTTTAGTTGCAAGTATCCCACACCAGTTAACCAATAGTAAGTTTCTGACATTAGATTTGAAGGACAATTTCTTTAAATTCATCAAATTATGCTTAAATGAAGAACTGTTTAGAGAATGGCTTTCTTCATTTTATTCAAGCAGATCAGAAAAATACAAAATTTATTTTGCATAATTTTTACAATCAGTAAAATTATTTTACTTATTTTTTTTCTTCGTAGGCATCGATTTATGTCGATAAAAATGAAAAATGACATGTTCCTATTTTTCCATGCATTTTTATTATATTTTTGTTTTCTTATTCCATTCTCTGCCATTGAGAGTGCATCATTAAAACATCTGAATATTTAGAGATATTTATTATCGCTGAAATAATATTTATTGTCTATTTTTATTAAACGTGCCTGTAAATAATTCACAAATTCCAGGGTCCACTATTTCAGCAGAAATCTTAAAAACAAAGAAAAAAGAAAATAGCTTTCCTTCTAATTTATTCATTACTTATATAGATTTAAATTACTTTTTCCCTTTTCCCAGTAATACAGAGTTTCAAATGGCGCTATTAATATCATAACCTCGATGAAGGTCTTTAAGCAGTTGTAGGCAAAGGGAAAGTTTGTCAAAATAATTTTGACAAACTGAATTTTTCTTGCATATTTGAAATGTTTACGAATATGTCTCAAACATTTGCAGCTAATGGAGGTATGATGCTGACAAGTAATTAATAATATGATTCAAGGCTAATGAACCCGATTCTTAAATAGAGATGATACTAATTTCTCAAGCCATATCCTTCTGGTTTTATTTGAAACCAAATTCGGGTTTTTGTATTTCTACATAAATTTCTACGTAAGAGATATATATGGAAAAGAAAGTGCAGCATAAAATATATAATGTGATTTTTAATTCAGTTTTCGTGAAGATAATTACGCCTAATTTATAGATTATTTTGTGATAATCTTATGGAATGTTGTGGCACATTAATCATGCTTTACATATCATACATCACTTTTTCAAATCACGTTAGGTCTGTAATAAGCAAGATGCGATAGTGGGCTTACACCAGAAGAAGAAGAAAATAAACCTCTCATACTCAAACATTTTGCTAACTTGATTACCATATTAACATCCACTGTCCAGCTAATAAGCTAGGGGGATAGAATTCCATTGTAGATATGAACATTTATGAATGTCCTTAGGTAATAGATGATTTTCATCGACCGGTGCAAGACACCACTCTGCTTAAAGAACGTCTGATATTATTATTATCACGTAACACCTCAAGGAAGTCGAGACTCATTGAGGGAGGACACCTACTCTACATCTCTGTCTCTCAATCCACTACAACTACACCAACACCATCTCCGCCCACCACCATCACGACTTGTATTTTCACATATCACAAACATCCATGCCCACGGTGGGATCCGAACTTGCAGCCTTTTGGCTAGAAAGCGAATACGCTAACCACTCGGCCAACCAGGCCGGCATTTGTGATGTTAATGTGCTATTAAAGTTAGCAAAATGTTTGAGTGTGAGAGGTTTATTTTCTTCTTCTGGTGTTAGCCTACTATCCCATGTTGTTTAAAAAAGTTCCATGTCTGGTTTCTGAATACCCCCCCCCCGGAGACTATCATTTCTTTATCTGACAACAGTATTAATATAGTTAAACCGATAGGTTTGTACCCGATGTGAATATATAAGTTTATTCCCATAACCTGCTTTCTTATTAAAGTATCCATGTTAGGGTAGGATTCGAGTTCGTAGACTGTGGTTTGAAATGCTAATCGCTGTCCATTCGACAACCAGTAGAAAGCACAAAATTAGTCCGCTAAAATGAGTGTCATTATTAGTTTGGCACAGAATGTATAAGATTAATCTTAGAAAAGAATTTTACATAGGTACATGGAATGTCCGGGATTTACAGATGGGTACTCTTGAGATTGTCTGAAAAGAGATGGATAGGTATAAAATTAACATCTTGGGAATTACAGAGACCAGATGGAATGGAGAAGGTCACTTCAAAAGACAGGATGGTAAGCTAGTTATTTACTCAGGTGGTGACTCAAAACATCATGGGGTTGCTGTGATACTGAAGACAACTCAGGCAAGAATCCTTCTTGTTATAACCCCATTAATGATAGGATACTTTCCATTAGACTTAAGGCTCAGCCTACCAATGTATCAATTGTGGTAGTTTATGCACCCCACAGGGATAGGCCTGAAGAATTCTATGAAAACTTGCAAACTGTTTTGGACTGCCTACCAAGGAGAGACATACTGTACATCTTAGGAGACTTAAATGCAAAAGTGGGAAAGGGTATGAGAGTCAGGCCGGAGTGTAGCATGTTTGGTCTGGGTGAACGTAACACCCATGGTGAAAGACTGTTGGAATTTGCCCGTGCTAACAGATTAGTTATTACCAATACCTGCTTTCAGAAACATCCACGACGGACCTATACTTGGACATCCAACATTGATAGGTCAAGGCACCAGATCGATTACATCCTGGCTCTCCAGCGGTGGAAGACAAGCATCTCTGATGTGCATACTTGTCCTGGAGCAGATTGTGGTACAAACCATCAGCTGGTAAGAGCCAAAATAAGACTAAGACTCCGAAGACTTCCAGGTCAGGCACATTCCACTAGATTGGATGTTAGAATAATTCCTAGTGGATTCACAGAAGAAACATCAACTCGGCTGGATGAATTTTTGGAGACCAATGAGGAAATCTCTCCAGAAATGCTTTGGGAAGGAGTCAAGATGATGATACAGGATACAGCGAAGCCGTATCTCGGCCCAATAAGAAAACCAAAAGACCCATGGATATCAGATTCAACATGGGAACTAATCAAAGAAGGCGGTTGGAAAAACAATGAGACACAGGGACCGAAGAATACAAGAGTTTACATAGAGAAATCAGAAGAGCCATCAAGCAGGATAAGGAAAAGTTCTATACTAATAAATGTGAAGAAATAGAGTTCCAGATGAGAAGGCATAATTATAAAAGGATGTTTTATTTAGTTCGTGACTTAAAGCACAAGTTTAAGCCTAAATTGAATGTCATCAAAGAGAGGAATAGATCATTACTAACAGAAGAGTTGGAAATCAAAAACAGATGGAAAGAATACTGTGAGGAACTGTACAGCAGAGTGGATAAAGAAAATGTGGAGTCCTCCCACCAAGAAAATTTTGATTTGGAACCTCCTCCACTTAGGCATGAAGTTGAAAGAGCAGTTAAGCAGCTCAACAGCAATAAGGCAGCAGGTGCAGATGAAATCCCAGCAGAGTTAATTAAGGCCACAGGAGATGGAGGGATAAGAGTGTTTCATAGATTGATTACAAGGATATGGGAGACAGGATCATGGCCTAGAGACTGGAAGAAGTCAGTTTTTATACCACTACACAAGAAAGGTGATATGAAGGCATGCAAGAATTATAGAACTATTAGTTTGATATCTCATGCAAGCAAAATTTTATTAAAGATCATGCTAAATAGGATGGAGGCCAAAGTTGAGGCAGAGATGCCCGAGGAACAAACAGGTTTTAGGAAAGATGGGGGCACCAGAGATCAGATCCTTTGCCTTAGACAGGCTCCCTCTGGTAATGTGTTTCTTAGACTACTCTAAAGCTTTTGGCTGTGTTGAGCATGTGAAACTGTGGGAAGTAATGGAAAGAATGGGTTTTCCTCAACACACTATCAGGTTTGATAGCCAACTTGTATAAGGAGTAAGAAGCCACAATAATAACAGGTGTTGGATTAACTGACTGGCTTCAAGTTGGAAAAGGAGTTAGACATGGATGTTTACTCTCTCCTCACTTGTTTAGTACATATGCAGAGGACATCATGCGTGAAGCATTGGATGATCTCAGGACAGAAATTACGATAGGAGGTAGATTGATCAGTAATCTGAGGTACGCTGATGATACAGTACTCCTTTGTAATGACATGGAAGAACTAGGACTAATTCTTGACAAAGTTAACAAGATCAGTAATAGCAGAGGACTCCAACTCAATTCTAGCAAGACAAAGATCATGGTTCTCAAAGGAAAAACAAACAGAGAAGCTCTTGAGAAACAAATGTATCTTAATGGAGAAAGAATTGAGGAAGTCAGCAAGTTTGAGTACCTGGGATCCATTATTAATGTGAAGAATTGCTGTTCAGAAGATGTCAGAAAAAGGTTAGGAATGGAGCTAAAACAACAGTCAGAGACCTGTCTAAAATCTGGAAGGATGGATCTATCTCCATGGGAAAAAAGTTGAGGATTTTGGATGCAGTTGTTTTTCCAACAGCGACTTATGGATGCGAGACTTGGAATCTAAAGAAGTCAGATAAGAAACGGATATCTGCTTTTGAGATATGGTGTTACAGAAGGCTGTTGAAGATATCAAATACTGAAAGGCGTACAAATGAATGAGTGTTAGAAAATATTAGTAAAACTTTAAGGCTCCTTAAGGATATTGACAGAAGAAAATTAAAATATTTTGGGCACATAGAAAGGATGGAAGGAGGACTTCTCAGAACAGTAATAGAAGGTAAAGTTCCTGGAAAAAGAGGCAGGGGTAGACCATCAATGAGATGAATGGATGGCGTGTGTGGAGTGACTGATCTTCAGAGAGTTGAGGCTGCCAGAAGGGCAAACAATAGGACTACATGGCGAGGCCTAGTGTGGAACATCATCGAGCATCGGAGTGACCATACGGCATCTGTAGATGTCCAGTGAATTCAAGAAAAAAAAAATTAGTTTGGCCAGTTGTCATTCCTCCTAGATTTTATCACGTAATCAACATTCAGTACTGCACTATAAGGTTTTTTTCCTTGAAGGATTTTTGTTTTTCTCTTAATCCAAGAAATACGCTTTGGTGCATTCTTATACGTGAATTTCACCGAATCAACATCATCACTTTACTTTACTACACCAGCACAACCCCCCCCCCACGCCAAGTGTCAATGATTGTGCTGGTGTAGTAAAGTAGAGTGGAGGTGTTTTTCCAGAATACAACCCACGGCAAATGGATTTGCTGTTTTGTTAGTAACGTAGCACTGTTAAGATACTTCAGATGAATGAAAATATTTACTATTTTCATGAAAATAATTTTGCATATTAATCGTGAAAACTTTACTACACATCAAATGAGTACTCATAAACGATCTATCTATCCTTGTATTACACATAGTGCATGATTCCTCCATTCTTGGAAGTAGCTCAACTACCCATGCTACCATGAGTAGCCAGAGGAAGGAAAGTGTACCACATAATACAAATTTCTGTCATCTAGAAATTAATTGCTAGAAAGTGAAGATTTTAATTAAAG
Organism: Typopeltis vanoorti; assembly: GCF_054136105.1. Lineage (NCBI taxonomy): Eukaryota > Metazoa > Arthropoda > Arachnida > Uropygi > Thelyphonidae > Typopeltis > Typopeltis vanoorti. The sequence goes on along the minus strand of NC_143556.1, from coordinate 81,998,413 downwards.
TGGTTTACGTGCCCAGCAATAAGTTCTTGGTTGAAAATGAGCTGGTTGGCTAACTCTCATTTGGAGGTATCGTTGAAATTATGAATCCAGATGGTCATAAAGCTTGGACGCATCATCTAAATTTAGGGATGCAGTGCATAAACCGAATCCAACATATCCATATTATTGCACACAGTTCAGCTACTGTGATCACAGAATGACGAATGACCTTCTGAATATAACTGTCTTTGTAATCTGACATTCCGTCATTTGAATATTTAAGTGTGTTCCTTATATGTATGATGTTATTTATACAAAAGAAATTAATATAAATGTTCTATATCTATTTCGCTACCTTTGCAGATTCTCACAAAGTTAGGTCAGGCATTTTTATATGCCAATAGCAATTAATACGATGCTCAACAAATGAAACATGCGTTTGATAATTACAAATTCTTTTTCATTCTAAGACCAAACTTTATAGGATATAAAGCCACCAGTAGTTTATTCTCATGTTCCTAATATTTAAAGTACTTTTCTCCTGATATTTTGCATGAGAATAAAATGTTCACGTTACCATGTAGTAAATTGATCTTTATTGCTTTTTCTCTCTTGGAAGTTTATAGTAAACAGATTTATTAGTAGTGACTTTAAAATGAGAAACCGCTTGGTTGAAGGTCAACAGAGAAGAATGCATACCGAAAGTAATTAGGAAAGAACGAAATTTAAAAAAAAAAGTAATGGCCGTGTGAACTTAATCTTTGGCATGTAATTTTTGCTGCTGATGTAACCTCTTCTGTAGTTAATGAAATTTTTAAAAATTTTTTATTTCAAGTTCTTTTGTAGAAACTAGCCTTTATTTTTAAGTACAGCAAATTAGTCAATTCTTCTGAAAGCATTTCTATAGAAGCTTTTAGAAGTTTAGTTCGTTTTTAGTTAGAACTATGACAAACAAGAAGACATGGATGATGCATCCGTGGATTGAGTAAAGTTGAAATTACTAGTCTGTTCAACAATTAAACAGCCTATAGAGCAACAATAACCAGTGATACAAGAGAGCTGAATCTATTAACACTTTCGTTAATTTTCAGAAGCAGCAGAAATTGGAGGGCTACAAAGAAAATAACCAATATAATTGATAAACTGGCTCTTCTTAATAGTTGCCAATATATCTACATTCATATTTTATATATATATATATTTTTTTTTTGTTTTGCAAAAATGTGGATAATCTTGGCTATAAAGATTAAAATCAACCATAATGAAATTTGATTCATTTCATTTATTGAAATTTGCCTCTGATGTAAACTAGTAAAAAGGAAGAAAGGGAATAGCATCGACACTTTTCTTGTCATTTGTATGGCAGTAAGAAAATAAAATCCTCAATAGAAGTGAATACTACACTGATGACTATAATAATTATCAGATCTAGGTACTGGAATTGGAAAAAAATTAAGAAATAAAGAAATTTTGGAAAAGAAAACACGTTTGTCGCTTCTTCCGGTAAGCGAACACCAAACTTGGAATCATTAATGGCATCTCTGTCCTCACTTTACTAATGATATGGTATCGTCCCTTCATTTAATGTGGAAAGTAGTGGGTAAAGCCATTAACATTCCTAAGTTGACTGTCTTACTCTACTCGCAACATAACCAAAGCATTATGATGATGTAATGCCATCTGTAATCACAAGGTAATTTCAGTACATTCAGATTTGGGATGAGGTAAAACGGAGCAAAAGCTAGATTCCTAATGACGCTCACTGTATTATTTCGTCCCATGTTATCAACGTGCGTCGTTTCTCAGTAGGTGGTAAAATATTTTGCGCAATGGAGTTGTGGTGGAGACAAAAATGAGAAAAATGCAGTACACCTGTGCTCTACTAATGTGTGATTTGTTATCGGGCTGATAATATCGTAGATGTAAAAGAAATATTGGGGATATTATAATGAGTGAACACAAGAAATAGTTTAAAAAAAAGGATCGTGAACCCAGCCTCACAAATCTCTAGAAGATTGGATGCTTTGGGATATCAAAATTCAAATTTCATTTATAACATGGTTGATAAGAAGTATGAAAATCTCATCAGTTTCATATTAATTAGACTATTAATTGCATCTTATTTTTAGTCAGATGCAACCTGATAAAAACAATATTAAGAGAAAACTTGTCTAATGCTTTCTCAAGGACACTGGACTTACTTGGTAGTTATAGACGAATAGGTCTTCTCACTTTATGATTTTTAGTGTGTTATATACAGTTGAAGTGGGTATGTGAAGTCCAGTTATCGATTGCACTCAGTGAAAATTCTGTCATCACTTTTTTGTGGCCAGCAGTAAATTAAGCCTTACGAGGTTTACAGGAAAATGTTAGTATTAGTATGATGAAAAGCGTGCAACCCAAAGAACATGGATAGCCAGTGAAGTGCAAAAACGTCAGAACACTTCTGATTGACGAAAAACTTTTCAGATGAGCCAAAAGCTTCAACTACAGCAAACAGTCTAATCAGATTAAAGCTCTCATGAGAGAAACCTGACGGATTATTTTACTGTTCCAAATTAGTGCATAGGATCACGCACGATAACCTAAGTGGTTATTATCTTTTGTAATCTTATAAAATAAAAATAAAAACATCGGATGGACGTCATTTTTCCCACAAATAAGAAAGGCACGGATTAAGTTTATCTTGACGGTAGAAATAGTCAAAAATGTGCTTATCTTATATCATGATATAAACTTGTGGATTATTTGAAAGAGCAATGTACCTGCGTTGGAAACTAATATTAATTTTTTATATATTTCATCTTTTTATATTCATTGAAAAATTAAATATGAAAATTAATAAATTTAATATAAAATAAACAATAAAAATAAATATTAAAATAACTCAACTCAAATCAATATAAAGCAATATTTTAAATATTCGAAAGATGAAAACAATGCATTTTGATAACATGGAGCAAATATCTCTTAAATCAATTCCAGATTTCAATCCTGTTGCATTTGTAGGTGATCAGTTTTCTTCGTAGTTTTCAAATGCTTACGATATCTGTTGTTTGTTGGCCAAAAACATCAATATGTTTCTAGGAAGATTTCTGTTTTCTCATGATAACTACCATTACACAACATTATACGGAAAACTATAAGAGCTTGTATAAAATTCTGTATGGCACTTGGTTGAAGGTTAATAGGACAGCACAAAGGTTCTCGTCTTATTTAAGAATTATTTCAATTTTAAAATAAAAAATTTATCTTAACATATTATATCTTATCATATTGGTATTATGGGAATCAAAACGGACGCAGTGATTTCCATGAGGCACGTATGTTACCTATGTATTAACCAACCCTTTATTCTAGTGTTGGAAAATGAAAAAGTGTTTCTGAGCAGAAAGGAAATCCACCATCTCCATATGAAACGCACCTGACTAATCTCCGCTGATATATCCCATATACTTCTATAAACATTCTTTGCATACAGAATTCGAAACCGGTTCTTCGTTTTTAAGTTGTATGAAATAATATCAAGAAAAATTTGATAAAATCTGTAGCTACTAAACCTTAAATCTTAAAACAAACCGAATTTTATAATAGAAAGTGGTAAAATGCTTAGGGAACGAGACACCTATATTTAGTTAATAAGGGCGTGAATCCGACTCAGTTCTAAGAGGCAAGAGATATTCATGGTTTCGCTTCGTCACCAAAACAAAAATTCCATATCAGGCAATAATCAAATGAATAGCATACATTGAAATGGATACTAAAGAGGTGGCGCTTAAATCTGCCAATGATATTAATATATCATGCGATAAATTCTTTCAAAGGAGAGAAAATTGCATTCAGATTAGATTCACTCAGTGATTGTTGTTCCTAATCTCTGCAAAGGGATATTCTGAAAAGAGTCGTTATCTAGCGGATTTCCTGCAATCAGGTTATTCATCATTTCCTGGCAGGTTTACAAATCATATGTCAAGCCAATAGTCTGGGTAGATTTTGACAGCTAAGTATTTCAGCAAGACGAAGAAGCAATGCACGAAAACCACGGCAATTCACTGATACCAGACAAACTGCTGAATGAGGAAATGGCTTATTTCACAACAGTTAGTTCGTTTTTCCTTTACGACATCCAAAGTTAATGTCGTTCTATATATCTTGCTATCGAATAATATTGAACACATTGATGAAAAATCAGAGAAAAAATCCAGAAACTTTATAAGAAATTATATGGTTGAGTTCCGGTGTCCGCATTTTCTTTACCAAACTGAAGCTGATATTCTGTCTCACTTTGTATAGAGTCCTGGTAAGAGAGTTTAAGTTAGATAGCATTACGACTGATTTTGATTGTATTACACACACAGATAGACACATAAACAAGTAAATTAACATTTAATCCAATCATGAGAATTAGGAATTCCGCATAACATAAGAATACCTGAAAGATAGTGGGTTAGAAGCAAAGTGTATTATTATTTCGGCATCTAAGCTTAGCAGCTATTTCTCTGAGATTGGTACAGTGCTGTTATGCTCCTAAGATTGTGCAATATGATACAATACGTATGGAGAGTGACAGCTTATCTAACACGCCAAAGCTCAAATTGCCTACTATTCATAGGGTTTTGAATACCCATAATTGTATTAATCATTCAAAAGATATATTTCGGTGATTATACCACATTTTTTATTATTCAGTTATACAAAATACTGAAATAATTGTTCCCGACAAGTTTTGTAAATCGTAGGATTTACATCTTCAGGGAGTAAATAGTATAACTTTAAGTTTAAACAAGAGAATTAATAAATACAAATCATAACCGTCTGGCTATTCATAAACTCAAATAACAGAATGCAGATATAAAACGTTATTGACGTTGAACAATACTGGACGATGTCACGTGTTCTTGTTCTCGTTCATACACTAGGAATACACTTGATGAAAAATCTGAAATAATACTGAACTATTAGAGCTGACCACAAGTGTGGTCAGCTCTAATAGTTCAGTATTATTTCAGTATTTTGTATAATTGAATAATAAAAAATGTGGTGTAATCACCGAAATATATCTTTTGAACCAATTAGCCACAGAAATCTACGCCTACAGATAATAATCATTGTTACTGCATATAGTCTCGTATATGCGTGTTTGTGAATAAAATATTGCTACATCTCACATTAATTCTTCTTTTATGACTGCCGTGACATCTTTTGCGAGTTTTGCATATATTAATGTACGAGTAATACAGTATGGGAAAAAAAAAAAAAAAAAAAACAGTAGAGAGCTTTTCCCCCCTCCCCCCTTCAGCACACGCGGTATGAGATATGCCTTTCGTGTGCGTGCATATTAATAGAAGAGCACGTGTAGCGTCTACGCCATTACACTTAGCTGTAGCAATGGTGTTGACGTCAGAAGAAAATATGTTTCTTTTGAGCATCATTTTCGTTCATATGGAGTCGGTAGAGCAAATGGTCCAAGCCTACGACATGTTTATGAGCAGTTTGTTCGTTTTTTCCGTATTCGTGATCCAAGCAATAGTGTCATAATTGCCTTGATTGATAGGTTCCATCCTACTGGAGAGTGTTCTACAGCAATGCAAAAGGCATTCGGGAAGATCATGAATTGTTAACACAAATGAGAATCACGGACGTGTGATGGAGCAATTATAATCTCTGAAACGTAGTCAACGCAGAACAACCGTAAAACTTGGGATACCGAGGCGGTCACTACAGAGATTCCTTAAGGAGCTGAGTGTATTTTTGTACATCATTCAGATGGGTCAGTTTTTAACAGCAACGGATTACGCTGCACGGCGGGAATACTGTGCACGCGTGCTGGCCAATATCTGTGGCCAATATCTGTCCTTCATAATGTCTGGTTCTCACACGAAGCGCATTTCCATCTAAGCGGTCATATAAACAGAAGAACCTGCAGATTTCTGGGTTTCTCGAGACTGAATTTGTCCAAAAGAAACCTCTTCACAGCGAGGTCACCGCATGGTGTGCGGTTTCCGGCTGTGGCATTATTGGATCCTACTTCATTGAAGAGGGTGGTGTAACCGTTACCTTGAATAGTCACACATCGATATGTTGGTTCCGTTCACCCAGGATTTGTATAGGATGCGTCATGCAAAGAACATTCAATATCGTGCATAGGTATTCCTCAGAATGGAGCAACCAATCACACATCGCGTGTTCTAGAGCCGATTTATCAGAAGACTTACCGGGAGGCTCATTTCGAAGTTCACAGAAATCCCGTATCCTCCAAGTCCTTCTGATTTCATATCGCTTGACAACTTCGTTTGCAGAGATGTTGAAGGAACGGGTATTCCACCATGACCTGCCTTCAAACCTTGATGTACTGAGGGATAAAATTACACTCTACGTCCAGCAGATGTCCCAACCGTTGTTTTCCAAGCTAACAGAGAACTTACTTCGAATACGCTAAGAAACCTGTTTTGAAAGACAAGGTGCTCATTTCGAGCATGTAATCTACCGTCGTTAATGCTTTATTAGACCAGGATTCCACCGATAGTTATGAATGTACATATCACCGTGTCTGAACCGATATTTATTTGTTAATAAAGCAGTTTAATGTTGTAGTTATTCAGTAATTTTTCTCCCATACTGTACTTGCAGTTTTCATTCATTCAAATACCATTTACAAATATTTTGAAAGTTCTGAAACGGTAGTGGTGGTTATGATGGTGATTTATGTAGGTTTATGTTTAGCAGTCAAAATATATTCTTATATTCTTTGTATCGAATAGAATAGAACTGCCTTATAACGTGATACATTATAACATGCTTTATAACGGCATGTTATAATGTGTCTAAATCAGCATTGAGTTTATGTTTCAAAAAAATATCTAAAATATCCACGTTGTATAATATACATATATTGATGTACAGTGTATCCTATAGTGTTCAAATTACTTACCTCGGGAGTTTGTTTATTAACCATGTCTACATACAATAAAAATAAACGAACGTACTACTCACAGTCGAAGGTCACGAACCTTTTAACAACTAGCATGCTTAACTTAACATCATTCATCGTTAGCAGAAAAAAATAAAGCGGGACTCTTTTCTCACCACGTAAGTACTTCATTAAAATAATCTCAGCGTTCTTACCTACCTATTTATTCGTTAGTAATAAAGAAAAATGCAATTCTGGTTATTATTACTGAATATATTAATTTGAAGGGAACAGATTCACACTAATTACTTAATTATATGAAATCAATTAACCATGACATAAATATTTGGTGAATTACTGTGAACAAATTTTGTTAGGGCAATATTTTGAGTTGTCCTAACAAAAGGAATTACAAATTTCCATTTGAAAAACAGTGTCGACTGAAATCAAAACCAATGAGAGAGAGAGATCCCAAAAAATTCGGCCTCCATATTCCAATAAATAAGAAGTATCAATACGTATTCCGAACACTTGTACATGACACTTATTTAAAGGCTTACACAAGAGATGGAAGCATAGAATAATACCATTGGCAAGACTAAAAGATGAAAAACCTGAATTTTTATAGAAATCTAAATAACGTAGTCCCATATAAACTGTATTCACTATTGAACAGCTATCATAATCTGCTATCTGATTAATTCAGCCTACCGCAGACAGTAATGATGATAATTGTTACTGATATTAACACTCTCAATAGCAATACATATCATCGTACTAGAAAGCAATGGTGGAATTTATTTCTCTTTCGATTTTTTTTATAGAGAGAAGAACTCTTTTTACATATAAAACGAATGTCGTACTCCTTTTGAAAGAAGGCAGAGTTTGTTTCGTAATATACTTTCAAGTGTATATCACCGGCATTGCATTTTGAACAAGATACTTATGTCATCTGAAAATAAGAATATAGATCACATGATGCTTTTATGCAATCCAACGTTTGTAGATTGGTTTTACATCGTGGCATTCAAAGGTCTACATTTCCATAGTATTTTGCAAAGCAGGGAGTCCTCGTCGTCAGTATCTTACCTATCAGTATACACGACCGATGCATCGTATAAAGGAATCATCTGATTCTTTTGTCTTTGGAATTTGTGCATGTATGTGTGTGTGTGTACACATACACATACTGAAAAATTTGTTGTATTTTCTCATATTTGCAGCGAATATGAGAAAACACAACAAATTTCGCTCCATTTCTTCGTGATGATTGTATGAGAGATCCGTTCACCAAACTTCCATGGCCCACAGAGACGAATAAAAGTCAGATTATCAGAACCCATAAATTTTCATCCTAAAAGATGAAAGTTAAGAGTTCCCATATCTAGGACGTTTAGAAAGTCACTTCAACAGGATGTGAGCAAGCCTCATAAGTAGATGGCAAGGATTTAAAAGAAATCCCGGAAGTCTCTCCACTTCCAAAGAAAAACTAAACCACTTGGAAAATACATATGGTTAAAACATCATAGTCTTTTCGCAATCTTCTCCCATTGGAACGACTCCCATGAGCAAGATGCGCATGACATTTGCATTCACCACAATAATTTATCTATTTCTTTTAAATCTCTTAATATACAAATAATATCTGAAGGTTTTTGATATATTTATTAGTGAATTTCCATTAACGTCTTCTATAAATAATTTGACTACTTAAATTTATATCTTTTTCTCATGTAATTATAGCCAGCTGACATTTTCCACATCACTTACGATTACAGTAAAATTGAAATAAATCTTCATAGCACAGAAAACTCTTACTGGAAAAACAGTTCATCAATCATGAGAAAGAAGTTATGAATAAATTGAATATTTTATGACAAACGAAACTTAATAGATATGGAAATATGCTATATTTCCATATCTATTAAACTTTCAAGAGAAGACAGTAACATAAGTATAAAATCAGATTACGCATTTCTATTCGAAGAATTAATAGGAAAAAATTTGTATTAATTACGTTTACTTTCTTAGGAAAAAATGCACATAATGAAAGTTCCTCTGAGACATCAGTCTATAAATCATTTGCTTCTGATGTTTACCCATTCTTTACTATAACCTAGTTACTCTTAAGGACCACTCTGGTAAGCGCACTAATTAGGGAGATGTTAATATTTTGTAGTGATTTAGCGCCTATGCTCGTTTGTAGTAACGATATGGCTGAAAATATCTAAATTAGAATCGCCTAGTTCTGAGGAACATCTAGATAGGCATATCAGGTTATGGTGAAACATTATGGAGTCAACAACCAGCAATGTCGTCCACTTTAATAAGATGTAGGACCTCCTTTAGCTGTGATGACTGTAGCAATCCTACGTGGTATACATTCCGCAAGCGTACAATAGCGATCAATGGCAATTTTGGAATATTCTTCCTGTAGTGATGTAATGAGGTCCTAGAATGTTGTGGGGCGAACGAATCTTGACCTTACTCGAAGCTCCAGTTTATCCCACAGATGTTCAAATGAGTTGATCAGGGCTCTTTGGATGCCAATTTAGTCAGTTAGAAATGTAACAAAGTAAGATGCATTACATTGTCTATAATGTTCAGATATCTCTCGGAATTCAACAGTCGTGGCGTCACAAATGGAGGTCTGATGCCAAATCAGGAAAAACAGGACCATACCGCGACCTCCTAATTTTATAGTTTGGTTTATGCACTCTGGTAAGAGACGTTCACTAGGCATTCGCCACACACACACACACCTGTCCATCTCTCGGTAGAGGGTGTAGCGTGATTCGTCGCTCTATAACACAGCTTTATAAGCTTCTGCACACACACTCTTTGCACCACTGAAGACGAAGCAGCATGTTGGTTCTGGACTGTAGGGCTTGAATATTGTGGTCCTATCATGGAATCCACGTACTGAGCCTCAGTTCTGAATGCTTTTGTGCAGATTCGTGTTCCAGTCGATGCCTGGAACTCCGCATTCAACGTGTCGGCAGACGAATCGTGGTTTATACATAATGTATTAACCTTCGTAGCACCGTACGGTCACATTCGGCGAGTGTACTGTGTCGTCGACTACGGGTAGCACTGCAGTGGACGCCCTGCACTTCCGCTTCAGTATGGTATAACTGATTATTTACCTGTGAATGGTCCAATTTGTTAGCAGTTTGCCGAACAGATTGACCTGCAACATGCCATCCTATCACAACGCCTCTTTCATGCTGCGTCAGTTCTCTTTTGGCAGCCATTTCACACAGAAACAGTTGAACTAACTTAGAAGCGTCACATTTCTTCAATTCATACCGGCTACTAATACGTGACTATTCGTTACATACACGTTACGTCTTGGCCATTGACTTCTTTTCAAGCATCGTGTATATATATATATATATATATATATATATATATATATATATATATATATATATATATATATATATATATATATATATATATATATATATATATATATATTCCATCTTTTATGGAACTCGGATACTGCTTATGATAGGGGAGGATTAATCCTATTATCTGCATTACCTATCATAGCAGTAATTTACATTTTCTATTCACGGTAGTTTGCCTTATTATGGGATGAAAAACTCGAGTTTCTGGGAGGAAAACCCTTCCATCTCAATCGGAACCCGAAAACTCATTTTCAATGGGAAAATTCATGTTAAAGATTCTTTGAGCTCAAGAGAGAGTTCTGGCCCAGATTTTCCAAACCAAACGACTTCATCTGACTCTACTATGGAGGAACATATATATTCAAAGAAATTTTTGAAAGTATTATTCTCCGTTGCTTGTTAGTTGTAGGTAGACAATAATGTTCTTTATCATCCATCATAAAAATTTCTATCACAAGTGATCTTCGATCGAATTCAAAAATATCATAATAATTACTTGGTTCAAACAGAATATTTTATCCAAACTAATCAAATATATAACCCATCGAACAGAGTGATACGTTACTAGCATCACTGAAAAGTACTTAATTTTCCAAGATAGTGTCACTTATCTTTGACAAAATTTCTTTTTAGTAACATTTTCATTATTCTCATTCATGTATATGTGTGTGTCTGTGTGTGTTCGTGTTTCAAGATGTCAGTTTGTGCCTTCTACTAAGGCCAAAGTTGTTCTTTGAATATTTTTTTCAAAAGGAAACCAACTTGACAGTAGTATCAAAACATCTCATGATTCTTATTCACGAGGGATAGCTTCGTTTTGTTAGATCTCCTCTAGAATAACGATAAATCAACCAAGCAGCTACATGTGACTGTATTATGTGCATTGAGTTTTATAAAAAGTGTACCCAAAGAAATTCATAGAGGTACGCGAAGGTATGCGCCTATATATCAGTAGTAAAACATTCTATGAAGCATCATGCAAAAGTGGTTTGAACTCTTTTATCAAAAATATTTAACAGCGAAATGAAATAGTATGTGTTAAAATATTAGAAAAGGTCCTTATTTATCATTCCTCCCCCCCCTCTCTCTCTCTCTCTCTCTCTCTCGGTTTTGGTGAATTTTCCTTATTTTTATATCCCTTATGTAAGCCGATTTTCAAATTTTTTAAACGCAGTTTATCCACAAAACTTCAGCTTTCGCGCTTTTATTTTCACAATATAAAACTTGCGTAATTTCTTCCTTAAGAAACCGAAGACTTATAATGCAAAAGATATACGTTTTATTTTATTTTGTTTTTATTTGTTTGTGTGTGTGTGTGTCTTTATTAAGAAAATAAGTAAAGTGATTATAGGTAGGTGATAAGAAAGCTTGAAGTAGGATAATGAGATGATGGTGTTAAGAGAAAGAATGAAACTTGGCGAATATGAAGAAGTTTGAGGGAAGAAGGGAATGGACTAAAGAGGAACACGTAGCAACAGTAAAGTTTATAATTACTTTTGTAGAATACTTTGTTCCTTTGTCTTCAGCACGAAACTATCCAATTAAAATAATCCAGTTTTTTTATTTATTTCTTTAGTATTTGAATTTAGCCGCTGCAAATTATAGCTTCGATAACACAGCACCTATATATTCCAAGAAAAATTTCAAAATATTATATAATCGTGTGTGTGTGTGTGTGTGTGTGTGTGTGTGTGTATATATATGTATGTGTGTGCGTGTGTGTGTGTGTGTGTTCATCAGGACCGATTGCTTTTTCTGAGGTGTTCACGAAATAAATAATAACGACATATCATTTTATTGTCGATTTATTCTAGGTCTCTTATTGTCACTTTTGACTTTTAAAATAATCAATCATCAAGCAGTTAAGGACGATAATGGTCACTTCCATAATCCATTTATCACCATCGCTTACTGCATAGCTTCATCTTAAGGTATCATTAATCCATCTTTTCCTGAATTGTGCCATTATTGATACAGTTCAGAAAAGATAAATTAACTTCTTATATTTCGCTAGATAAAAAACCATTTGTCTTCTATAAAAGCTAAAGGCAAACAAATGTTTCACTTCTAAGAAAATAAATATGTATTATTTTTGATTGACTATCATGCTAGTTGAATTTTACCCTTATATAACTTTACTGATTCTGACTGCGAAACATAGTTCTTTCTTATGATCTATTGATGTTATAAGAGATTCTGTCATCTTTATTGTGTTTGTGGTTATTGCACTATATTGAATTCCAACAAAGGTGATTCCAGTCATTGCTTATAATAAACATAGGAGAAAGTCCAGCTAGAGAGTAGCAAAATATTCACTTTTAGTTTACCATTGAGATAAACCGGTAATAGTTTGACTAGAATATGCTTTTTAATTCTAGAAAAATATCTAAGCAACGAAGGAGCGTGAAACATTTATGGTGACAACTGAAAACTGCATGCAACCCACAGACGACAGTAACCGGAATTATGCTAATGAATGTGATCCTAATCATGATGAAAATTTTGCTATCATAATAAGGATGAATTTTAATAATATTCATGATAGTGTTATTGAGATGACTTTGGGATCGTAATCTTGATGATCATTTTAAGATCGTATGTGATCTAAAAGGGATTAAAAGAGATACGGCACATGTCGCTGACCATATGGTGAATTTCCTTTGAAAATGAAAATATTCTGAAACGGTAATTAATTGTTAATTACGAATAGCTTGATATCTTAACTCCCAGTGACATATACTTATTCAGTTCTAAATTTTCATGCGGTCTACAGCAAAAAGAAATTCTTTCTCCTTATATATATGTATATATACACTGTATATATATATCTTTCCCTTTGGTGTATATCTATTCACTTCTTTTAATAGCCAATATCTTTCCATCCTAAATAGATGTTCTTTCGATCTCACTCTCTATATTCATTGATCTTTTCATTTTCATTATAAATATCAAGTTCGTTTTTTGATGTCTTCATTTCATATATGATCCAAGTTGTGCATCCTTTAATTGTTCTTAAAAATCTCAAAACGAAATTCTTATTAAAAACAGTTCTGTGTAATCGTAATTCTAATACATTAGACTAATGATATATGGCTGTTGTTAGAATCATATAACGAATTAATTGAGGAAAATATAAAGTCTGTTAAGGTTATCGATTATGTCACTCTGTTATTTCGTGGTTCTTCACCTCTTACCCGAGGGATCCATACCGGTCTTGATGCTGTCTCACTTTCATAACTCCGTTTGATGTATAACCTGAATATAATCTAATAAAATAATTAATCTAAGCATATAATTAATTCATCGTTTAGAATCTAGAAAATATCATTAAAATATTAAAAGTAATAAAAATACCACCTGGCAAATACACTGGAATATTTCATGGCTTATTCAAAGATCTCAGATGAACTGCACTTAAATCAGGGTAGTCGAAGATTATCAATTTTATCTAATGAATTTTCACTGAATAATTAATGATATTTCGGATTCTATTTAAGAGCAAGTGTATTTGTTCATTTTCTCTCTCTCCATTGTTCTTCAACAGTTCCTCTTTTTTTTCTATAATTCACTAGAAAGTTTTTCCGTAAGATAGTCAAACCGATGATATGCGCATAATGATAATATCTGTATGGTTGTGTCATATCAAATACTGTGATATCAAAAATGATTGTTACTTTAAAATAAAGAAATTGAAGATTTCTCAACTTTTGACTAAATCACAACTCTTAAAGTTGCCTTGCTTAATTAATTCAGAGATGTGCGTGCTTCTGTCCATTGAACATTTTCCCCGTTTAATTCGAATATGTCAATTAGTATGTTTTGTTACAGTTCTGATAATGATCATTGGAGATTGAAAAGCATTGGTTTGAATTCAGGCAATCACTCGTGAATCTTTATGAAATCTTTTTTGAAAGAGTTGTTCATCTGCGACGGAAGTGGCAGCGAATTTTCTTCCTGTACTGAGATATATACAACTTAAGCATGTTCTAAACCCCTACGGAGCATGGTTACACACGACGAGAAATTTTGTTTGCGAGATGAAAAACGAGATGAAAACTCGTTTTTCATCTCGCATAACAGACAATCTGGCCATAGAACGAGCATGAGTAATAATAATTTTGTAATAATTTCTACACCCTCTGTCCAAAAAGAAACCAAACTTTTCGAAAATAGAAGAAACTAGTGGCGTCACCTGTTGTATATTTTTGTTGTCGAAAGCGGCAACCTTCATTAGTGTTGGTAAACTGTTTATTATTATTATTATTATTATTATTATTATTATCTGAGCCCTCCAGGGAGGCTGTAAATTACCCAACCCAGCTATCATACCTTCCGTTAAATTCATTTACACTAGATGCACTCACTACCCCTAAGGGCAAATTATTCCACTCACTTACTCACTGCTCTCTGAGAGAAACACCTAGCCCTTACCCCTTTCTTGAATGAGAACAATCTTAACTTCCATGGATGTCCCCGTGTTCTCTCCCAGCCTTCCATATAACGAAACATTTCATCATTTGAAATTCTATAACTCTCATTTAAAAGTTTATAGACCTCTATCATATCACCCCCCCCCCTCTTCCTCCTGTTAACCAGAGCCTGTAATCCACATACTCGCAATCTGTCCTCATAATCTAAATCCCATAATCCGGATATAATCTTTGTAACTCTTCTTTGCATCCTTTCCACAGCTTCTTTATTCCCTTGAAACCCAGGAGACCAAATCTGCATACAGTAATCCAAGTGGGAAAATTACTTACTTATCCTTAAATGTAAGGATAAGTAAGTAATGAGTTGTATTTGCAACTCTGCTATGTGACCTTTGAACTTTAAATTCTTATCCACCAACACACCAAGATCCCTTGCCTTTTCAGTTTCTTGTAGCATAACCCTGCTAATATAATATGCCGCTGGAACTCTAATCACGCCAAAGTGCATAACTTTACACTTCCTAACATTAAACTGATAGCCATATTCATTTACCCAGATTTTCAGTCTATTCAAATAATTTTGTAAGTGCTGAATATCAGTAGCATACCTGATTGTCCTGCCTATCTTCGCATCATCAGCAAACAATTGCAAATCTGATGGTAGACCTTGCTTGAAGTCATTAATGTATAGATTGAACAATAATGGCCCAAGGACTGAACCCTGAGGTATACCACTGGTTACCTTATATCTGGCAGATTCACATCCACTGTATACCACTTTTTGATATCTGTCTGTTAACCATCCCCTGATCCAAGTCAACAGATTATGTGTACCAATCCCATATTCTCCAGTTTACGCAACAGTCTCTCGTGTGGTATCTTATCAAATGCCTTAAAAAAATCCAACATTATCATAGTGTATCCATTTCCTTTATCCAACTCGGCCGTAACATTGTTATAAAATATGAGCAAATTGCTAAAACATGACTTTCCTTTAGTAAACCCATGCTGTTCCCTGCAGAGTATAGAATGATTGTCTAACCATTTCTGTATGCGAGTTTCTTACTAACTTCTCTAAAATCTTCACTACCAAACCAGAAATACATTTATGACATTTGTTTCATTAGAAACCGAGTTATAGTGCCAAGAGTGACAGTGTGTTTTGACGAACGGTCGGTCGTCACGATATTCATCTTGAACACGACGAATTCTCGCTTTCAATCGCTTCAAAACTTCGAGATAAAACCCACCATTGACCGTTTGGCCAGGCGGAACGAATTATTTGTGGATAAAGCCCTTGGAATCGGAATTGAAATAGAAAAAAATCAGCATTTTCTTTACTTTTGACTTCTCCAATGGACTTTTTTTCAGATGCTCCTCTTCTGGTGGTCTCCACTCAGCATTCTGGCGCTTTGTTTCGGGTTCATACTTAAAACTCCACGTTTCGCCACCAGTAACGATCGTCTCAAGGAAGTTTGAGTCCTTACGAGCGGTTTTAATGAGGTCCTTGCAGTGTTTAATTCGATACATTTTTCGTCGGTCAACTTGTGGGGAATAAATCGCGAATTCAATTTACGAAGGCCCAAACTCTCGGTCAAAATGTTGTGCGCAGTTCATTTTCGAATCCCCAATTCATCTTCAATCCGTCTTCCGGACGATTTCGCGTTTCCTTTGATGAAATCACGCACTTTATGGATGTCTCTCAGTCCAGTTTTTGGACGGCCCGGCTTTTCGTCTTACTCAAGCGTCTCACGACTACTTTGAAATCGCTTAAACCACTAGTAAACTTGAGTACGGTATAAGCATTCATCACCGTATGCTTTGTGAAGCATTTGATGCGTTTCGGTAAAACGTTTACCAAGTTTAACACAAACGTCAATCGTAGCTCTCTATTTGAAACTCATTTTCCGACCGTTCGTCAAAACACGCTGTCACTCTTGGTACTATAACTCGGTTTCTAATGAAGCAAATGTCATATAAACAGTTGACACAACACTAATAAAGGTTGCTGCTTTCGACAACAAAAAGATACAACTGGTGGCGCTACTAGTTTCGTATATTTTCTAAAAGTTCGGTATCTTTTTTTTGGACAGAGGGTGTTCATTACCTAAAGTTGTAGAATCTGAGTAAACTGAAAACTCTGAGTAAAAACGCCCTGTGCAAGCTTTTTGTGTTTTTCTATTCCTAGTGTTCCGCGAAATAAAACTTCAAAAGTGAACACTAATCTGTCGCACATCATGCAATGAGCACGAACATTGAAAATTTCACTGTTCCTACACGAACATTGAAACCATACAAGTTAAAACTCCAATTGAGATTCATGATGAATTATATGAAAATTTTAATATAGTACAGTAGATCGTAGGGCAGTGTGACGATTGGTATTTCAATACCCTGAACATCGGAATGCCCATCGTGATATTTCAATGCTCTGCTTGGATAAGCATTTAAAAACAATCTAAGAGGTATCGGGCCATCAACATCTGCCGTTGACATATCGTCAATAGCCTGTTGGAAGAAGCTCGACACAAAACATGCTATAAAATCGCAAATGAAGAAGCAAACATCTTAACTGCATATTTATTTTGAGAATTTTATCTGAACGTTTTAAGAAGGGGAAACTAAAGTCGCTCTCAAATTCGTATCAAATCATTTGACAGAAAGCCAGTAAAGCACATCGACTGTAGATTGTAGAAATACTCCTGCGTTGTAAGACTGGTGGCGAATAAATTAAAAACAGAAGTTTTGAAGGCGAAACAGCAGATTTTTGAATCAGAAATGAAAATTCATTAGTAATAATGGAACGATCTAACGCCGGCACTGCTTTTAGAAGAAAAGAATTCTTCTAAAAGCAGTGCCGACGTCAATGGTTAAGTTAATAATGGGAATTTTCAAACCTAAACCCCAAAGTTTTTAGGACTTACTTCAATACAGTGAGTTAATCATTTGATTTAGCTTTGCAGATATCATTCTTTACTTTGATATTCCTGAATGGATTTGTTTTTACAAAGAGCGCATGAAATCTGGTTGTAGTTAAAACATGAGAATATATAGGAAAGCTTAACTTCGATGTATAACCTAATGGAGTTACGATTATATTTATCATCAATATATTCGCTACGCATAAAACCTTTTATATGCTTTTAGCTGAAATTAAAGTAAATGACTTTTATGTAACCTGAATAGAATTAATTTTCTTATTGCTACATTAACAGTGCTTACAGCACTTAAACGTTGTAAAAATAGGTTACTTATATTCCCTTAAAAGCGCAAAGTAAGATAAAGTTACTTGACTGATAATTTAGCAGTTTGAGAAAGTACATAAAGCTATTGATGCATTAAGAGACTTTTCAAATAAAATTATCCCAGTTAACGAATATTCGTTTCATTAAGATCTTACGAATATCTATACAGCATAAATTACTTTTTTTAAAAAAGGAAACATTTTGTCTTTAAAAAAATTAATAAAACTTGTTCTAGCCATAAGAGATAAACGTGAGTCTGATAGAGGTAAAATGCCGTATTTTAATTCCGTTATCATTTCTTAAGTGCATGAATATTCTGCCAGCAGAGAACATTTTCATTCATGTAGGTTAGCTGTCGTAGATGATTAGGTAAGAGAAAATTGGTTTGTGCACTTTACGAGGTTCCAAAATAGAATGAAAGATGTGCTCCATTTTGAGGTCATAATGTAGATGGAAAGTCACTTTAGAGTAGGAGGATCTATTAGATAAGTGAATCAAGAAAGAGCGTAGGAGAATCAAGAAATCATTATTGGACAAGAAATTAGTTTAGAATTTTCAGGATGGAGATTGTGCATTCTACTGCCAACTTTAACGAATGTAATTATTAGTAGATTTGAGTATTTGTAAATGCTATTTCTGCAGGAATTTTTCACTAAATATAAATTAGAAATAACTTTATAATTTCGTGATTTTTTTTTAAAAAATAATCATTTAGAAATAGGAATCCTGAATATTGTGTGATTTGGAAGGCTGAATGTTTATCATTATCAAATAGATGTTTACTTCAAACAAAATGTTGGTATAACCTAATTATTCAACTAGGCAGCTATATTTAGATCTTAGATTTTACCAAAAATTCGCACCACTTTGTAAAAAAAAGGAGAAATTTCTATCTTACCAATGGACGTCCTATTTAGTCTGGATGTTGTTGTTCACAAATGTTCCCGTAGGTTAAGTGATGGCACTTATAGTTTATCTGTTCCCTCCTGACATCGCCCAACTATTCAGACGCTGTGTGAACTCAAATTTTTTCCGATGGAATGGGAAAATCTACAAACAACTATCTAGTTTTGCAATGGGAAACCCTCCATCTCTTCCATGTATTGACTTATTCATTCATGAAAACTTTAAACAAGACATTTTTATCTACAAATCCTAAACCATTACTTTGGTGGAGATACGCAGATGATATATTTATAATATGGAAACACAGTGTGGCTGAGTTACACGATTTTCTTTCATCTGTTAACTCCTTCACCATAAAATCAAATTCACTTTAGAACTTGAAAATGAAGGAAAAGTACTTTCCTAGACGTTCTAATTTCGAAAAAAAAAAGCAGAAGGAGGCATCTCTCTCTCTCTCTCTCTTAACGTATACCGTAAGCCTACTCAAACAGGTCGTTATCTACATTTCTCTTCGTTGCACAAAAGATATTGTACATTTGCTGAAAAGGAGGGGGCTATCTCTATAAGAGATGAAGGAACACTAAAAGAATTATATTCTCTTCTTCAACTATTGGTCAGTAATGAATATTCTAATAAAATGGTACAAAGAATATTATTCTCTACTCCTGCGCCACTTCGCTACTGAGTCTCAGTTTCCACCCTTTGTATTGGCAAACTTTCTCCGAAAGATATTTTCTAAAGAGATATTTAACACACATCCTGGATTTTGTTAAAGGTGAAATTTGTTGATATATAGTTCTTCATATACGTATTATCCACCAAAGTGATGGTTTAGGATTTGTTGATAACAAGACATCTTTTTCAGTTTCCCATGAACAAGTCCATACATGGAGAAAATAGAGGTTTCCTATTGCAAGGCCAGATTGTTATTTATAACTAGATTTTCCCATTCTATCAAAAATATTGAGTCTAGATAGTGTGTATTGTATATATTTACACAGGGCAAGCATCTAAAATTTTAGAAATAAGGCAAAAGGAGCATATTGGAAACGTGAATAACAACAAATAAGGCAGCTTATGCTCGGCATTCCATTTCTCCAACACTCACCATAGTATTGAATAGGACAAGAGCTATATGCCTTACATAAAGACAACTTCAGAGTCCGCAACATCAAATATTCAACGATGGTAATCTATTCACAAAAACCAAGGAATGAATTTGTGTGACATTTGGAAGTCACTTATTAGAACTTTCAACACATCAGACTTTAATTTTTCTGCAAACTATCGTGCACCTTCTAAACAGTGACTGACCCGAGCCAGCTTCTGCGTGTTTCTGTATTTACTGTTATTTTTGTGTAATGGTTCCTGCATATTAGGTTTTCAGTCATGTATAATTAATATTTACCGCTTATTGTATATTTCTTTGTTCTTCCTAACCAAGACGAAGCAACTAGCATATGTGGCGAAATTAGTAGGTTAGTTTAATTAGATAATTATTACGACCTAAATCTTAGAGTTAGTTATTTTTGTTAAATACATGACTATGCTATTGCCACTACGGATATGAGGAAAGCATATGTCTCGTAACTGAGTGCATGTCTGGATTCCATCACTGCAAAAGCTTTTATACATGTTTCTCCAGTCCTAGAGTGGATTCAATCTGTTTTTAATTAAAGATCGCGTTCTTTAATTAAAACATTTTTAATTAAAGACCTTATGATAACCACTTATTTTGAGAGTATTCGAGTAGGAATTATGGAAAAACTGACAACAAAATGGCACCTCTAAGCAAATCTAGTGTAATGTTCTGATATAGCATCTTCGTATGAATTATTACTGAAATGATCATAATTTCTTCATCGGATCTAACAGCTTTTTAGGATTAAGAATGCAATTCATCACAGAATTTTCTAATCATAATAACTTCATAGTCAGCACGACAATGAAGTTATTATGGTAAGTTCATTGTCGTAATGACTATATTTAATCCTCCAGCCAACATTGCATTTATAGAAAAATAGATATCGACATATTTAAAGATGTAAATACCATATATATAGAGAGAGATACAAACGAAGAGAGATACCATGTTAGCATAAGGGGCCTTTAAAATAAATAAATAAAATGTAAAACTAATGTAAAAAAAAAGTATACTAATACCACTCTGAATTCATTCTTCTTTAAAGCGACAGTGTAATGCATGGGAGTATTCTTACAATTTAATGTGTTTAAAATTAAATCTGACTTGTCAGCTTTTTGTTAAGGCAAATAAAATCATTGATTTCAACCTTATCATTCTGAAACTATTCAAGAAGGATCTAATGTTGCTCTTCTCTGATACATATGTTGTCCGGAATATTACCTTTAAAATAACTTCTTATATTACCTGAAAATTGTATGGAATAGGCAGCCTTAAATATACCAAATGTATTTTTAAATTTTAAACAACCTTAGTAATCGTTCCAAAAAAAAAAGAAACTTTATGCTTACTGAAGTAATATTTGCCTATCGTAATAACAGTTCCGACAGATAAATATTGCTGATAAGATTATTTCGTACTCGTATTTTAAATAGTGAGTTTTTCACAATGTTCGACCACTCTTTGTGGTCAAACATTGTGAAATCGAAAACTGGTCTTTGTTCGACCAATTCTACATCAAACACAGTGGTATAAAAAATAACACAAACATATCATTATCTATTATGATTTTATCTTATCTTATTTTATCTTAAGGTACGGAAGTTTCAAAACAGTTTCTCCAAAGACATATTGATTATTTTTTCATTATCTTTGCAGTACGGTTTTATCCACTGTGCCTTGGAAGATCTGATTGTTCGCCGTTATGGAGTTGATATATGGCAAAAAGTACTGTAAGTTTCATTTCCGTTGTATGTTTTATACATTTCGAACTTGAATAACTGCTTGTTAATTGGTTAAATTGGTTCCAAGTGACAACTCAGTTTATGAGCAGGAAATACTCATTTTAATTCAATCGACATTCCTATAATTTAGCAAATAACCTTATATAGTTCAGTACTTTACCAACTCAACTCATCAGAAGAAAGGTTAGGCGCTGACATCCATTACAGTGTAAGTCACTCTTTGTAATGAGAAAAACTTTCGCTTGCACGAGATACAACAAAAGCTTCTAACTTCATTTTAGTCAATATCCATAGATTTTCTTCCGGAATTTTATTACATTTATCTATAAATTAATGAAGGAGTGAGAGAAAGGAATGCTTCGTAATATCTCCGTCAACTGCCTTAGAGATTTCAGTTGTGATGCATCAACATTAAATATGAATGGCATATG
This sequence comes from Typopeltis vanoorti, assembly GCF_054136105.1. Lineage (NCBI taxonomy): Eukaryota > Metazoa > Arthropoda > Arachnida > Uropygi > Thelyphonidae > Typopeltis > Typopeltis vanoorti. The sequence continues at coordinate 81,976,213 of NC_143556.1, read as the reverse complement.
TGCAATTTTAATATCTACATTTACATTTTGTATTATTATGCATTAATAACTGATTATTAATCCACATACAAGTCGTAATGTTCAAATCATCTTCTCTAATGCTACCATGGAAATTGTAGATGGCGACGTCATTATTTATTATAGTCAGTCAAATAAATTAATTAAATCCAAATATTCGTTGACAATTTTGAATTCGTTGGAATTCAAGTTTAAGAGTTTAAGATGTTGCTCTTTATATATGCCCTAATCCCTAACTTTTATAATTTAATCGCATCGAATGAGGAGATTCTTCAGAAATTTCTACTGAGATGGAAATGCAAGGATGGCATAGATCTGTGTGGTACTGGAAGAATGGAGAGTAGGCTAACTGTACTTAATTAATATAATAAAGGCTTTTATTATTTATTAACAGATAATGGATAAAATAAATTAACACTATAATGCATTCTCAGTTCTTTGGCCTACGTATAAATATATCTGCATACTCGTTCTTGTTAGTATTAATAGATATGCGTTAGTAAATATATTAGCTCCAGTAATGGAGCTAATATATTTACTAACGCATATCTAACGCATATTTAACTAATATTAAAACTAAATCAGACACTGTACTGGATAATTCTACAATACTCTTTTCTCTCTCTCTCTCTCTCTCTCTGTCTGTGTCTCTCTCAATCTATCTATCTATCTAACTAACCATTTTATTTATTCTTTAAGTATAATCTTTTCAAACTTTAATTTCTGTATCTCTTTATTTTATCCTGCTAAATACCCTAATTCAGTGACTATTATTATAATATTATTTCCAGTATTTCTATTTGTCAATTTCTATGTTATTTCTTATTCCACTTATGCTAGAATAAATTAACTTTGGTTGCTATCTAAAGTTAAGTGACTCAAGAAATCGATTCTTCTCTTCTTGAATTGTTAAACCTATTTTCTTAACCCTGTTTGACCTTAAGGGGCGAAGACCTTGTGGTCTGTGAAGCTTACTTTGTAGTATATTATAATAATATGTTCAGCGTTTGTCTTAATATTAACATACTAAACACATATCGGGTTTATCACATATCAGCCATGATTTTATTATAAATATCAAAGTTTTCGTGTTATTCTAATCATCAGAGTTCTTCTAAGTCCAGTCGATCACGGATTATATAAAGCCAAAAATGAAATCCAAACGCTAATTATTCCTGAAGGGGAATATTTCCTCATTAGTGAGATCTCTTCATTCGCCATCACCAATGCATAATAGTTAGCACTCGATAGCTGGTATCCATAATGTATGAAGTAGCATCAAAATTTAAATAATAATTTACCAAAAATAGAAATGCCAGTAGGCGGTGTGGCTTCTCATTTTCGCAATATAACTCCAGTTTCCTTTCCTCTCTCTTTCTCTCTCTCTCTCTCTCTGTGTGTGTTCAGTGTCACCCGCACTATCTTAAAATTTAAATATGTTGTTGTTGTTTCAATTTTATTTCATTTTAATTTTATGCTATTTTCATTTCCTGGCAATATTTATTCAGCAGGGAAAACTGTAAATATGTACAAGTATTTACATGCATATGTAAATATATTTGCCTATCGTAATAACAGTTCCGACAGATAAATTTTGCTAATAAGTACATCAGCTATCGATATGAATAGAAATAGCATCGTTCTTTATTTTGTATAATAATCATAAATAAGATTTTAATGCATAATTTTAAAGTTATCAACTGACAAAATATCAAAGTTATATTTCAAAATGGAGTTTTGTGTGAACGTGTTGAGTAATGTTTAAAGCTATCAATTTCATCTAATGATCACGATAAGTTTGATATAATTATATGACATATATTTAAGACAGATTAAATAATATGAATCTTTCTGTTTGCAAACGTGATGTATATTGACTTTTATTCGTCAAATTTCTAGAAACTATTGAAGGAATTATGGAAATACAGGTTGATGAAAATTAAAGTATCCATGTTTAAGGCCTTGGGAAGCGCCACCCAGTGATCCCAATGCAGCGAATCTTTGCAGGAATACCTTGTGCGATATCCACAAAAAAAAAAAAGTAATTCCAAAATCCACCACCAGGGGAGTTGTGAGCACGAAATACGTGAAATTTGCAACTCGACAGGTGCTATGAGGGTTTGTTTAAAAGGATAGACATGGTTTTTTTCCCCTTCCTTCTGGTTGTTAATACCGTCCACAGTGATGGTACTAACCTTGCCTAAGCGTGCTCTGCTCGTGAAGCTGTTCTACCTACACAATTGCAATGCTTTTACTGCACTCCGCGAATTTCGTCACCTGAACAAATATCGACGAAATCCAATATCTCCATGTGCTCTGCAATGAAACCGAAGTAAAAGATTTCACTTTATATCAGAAAATGCTGTACTAATTTAACTACATTTGTAGATATTAGGGATCAACATTGATGTTCTTGGAAAACTCAGGGAAAGATCATCTTCTCCTTTTTCCTTTTAGACCTATTGGCCTATTACGGAGCTATTCTAAGCCCTTTCAAGGCGTACCCGGTTTGCCTGCTTGCGGGAGGAAAAAACCCAGATAAACTGGCGAGAAAAACCCCTGCAGTCCACACCTAAGACCGGCTAACTTGGCTATGTCTGAGAAAGATTCTAAGCTCCTCACGTCAACGACGGGAATCGAACCCAGGACACACTTTCATAGGCATATGGTTGCGAAGCGCATAGCCATTCGGCTAACCGAGCGGACTGGAAGATCATGAATCGATTACACACAGTACAAGGTACATTTCAGAATTCACTAACTCAACTTGTTAATAAATGAAGTTATTAAAAATAATTAGGTTAATTTGAAATATTATTAGGGTAATGTTAAAATATTAAGTAATATAAAATTTTTCCATAAAATTAGCAATTGTTTATTTACATCACAAAATAATTTTTGATCTAATATTTTACCCTCTACAGAAACTAATCAGACGATTCCCTGCTTTCTTTAAATCCTCTAAGGTGCTTGTTGGGGGAAATATAATCCCTTAACATAATGCTCATATCAGTTATGAAAGGGACACCAAAGACTTTTTTCTTTCAGTTATTATCAAAGAGAATATTCTGATTTTCTGTATGGCATTTTTATGCTTTGAACTTAAGCTTGCTTTGTGGTTTGTTATCATAATATGTTCAGCATTTGTTTTAATGATAATCAGGTTGTAGATTTTAATTTATTCTCAATATTTAAAACCTAATTTTGTGATATAATAGGAGTAAATACTTGCGAATGCTTTAACTTCGGTGACTAATTCTTATTCCTTCTCTAATATAAAATATTTTTAGTAATAAGCAGGTAAAATATTCTAAGACAGCAACAAATATATGCACTATTAAACTAAATTTTTAGATATTATTACTAAGTGTTTATTCGCCCTTGTAAGTTGCCTTGGTACTGCATCATTCTAACTGAAAAATGTGACCTGCTTGAATACCGTGTTTAACTTCTTTTTATAACACATCTTAAGTTTACGAACCCTATTGACCTCTCCTTCGAGGCCACATAATAACACGCTACTTTGTAATAGCCGATGCCATTTCGAAAGCAAAGGGAAAGAAGTTTTAACCTTTTACTAATGCATACTTGCATGTGCCAAGCTTTAGTATTTTCTGGTTTTTTTCCACAAGATAATAAAAGACTACTGTACTTAAAAAATCTAAGCGCGTGGATGAAAAAGTATTGTCATTATCCTTTTCTTTATTTCTTTCTCTTTTTTTTTTTTTTTTTTTTTGAAATATATATGCTTTGTGTTTTATTTGAAGAAAAACAGACAAACTACAATCACAGTAGTCTCATTATGTTCCTCCAGTGGAGAACGTAATCGGAATACTGGAGTCATAAACAAACCAGGAGGAGTATAAATCTTATAACCAGGGCAAGAAGCATGCCGTTTCTGTGTTAGTTAATACTACACGAAATAACAAAGCTTTTTTCTTTTAATTTAGAATTCTTATCAGGTTTGTTCAACGTTATTTATTATGTTCAATTTAACTTTTTATTTATCTTATTTTTAACTTTTATTATTTTTTTTCATTATAAAATAAAAGCACAGTAAAATTCTACAATAATTTAAATAAAATAATTTTTCAATCTATATATTCATGTGTTCTATTTGCGTTAATTGTGATTTGTTATTAAGTGCGACGTCATGATCGGAGTGTATCTATCTGTTAGTTATGCATGTTTAACTAACTCCAACTTACTTTTAATGAAAATATTTTTAAAATGAGTAAAAACAAATTAGAAAGGAAAATAATTACCACACTCCTGTACACAAAACTATAAGTGGGTCGTTTTTTACCAATTTTATAAATAGATGTGCTGAAAAAAATCGAATTTGATATTTCCAGGCATATACAGATCGATTTATGTATCACATAAAAATGAAAATAATTCGAATTTGTTTATTTATAATTAGGACCAAAGAGATGAAGATTATGAGGCTAGAATACATCTGTTAATTGCGTGCAATCTCCAGCCGTTATTTCCTGTTCGCAGGATAAAATACTCGAGTTTCCCGGAGGAAAAAAAGGTTACCCCCCCCCCCCTTATGACACCGAAAGTCATCCAAAAGTCCTTATAAGGTTTTCGTTGCCCGGAACGGATTCTCAGCCGCTTCTTTTTGTAGAATAAGAAGCAAATATCCGACGTCCTCACGACTGCGCTGTAAATGCGCACTTGACATACACTTAACGATTATCAAAAAAAATTTTGTTCGTTGCTGGGATTATCGAGACAGAGAGAGAAAAAGGATAAAATAAATTATTGTGGGAAAACATAACTTGAAGTTCAAAGTATAATTTGATCAACCGGATTTAAACTTTATTTTTTTATCATTTCAACTCTCTGTTCTGTGTATATGTACGAAGGCAACATCCAAACCGGTCACATTTATATGTAATGACTTAATCAAGAATTAGCACATTTCTCAAATGTGAATTTAATACCAATGTCTTCATTAAAAGTTATTTTAATTGCTGCGACATTCGCTTTAATGCAAGAACTTACCTCAAATAGTGAACGTAGTTAGCAATGGTGCCCTTTGGTTGGAATAAAACCTGTTTTCGAATCCTTTCTAGGACGAGAAAAATCTTTATAAGGTTTTTTTTTTTTTTTTTTTTTTCATCTGAACGTGGGTTCGCTGGTTAATTATTTACATGCTGACATTTCTACAGCTCAATCTGCATTATCACTTTAAGGACACACATTGAGCGAAGGCTGCGAATGAAAGAAGCTACAGAACATGGACATTCATGTTCATGTGTTTGGAGGATGAAAATGTCGCTCTACGTTGTGTACTTTGTTGATTACTGCTAATGGAAGTACAGTTGGTGCGCGCAAATTTTTGTAGAATTATACCATCAGGTCTACTGCATTTAAACGGTAGAACATGAAAAACTTCATGGAAGAGTCTTTGCAATTTGAATCAGAATCTATGTATTAGCCTGACTTTCTTCCACCTGATGAAATGGTGTTCATCCAAAATATGTTGTGCTTTTTTGTTGCAACCTTTTTTGTTCAAACAAAGCGGATAGAATTGAAACGGCTCATGTTCATAACCCCGTTAATCGCAATAAAACTGGTGATGTAATTCTAAACAAAGTTTGACGCAGCTCGCTATACTCCCTTCAGCGTGAATCACAGAAGATCACCTCTGAGAGAGCCACTGTCACCCTCCATATGCAAGACTGTCTTTGTTTTCGAAGTTTATTCTCAGTCTTTGCTAAATGGTGGCATCTTTAAAGCGTCTTTCATAATACAAGATGAGTTGGTGAAACGTCAGCATTTAACAAATTAAATTAGTAAATTATTAATTTTTATTCCAGTATTTGTTCCAGAAACTTCATCATTAATTTTACTCATATATTTCTCAGAGTAAGTGACTATTCTATGAAAAAGATTAAGCAGTCGTTTTTGTTTTTTCCCAATTATAATAAAAATTAATAAAGCAAAAACATTACCTCATTGGCATATTATTTCTGATAAAAACAACATAATCAGTATAAATTTTCATTCATTCATTTATTCTGTTGCGAAACTTAGTTGTTCTTTTTCTTATTTTAGTTTAAATAATGGGACAAACATTATCAGACATAGGAAGTGTTCGCAATGGCACACAATAGTTCTGTAATATGTGTACTTTTCTCATTACTATTTGAGAAACGTATGAGAACTAGAGTATTCTTGCTCTTTTCGACAAGTTATCCACCATGTTTGTGGGAAAAAGACCAAGAAAATTCCATGATGTTTTTCTGACAAAAAATAAGAATCGTACAAATATTAGGAGACTGCCATCTTGTGTCGCTGCTATTTTTACCACATTCTACCCCTATCCATTCACACTTGGGTCTATTGGCAGAAGGAACAATCAATGTTCTTGCAATGGTATGGAATTCTCCCGCGTTTACTCGTAACTTACAATAGTAAGAAGGATCTCTAGTGATTTACTTTATCTTGATTAACAGCTGCAAGAAGAAAGAACCATTCTGCTGTTTTTTTTAATTCCCTTGATTTCTGCTCGAAGAAATCTACCAGTTCAATTATTGGTGAACAGGGTACTTTATTTCTAAATTAAGAGAGAAAGAGAGAGAGAGCAGCTTCACACACTTTGTGAGTGTGTCTCCGCAAATAACGGCGTTTGAGGATATCCTTTTTCGACAGGGAATTAAAGTTCAAACTTTATTTAATTATCCCTCTATTTTTTTCTGGATATTTGTTTTAACAGGTCCATCTTGCGATTCGTTTGTTAGCATCATCAGAATGTTATTTCTACCGAATTCTCAATTGGTATTGCGAACACATTAGAGTTCCTAAAATTTTCTTTTCGAGTGGTCTAAAGTAAAACTAAAATAAACTATTTCCGCTTGAACTATGGTCTCTATTCTCAGAACGCAGCTAAGTAGGAGTTAAAAGTTATTATGCCGTCGACCCGCTTAGCATCGTGCTTAATTTATAGCCATGTGACATTGTAGTTTATCGTAATTTGCAAAGCGCTGGGAAATGCACGCTAACTTAAATAACGTACATTTGAGTACATTAAACTATCTTAAATTCCTTTTATTTATACTTCTAGTGAAACATTGTCGCCAAATTCGAGAAACTTTTACAGTTTTATGTGGACTCTCTTTCAATTGACCCGTGATTGTTAGTCCCTACACCATTTCAGTAAACACTCTTCACATACACTTTATTATTTTCACTTGAGAGATTCGTCTTTTGGTTCGTATTTAATAATTTCTTAGTAGAAATACTGAGCTACTTAATTTAATTCTTGTTTCCACATGGCTAGAGTTTAACTGAATTCCTGTCATATATCATCTTTGTACATATGTAACTGACTACTTGACGCACCCTTGCGGACATTATATATAGTAGTTGCTTAGCAAATGGTGAATTTTCAAAGTTGAGATATTACATTTTGGTCGTTTTTTTAATTTTTATTTTTAAATCAAACGCGGGTCAAAGATTGTAGCTTTGACGAAAGGAATATGAAGGAGGCTATTTTCCACACAGTAGTAGGTTGAATGAAAGATGAAGAGAAAGTGGTTCAGTAGGTTTCATGCGGAAAAGTAAAAGGATTTGACCTGCTCGACTCATTACAATCTTCCAAGAAATTGCAGGAATGATTGTGACAATTAAGCAGAACACTATCCGTGAAAATATCTATGCAAAGATATACCGTAAAAACCAAAACTTCTATTATAAAAAAGACATTAGGATGAATTTGTATGAGAAAGATGTCTTCAGTAACGGGTTACCCTTATCTGGACAGCATCGTGCTTTCTTAAAAGGGGTTTTAGTGCACTCCCCCAAATGTGAGAAGAATATTATAAGGTTGGATGGATTTAAAATATTATGGTGTATATATATTGTACCGGTCAGGAATAATGTCTTCAGTTAAAGAATACACCGAGAGTTTGGAGACTAAAATATGATTGAATTCTATTTATGCCAGAAAATATTAGGGGGAAAACTCAGGGTAAGCACAGAAATCTCAATTTCTTTAGAGATCTGGATTTTATCAAATGTAAGGGAAGTGAAGCGAGATCTTTCTTTCGAGAAATACTATAGGTCTTTGTTTTGGTAGTATTTTGAACACTTTCATTCACAAGCGGTTGAAATTCACACGGCTATTCGTTCCTCATTGGTATGCAGACAAATCAAAATTAAAGAGAAGAATACAAAGATCTTATAGCTTTAAATGTTTATGCAGTGCAAGCAAGATTTGTCAAATGAAGCAGAAAAATAAAGTGTGTTTTCATTAGTGAAGTTACCGATATGGTTTGAGGTAAGCGAAGAAAGTTCATTTGTGTGTGTATACGGAAGAAAAATGTAGATAAAAGTACAGAATTTTGGAATGCTAATTTTTTTTACTCATAATCCTAATAAAAAATATAATATCCTAATATATATATGTGTGTGTGTTAAAGATACCAAGAAATTTTATACTTGTTCTGCTTCCCTGGGAAAAGGATTAAAACCAAGTATAAAATTAATCACTTCGTATCCTTTCTTTTTTAGATTTTATCTACCACATTGAAAGCGGCATCAGATCCCTACCTAACAACATAGCAGACAAAATACGACTAGAAACCAGTAATGTCCTAAATACCAAGAAAACCATACAGAACAACCTGACTAAAACAGAATTAGCAGCAATTAAATCGTTAAAAGCCAAACAAAACATAATAATAACGAAAGCTGATAAAGGCAGTGCCACTGTTGTCCTTGACAGGTCAACATACATACTGCAAATGAACCAACTAGTAGCCGATAACAAGACATATAAAATGGTAAATTATAACCCAACAAAGAGGATAAAGGACAAAACAGAAAAACAGTTAAAGTCTGTCACTTCATGGCCACCAGACACAGTTAAAAAACTCAAACCCCACTACGCCTCCCCCAGAATATATGGGGTTCCGAAAATACACAAACAAAATGTGCCCCTTCGACCAATAGTGGAAGGAATAGACAGTCCCAATTACCACCTAGCCAAGAAATTAGCGGCAACACTGAAGGAGTTGGTAGGTCATTCCCCCTCCTACATAAAAAACACACAACACTTTATAAACATAATCAAAAACATAACACTCGACAAAGACGACTTATTAGTCAGTTTTGACGTTTCTACCCTTTTCACTAATGTCCCCATTAATGACACAATTCTCCTACTACAGAACAAATTTCCGCCCGACATTACGGCCCTCTTTGCCCACGTACTAAAGTCCGGTTACTTCGTGTGGCAAAACAAATTCTACCTACAAAAGGAAGGTACGGCCATGGGCTCACCATTATCCCCCCCAATCGCGAACTTCTACATGGAAACCTTTGAGCAAAGGGCTCTTGATTCCGCCACGCTTCGACCGACAATCTGGTTCAGATACGTTGACGACGTGTTCGCGATCTGGCCGCACGGTCGACAAACGCTAAACACATTCCTCAGCCACCTAAACAAACAACACGAACGCATACAATTTACCATTGAAATCGAAAACCAAAATTCGCTCCCGTTCCTAGACACACTAGATACACGTCTTCCTTCAGGCAATCTATCCTTCACGGTCTACCGAAAACCGACACACACGGGCCAATACATACATGCGAATTCATATCACCACCCAGCACAAAAATATGGAGTCATAAACACCCTTAAAAACAGAGCCACAACTATTTGCTCTAACCAGCAGGCCCTGAAACAAGAACTAAAAATCATTAGTGACACATTCATAAACAATGGCTATAACAAAAATACTGTCAATAAAATACTCTATAAAACCACAACAAAAACGAATCTAGACTACAGTAAAACCATAGCCATCCCATACATTAAAGGGTTATCAGAAAAAATCAACAGAATCCTACAACATTATAACCTTAATGCCACCTTTAAACCACTCACTAAACTTAAAACCATATTCAGCTCCTCTAAGGACCCTCTCCTCCCATTAGCACATCCTGGAGTCTATTGCATCCGCTGCACCTGTAACTTACCGTACATTGGTGAAACAGGACGGACAATCCCTATACGCAAAAAAGAACACATTAGACACATTAAATATAACCATTATGGTGAAGCAGGCCTCTCAGACCACGCACTCAACACCTTACACCAAATCAACTGGAAAAGCACCTGCTCCTTACACCGCACAAAAACATGGTACGAAAGAAACTTTAAAGAATCCTGAGAAATCCTGATAAACCACCCAAATATCAACAATAAAGATGGTATGAAAATTCCAAGGACCTGGATGGCACACATTCAGCCAACCTAATTTGAAAGATTCAACACAAGTCAGGACTCTAGCCAATCTGCTATTATTAGAAACCATTCCACTCCAACTGGCTGGAATGATGTTAATATATGTATATAGTAGACAACACAAATAATAGGACTTTAGCGTTGATGTATAATATTTTTTTTTCCCACCAGAGGTCAGGTCAACAATTGTGGTAGCGGTTAGTCAGTGTCTTTAACGAACCAGTATGATTGTAGTATAGCTTGTTTCCTGTGTATATTTGTACGCTCCAGAAGATGACCTTGACATAAAGGTCGAAACATCGAATTGTAAAATTTTAGTAATAGTAAACTAAAGTTTTTATTCAAACACGGTAGTTGTCTCCATAATTTCCAAAAATGCATGTAATCACTTCGTATCTTTAACTTATAATAAGCCTAAGGTAAAAAACGGTTTACATACATACATATACATATATATTTTTTTTATTTTTTTTGCATATTTATTTATTTCTTATGTAATACAGAACCGTGCTCTAGAGACCAAACATAGAATTGAACTTTTCTCAAGTTTTTGAACTTTTTTCAAGAATTGGAATTTTTCAAGCCCCTTCAAGCCTCCAATAAGCATGAAAGTAGAAGGTGATGAAATTTATCAGAGACCTAAAGCCAATCACAAACATGCATGCCTATGTTCGGATTTGAACCGGCAGCTTGTTAGTTGGTTGTTTGGAGAGAGCAGACCCTAATCACTCACCACTAGCCCAACCAGATAGGCCTGTATGTGTGTGTGTGTGGGGGGGGGGGGTTTGAAAAACGTGAGCTTATCTGCATCCATCTTCAGACGCTGATTCTTAGGATGGGAGCGATAAAGTAACCTAGTTCTCTCAAGGAGAGTCGACTACTGACCCTCAATGATTTAGACCGAACTTACAGTATTTTGAGTTCATTACTACCCATCGATTATCGATTTCCATTTCTTCATCATATTGTCAATTCTGGCCTTGTAGATTTTTTCCTGATCAAATCAGCATATACAGATATTTTTCACAAATTACATTCAACTGCCATCCAACTCTAAAATACTGAAATTTTTTTTCTGTCTAATCGTCTTTCGACATAAAGATTAAAATGACTTCTCCATGAAGCACTGATCTTCTATTATAGGAAACAAAATTTCCAGATCGCGTATTCGCATCTAATTTCCCCAAATTTATGGAAGTAACCTGGCTTTTGTTAGCATATTGCATGCCCTGCAACCTAACTTGTTCTGCTTGTTAATTGCTCGAATGAATAACGTACCCAATCGGCATTACAGGAAGATTTTGGAGACTCTGTAGATGCTAGATATTCTCTTCTTCAGTTGTTAGTAATTCTGGTTATTATTATTATTGTGAATTATAGTCTAATTATAGCAAGTGAGACTATATTAGGAGCTTAAAATAAGACAATGAAATTAATAAAACAAGTGAATAAATTAATATCCTGTCGAAGACCAAATGCGTTCTCGAACAAGATTTTTATTTATTTACTTGTATGTAATCTACAGAAAATAAAGATTTCCCTGTAGATTGAAGATTAAAGCTTTTCGTGGGAGTTGATTCAAATAAGAAAATGATTCTATTCATGTTACATTAAACCATCAAAGTCATCTTTTTTACTACCCACATTGCATTTACTTTAATCAGCTTAAAATATCCAGATATCATCTTTCTTTTGAAGTCGTTTTTTTTATTATTATTTTTCTAGAAAAACTAAAATAAAACATAATCCGAGATTAGCGTTCTTTGGTGTCAGTTTTCTTTTTCGATTCATGTACATAAACGGAACCATGCACTCATCTGAAGTAGGTTGCTTTTAGATAACACAGCAAACATAACTTTTTTAAGCATCCGAATAATTTTTTTCTTAAACAGAGGAATGTATGAAGGATTTAAAATAAGCGTATTCTTGTAATTGATACCAAGAATTAATCAGATAAAAATCAACCGCAATTGAACTAACAATTGCTAATTCAGATTTGAGTAAAACTAAGTCAACATTACATATATGTATTCGCTTGTATACATATATCTTTTCGCTTGTTATTTTGCATTTAGGAAACAGGAATAATACTATGCTGCCCCCAACGTACTTTTCACAGTATGTTCGAATAAATTAAACAAATCGAAAAAATAATGAATACATAAAACAACAGATAATTATAGAGAAAGTGAATGTAAAATTTTATTTTATTTTATTTTTCCAGTGATCGCTTCGAAAATACATAATGAAAACGGTATATTTATCCATTCCGAATGGAATTATGGAATCAGATATTTCTGAATCGAAATTTTCAATCAGAATATATGTTCAAAAATTTCCAAATCCAATTCCTCTTCTATTGTTTGCTCTTTATCATTCCTTGAATATTCTACTATTTTTCCAACCTGCGTATCTGCTTTATTATTTATTCTCTCTATATATAATATTATTGGTGTGGTTACTTATTCCTCTTTAATATTATTTGTTAATACTCGCAATATTCCGATTTCGATAAAAATAATCCATGGGAGTCATCATCCAACACAATCCTGGCGCATTTAGACTGATTAAATGCGCCACGTTTGTGACGCATTTAGACTTATTAATAACAGATCTAATTGCTTTGCTTTGATAGACCTTCAGGTGAATTTGCTTATGTGATTCAAAATCTCCTCAAAATTGGTGAAAGTGACTAGTCAGAAAGCAATTATCCATTATCAATCCAGCAATGAACCTCGCACCATTTCCCCCAGTTTTAGTCTCTCTTCTTCTTCTGTATACCAAGTTAACATAAATCTGATACTAGATTTTTTTTTTAAAAAAAAAAAGTGCAATTTCAAAAAGTTTGAATAATTTATTTATATTTCATGCATTTTTTTATTTCTTTATTTTGGCTGTATCTTGCATCAGTGATGCAGGATACACCCAAGGGTTTTAGTGTATTATAAGGTGCAACATTTCGTCGATGGATCTGCATGAATAATAATAATAATAATAAAATTTTTCTGAAATATTAAAATATAAATAATCGAATAATCGAATTCTCTTAAGGATTACTGCCACAAATATTTTGAAAAATGTAAACGATTCTTGGTAATATCAATATGACGTTCCCATCTAACAGTACGTATAAATTCTTCAAAGAAAAATCTGCCGTTAAAACAATAAAAAGTAGCTAAGCGATCAGCTAATATTCTTTATTTAATATTTAAATATTACATGAATATTTAAATTGGAATTTAAATATTCATTTGTAATTTAATATTTAATATAATAATGTAAAATTATATATCAAACTAAAATTTGTAAATATTTAAAATATAATTTTGTGTAATATTTTTGTAATAACATTTCTTTACGAGTTTTTTAGTTATAATTAGTAAGCTAACAGTATTTAGCCGGTCACTCCCTTTTTTAAAAATGGATTTCTCAAAATATTTAAACTCAGATTTTGTTATTATTCTTTTATATTTTAGTAGGTCTACTTACTGAGCTAGCAACATCTAGATGCTTTATTACTTTAATACTAAAATTTCCAAAATAATTTTTAAAAGCGAATTCCTTAAATATTTACCTACAGAGAAAAGTAGTAGATGGAAATATTAGCTTTAGAAGAAACGTGATATATAACATCCCAACATGAAAGAAATGTTGCGTTAACTCCTTTATAGAACCAATGAAAATATACAAGTATTATTATATGAAGAAGATACTCTTGGCAATATTTTTCATACGTAATCTTACAAACAAGAAAAGTCGAAGCTTTCTTGGCAGTGAAGAGGAAACTGGCATTTATAAAACCACCATGTGGGAAGTACTCGATTACGGGCGGATCAGATAGGTAATTGGACTTTTATTTCCCATTAAGAGCGAAAAGGAAAGAAAAGTTATGATCCATTTCCTCTGAGGCCTAGTCCCACGTACCGAAGTACAGGTTTCTGAGACACTGAAATGTTATAAGTTTCAGAAAATCGAACGTACAAGCAGCTTTCCTGTTTATTGAGTTTTGCCTTTTCTACAGTAACTCTTTCATTCCTTCTTGATATATTTTTTTCTTTTCATGTTAGAAACTTCCTTTGATGCTTGCTTCCAGTTTAATAATGGATTTTTCCAAATTTGATGGTAATTCTTAGCTTTCTGCATATGATATATTACAAATTTTCGTTTTTCGCGGTAAAAAAAAATAAAAATAAAATAAAGAAACGTAAACATAATATGGAATTGTACGGCTTTTCCTATATTTCCGTTTTCTTATTGCCAAATGCAAGGAGAGACAATAATATTAAACAGAAAATATGCAAATTTCGAATGAATATAACACATAAAGAACAAAATAAGAATAGTCATATGAAAAATACAACTAAACAATTGCTTTAAAATATTTTTATAAAAACATTATTTTTAATTAAATATATCGTTTATTAATAAGGAGGGCAAATCTGGCAATGATTTTGTGTTTAAAATCCTGTCGGAAGAACTTTTTTTTCAATTTCAGCATGGTATGTAATAAAATAACCTTGCGCTTTATCGAGATTTCATATCTGTCAGCAATACTTTCATAAATATTATCCAGAAAGCTAATCCCTACTCTTCCTAGTCAAATCCAACGAAAAGTCCCAAGAGAACACTACAGCAGTTTTCATGCTTTGACTTCAAATTATGATTAATTGCAAAGTGAAGGGAGAAGCATATGCTTGAGTCCGAAATAGCTGATCAATTAACTTAGTCTCGCCGGGAAGGATTAGTTGTCCTCTCTCTTCAAAATTTTCGTAGAGAAATTAAGCTTACCTTCTTCTATCAGCACAAAGAGAATGCAAAGATTAATTTGGAGGCCGTGTTTAGAAAATAAATTAACAAACTTTTGTACACGGCACGTTGCATACTGAATGTATTCTGTTAGTTCAATCTTCGCAGGATAATTTTCTTTTAATTTTTACATCAAGTTTCTCAAAGTGGCCAAGTTCTTACGATTTGCATTTTTATTGGATTTTATGGCATATTTTGTACTCTTCTCAATAATTTACGTGAAAAGATAAAAAGTTCTTATTCCATTAATTATGTTAACTTGACGTACTTGTTTCAACCGACGCAGAAGAATGAATTCCAACGGAAATGAATTACGAAATGTTTGTGGACTAAACTACGACCGAGATTTGATTTGCTTAATAAAATGTTTGATTGGTTTGTCTGTGTTAGTAGTGTGTTCTTAAGAATAATGTGGAATGACTTAGGAGGTAGCCATCCATATAACAACTTCAGAGTTAATCCGGCTGTTTGTCTTAACGTTTATTATTTTCTATCGGATGCACTTCTAACTAGAAAATATTGACTACTTCTTCTGTCTATCTAAGTTCCAAATTTTATTTTGTTTTAATTTATATCCTAAATATATTCAATTTAATTTATTTTTGATTTCTTTCTGAATAAAATTCATAAATTCATCCAAAGGAATGCCCGGTTTTAGATGGCAGAAAAGACTTGTATAAGACGAACGACCTGCACTTGAATTCATTTGGCATCAGGAGCCTGGAAAAATTACTTATTGGGATGAGACCTGATTCGGAGAGTCAGGAAAACTAGATCATCAAGAAAGGAAGGAATGGGAAAATATGGGTGAAAGTTCAACTATGTATGTACACGTGATAAAGACGTGAATGGCTTTGAGCATGGTTATGGTGAAGAGGTGGAAATATATGCTTTGGATTCGGATCTTTTGAGTATTTCTAGGGCGGGGAAAAGAGAAATTTCTGGAAATAGGCCAAACATATTGCATATCTTATTAAAAGAATCGGCAAGTGGGTAATTTGCTATGTCTATACCCAAATGCCAGGAGCATCAGAAACAAAAGGATCGACGAAGTTTGTTCGCATTAGTGAAACCTGGCTATCAGAATCAATTATGTTAGCCGGAATCGAGTGTAATTGGTATAATATTTTAAAAATGACAGGAGAGATTGGAGAGACAGTGAAGTACTATTAATGATATCACATTACTGAAGTCCAATTAGAGAAGAAATGCAAGAATGATAATTGCAATGCCCTATGTAGCGGTAATTTTGAGGCTCTCTGGTGTGAAGTGGAGTGTAACAAAATGAAATATATGGTGGGGGTGTTGCTACAAACCTGATATCTCTGCTGCAGGAGAAGAAGAAATGCATTTCCAATTTAGCGTTATGGGTACTAAACGAGTGATCATTTAAATTTCCTTAATTCAACCTTAATTTTCCAAATATTGATTAGATATAAGAGAAATCTCATGATAAGAATGAAAAGGAATTTATTGAATTGTTGCGAGACAACTTTTTCAAACAGAATCTGAAAGAAAGAACTCTGGATCAAAGAGTGTTAGATTTGCTCATAGCGTCAGAAGGGGTCTCTGTTAATATGGCTATTTTACCAGTTGGTGACAGTGATTATGCTGTGCTTTCTTGGGAAGTATCTAATTGTGTTGATGCTCCGATTAGAACAGGTTACATGCTGAAGTAAAAAGCTGGAAAGCTATTAGTTACTGAATGGGAAAAATGTCAGCAATGGAGGGGGAATCTTTGAAAAATTGCTTAAATGAGGCTGTATATGAATGTATCCCTAGTGTTCGAAGAATAAGTAGGTTGGAAGTGAAATGGATACGCAGCCTTATTAAGCAAGAGATCCCCAAGAAAAAGATGATGTGGAAATAATTTCCTGAGAATAAGAGTGAGAGGAGTTATGAACTATATAAAACTCAGGCCAGAAAAGTAGCTATTATTGTAAGGAAAGCTAAATTGGGGTATGAAAAGAAATTAGCTATGCAAGTTAAAGGCAATCGAAAATAATTTTATCGTTATCCAGAAGGAAAAGAAAGAATGAATGTGGAAGAATAACTTTATTGGATGCAGATGGTACTCCTGTGTCGGAAGCTAATGAGATTGTTCAATTAATGAGTGATCACTTTGCTAAGATATATTAACCAGTTGTATGTAACATGGCGCATAGTGCTGCTACATTGGATGAAGAGTTAGAAGCGCATGAAAATGAGGTTGAAGAACTGTTGCATAACCTGGATAAGAATTTTAAGGTGTTCAGTTGAATTGGCTAGGCCTTTCAACATGTTTGTATAACTTGTTGTATGATATGTATGATATCATGATAGAAATGTATGATAGTTCCATTGTACAAGGGTGGAGCAAAACCTGATGTGTCTAACTACCGACCTATCAGTATCTCTAATGTGGTAGTGAAGATTTTAGATAAGTTGGTAAGAACTCGCATACATAAATGGGTTGACAAACAAGCTATAGTCTTTAAGTAACTGCAAAGGTTTGCTAACGGAAGGTCATGTTTTTGCAATCTGCTCATATTTTATAACAATATTACGTCCGAGTTGGATAAAGGGAATTGATACACTATGATAATGCTGGATTTTTCTAAGGCATTTGATAGAATACCACACGAAAGGCTGTTGCAAAAAAAAGGGTGAATATGGGATTGGAATATAATCCCTTATCTTGGACAGTTGACAGACAAATATCAGAATGTGGTATAGGTATGTGTGAATCTACAAGATTTAAGGTGACGAATGGTGTACCTCAGGATTCAATTCTTGTGCCATTGTTGGTCAATATATTAATGATACTAGGAAGGGTCTGACAGGAGATTTGCAATTGTTTGCCAACGATATGAAGGTAGGCAGGTCGATTATCCAGCCTTTAAAAATTATTTAAATAGGCTGGAAATTTGGACAAACGAAAATGGCTGTCATTTTAATGTTAATAAGTGTGAAGCTATGCACTTTTGCGTGATGATATTTCCAGCGATACATTATATTATCGGGAATATCTACGAGAAACTGATGAGGCCAGGGATCAAGACGTAATGGCGGATAGTAATTTGAAGTTCAATGGTCACATAGCAGAGTTGCAAATAGAACTCAGAGGATAATTGCGATGTTAAAGCGAACCTTGACATGAAACGATAAGGAAGCCATTTTGCCTCTTCTTACAGCCTTGATAAGACCGCACCTAGAATATTGTGAACAGTTTTGGTCTCCCGGCTTCCAAAGGGATAAAGAGGCTGTGAAAACGGTGCAAAGAAAATTTACAAAGATTATAACCAAATTATGAGATTTAAATTATGAACACAGATTGCGATTACGTGGATCACAGACAGGAGAAAGAAGGGTGATATGATAGAGTTCTATAAACTTTTCAATGGGCGTTATGGGATATCGTCTGATGAAATGTTTCGTTATATGGAAGGTCAGGAGAGAACACGGGAGAATATGTAAGTTAAGTTTGTTCATAGTCATGAAAGGGGTAAGAGCTAGGGTTTTCTATCACAGAACAGTAATAGAACAGTAAGTGTGTGGAATAGTTTGCTTTTAGGGACAGTGAGTGTATCTAGTGCGAATGAACTGTTAACTAAGCGTGTTTTGAGACTGATATATTTATATCTATTATTATTATTATTATTATTATTATTATTATTATTATTATTATTATTATTATTATATATTATGGAGGGCGCTTTAGCAGCAAGCAGACGCAAGCACGCTATTTCGATGCTCCCATATTTTAAGTTGCAATGTAGATCTTTTCTTGTGAATTAAAATTTAAAGTACATCAGTGAACTCCGTTCTTCAAGACGAACATATAGATGTTAAAACTGTAAGTATCTGTTAAGTAATAAGTAAAATATAAGTATTCAAAGTTCGAAGTATACGCTGGTCAACTACGCGAAAAGAGAACAAAGGAGGACGCCATATTAGAAAATACAGCAAGATCGTCAAACAAGAAGTATGAAGTGCTACAAATGCCAAGAAGACCTAACGGGGGAAGAAAACCACGTAACATGTAGGAACTGCCAAAGAAACATGCATTTTTTATGTTCAGGATTGTCCGAGACTACCTGGCAGCGAAAATCAAACAAGAATCGTGACGAGTGGAAGTGTCCCCATTGCAGAGATAACAAAGGAACTTCGCCTTCGACCGCAGGCGGAAAACAGCCAACGCAGAAAACAACCGCAGGCAGTAAACAGCTATCAACAACAGAGGGAATTAAAAACAAAGAAAACAACAACGGAAACCCAGGTGAGCCATCTTTAAATGCATTACTTGAAAATAGATTACAAAACCTAAAAGACTGTTTAATCGATTTTGTTGGAGAACTATTTAAAAAACATACCACACAAATTACAGAAAAATTTAACCAATACGAGGCATTTATTAAATTTAATAATAACTCGATAGAAGATATGTTACAGACCGTTAGAGAAATTAAAAACTGCATCAAAGAGCTAACTGAAAGACAGCATAATTTAGTTAAAGAGACAACGGACCTACGGCAAGAACTAAACTCTCTAAAGCAACAGTACGAGCTCTCAAACCAACAGCAGCACAAAAATGACCTCATCATAAATGGTCTCCCAGAAATAGCTACGGAACCTCTAAAAGACACTGTAATACAACTAAGCCAAAAAATCGGCTCCCCCATTGAACCAAGAGACATCCAGTCAGTGCATCGGTTACCACAAAAAAGGAAAAGAGAAAATAATACCCGTCCTTCTCCCGTCGTAGTGCGACTCACCAACAGCCTAACAAAAACTACACTTACAAAAGCTAGCAGGATTAAAAATCCAGTAGTAAAGGATCTGAAAGGAGACCACGACAACACCCCAATATACTTGTCTGAATACCTTACTCCACACTATCAGAAAATATTCTATCAAGCAAGGAAAGTAAAAAGAGAAAACAATTACCAGTTTATATGGATAAGAGACAGCAAAATATTCCTTAGAAGGACACAAGACTCAAAACCAATTGAAATAAAATTCGTAGATGACCTCAACAGGCTGTCACATTGAAAGGAATATTGACAACTCGTAAAGAAGGACCAGCACCCCAACCAACATGAATGCACACCATCAGGCAGACGTAATCACCCCGGAACATGATAATTGCCACATTCTGAAATCAATATCAGAATGGAAACAACTGACAATCCCCAAAAAAGGACTATCTATTCTCCACATCAACATCAGAAGCATTCAAAAATACTGGCTGACCCTGCAAGCTTATCTGAAGGAAGATATAGACGAAATAGACATTTTAATACTGACTGAAGTATCTACGACAAACGAAGAGGCATCCTCCTACCAAATGCCACACTTCCAACAACACAAACACTGCAGACAAACAAAACGATGCGGTGGTATAATAATATTTCCCAAACATAAACTAGAAGTAACAGAAATAAACTATTAATTAGAATACGCAGAAAACATATGCATCGAAATTAAAAACATCGAACAAGAAAACTCCCTGATATTAAACGCAATATACAGACCACCCAACTTAAGCACCACAAAATTCCTAGAAGAACTAAACAGATGGCTTTTAGCCACGAAAGTAAGCACCTCAAAATACTTGATAATAATAGGAGACATTAATATAAACATTAGGAACTTAAATAACAACACAGAACAATACCTAGACCTATTATCGGCATATAACATAATCCCATCCATACAGTCGTATACACGAGAAGAGATAGTCGGAAACACAACAACCTCAACCTGCATTGATAATATAAATATAAGGGCCCCTCCAAACAGCCACACAGCAGCCGTCATAACATGCAAACTAGCAGACCAATATTTCACAGCATTGCAGTTACACACTGAACCAGAACCCATAAAAATCACTGAGACTACAAAACAGTATCATAGCATTGTAAACGAAGCAATAGTGAACGATGAAATCAGAAAAACAGACTGGATGCAAATAGCATCTTTAGACTCTGCTGAAGCTGTATATAATAATCTTAAACTTGCATTTAACAAAACATACAACAAAGCATTAACAAAAATAAAAATACGCCCCCAAACGAAACAAAATCCATGGATAGCAGACAACATACTAACAGACATACAAAGAAAAGATGCCCTATGGAAACAACTTAAGAAGTCACCGAACAATATCGCTTTAAAAGCTGAATACAAAAGAAAACGGAATCTCCTAACAACCCAGATTCGAACGGCAAAAAGAAACTATTACAGCAACAAATTAACAACAGCACAGAATGACATAAAGGAAACCTGGCACCTGATTAATGAAATGCTGGACAATATACACAGAACCACTGCCACAGAAACAATAAAACACAGCTTTGCCTGCGACCCCAAATCCCTTAAACATTTGGCAAACAACTTTAATCAGCACTTCGTGAACTCTGTCCAAAAGCTACAAGAAACAACCTTTCCTCACACATACGAACATTCTCCACTAGGTCCACGAGCAACCCAGTCGATGTGGTTCCCCACAGTAACAAAAGAAGAACTATCACTGGCAATTCAAAAAATTAATCCTAACAAAGGACCGGGGATAGACGGAATCAGACCAAAAGACATCAAGAAACACTCAACCGACCTACTTCCAGTTATACAAAAACTGTTAAATAAAATATTCGAAACGGGACACATACCTGAAACACTGAAGACTGCATTAATCACACCCATACACAAACAGGGAAAAAGAAACATAATAAGTAATTACAGACCTATCGCCACGCTGCCTGTAATCAACCAAATCATGGAGCGCATTGTACATCAGAAACTTTCCACATACGTTGAAAAATTTCAAATCATACCCAAAACACAATATGGCTTTCAAAAAAATAAAGGAACAGCAACACTCCTGGAAGATTTCACAGATCTAATAAACGCTGCATTGGATAAAAACAGAATAACATTAGTGGTATTCATTGACCTAACAAAAGCATTTGACACACTAACACATAAAACCTTGTTAACGAAACTTACCCATATCAGAATTGGAGGTCGTCTACTCCAGTGGTTTAAAGCATACACGAAAAACAGAAAGCACATCACACGTATAGGATCAGCACACAGCAAAGAGGTACATGTAACCTGTGGAGTACCGCAAGGAGCTGTCCTATCTCCCATTCTATTTAACATATACACACACGACATAAGCCAACTCCCCCTAAAAAGTAAAATCTTCCAGTATGCAGACGACACTGCCATAGTATCCATTCACAACACTGCAAAAATCGCTTACAAAAATATGCAACACACGACATCAATCAAATCACTAACTGGTTAACCGAAAACGGCATATATATAAACCCTGGAAAAACAAAGCTAATGATATTCAAAAAACCCCAAACCCTGCCCATAGAAACTAAATATCTCACTATCAAACATTCATCCTCCTATACACAAAGTGCAGAACCTAAAATCACAACCAACACACAGGTGAAAACAACACTCTACCTTGGACTTCACTTCGATGCAGATCAAAGTTGGAATAGCCATACAAACTACCTACATACCAAGCTTAGGATAATAGCAAGCAAACTATACAGATTAAAAGACATTGCCCCAACCCACATAAAAATACTAATCTATAAAGCATTATGTGAAAACATTTTAAGATATGCAATCACATCATATGCATTCTGCGCAGACAACAGACTTAACAGGCTACAATGGTTGCAAGATAAAATGATAAAACTGATATTCTGGGAACAACCCACTCTTATGCAGGAAGCATTGACAAAACACAAAATATTTAAGGTGAAACACTTATACCACTACACAGTCATGTTAAAACACTACTACAGCCCAACATATAGAGTAACCAGAACAACATATCAAATAACAAGACCACAGTCAACAAACTGCATAACATATAAGTACAACAATCAGCACGGCAAAGCCACCCGAAACTTCTATGTACCTGACATGATAAACAAACTGCCGTTCGACAACAGAAACCTAGGAACATACAGAGAGCTGAAACAGGCACTATATAAATATTATAGCGAGAATGAAAATTAGAGCAATTCCTGTTTCTCTCTCCCCTACCACACATACATGCACACACAAACCACGACAACCCCCCTCTCTCAAAAAACTACCACTACAAGAACACAAAGAAACAAACACACCATGTCTAAATCCAACCCTATTTGCACAAAAAAAAAACAAGTTAAACTGTAATAGCAGTCGAAGTCTTTCAAGCATGTACCAACAAACAGTAAAATCAACACCTGGATTGTGACCACTATAGGAACACAACCATGAAACCACCACCCTCTGTCATCTATTATCTTCCTCAGATAAGCTCTGCTAAGCTTCGAGGAAGAAAATTACTAACTTGCAAGTATCTGTTATACACACTTGTAATGCATTATAAATATTATATACATATAATTACTACAGCAACTATGTATGCAATTCATCTGAGACATAAAAAAAAAATTCTGTATAATCCTTATTGTAAATACTGTAAATATTCTTATTGTATGTAACTTATACTGAGACATAATAAAATGTAAAAAAAAAAAAAATTATTATTATTATTATTATTATTATTACGTGACACCTCCAGGGAGTCCTATGACTCATCGAGGGAGGAAAGGAAGTAGATTCTCCACCAACTACAACGAACCGCAACTATACCAGAGCCCTTCTACCGCCCACCGCCACTACCACTAGTATTTTTACAGACAATAACAAACATCCACAAACATTATATACAACATCTGTTATACATGCTGAACAAAAGGAGTTTTATGTGTCTTATGTAGTAATAAATTATTTCATATAAAGCTGCATTCTGAATCAGTGAGTGATTATTCTTGGTGCTCTGGCTAAGATTACTGAAAACAACCACGAAGGAGATTTTAGTTAAATGAGACCACTGTTTTGAACTGCTATTAATGTTTATGTGGTCGTCAATTCTTGATGTTATTATACTGAGAAGTAGTGATATCATGTCCATTATTTTACTGATATCTCAACGTTTCAATCTCTCATCCTTCGAAGTTTTCCGAATCACAGCCTTCAAATAAGAGACTCCTTACTAGTATACTAGAATATTTAGCATTATGTCTGTACGATTATAAGCTGTTCTTTATACTTTGGAAAAGCTGGCTAAGTCATTTTGTTTATGTTCTCAGATTCATATGTGTGTGCCCGGATAACAATGATGTACCGTGAGTTGTTTATCAGAGAAATTTTCGGTTACTTACAGATCAAGGGACCTCAGCTGGAATATATCTCTATATACTTGAAGAAGGCCCTCAACCGTCTTGCGAATCACTTTTTACACCTTGGAACGTATATCAGTAAGCATGAACTTTCGAAGGACAATCAAGAGTATTTTTCGGAGAGCTAACAGATGAGTGCTATATTTATTTTCAATCATGTTAATCTTAAAAGAGAAGTGTAACAGGATTCTGGACTCACTCCAGCTTTAAAATTTTGCTGGATTCATCTCATTGCGTTTGAAGAGACCTCCAAAATCGCAGGGATCTCTACTGCAGTTCCATATGGGAGCCGCGAGTGCATTGCATATGCAGTACCACCACACCCACTATGAATAACAAACAGGCTGCGAAGTTGTTTTTTATTTTCCATACAGCGTGTGAAGTACCACTTGCGTACCTTTAAAGACCACAGCGTTGAGTAGGTTCTTCGGATTAAATTGAAAACCGCCTTCGAAGTAGCAGTTATAATATAAATTAAGTAATGTTGCTTCTTAGAAGAAAACAAATGTCAAGGATATATTTCTCTTTTTTTTAATAATACAACTTATAGAATATGATCTTAATCCTCGATGAGTTTTGCATACTGTTGCATTTAAGTTTTGCTTCAGCTAAATTGCTAGGGGTTCATTTTGTTTTACAAAACGAGATGCATCTAAATAAATAAATAAAAAAATGCATAAAAGTTGGGTTTAATCCATTTTGGAGTTAAATATGCAGTTTTATTATAATGATTTTATAGGAGCAGAATAAAAACAATGTGTTAATTTGTAATATCCATTATTTCGATGTATCTGTAGACTTGTCTAGAAAATTATTTACTTGAACGAAGATTAGAACAGAAATATAACCTGGAGAGTATTAAATAAACGGCTTAACAGATGCCTTGAAATCTGAAACAATAACTAAAGTATCAAAGATACTAAAGAAAAGAAGCTCAACGGCACAAAGCATAAAGCTTTAAAGGGATTTGAATCTGCAGAAGAATTATATTAAGAATTCAAACATATCTCCGTGTTTGCTATTTTAGGTGTAGTTTTAAGTTCACAGTGAAGCAGCTGGTAGAGCAAATACTGCCCTTTGGTTAACAAGGAGTAGATTCGATTCCTGAAAGAATTAAAAACACGCTATAGACTTTACAGACTCGACTTATTGACACGTTCTCTCTCTCTCTCTCTCTCTCTTTCTTGGTGTCACCTCAAGCAACAACAACAACAAAGACAGCAATGGTTTTGAAAATTAAAATTCTTGGAAAATTCACTCTGAGTGGAAAAATTGCGTCTCCTAAATCTTTTTGGAAGGGGAAAAGTATATGGAATTAGAATATTTTTAATTAGAATAATTGTTGGCCTAACTTTACTTATTCTGACATCGTATGCACACTTAATCAGTCTCTGTTGAAATATAAACTGATCTTGATTTTTTTACTTTCTTTCTTTCTTCGTTCTTGGTAAGAGTTTATACGAATACTAAAATTCAAGTAAAATAGGTGGACCTTCAATCAACTTAACGAAATGATCCACTTAGTTCTAACAAGGATGAAAATGAACACCCTGAGAATACGTGTATCAGTGGAATCGGATAGGACTCGTGTATGATGAACATGACAATAATAAAAAAAAATAATAAACCTAGTTTTCTTTCTTCCCTGTGACGTCATTATCCATAATGACATATCATTCTTTTGATAGTCCTAATAAGTCTTCTATATTTTTTCTCCGTAAGTTAATATTCAGGATGTTATACATTTCCCGTTACACAAAAATGTGAGTTCTTTCGAATATGTCTTTCAAAGAAATATCAATTATGAAAAAAAGGGCAATTATGAAGCAGGCTTGAAAATTCTCTTTCTTTTATAGTATTACAGTAACTAGCATCTAATTTTGATTATGCAAATAGAATTCAATTAAAGAATTAGTTGCAATCATGACAGACAACCTTATTTGCCGATAGAAACGTGATGGGGCTACCTCAATCAAACACAGCGTAGTAAAGAGCTAGGAAGATACCATAAAGGGACCAAAGACAAGGATGATAAGGAAATTTTGGCAGTCTGTGGTTCAGCTCTGTGGTACGACAATATTTAAATTCCTGAAAGGTATCGGTCGGTTCTACTGAAGAGCAACTGCACATGAAACTAAATATCAGTCATGGCAATCAACAAACACAGATTATACTCATGTAAAAAAAATAAATAAAAAATAAAATATTAAAATTAAAATCGTAATTAGTTCGTGGTGGAGCTCTACGGATGAATCACTTTTTTTTTTTTTTTCAATGGACACCGAACTGTCACTTTTGGAGAAGGTAATAAAAGTCTGGATTTGATTTGCATGAAATAGATCCGGACCTTAGGTTGTATTCGCTGGAAGATAAAACCTCGATAGATATTTAGCAAATGAATAATGCAATGCTTCCTGCATTGAGACAGTTTTAAGAAACAGATTCATGTTTCTTCAAGACAATACAGCGTATCATACTGCTGTTGGTATTGCAGCATAATTTGAAGAAAATGACATGAAAACTTGACTGGCTTGTATTGTCCTCTCTGATCAAAATTCCATTTAACAACTTTCAAAAGATCTGGAACATGTAGTGGGGATTTTTAATGCTCACCAATCCTTTGAGTGATACGTCCAGCAACAGTACATAGAATGGAGATCACGCCGAAAGAAGAGCAGTTCAAAATTACCGACTCATATTATCACAGAATAGTCGAAAGAATGCCTAGATGGGTAAAATTATTTTATTGTTTTCAGAATCAAAGGAGGGTCCACACCCTTTGGAAGTGAAATTTTAAGTATGTTTCTCTTCCAATACTTTCAATTTCATGTTTACAGTGTTTACTATATTGTATTTCTTACGAATATTACTCAGTAACAACATAAATATAACACTTTATTAATTCGAAGGAATTAATAAAGTGTTATATTTATAACACTTTATAATAAAGTGTTTTGCTGGATTTCAAACCAATATTTTCAGCACTCAAAACACCATCCAAATAACACGACGATCTTAAAAGTCTTCCAATCTTTCTTCCGAAATTAGGTAAATTAATGCGGCTACTATATAGTTTCTTACGATTTTTTTAACATTCTATGAAAGGGGATTGTGTCCAACGAGTGGTCTGCTGGTTCCTGACTTAACATAAGGATGATCTCAATATGTTATTCTTATGCACTTCAAGACAGATATATTATCCGTAGTCGACCGAATTGCAGTTGTAAGGCACTTTATACACTTGTCCTTAGGTGAAAGGATAAAGATTGACGGTTGATAGATTGAAATGTGGCTTAAAAATGTGAAGATTTTGTTATATCATTTTGTTCCTTACAGATAGTATTGGAGATATAGGAGATGGGGGAACACTACAGCTTGACCGTGTGTTATGTGAGAGTGAAAACAATGATATATAAACATGTTTCTCTCTCTCTCTCTCTCTCTCTCTCCCTCCCCAAGGATTTTGTTTTAAAAGTAGAAAAATTCCAGCATATTATTAAATTATCATATTTCTTTTGTATGGTGTGATGCTGATTCGATATCGGAAATATTAACATCAATAACACCAACACCTAATGCTTTCTATATGACATCCCCCCCCCCACACCAAATACTTATTTCAATATTTCAATGCAATGCATATTAAGGAAAATGTTTTGAAAAGAGGGATCACTAGTGGCTCGCTCTCGTTGTCTCCGTTCCCCAAACTACTCTTTATTTATAACAGAATTATAGGCAACCCTATGGGAAATTACTGAAGAAATTAAGGATTAGTTGCAATAAACAAAATCTTTCATCAGGGAAGTAAGAGCCGTTGACAGACTGAAATAATTGTTAACCTGTCGTCACACACCTTTATTTTCGATCACGTTAACTGGAAGTTGTTTAAATGACTTTTAATCGAGGGATTTGCTGAATGTTTATTTTAATGAAGCATGTCCTTTTATAGCTGCAATTACATGTTAAATACTTTGGGTAGTAGTGCAGCACCATTAAATTTGGAAAGTGATCAATATTGTGTTATATGAATCTACGCTGTGTGAATAAACGTTTCTATATTGATAACAAATGGCAAAAGGAAAATTTGGTCCTTGATTCTGTATGGAGAGAAAAAGGAATAGCGAAAACATTTCTTTTGAAACTATTGAAAGTTTCTAACAGAATAACATTAAATTAAAAATACAATGATAAACATCGTTTGACATAAAATGCCTTAGCCTGTTACTATTTAAGAAGACACTAACTCTTTCCAGCACTCAAGCCTGTAATTAAGCATTTTATTGGTAAATTTACAAGTAAAAGGACTCACTTCTTTACTAGGTACTAAATCAGGTTCTGAAACTTCACAAGGAACAGAAAATTTCTGCCTAGTTTCTGATGATAATCAACATTTCTAAATAGCTGTCAAGCCAGTGAAACCTAAGCGGTGTACTAACAAAAGGAGAAGATGCGAATTCCTGAACCGAGTCTACGTCTTTTAAGTAGTGCAAACCAAGGCAGCTCCAATGTAGAATTATATTCTCATAAGTTCTCTGAAAAATACTGAACCTTTTTCTCAATTCTATCTGGTTATAGTAATAATATTGGTATGAGGTTCCCCTTTATTTCCCGTCCCTTTGGGGGAGGAGACGGTTTGAGCCCACTTGATGGGGGATTAAATATATATATGACTGTAGATCTGTGTGTGTTCACGCAGTCGGTTTAGCTGTTCTGAGAGACGAGAAAACCCCCTCTAA
Source organism: Typopeltis vanoorti (assembly GCF_054136105.1). Taxonomy (NCBI): domain Eukaryota; kingdom Metazoa; phylum Arthropoda; class Arachnida; order Uropygi; family Thelyphonidae; genus Typopeltis; species Typopeltis vanoorti. Next base: position 81,947,144 of record NC_143556.1, on the reverse strand, counting down.
CTCCGTATGAGATCGGTTAACTCGCCTTTATCGAAAGAGACGAGATAAAGTTACCTCATGCCATAGACGGGAATCGAACCCAGGTCTTTCCCACCGAAGGGTTTCGTTTATACCGACTGAGCTACGGAAGCTCTTCATCTGGCTATAATAATAATGGATTAATAGTATTCATCATATTAACAATTTGCTAATTTCCTTTCATTTTCTTTTTTTTAAAAAAAAACTATTGAAAACTCAGAACAAACTATCAGGCTATAACAAATAGACGGAGTGTTAATTCATTAGTTTCTTTTCTTCTTTCTGAAACCATAAAAAAATCACAACGTACTAATGCATTATAACAAATATACATCTACATATGCTGATTAAAGTATGGTGTATGAAACTTTATACAAATTGAAAGCTTAAAAAGCTTTATTTGGAGCGAAGGAAAAGGATAGTACGTAAAATTCATTACATGACATTGGAGAATTTATCAGCATAAAAATAGATAAATTTAGGGGTAAATTTAGCTAATTGTGTTTTGACATCTGCATTCAAAGATAAAAGATTTTTATAGTATGTGCGTAATGAAGGGTTCTCAAGAAATTAGTCGTATGATTACTTCGCTTTTACATTGGATAATATGAATAGATTTTTTTTAATTATTAAAAACTAATCATAGATTTCATTAAGACACACACACATACACACAGTCAGGTTGAAATTGCGCTATTAAAAGGAAAAAATTAATAATATTTAAATTTCATGACTGCGCGTTTTATATATCAATATTTCATTTATATTTCACATTTGAATATTTAATTTCATATATTTTATATTTCATATATTTAATTTTAATATTTTATTTCATATATTTAATTTTAATATTTTATTTCATATTTTTATATTTCATATTTCATGGTACGTTTTTTTAATATAATAGCATTTTTTAAAAAAATTGCTATCTTGAATGCAATTTAGAGATAACGCATACGTAGGAATTTTCGCAACAACTCACTTGCCTTTCAAATGTATCCATTGTGAAAGAAGTCATATTTCCATTTGATTCTATGTTTTTACGTAAAACCTTGGTCTGTAAATATGCAAAACTTTGTGGCGAGTAGAGATCATTTCTATTCTGTCGACAAATTTCTAACAAATAAGATTCGCTTTAGGTAGTTATATAAAGGTAATTAATATTTAACGCGAAATTAGATTTTTGAAAAGAACAGCGACTCTTCATTCCATTCTTATCTACCAACAAACAAGACAATGCACCCTTTCGATTTATTGGAAACGAAGTTAAACAGCAGTTAACAAACCAAACATGACCTCTTTCAATTTGTCGTGCAATCCGCGCGTGCTTGTTACCGAATCTGCAGTACTTAAACTAGCTTTTATAACAACTCAAATTAGGAGAAGAGTAGCTCGACCATCAGCTAGACAGTTAAATGCATTAACAACACGTCACCATGACAACTGATCAAATTCAGATATTGGAAGGTATCGAAATAGGAGCGCCAAATACTACAGAACTTACGCAACTGTTTAGAAGTCATCCCAAAGGTTACTTATGCCAGTAACCTTTAGAACGAGTACGAAGCGCTTTCTTTATGGCTGTCTGATTATTTACCTATTCCTTGTCACCAAGACATGTAAATATGCAATTAAAGAAATTTATAACAATTGATAATAACCAACTTGTCTTTTCAAATAAATTAATTAAAACATAAATTGTGTGCATGTGCTTTCTCAGCGTTAAATTTCGAAATAATTCTATCTATCAATCATTATAAACGACAAGCCAGGGAGGATATACCGGTCTCATTGGCTGTGTAAGTAGCATCTCTGCTTTCCAATCATTTCTCTGCTCTATTGGTTTGATCCTAATGTCATGGATGTTTGTTATTGGCTTTGAGTGGGGTGATGATTTTTACCCCTGCTATGACATTCAACTTATAGAAAGCGAAACCCGGAGAGGCTTCAAATGTTCCATGTTTGGTCTCTTGAACAAGCTTTCGGATTCCTGGCCATCTATGGTCACTAAATTTAGATAATTTGCAACCTTTTATGATTGGAATTTAGATTAAAAATTCTTACCAGCATTGGATGATTGTTTATTATCTTCTACTACATGCATTTTTGTTAATTTGGTTTCTTATCTTGTAGATGTCTTATATAATAATCATAAAATTTTTTAAACATTCACATAAACAACAACAACAATAATAATAATCCTGTTATCTATAAGCCCTACGACTAACCTGCTGCATATATTGGCTTTTGTAATCATAATTTTTAGAATAGTCTTAAATTTAAATATATATATTCTAGTTTTATGTGTTTCCTGGGTTTGACGATTGCAATAGGAAAAACTCAGTTTCAGTTAGGAAACTCTTTCACCTCTGTATGATCCTGGAAGACCTTTTTAAAAAGTACTAATAGAGAATCCGAGTGAGCTATGGAGGCTCTTTCACAAAAAATATTATTCCCATTGCACCATTCCAAATTTGCTTCTCTGACAGTCTTCCTCTTCTTATTACGTTACTTATCCTGATTCCAAGAGTAATATTCAACAAACACGACTATGTAAATGATCAGACAATCGTTAAAATTTGCATTTCGTATTCTTCTACAGCAGGGGGTCGGGAACCGACGGCTCCAGAGCCGCATGCGGCTCTTGGCTGAACAAAGTGCGGCTCTTTTATATTGAATTAAAACATACATAATTAATACAAACAACCAAATATTGATTTTTTTGATACGTCCTCTTCGTGGCGCTAGATACTATGCATGTGATGTGTGTTACGCATGAAATTTTATGACATGAACAACTGACAACTACGTTATATTTGAAATACCTCTACATGTTAACCCTGCCGAAGGTAATTAGCGCCACGGCGAAAATTTAAACTAATTGATCAGCTGTCCTGTCAAACACCACGGTTTTTAGATACATGCGGATTTTAACTGTCAAAATAAATATTCTGTTAGTTAACTTATTTATTGTGGTACTAAACTAATGTTTAATTTAGTGTCAGGTAATGTTATGCTCAAATTAATTTTTATTATGTTATTATGTTGAATTTGTGTTTTTACTTGCAGGTAAATTTTTGATAATAACCTTCTAATATGAGTTCAAGAAAAAGAAAAATAATCGAAGAAAATAGAGGATTCAATAAAATATGGATAGAGAAATTTGCATTTATAGAAGTAAAGGGAAATTCGCAATGTTTAATTTGCCATCTTCGACTTCAAAATGGCAAATCAAGTAATGTCCTGGGGATGATAATAGAAAAACAGCTATTGAAGAATTACAAAAGAAAACATTGCTTCAGCAAAGAAATTTGTCAACTTGGAAGAAATCTTCGTCGAATACTACTAAAGCAAGTTTTTTGTTATCCCTTGAAATAGCAAAAGCGGGAAAACCTTTTACCGATGGTGAATTTCTAAAAAATTGCATGTACAGTATAACGTCTTTGAAATTCTATTTAAAGATATGAAAAATATGGACGAGATTTCATGTCATTGCATTTTGCATTAAGAAGCTTTAGTTGCAAATTCTTTGGGATTATTACCACAACTAAAAAGAGTGATGGATGTTGTTTTTCCAATGATCAATTTCATCCGATTTCAGGCGTTGAATCACAGACTTTTTGACACATTTTTAGAGGAACTAGGTAGTCAACATAAAGATTTAGTGATATTTACATCTATACGATGGTTATCAGGAGGAATAGCATTAAAACGTTTTTTTCAGTGCTTAAAAGAAGTAATAGTTTTAACCACTAAAATTTATAACGTAAATCATGAGAAACTTCTCAGTAATCCCGAATGGATACAAAATATTTGTTTTTTGCTTGATATGACAGAACATTTTATAAAGCTAAATTTGAAGTTGCAAGGGAAGGGAAACAGCCTTAAAATTACTAGAGGAAGTTCTTACCTTTGAACAGAAACTAATTAAGAGTGTTTTTCGAAGATGTTACTGAAGAAAAAATTATATGTTTTGAAAATCTAAAATAATTATAGATTGAATTTAAATCAGTTAAAAGTTGATTGCAAAATATTTGCTGAAATGATTACTGTAATTTTAGATTCATTTACAAGCAGATTTCAGGATTTTAAAAAACATCAGGAGATGATGAAATTTAAATTAATAGAAATTGAAACTTTTCCCGGAATATCAACTACAAATGTAGCTTCTGGAAATTCAAAATAAAAGCATCTGGGTACAAAAACTTCAGGAAATGGTAGCACAAATTGAAGAAAATGAGGAAACTATGGAAGAAACACCACAGGAAATTATATTTAAATGTTGGAATTCTTTCCTAACTAATTATTCAAATGCCAGGCGACTTGCTTTTGGAATTTTGACTATTTTCGGTTCAGCATACAATTGCGAACAATTTTTCACTTCAATGAATTACATTAAAAATAAGTATAGGAATAAATTGACTGATGAAAGTTTGAAAGGAGAATTACTATTAAAGTGCACGACATGCAATCCAGATTTAATTAAATTGGCTGAGAAGATGCAAAATAAAAAGTCTCATTAGTGAATTTTAAATTAAAACAATCAAATATCTACTAAAACACATAATATTGTATTTTTGTTCGGACTAATTCTTTTTGCAATACAAGTTCTGACTTTTTTTACTATAAGTGACTTACTTAAACATGTTTTTGTGATTAAAAACTTAATCAAACTTAATGTTGTTGTTTTTTTATTCAAGGTATAAAAAATCTATATGCAAACATAAAAGTGGTATTTGATATCTAGAAGTACTGAATTAAAAACAAATTTATCTAAGTTTGAACCAACCTCAACTTTGAGTCACCAGGAAAAATCGAATTGAAGTTGCGGCTCTCAAAATTTTGTTTTAATTAATTTTTTTGGAGGAATGGCTCTTTGGTTCAAAAAGGTTCCCGACCCCTGTTCTACAGTGATAAGAACATCTACGCAATTGAACTTAATCGAATGTTTTTTTCTTGCGTATGTACAAGAAAGATTTAATTTTTTTCTCGTTTACAACTTTTATTATTTCATATAATTTTGACAATGAATGATCGAAGGGCAACTACGATCATTCATTGTCAAAATGAATTGACCATTTTTTCAGTTTTTCAAATAACGTCTAAGAAAAGAAACTCGTCGCAGTCAGAACAAATTTGTATCCATTTCTATAAACATGAGGAGTCAGCAATGTACTCCACAAAAGAAAATCACATTGAAAATAACTACACAGCGATGAAAAAGAATGGGCTCACTTTGCTCGAAGGATCTTAACATAAATTCTTCATGCTTAAAGTCATATCTTGTTTTTTCTTTCTTTCTCTCTCCTTCTCTCTTTCTCTCCTTTTCTCTCCAGTTTGATTTATTTCAAATTGCATGTACATTATTCTTAAATTTCAAACAATAATGATAGACTCTCTTCCCGTTTCCTTAAGAACTCTAACAAATGATGATACGAAAATGGCTGCACCTAGGTTTCATTTAAGTATTTTTACTTGACTGATAGCTATCAGTTAAAATGTGAAACCAGAACTGATTTTGAACAACTTGCTATTAAGCAAAGTCGTCGTTTTCGCATGAAATTGAATTCGTGTTGTAGCCTTCGTAAAATGCTAACAACGATTTTATTAAGAGCCAGAAAGATAGTTTCGATTGTAAATGAAATCTCAAACAGTATTCCCAATTTTTGTATATTTCCTTTAATATCTCCATTCTGTTAATCATGTTTACATCATGCAACTTCGCACACTATTATCTGATTGATTTTCATAATATGGCCAATTCATTCAACATCATTACATCTTACGATTTAGCTCATTGGTTTTTGCAAACACTCTCGGATTTTACTTTATCTTCTCGATTTTTAATTTTTTTTCTCCTTTATTCTAGTTATCGATTAACTTAGTTTAGAGTTTTATACTTTTTTTTAATTGAACCGAATACCTTGGATTTAGCAACTCCATTCTTCATGTTGCTGTTCTATATTTCTAATATATTCATCCTTCTAAGAGTAGTTTTTAAAAATGGCAAAAATAATTATTTTACTCAGAATCATATGAGACTAAGACAGGGCGTTTATGCAGCAGCTCTATTGCATTACACACGCAAGACGATGCATTAATATTTAACCATTTAATTTTGTTGTTAATTTTGTTATACACTAGTGAACTAGTTAAATTGATTAGATTTCGCTGAGTACGTAGATTCCTTCTGGATAAATCTAATGAAAGTAATTCATTATTACCCAAAAATGCACAGACTAAATTCTCTACGAGTGTGTGTAGAGATTGTTTTCGATAAAATTTCATGTACATCTCCGGTTCTCACAAAGTACATAATGTTATGTTTGAAACCAAAATGTTCCAAAATTACCAAAACCTTTACAAAATGTGTGATAACTCGTGTAGTTTGCGATGTAGCAGAATAAAAATATAGTATGGTGGTGTTCAATAGAATAACAGTGGAATGAGGTGACAGCGAGAAATCTCAGACAGGTCTAAGGGACATTACGTGAGGTGTATAAGAATCACTAAAAACATCGCATTGCAGAAATCGACACTATAAGCTCTAAAATATGGTCATATATGACATCAATAAGTACGATTCTCCTCTAACCGCTAAACGTGTCTGACATCGGTAGACCATGCTCGATATAAGGATGTTTATAAGCTTCTGTGTAAAGAAGTTCATCCATTACAACACTCGCTACATGACAGAGGCGGTGGCTGTCAGCGTGCAAAGCGACTCCAAAAGGCATTCCACACATATTCTATAGTAATTCAGTTTGGTAATTGTTCTGGCTAAGTTAGTAGTTGGATACCTTAATTTCAAGATACTCATTCACCACTTGATTTCTACGAGCAATGGTACTGTCATCCATGAAAAATAATCTGGAGAACCGCACGCTCCCCAACAAATTCGCACATACGGTTCGAGGATTTTTTATCGGTATCTCTGCGTTGTTACAGTATCCCTATCAAATAAAGCATGAAAGTGGGTGTATCAGTTGATCATTTATCAACACCGCACGAGAACACTACCTCCGCCGTAAATGCTAATTTTTGAAATTAGCATTTACCTAATTTTGGAAAGATAACACTACATTCCTTGTTCTCTTTAGATCAAAATGCATCTAGAATCCGTTTGTAGGCTTAAACATTACTCACAGAACAGAAATGTCCTCCATTTGGCAAGGCTCTAACTCATATATTCATGACGCTACCATCGATGAGCTCTTCAATGCGTTGTGATTAATGGGATACAAACTTGTGTCTAATCCACATAAATTTAGCTTTCTTAACAGTCCAGATGACAATGTTGATGTGACTGCAGCATACTCAAGAGACAGTAAGTGACAGGATATTCTGTCTTGCTGTAAGTCGTGTTGACGTAGCCCTTGGGCGACCTTGGCCAGCTCTCCTAGTAATAATTTGGTTTCTGTCTCATGAAGTGATGTTTATAGTGCTGAGACGACACTTTGACAATGTGCCACCTTTGCCTGCGAGTGTCATGCTTGTATGAAGTCGTCCAATGGCCCGTTTTCTCAAAGGATCATCTAAACTACCACGATTTACCATTCTATTCTGAAGGTACTACAAATGTGGCTAACCCTTTGAGTAAGTCAAGAAGCTGGGAATGACGTGATGTGGTCGCAACCAGTGTTTTTATAGGGATGAGTAACATGAACTGTGTGCGGATCTGTTGATTCGTAGATCAATTTCTATACTCGAAATTTGAATGCCAGAATACCTATTAATCATATGTTTGCCTTCGAAGACGCTGTTAAAATAAAATATTGATGAAAAACAGTTTGTTCTGTTAATTTTGTTGAGTATATTACGATAGGCCTACTAAGCTCGAAAATAGTCGGCATACTTCCCACTTTTTCCTCTGTATTAATGATTTTACTGTTTCAGTAATGACTGTGTACCTTCCATATTAGGAAGAAGGAACACTAAAAGTGAAAATATGTGTTCCTTCAGAACTGTATCATTTAGGTATAATATATCAAGTTCCTCATAAAATATTTAAGCTTTTTTTCATATATTTTAGATCGTTCCCTGTCATACTCCTACCGTAAAGTGGCATGTAAGAGACGGAATTCCACTATTTGTATTATATAATACAAATAGTGGAATTCCGTCTCTCTCTCTCTCTCTCTCTCTCTCTCTCTCTCTCTTTCTCTCACTCGCTCTAAACGAAAACCGACCGATTATCCTCCAGAGGATGTATAATTAATAGATAAGCCGAAAATCCAACTTGAGTCCATAGCTGCAAAGGTGGATCAAGCTAGAAGGGAATCATAATATTAATTTCCACTAAGCTTCTATAACTGTTTTATTAGACTGAATTAAAAAATCAATATTTTACTGACTCATTATTGAAGGATATAAAGATCTATCAAATCCTTTTACAGAACCACTGAAATTTATAACCTTTTATCATACTTTTGGATATACCTTAGTAAATTTTTGACAAACTTATGACACTTATAACCAATGCACACTTTTATATTCTTTGTAACATACTCTGCGAATGTGAAGTATAAAGGAAAATGGACTTAGAATAAAATATTTAAATTATCAATATTTATTTTTATTATAATTTAGTGTGTATAAAAAACCCTATTACAATTTGCAGTTATCTTAGAATTTGATTTTTTTAATTTTTATTTTAATGATAGTAAGTTTGTCTCGTTTTGTCCCAGCAATAGCCTGCATTTTTTATGAGTAATTTTATACTTTTAGTATTCTAACCATCCTTATATATGCTAATTGATCCTGCATTTCCCGTATATCTCTCACGCGCGTCATATTAAATGATTACCTCTTAATAGCAGTTAGTTCTGCATTATTCAAGAAAAGTCCACGAATGGCGAAAAACATTAAGAATTAATGAGATGTTTCTTTCAAGTATATAAAAAGATAAATGTGCAGAAATGAGTGATTTGCATTTCAGATAGGGAAGATCTGCATTTCTCTGGGCGATGGTTAAGAGAATTTGATTAACTGTAACAAGGAGTTGATGGAAAAGGAATTAAGATAACATCCTGATAAAAAGAAAATAGCTGTTAAACGTTAGCGCGCATTTTACTTATAGATCCACGTTTGGCATCGATCTGATTTTTTTTTTTTTGTCAGTTATATCCAACAAATCTACAGGGAGGCATTACGTAAGGAGACATGTTTAAAGTATCTTTCCTATCAATGCTAATATGTAGCTGCTGTGATGGTTGACAATAGTACTACTCATGGTCAATTAGGTCAAGAAATGTTAATCATAATAAATGGATGATTTATTTTTCATTTTTTATGCGTCTGCTCTTATTTTCTTGTTGCCTAATGGCTAAGACATAAATCAATGTCTAGAGATAACCAGAATACTTTCACTATTTCATAATGAATGCGTATATATAAAACATTATCTTGTAAAAATCACAGTTGATTTAACTCAATAATAATACATTATTATGAGAACAATATGGTAGACTTTTTATCATCCTCAAAACAGATTGTGTTCGTCATTGGGCCTGCGAACGGTACAATAGTTAATTAACATGATTTAGGCAGAATGCCCACAGCCTTATACTTAATAGACAAGTTTTGGAGAGAAGCAAAAACAAAAGATTTGACAGCGAGACAAAAAAGAGATTTTTTTAACAGAAATTACCCTCTCCCTATTTTCTCTTTGCGGCAGAGACAGAGAGACTTAGAAAAAGAGAAGTATGATACAAACAAAGGAAATTAAAGTTTTAAGAACAATGTTAGCAAAAGCAAGGAAAATTAAAATAAGAAACATGGATTAGAAGAATGTTTTGCGACTAAAATATATCGAAGAAATGCTTGTGAACCCGATCTTGAAGTGATTTGGGAACATATAATGAAAACTGAATTGAGAAAGAATATCAAGAATATCTATGAAAATGAAATTGCAGCAGGAATGGCTGCTGAAGAAGACCACACAAAAGGTTGACTTGATCAGATAATAGAAAATTTTGAAAAAAAAAAAAAAAAAGAAACTTGAACCCGATGAATATTCATGAAGAAAGACTATTAGAGGATAGAAAGGACTGAGAAACTTCGATCCGCCTGAATTGAAAGTTTCTGTTGGAACAGTTGTTCTTGTTAATGATGCTGGTGGCAATCCATAATTTTCATCTCTACCATAAATTAATAGTTTGATTGTTATTATTATCATTATCAACAGATATCCATGGGTTAAAGAGACTCATCGTGGATGGTCCCACTCTTACATGCACAGCTCATCGTGCCTCTACTAAAACGCATTCACTGTCCATACAATCATCCCACTCGCAGTCAATACACTCCAATTACCCACCATCCCACCACTCTCCATGCAAAAAATCTATTCCTCATCTCCCTCCCTTTGCTCATACAGATTTCAGTTTGATTTCTCATTCTCTCCTTGTTTCCAGATATTCTATGAAAAATCTCATCCACATCAATCTGTTACCAACTTATACGTCTCGATTATGTCTCCCCTTAGTTTTCAGAAATATTTTTCTCACTGGTAAGATCTTTAAAAAATAATAATAATTATTATATTGCGATGACAGATTAGTGTATTAGTATATATCGGTATTCGTACATCATCGGAATTTAATTAAAATTTTATTGCTTCAGTTAATTATAATTAGAGAAAATCTTTCTAAATTGTATTACAAACAAAAAAATTCTCCATAACTTGATTACCGAACAAACTTCTTTTACTGCAATAAGAGGTTTAATGGTTGTAAACGATATGCTACGTATATGAGAACTATTTTTCAGGCGACGTTTAATTAGCATGTAATAAGCGAATATGATATATCGAAAACAGACTTTATGTTTCTTAGGACCCTAGTCGTGGTCTGATATGTCAGCGAAGGATAAATAAGTTAACCAGAATTGTGATTTATTATTTCTCTTATTCTCTGATTATAAGAAAAGAATAAAAAAATCGGAATATTCTAAAACGTGAATTAATAAAAATGAAGAAAATGAAAGACAAATATCTGATGTATTGTTATTCATAAAGAGGAAGTTACTTTGCTCATATTTCATCGTTAGATGAAAAAATTAATGTGGCAATGGACGGCTTCATTAGATGGGTTCAGTCAACAAATGAAGTATGTGTCGGCAATGTACCGAGAATATATTTTATTAACCACCCGTTGAGAAAATATGCAATCTGAAATTTGTATTCAGTAACAAAAAAAAAAAAAAAAAAAAAGAAAACAGAAGTTTAATAATTCTCATTAATTTTTATTAAATATCATCTGCAGTGTGATTTTTATGGGTGCGTCGCATGCTTATTTATTTTATATAGTTGTTAGTAGAGTCCCAAATGAAACGACAAACATTTATAGTGATCTTAAGTAATAGAAAATAAGTAAGAAGCGCGTGATATGTTTACGTTCTTGAAAGGAATCCCTCAAATGATCCGTTTTTTAGTAAAAAAATCCAAGTAAAGTATGTCAAAAGTTACAGAGCGTTTTAGTATGTTTGACAAATTTCAGTCGTTTGCTTTCTTCATCAGTAAATCCTTTAGATGCTTTTCTGCCTTCATCCGTAAATCCAGTAGCTACTTTTTTTCTCTTTTTTTTTCATAAATACATTTTTTCATCTATCCGTAATCCAATAGATCCTTTTATGCATTTATCCATTAATCCGGTAGAATATTTTCTACTGGATTAATTCTACTGGATTCATCAGATTACGGATGAATGTTTTCTACATTCATCCGTAAGTCTAGTACATTCGTTTTTTTCATCTATCTATTCGTTTGCAAGATATTTCAGAAAAAAAAAATTACGCAGAGGATTATAACCTATTACATTCGTTTTGTTTCTTCTTTTCGTCCAATCGCTCTACTGTCAAGTATCATTTCGATCGGAAGTTGACTATTATGGATTTATGAATCTCTAATTAAGATCCATAATGTGCAGTATAAAGATAAGATGGTGAGGCTCTAATCTCTTCCACCTCGCATTTACTATTCTTTGTCTGTAGATATGTGTGTTCTCAAGCTGGTTTGTCGGTTTTTATGGACGAAAAACCAAGACCTTCCAGAGGGAAAAATCTTCGACCGCGATATTAGACGGGCTACATTTGAGTAAAAACTCCTGATGAAAGTTCCTTTCGTCATACAGGGGATTCTAAAACAGGTCTTTCCAACCAAAGGACTCATTTATACCGTCTGAACTACGTAGACTACGTTCACACGCTATTTGTACCGAGATTCTAGTTGGAATGACTTTATTGAAATCCTCAAAAATGTTTACTTGCAATCCCAATTTTTGTTTCAGTTTGCCATTTCGAAGTGGTAACAGAAGCAAAAGTTGTCCAAGAATTACGAGGCGTAAAGCGTTGCAGAAGCACAAAGAAGATAACTTTCCACCTTTGTGCTTATGCAAATGATTTGAATGTACGAAAATTATAACGACTGGAGAAATTTTTCTAATGAGTTCAAATCACAAACTTCAATGGGCTACATCCGGATAGTTTTAAAATGATATGAAAACACTTATTAGTATAAAATGAATCTAATATTATATATTAGATTCATTTTATACGGTCATCTTATGGCACAAAATTAACTTTTATAATATAACATCCATTTGTTTTATAATACAACAGAACAATAATGAATATTTAAATATATTTTTGCAACATGCACTAAGATCTAGTAAAGATGTATCTGACGACAAGGAGGAAAGAAAGAAAAAAAAGAAGGTTAATTAAAAAAAGGAAGTACAAAACGAATTCTTGAATTACAGATTTCACTTACGTAGGAAGCAAAGTAATTTTGAGAACGAAACATATATGCGGGTATTAAGAAAACGTTACACCAAGACAGAATTCTAATCAGATTAAAACCGGCTTTTAAATAAAGAAGAAGAAGCAAAAAAAAAAAAAAATAATAATAAATGAAAAACTTGAAAAGATGAAGGATTTAAAACAGCAAAAAAATAGCGCTGT